>NC_066581.1:531155385-531832099 GCF_024323335.1 Lathyrus oleraceus
ACTGCCACGTGTGAACCGATATTCAAATTGCTAAGGAAGAATCAAGCAATCAGGTGGAATGATGACTGTCAAAAAGCTTTTGACAAGATAAAAGAATATTTGCAGAAACCTCCAATCCTTATACCTCCAGTTCCTGGGAGGCCTCTGATAATGTACCTGTCAGTGACTGAGAACTCGATGGGGTGTGTATTGGGACAGCATGACGAGTCTGGTCGAAAAGAGCATGCCATATACTACCTTAGCAAAAAGTTTACCGACTGTGAAATAAAATATTCACAGCTTGAGAAAACTTGTTGTGCTTTGGCCTGGGCTGCTCGCCGGCTGAGACAGTATATGCTGAACCATACTACCTTGTTGATTTCTAAGATGGATCCAGTGAAGTACATCTTTGAGAAGCCGGCTCTCACCGGGCGTGTTGCTCGGTGGCAGATGATTTTAACAGAATACGATATCCAGTATACGTCGCAGAAGGCCATCAAAGGTAGTATTCTGTCAGACTACCTTGCCGAGCAACCTATCGATGATTATCAACCGATGATGTTTGAATTCCCTGATGAAGACATCATGTATCTAAAGATGAAAGATTGTGAAGAGCCTCTTGTCGAGGAAGGACCGGATCCTGATGACAAGTGGACATTGATATTTGATGGGGCTGTGAATGTGAATGGTAACGGTGTTGGGGCAGTGCTTATTAATCCAAAAGGGGCTCATATACCTTTTTCTGCCAAATTGACTTTTGACGTCACCAACAACGAGGCTGAGTATGAGGCTTGTATCATGGGGATTGAAGAAGCCATCGATCTAAGGATCAAAACTCTGGACATATATGGAGATTCCGCTCTAGTGATTAATCAGGTCAATGGAGATTGGAATAGCAATCAGCCGCATTTGATTCCTTACAGAGATTACACCAGAAGGATCCTGACTTTCTTCAAGAAGGTGAAGTTGTATCATGTTCCCCGAGATGAAAATCAGATGGCTGATGCCTTGGCTACTTTGTCTTCTATGATCAAACTTCATTGGTGGAATCATGTGGCACATGTTGCGGTGAATCGACTCGAGAGGCCTGCGTATGTGTTTGCAGCCGAGTCTGTTGTTGATGAGAAACCGTGGTACTATGATATCAAGAACTTCCTCAAGAGTCAGGAGTATCCTGAAGGTGCGTCAAAGAATGACAAGAAAACCCTGAGAAGGCTAGCTGGAAGCTTTTATTTGAATCAGGATGATGTGTTGTACAAGAGAAACTTTGACATGGTGCTGCTCAGATGCGTGGATAAACACGAAGCAGACATGTTGATGCAGGAAGTGCACGAAGGATCTTTTGGTACCCATGCTGGTGGTCATGCAATGTCCAAAAAGTTGTTGAGAGCCGGTTATTATTGGATGACTATGGAATCCGATTGTTTCAAATATGCTTGGAAGTGCCATAAATGTCAGGTTTATGCTGATAAGGTGCATGTACCACCAAGCCCTCTGAATGTCATGAATTCGCCTTGGCCGTTCGCGATGTGGGGCATTGATATGATTGGGAAGATTGAGCCTACTGCTTCTAATGGACATCGCTTCATCCTGGTTGCGATTGATTACTTCACCAAGTGGGTGGAAGCAACTTCCTATGCTAATGTTACCAAACAAGTGGTTGCCCAGTTCATTAAGAAGGAAATCATCTGTCGTTATGGGGTTCCTGAGAGAATCATCACTGATAATGGTTTGAATCTCAATAACAAGATGATGAAGGAGCTTTGCAGAGATTTCAAGATTGAACATCACAATTCTTCGCCTTACAGACCAAAGATGAATGGTGTTGTAGAGGCGGCAAACAAGAATATCAAGAAGATTGTGCAGAAGATGGTCGTGACGTACAAGGATTGGCATGAGATGCTGCCTTTCGCTTTGCATGGGTACCGTACTTCAGTGCGTACGTCGACCGGGGCAACCCCTTACTCCCTTGTGTATGGTATGGAAGCTGTCCTACCTGTTGAAGTGGAGATTCCTTCTCTGAGAGTCTTGTTGGATGTCAAGCTAGACGAGGCTGAATGGATTCGAACAAGGTTTAATGAGTTGAGCCTTATCGAAGAGAGGCGGTTAGCAGCTGTGTGCCATGGGCAGTTGTATCAGAGAAGGATGAAGAAAGCCTTTGATCAGAAAGTGCGTCCTCGAAGCTATCAGACTGGTGATTTAGTTTTGAAGAGGATCCTTCCTCCCGGTACAGATAACAGGGGCAAATTGACTCCGAATTACGAAGGTCCATACGTTGTTAAGAAGGTTTTCTCTGGTGGAGCCTTGATGCTTACAACTATGGATGGTGAAGATTTTCCGTCCCCTGTTAACTCAGATGTAGTCAAAAAATACTTCGCATAAATTGACCCGCTGGACGAAAAGAATAAAAGAGTCCAGGCAAAAAAGGGCATCCCGGCGAACCAAAAAAAAAAGAGAAAAGGTTTGGGCAAAAGTTAGGGATAAAGAATGAAAAGAATATGTACACCCGGTAAGTCGAAAACCCGCAAGGGCGGCTTAGGCAAAAATGGGTATCCCGGTGGATTGAAAACCTGAAAGGGCGATCCAGGCAAAAGAGGGATTAGAGCGAAGACTGCAGTCTGAGTTATCTGTACTTCATCGCGCTTCATTGTCTACCATCTCGAAAGATGTGATCGGTCCAGTCATTCTTATCAGAAAGCAAGGAATTTTGGGGAAAATTGAGGATCTGTGAGTCATAACAGAAATGGGAAATAGTGGATATGCCGTGTTCACATTGCCATTAGGATAGTTTATGTTCCTTTTGTGCGCAATTGCCTCTTCCTAGGAATTGCTTCCTGATGTATTTGCCTTTTAAGGCCCATCTTTCAATCAATGAAAGTCGTTATTCAGATAAATTGCTCTCTGGTTTTTATTTTCCTGTTTTGTTTGCAAAAAACGTCCGAATTTTTTATAAACATTGCATATAAAAGCATGAAGGCTAGACAATAACGTGCAGAAAGATAAAACATTTGAAAATCATTTTGAATGTTGAGTACACTTGGGTGTATCTTGTCCATACAATCCCCTGGGGCATGTATGTCTTGTTGTTTTGCAGGTTATCACCTTTGATTCTTGGCTGAAGCAGATAAGCCATTGTTTGTTCAAAGATGTCTTAGCACTGTCCAGTGGTGTGAGAGGTGGGGTTGTCTAGAGAAAATTCAAGATTTGTCTCCCCAGCATAGTCGAGATCAGAGATTCCTCAGCAGGGTTGAGGATGTTTCCTCAGCAGGCTTGAAAGTGGCTTTTTCCTCAAGCAGGTCTGAAAGCTATTATAGCTGTTCTTCCTCGGCAGAAGCGTTTGTGGGTAGTGTGTCCCTCAGCAGCAAGTTCGAAGGCTATTCTATCCCCAGCTAGTTTGAAGATTGTCGGTCCCCACTGAATCTGAAGTTTGTTGTATCCCCAGCGGAGGTGTCAGTGAGTAGTTTGCTCCTCAGCAGTCGGGTTTGAAGTACTGTAATTCCCAGCAGGGTCGTGAATGCATTTCCCCAGCAGGGTTATGAATGTTTGCCCCTAGCAGATCTCCCCAGCAGAGGTTTGTGTTGATGGTTTTCCCCAGCGAGTTCCCCAAGTGGATCAGGGTCGGTGAAAATCATCCCCAGTAGAGTTTATCCTGCCCGTGGATTGGCAATTATCCTCAGCAGAGGTGAGCATTGGTTGTTTCCCCTAGCGGAGTCCCCAAGTGGATTGGATTCAGTGAAAGTTATCCCCGATGGGATTTATCTTTTCTCCAGCATTATTCCTCAGCATGATTGAGAGGTTGAGGTGTTCCCCAGCCAGAGACTCCCCAGTCGAGTTGGTTTCTCTGTCGTCCCAGAGTATCAGATCAGCAAAGCACCCCCAGCAGTGCGTCTCCCCACAGAGTTGGAGGATCCAATCAGAATTGTGCGCTCAGCGAAGCGATCATTTGCTCCCCAGCAGGAGTTTTCTTCATTTTGCATCTTGCATGTAGTAATCATTGCATCCTCAAATCGCGTAGCATTTCCATCCAGTATGGAGCATTACGCCATAGAAAAATTCAAACATATGCATTCATATGTCAAACCTAATTGGACCATATCCCCAGCATAGGCAGATCTTTGTTCAACGTCTATACGGCGCATTTGCTACAGTTGCTCCTGACAGCATTCAGGATGGATAATCCCCCAAAGAGGTTTATTTCCTCACCCGCAGGTGAGAGGAAAGCTTGATTTTCCCCAATGAGATCCCCAACAAGCGTTTAGCCTTGCCTTGAAGATGTCATTCTCGTGATAACGGTAAGTGTCATGTTAGCACCCGCGTGTGTTCTTCCGATAATGTTTGGTCACCTTTCCGTTGGTGTCGGTAAACGTCGAGTTTTTCCCATTCGTCCGTTGACGTCTGGTTGTATCTCTTTCCATTCATCCGTTAATGTTTGGTCACCTCTCCGTTGGTGTCGGTAAACGTCGAGTTTTTCCCATTCGTCCGTTGATGTCTGGTTGTATCTCTTTCCATTCATCTGTTAATGTTTGGTCACCTCTCCGTTGGTGTCGGTAAACGTCGAGTTTTTCCCATTCATCCGTTGACGTCTGGTTGTTTCTCCCATTCATCCGTTAATGTTTGGTCACTTCTCCGTTGGTGTCGGTAAACGTCGAGTTTTTCCCATTCGTCCATTGACGTCTGGTTGTATCTTTTTCCATTCATCCGTTGATGTCTGGTCACCTTTCCGTTGGTGTCGGTAAACGTCGAGTCTTTCCCATTCGTCCGTTGACATCTATTTGTATATCTTGTTTCCCCAGTCATCGGTAAATGTCTGGGCATTTGTTTTTTTTATGTCTGTAAACATCATCTTTCGATGTCGGTAAACATCGAGTCTCACCCCAGTCATCGGTAAATGCCTGGGCATTTGTTTTTTTGATGACTGTAAACATCATCTTTCGATGTCGGTAAACATCGAGTCTCACCCCAGTCATCGGTAAATGTCTGGTCGTCCTTTTTTTTTATGTCGGTAAACATCGAGTCTCATCCCAATCGTCTGTAAATGTCTGGTCCTGTATCTTTTTGTTGATATATCAAATCCCCAGTAGAGTCGTCAGTAAACGTCTTGTCTGGTTCCGTTTGTAAATATCTTTTTCCTCTCCAGTTGGAGATGCCATCGGTAAATGGCCTCGTCTTGCTTCGATATCGGTAAATATCGAATGCCCAGTTTAGCCGCCATCGGTAAATGGCCTTGCTTTCTGCGACATCTGTTTCCCAGCAGCCATCGGTAAATGGTCTTGCAGACGTTGATATCGGTAAATATCAAGTTGCTTTGAAGCCACCATCGGTAAATGGTCTTGCTTCCTTTTAATATCAAATTCCCCGTTTAGCCGCCATCGGTAAATGGTCCTGCTTCTTTTGGATGTTGCTTTGAAGCCGCCATCGGTAAATGGCCTAGCTTTTCTTTGAATCATCTCCCGCATAGTGCAAATTTCTACGGTTCTTTGGTATTCAATCCCTGTTTACCTTGAAGGTCTGACAGCCGTTGCTCTCATCCGTTCAGGTTCCCAGTTGATTGAATAGGGGCAGCTGTAGCACCTCAAATTTGCACATCCTGTTTGTACATTCATTTCAATTTTTTAGGTCATTAAGATTGCATTAGCATTGCATAGCATGTTACATCTCATCAGTCAAGACTGGTCAGAAGAATTCAACTGTGCAAGAGAGCAAGAGCATTTTCCATGAGATGAAAGCCCTATGGTGGTTCCAATGAGCTTACATGACTCAAGGATCATTTTGAAGCAGTTTGACCAAGTGTTGAAGGTTCAAAAGTCACAGCACATGTCCAATTCATCTGAGGCCCATAAAAGTCAACTGCAAAGTCAATTGTGGATTTGGAGATGGGAAGTGATTAGAGATACTTCATTCATGTTCAAACAAGTCTCATTTGACATTTCAAACACTTACATTGAAGAATTTGAAGTCAAGTCAAAAATTTCCAAAAATAGAAAGTGACCCATAATTTGAAATTTCCAAAAATGGAAAGGTTTTGGACCAACTTCAACTCAATTTTACATCATCAAGAAAGCTCCAAATGAAATTTTGTCCAACATGAAAGTTGAAGATCTTTCTCTCCCATTTCCAAAAAGTCCAAGATCATGGATTTATGATGTGTGGTTGAGGAGATATGATCCAATCATGGCAAAGTGTGCTTAAAAATTCAAATGGCCATATCTTTTGAACCAAGGCTCCAATTTTGGTGGTTCTTTTTGCATTTTGTTCCTCATGACATGCACTTTCCAAATATCTCATTACATGGCATGAAATTCCTTTGCATGATCATATGCTCATTCATGAAGTTTTTGAAGGAAAATTATTAAAATCAATTTGGTTGATCATATGCATGAAATACCAATTCCAAAGTGTGCATGGGCTATTTTTAAGTGGATTTGGGCCAGCTTTGGGTACTGTTCACGCATGCATCTCATGCATGAGGTGAAAATCCAATTTTCTCACACACCTTGTAACTTGTTAATCTCATTTAGTTTTGGCTTAAGCATGTTTTCAGAATCATTAGCAAGACATATATAAGCATAATCACAACTGCATTGGCCATTAACATACATTTTCAGATCTGAATCTTGAATTGATCAAATTTTTCTCTCAAAAATATTTTCCAAATTCTTCACATAAACTTCCATTTCCTTGCATAATTCTGGTTTCTGGTAAGGTTTTGAGTGAATTTGAACGTGAATTTGGAGGAATTCATGCCAGTTTTGACCACACATGAAGCTTGAAGCATTAATGGATATTTCAAATTCTACTGGATTCGTGCTTGTTTGAGCTTCAATCTCTCCATCAATCATCTCAACAAACATTGTAGAAGAGCTTTGGACCATTGCTGAGCCTTGTAGCACGCGTTTCCAACTTGCTGTTCTTCAAGAGGTCAAGTTTCGATCTCACTTATTCTCAAATTCATTGTTATATTTGTGTAGATCTTGTGTTGGTGATGATTCTGAGCAAAAAATCAAGTGAAATGGTGCATTATTCATGAAGTTATGTGTATTTGAAGTTTGAATGTCCAATTTTATTTTCTTCGATTTGAGCTTGTTGTGATGAATTAGGACTAAATGCTTGTTGATCTTTGATCTACAGGGAAAATGTTACATGTTGATGTAATTGTTTTTGATTTCTGGAAGTTTTCTGGAAAATCTGGAAAGGTGTTCTTGAAGTTCATCGTCTTCATCATGAAGAAGATGAAGTTCATCTTTTAGCTACGATTGTTCTTGAATTAGCTACGAATTATTCATATTTAGCTACGAATTCTGGAAATTTTGCCAGGCCTAGGGTTATCCAGTGAAACGACACTGTTTCACTTGAGCGTGCATTTTTGAATCTGGCCAAGGTTCGATACTGGCCGAGCGCACTTCATTCAAAATCTGTCCATTTTTCACATGTTCCCTCCATTATTCCATGCTTTGTTCATTTTTCAATTCCAAATTTTCTCCCAACATCATAAAATCATATAAAATTGAAAAATCATCCAATTCAACCCCAATTTTTTGCAAAATGCTCCTTAGAATGTCTAGTTTTTTATGATCATGAATTGGAAAGTTGTGCATGGCTGGAAAATTAATTTGCTCTAGGATGATTGAACACATGTACATTTATGACCTTGCTTTGTTCAACCTATCATGAAATGCTTGATTTTAATCCAATGAACTTGAAATTTTACATGCTGATTCTAGACACATTGATGGACATTTTGGTTTTGGTTTGACATTTTTCCCATGCTCCATTTCTATTTTATGCTGGTGTTAACATGGTGTGACAATTTGTGTCACACATTTGGTTGTCTAACTTGTACAATGTGATTTCCATGCCAAATGATCTCTAATGTTTCTGATTTTTTGTGTGATGGATGTTGTGGATGTCTTGATTGCTCATTAATTTTTCCAGAATTATTTGAATCATTTCTGTTTTGATTGAGAATTTTCATTCATGATGATCATTTGGATGCCTTGAATTGGTCTTTGACTTATCTTGCACATGAAATGGACTTGCTTATTGATTATGATTTGGTCCTTTTTATGGGTTGTTCTTGAGTAAATAAACATGCTTTGTGTTGAGTTTGAGGTTCTATTTTGGATTTTTGATCCTCCTTTGACCCTAGGCTTTGGCCTAGTGGTTTGGACTTACCATTTGGATTGTGAATTTCAGGTTCAAGTGTACATTTCCATGATTGGAGTAGCTCCTTCATTTAAGCTTGGACAATTGTTGTCATTTGCTAACCTTTATGTGTTTTGTAGGCTTTGAGGACAATTCATCTGTGTTTGCCTTATGCCTTGCACCATTGTTGCCTAATTGGATTTGTCTGTCTGTGTGATATCAACTGTTGATTGTTTGTCTGAAAGTTGTACTTATTGGTTTAGCTGTTTCCACAAGTACCTAAGTTGCTTTAAGTTCATTTGAACTTTGCTATGCTTGCTTGTGGTTGGCATACCACTGAGGTATAATTCCTTGATCTTCATGTAGTCTGGAAGACCTGCCATGTTATGTTGGCAGGCACCTGTCTGAAGCCCTCCTTAAGAGGCAATGTTTGTGGATGTTTAATTTTGTGCCAAGTAGGTAAAGACCTCTTAAGAGGCAATTGGCAGATAAAAGGGATGTGCAATCCATCCCCTGCTATTCAGTTGTGTCATTCACTTTGCTCACACCATGTGTTGATGCATTGTGAGTAAGAACCCAAAATCTTGTCCATAGAGTCAGTCACTTGTGGAGAAGAGTTCCTACATTCTGAACTCCAACACTTTCCATTTGAGTCAAGCTCTCCCAGACCAGGGATAAGAGCTGTGAGGTCTTAGCCTTACTTCCCATTTCATCTGCTTCACCCTAACTCTCAATGTTAGGGTTAAGAGCTAAAAACACCCCATTCCAGTTGGCTTGTTTCTACAGCCTAGCCTTGTATGAGCCCAATTGTTTGCATATAGTGTGTGTGCTTGCTTTATTGTGCTTGTATTTGTTTGATTATGCTGTTTAGGATAGCTTGCTTCCTGTGCAAGTTAGGATAGATACCTCAACATAGGGATCGTATGCATGACAACTTCTAGGCTCGAGTCGTAGTTTCCCTAGTAGTTTGTTATCTCCCTTTGTCTCTGGTTAGGTTAGAAGTTCTTTCCCTGTTTAGGGGAACTGCGTCGCCCTGATCCTCATACCAGATGAGGTACGTAGGCAGGAGATGAGCAGATCTCTGTGGTCGCCCTTTTTCTGTTTCAACCCCCTTTGTGTGTGTTTGGAGCCTGACATAAGTCCAGGGATTGGCAGTCGGTTTCCTGTGTGTGTGTGTTTGTCGTGTGCTTGGAGTCTGATGTAAGTCCAGCGATTGGCATTTGGTTTCCAGTGTGTGTTTGTTGGTTTGGAGTCTGATGTAAGTCCAGCGATTGGCATTCGGTTTCCATGTTTGCTTGTTTGTGTGGAGTCTGACGTAAGTCCAGTGATTGGCAGTCGATTTCCTGTCTGTGTTTTGTTTGGCGTGTATTGGCCGAGCTACGTGTGCTCTGATTCTTCTCCGGTCATAGAAGATACGTATGCATAGGATGCGACATCCTAGCGAGCACGTTTCCCCTGTCCCGAACTACGTCGACTCTGATGTCTGTGTCTGACAGACTACGTAGGCCCAGGATGCGATATCCTGCCGAGTCCTGTTTCTTTCGTCTTTTGTATGTGTTTCCTTCCAGTTTTGTGCAGTGTTTGATCAGTTTAGCAACCTTCTTTCTATTCTTTCCGAGCGTGGATCCCGTCGAGTACGACGGATGCGTAGGGGTGCTAATACCTTCCCTTCGCAAGATCGACTCCCGATCCCATCAATCTCTGGTCGCGAGACCATTCCTTTCCAGGTTTACTTCGAGCGTTTCCTTTCCCGTCTTTGGGATAAATAACGCACGGTGGCGGCTCTGTTGTTTCGTTTTCCCGCCGGTTTTTCGCGTAATGCGACACTAGCAATGGCTGGAATACCTGAAATCTAAAGATGTAGATCCCTAGCCACGACTAGGGAGGTTTTAGTTCAGTGACGCTTCCTAGCAATGGCTGGAATACCTGAAATCTAAAGATGTAGATCCCTAGCAACGACTAGGGAGGTTTTAGTTCAGCGATGCTTCCTAGCAATAGTTGGGTATACCTGAAATCTAAAGATGTAGATCCCTAGCAACGACTAGGGAGGTTTTAGTTCAGTGACGCTTCCTAGCAACAACTGGGAATACCTGAAATCTAAAGATGTAGATCCCTAGCAACGACTAGGGAGGTTTTAGTTCAGTGACGCTTCCTAGCAACAACTGGAATACCTGAAATCTAAAGATGTAGATCCCTAGCAACGATTAGGGAGGTTTTAGTTCAGTGAAGCTTCCTAGCAATAACTGGAATACCTGAAATCTAAAGGTGTAAATCCCTAGCAACGGTTGGGGAAATTTTAGTTCAGTGACGCTTCCTAGTAATGGCTGGAATACCTGAAATCTAAAGGTATAAGTCCCTAGCAACATTTGGGGAGATTTGAATTTTGAAAGTTTCAATCCCTAGCAACGGCTGGGAAGGTTTGAATTTGAAAATGTAAATCCCAAGCAACGGCTGGGAAGGTTCGATTTTGAAAGTGTCAATCCCTAGCAACGACTGGGAAGGTTTGATTTTGAAAGTGTCAATCCTTAGCAACGGCTGAGAAGGTTTGATTTTTGAAAGTGTGCAAAAGGCATATGAGTACTTGCAAAAGGCAGGTGAATAGATATGGTGGTTATCATACACAAGGTAGAGGAAAATTTACGTTAGGCACAAAAAACTCATTATATCCCTCAGGCACAACGGCGGGGATGAAATTTTCGAAATATGGCTACCACTTGGGACTTGCCAAACCTACATACGGTGTTTTAAGACAAACGATAAGAGAATAGGTCAATCGTCCAATCTCTCATTTTTGCTTAACATGCAAAGTTGATAAAGGTAAACTCTCTCGTGCAAAAGGCAAGAAGGAGGCTTGCAAAAAAGGCAAAATAGGGTTTTCCCTTGCAAAAAGCAAGCAAGTGGGAGGTGTACTCCTTACTACCGTGCATATTCAATTTCCACAAATAGCTTTCAATAATAATTAAACAAAAAAAGGAGTAGAAGGCGTTCGCCTTATTATTCCTTGAAATAATCGAATGATTGGTGTGCACCACATTGCTCAATCTTTTGTCGTTCTTCTTCAAAAATATCTAAAACACATCAAATCTACCCGTTCCTCGCCCCCGTGCGATCAAAACCAAACAAACAAAACATCTAACATATTAATTCAACTTGTCGCCCCCGTGTGACCAAAACACTCTTCAAAAAGAACATTGTTTAATCCTTTCTAATGCGCACAACAAACTAGTGCTTAAGCCTTCGTCGAGAGTAGACAAGCCAACGTTTAGCCTTTAGAACACGATCTACACAGTCGTTCATAAAAAACACCAACCAAATGTAGTTCCCCGAACTACGAATGCTTTGATTTCCTTATTGCACCATAAGGATACGTAGGCACGAGATTGCGAGATCTTGGCGAGCACACTAATAAAAAACCTCCCATTTCCCCTTTTGAGGTTACCATTCATCTCTTTTCTATATTTTAATCACTCAAAGAAAACAAGTAACATTCAACTAACCTTCAAATAGAAAATTAAACTAAAAGGTTCCCGTTTAGTACAACGGACGTAAGGGGTGCTAATACCTTCCCCTTGCGTAATCGACTCACAAACCCGAATATAGTTGTGACGACCATTATTCTATTTTCTTAAATATTTTATCGATATTTCCCTATTCCTTCATTGGAATGAATAAAGTTCGATGGCGACTCTGTTCGAACACATTTTTCCGCGTCCATCGTGAGGGATCGCATTTTTCGAGGTGTGACAGATGGCGACTCTGCTGGGGACCCTGCTCCAAGCAAGAGAGAGTCTAGCCTAGCTTAGTCATATTTTGCTATGACTGTTAAAAGATATTCTCTTCTTCCATGTTATTTCTCCGTATCTTATTCTGATTGCTTGTGTTGTATGTAATTTGTCTTGATACTTCGATATGGGACTTGAGGTATGATGTGAGATAAGCTCCATACCCAAGTTTCGAGAAGAACATAGAACCCGGAGTTGTGTAGTATTGAACCGAGTGGTATACACCTCATTGGGACAATACGAAGACTCCACCTAGAGTATATCTGTTTTGAATCTCCATCACAATGTGGCTAGCCCATTATTATGGGGAAACTTTAAATATGATCCGTGACTCTAGGGACCTCTCCTTAAACCCAAGTTTTGTTTTCATGATTGGCGATTATGTAGTATTGAACCGAAGGGTCTACACCCTGTTTGAACAATACGAGAATCCCACTTAGATCAGATCATTTCAGAACTCCCATCACGATGTGGCCAGCCCACCATTGCGAGGAAGTTTTGAACCTGATCTGTGAGTCTAAGTTCCTTCCTTGAAAACATAACTTTAGAACCTACCTTTGGGAATTTCTAATCAGAGAAAACCGGGCTCCTTCCTATTATCCTAATGTACATGATGTATGAATGATCTTCAGTGTTGGTATTCCTCAGCGGAAAAACATGGCAGAATTTCATGCATTTGCATATCATTAACATGCATTGCATATCATTGTCCAGAAACAAAAAACTTATACCATATTCTACCCTTTGCCTAGTAACGTTGACTACTCGACACCGGTACGAGACACGCCACAACTACAAGAATGACACTCGAACAGCTTGAAGCAAACCAAGTTTCAATGAGGACAGACATTGACTCCATGCAGGAGAAGATGGATCGTTTGCTCGAGACTATGTTACTCTTGGCCTAGAAGGAAAAGGATGCTGAGACTAGCGCCGAAGCCAGAAAAGTTGTTGCTCAGTTTGGATCGCCATCGCTTAGCATCCCTGAAGTAATTAACCTTGATGGTAATCCTTCCCATCCTAAAGGAGGACCCATCCCTATTCCTGTTCCCATGGTCAACATGAACCCTCATGAGCATTCTGCTACATCTGCTCGACACGGATCCGTGATGGGTGATGAACATCCGTATGATGCTTTCTTCATGCCACAACCCGTCAAGCCCGTTGTTAGAGGTCTCCTAGACCTAGCTGTTGAGAGACTCCATGCTTTGGAGGAAAAATTCAAGTCCTTAGACATTCACATTACTCCCAGTTTGGACGCCGTTGATATGTGCTTGGTGTCAGGCCTCGTGATTCCGCAAAAACGCAAAGTCCCGGACTTTGACAAATACAAAGGGATCAACTGCCCTAGAACTCATCTCAGAGCTTACTATCGCAAGATGGCTGCCCACATCAACAATGATCAACTCTTGATTCATTATTTCTAAGATAGCCTTAGTGGGGCATCCTTGGAGTGGTATATGCAGCTAGAGAGAGGACAGGTCCAGTCATGGAGAGACCTCGCTAAAGCCTTTCTTAGGCATTATTAGTACAATACTGATCTAGCACCCAATCGCACCCAGTTGCAAGACATGACTCATTGCAACAATGAGTCATTCAAGGAATACGCCCAACGTTGGAGAGAGCTAGCAGCTCGTGTCCAACCTCCTCTACTCGACAAGGAGTTAATTGATATGTTTATGGGAACTCTGCGTACCCAATACATGGAGAAAATGGTAGGATCCAGCTTCCCAACTTTTGCTAAGGTTGTCTCTGTGGGAGAACGAATTGAGAGCCAGATCAGGAAAGAAAAGCTACCTTGCGCCACCAATGCTTCAAGTGGGATGAAGAAACCCTATCCCAATCTTCCGAAGAAGCCAGAAGGTCAAGCCAATGCCATAATGGAAGGAGGAGGATATAGGGAACATCCATATGTTCCTATGCCTTACCACCAGACTGCCGTTGTCATACCAACACAATATCAGCCACCTTATCAGCAACCATATCAACAACAACATCAACAGCCAGCTTACCAGCAGCCAGCCTACCAGCAGCAATATCATAATCAACAGCAACGTGCTCCCCAACAACGTCAACCCAACCAGCAGAGGGCAAGGAGGCCAGAAAGACATTTTAATCCCTTGCCAATACCGTACAGCAAGATCCTCCCATACCTGCTAAAGGATGGATCAATTGCTTTGAAGGAGCTAACGCCTGCAACTCCACCCTCTCCACCAGGCTATGACATCAATGCTCACTGCGAGTATCATATGGATGCCCCAAGGCACACATTGGAGAATTGTAAGGCCTTCAAACATAAGGTTCAAGACTTGATTGACAGTAAGGCCAAATGTTGCAACAAACCCTATACTGGCGCATGCGGAGTAGAGTGAAGCTCGAAGATAAAGCTTTTCACCGGCCTAAACAAGCAGAACAATTCCCAAATGAAGAATCAAGAGATGAAGGCTCATTTCTTTCAATGAAGGCGATCATTATGCCATTTTTTTACTGTTTCGCATGCTTGTAAATTGTTCTTGTTTGTCTAAGTATTGTATGCTTTAAACATTGTTATTTGTATTTGGTCTTATTAATGGGATGATTATGCATGCTTTGAATCAATCTTTCATATTCACTCATCTATTGCATTTGCAAAGCACAAACACATACTTTTCCACTTCACATTCTTTATCGCACTATTGTTAGTAAATGTTGGAAGGAGGGTGATGAAAATGAAATACTCATAATTGTTGATTGTATGCTTTCGGATAAAATCCTGCTAATGATGTACATGCATTGTTTCAAATCCCCAAACACCGGAGAGATAAGGAGTTAATCCCTAGTCAACCCCTTCGAGCCTAGAAGTAGGAGTTTCTTTCGGATCTATAAAACCCTTATGCTTAACCTGGGGCAGGGTAATGTTCAGTTAATCTGACTTCACATCTGAATTACAAGAAAAAAGCATTTTGTTTAAGGACCAACCACACCATTCTTCCACACATCCTAAAGTGTCGAAGGAACCATACAAATCCAAATTTTATGTCGGTTGTTCTTTAATGACCAACGACTTGGTAGTCACAATTTAAAAAAAAATCAATCAAAGAAAGAGCCTGCTAAGTCAAACACCTTAAAAGGAGACTTAGGCAAAAACTAGGGCAATCCCGATGGATTAACGCTTCAAACAAAGCGGTCCATGCAAAAGTAAGGGATCAAAACAAAAAAATGAAAGAGACAATGAAAGTCTCCAACAAAACAAAACAAGAATCGGTGACCACCGTACCAACATCAAAAGGTCACCAATATCCATAAAGAGCAAAGTAAGATGATTGTCATTTCAAGGGATCTTACACTGTTGGACTCTCATGAAAGTAAGGTATGTGTAGAATTAACTGAACATAGGATTAGAGATTATCATGACAAAGGGATGGGTTAAAATAAACTTTGAGCCTTATATCTCTTTGTTTCAAATAACCGTGAACCAAGCCACGTTACAACCCTCAAAAGACCTAATTGAAGTAAGGTTTATTCTGAAAGTATCTTACAGCAAGGTTGTGTAAGTTGACTCCTAGAGATTTGCTAATATTCTATTCTCACTGTATCACTCACACACCGGTTAAGTCAACACCGCGTTTGGACTCATGATCCACTCGCCACACACTACCACGACACTCCCAAAATGAATGATTGTTTTTTAAAAAACTTGCATAACTATTGCACCAAAATCACCATTTCTTGAATAACAATTCTTAACTGTCAGTCAGTACTTGACATCAGGAAATTCCAAAAAGGGGCAATTCGAGTAGCACTTGGTCGTTGGTGCCAACACGAACCAAAACCATCTCATAACCCAATGGATCAGGGGCATGGCATCTTTTTGATTATGTTTACTGAAGAAGTAGTCAGTGTAAGGCAAATCTCCAAGCATCGATTGACCAGAAAGGAAAAGCACTTCAATACTCAGTCCGTCTGAGGCAAGTCCCTCAAAGGCTAATCAGGGGCAAGACAAGTTGCAAGGGGCAAGTTCCCTCCATATCTTCAAGTCAGTCAAGCAGATTGCATCAGACACTAGTGACTGCTTGAATTCACAACAAAAATGCCGTAAGTTCATGCTAGTACAACATCATATGTTAACGATAATCCTCGGGGAACGCCAAGGGAATAATCGTCATACTTTGATCATGTCGCTATGCTTAGCTACAGGCTAGCCAGACATCTAAAAAGAAGAAGTCCAGATCGCCTCAAAGATAAAAAACACAACATATCAGCAAGAGATCAGACTCGGGACACCGAAAGTGTCCACATTTGTTTTGTTTGTTCATCACATCATCAACTACCGAGTGTCGGGAACTCAGATCCTTTCACCAATCAACACTCTAATCCACAACGACAATTACAAAAAAAAAACCAAAGTCCACCTTGCTGGCACCCACACAAAAATAAATACAACCAGCATTGGTTTCCAGAAAATACACCGCCTTTGGAAAGGGGGGCTAATCCCAAACAAATCAATCATCCCTTGCATACAAACATGCATCACATGCACCGCACGCATCACCTCATACATAATGCATACATGACATTTATGCATATAGCACAAATCCAGATCCAAGGTTTAGTCGTAGGTATCCTGTCCAACCCTTAGTTGAGTCATTGTTATTTTCTCTGAGTGAGTTCCTACCTTGTATTTTCGGGCGTTTCCCATTGAGTTACATCCTTTAACCTTTTGTTGATAAGATGTTATCCTCAGCTAAGTAAAACAATGTTTCTTTAAACACCTACCTTGTTTCGCATTGAGCGTCCCTCAATAAGTCGTTTCCTTTAAAACCTTCGGTAAAGTGAAAATTACATTCTTCTAGAGAATATTTTTCTGCAACCTTTTGTTGTCGATACCCCCAAGCAAGTCTTACCAAGTGATGTTCCAGTACTACCCAATAGGTCTATTCTATTTGAACCTTTATCGGTAGTCTGAGTTCCCGACGGGTTTTTCCTAATGCCATCCTTTTGACGAAAGTCCCTTGATGAATAATGATCATCGTCCTATTTACGATAACTGTTATCCTTTTAGTAATGGTAAATTCTTGACATTTGTGATCTTACCGTCATCCTTTTGGTGTCGGCGATCCTTGAAGTTTTATCCCAACCTTCATCCTTTTGGTGAATGGCGACCTCTGCAATTATTATAGCTTACCGTCATCCTTTTGGTGTCGGCGGTCCTTGTCAGTTGGGGTCAACACTCATCCTTTTGTTGATGGTGATCTCTTTTATTATGTATAATCATCATCCTTTTGGTGGTGGCGTCCAGTTCGATCTAAACAATATCCTTTTGATGATAGATATTATGGAGTTTGGTTTAAGCTATCATCCTTTCGGTGATTGTGACATTGGGAAAGTTCAATCTTACTGTCATCCTTTTGGTGTCAGTGATATTTGAAGTTATTATAACTTGGTATCAACCTTTTGGTGGTAATAAGTTTCGAAGTTATGATCTCACCTTTATCCTTTTGGTGATGGTGATTGTTGACTTGTTATCATCCTTTTGGTGGTAACGAGTTTTGTTGTTCAATCTTACCTTCATCCTTTTGGTGATGGTGATTGTTGACTTATTATCATCCTTTTGGTGGTAACAGGTTTGGTTGTTCAATTTTACCTTCATCCTTTTGGTTTCGGTGATTGGTGCTTATTATCATCCTTTTGGTGATAACAAGCTTTGTTGTTTGATAATATCTTCATCCTTTTGGTGATGGTGATTGTATTTACTTATTATCATCCTTTTGGTGGTAAGAAGTTGCGTTTTTGATCTTACCTTCATACTTTTGGTGATGGTGATCATTTAAGTCGTTGTGAGTTATTATCATCCTTTTGATGGTAACAAGTTTTGTTGTTTGATCTTACCTTCATCCTTTTGGTGATGGTGATCATTTGAAGTTGTGACTTATTATCATCCTTTTGGTGATAACAATTTTTTGTTATTGGTCTTACCTTCATCCTTTTGGTGATGGTCGTGATTGTTGACTTATTATCATCCTTTTGGTGATAACTGGTTTTGTTTTGATCTCACCTTCATCCTTTTGGTGATGGTGATCATTTGAGTTGTTGTGACTCATTATCATCCTTTTGGTGGTAACAAGTCTTGTTATTAATCTTACCTTCATCCTTTTGGTGATGGTGAAGATTGAGTTGTTGACTTATTATCATCCTTTTAGTGGTAACGAGTTTTGTTGTGGGATCTTACCTTCATCCTTTTGGTGACGACGATCTTTGATGTTGATGAGTTAACCATCATCCTTTTGGTGGTAATCTTGCTATTATACCCTCGGTAATGGAAAGCTTTATCATAATAACCATCATCCTGTTAGTGACGGACATCATCCTTTTGGTGATGGAAATATTTGAATTTTATTGGTTTAACCGTCAATCCATTGATGATGATCATGTTGGTTTGTGTCCAGCTATCCTCTTTTGGTGACAGCAAGTTTGGTTGTTAATCTTACCATCATCCTTTTGGTGATGGCTACCTTTGAAGCTCGGTTTATCCATCATCCTTTTGGTGATGACGATCCTGGAAATCATGGTGAATTACTATCACCCTTTTGGTGGTGGCAATTTTTACTGTCATCCTTTTGGTTCCATAAAACCTTTCAATTTTAGTCCCACATTTTCCCTTACATCAAATAACGACCTTTGCAAGATTTGAGTGTCAACTTGGGGGTTGGCATTGATTTGGCATTCTACCCCTAATACCTTGGTGTTTTTAGAATTCGTTGCATTTTCTTTATGTATTTCTCCATTGCATTTCAAAGGACAAAATTCGGGTCTTTTGTATTTAATTACCTTCCACCATGAATGTATGAAGACCGTTGTCATTCTTACCTTCTAGTTCAAGTTAATTAAATAGGGGCAACTGTCATCCCCCAATTTTGTCCAGACATTTTTAAATTTTCGTAAATTTGATTTAATTTTTAATTTGCATCATATGCACAGCATGACATGCATTTCATCATAAATAATACCTAAAATATCAGTCGGAATCAATTCTTGAATATACAGAAGTGGCGATGCGCTGGATGTGTTCTGAACCATCGGATCAATTCAAAATGTTTTAATCATGAACGTTGCTTGTGATAACCAGTTGTGTAGCACCGCTCACTAGCGTGTACCATGGAACGCACGTTCTCCACCACTTGATCTGCCACCTCAATTAATGAGGGAGATCAAGTTGTCCACGTTTTTCTGATTTAATTGATTTTCATTTTATTCCTTTTATTTTCATTAATTCATATTAAATTTAATATTGATCCAAAAAATATGAGAGTTTCCCCAAAAAAAATTCAAATAAAATCCTCTTTCATTTTCTGAATTAAAATTATTTTTTGGATCATTATTAATATTTTTCATGATTTAATTGATTTTGTGATTATTTTTAATTGTTTAAAAGTACTTTTAAGTTTCCAAAAATTCTGAAAAATTTTCTCCAAGGTCCTTTGACCTTGTTTGACCTGTGATAAATCTCATGGCCATTTCTTTGGTGTTTTGATGAGGTTTTAGGAAATTGACCAACCATATTTAATTTAATGCATTATTTTTATTATTTTTAATTGATTAAATGCGAAATTAATTGTGTGAAGCCATTTTATTTGACTTTGTGAGTTTGACTTGTGTTATTGGGCATTGGTCAAGGTTGATTTGACTTTGTTAGGTTAAGGTCATTGGATTTAGGGGATTGATGGAATTTACATTCCATCTCCCAAAATAAATGAATGATCTTAACTTGGTAAAAGTCCTCCTTTGTCCAATTTGTGTTTGATCCATTCCCCCTCCCTCTTCATCTCATTCCCATTTTTTATGCATTCATATCATGGACCTATGATATCTCTATATCCTAAGGCTAGTTGATTGCAAAATCAACATAAATATGGATGAGATTAGGTTCCCCACTTTTGCATATTCTTTTTGTGTGTGGTATGTTTCATGAGCATAGTTCATCATACTATGTCTCTAACATGCATTATCACCAAAATTCTATTGCCCGACCTCAAATAGTTGTGACTTCTACATAAGTCCAATTACGATTGCTTAACATAGCGCTAAATTTGTGACAGAAAAAGGCATAACATTCTAGTTAGTGAGATTGTAAGTCTCCCCTCTTTCATGGTATTGTGTGGAAACTTGGCCTTTTTTCTTTCCTTTGGAAGATGTCTTGGTTCAAGGATACATGCTTGTGATAAGTGGGTTGAGTGTTCTCCAATGAATGACTTAAACAAAAAAGCAAAGCAAAAGAAATACTAACTTCTAACTCATTAACAACTAACATTTAATTTCAAGTCATTTACTTTTAATGCACTTTAATTTTTAAGCTTTATTCATTTGTCATTATTCATACCATTCAAGTTGTTTATCTTAATGTCATTTTCACTTTGTCCACTTGGACCATATTTTTGTGATATATTGTGTTTGCATATACTTGTTTGTTGGTGTGGTCTTTTCACCTTAATGTACATAATAAGAACAAAAACCCTAAAAAATATCTTGTGTGAACTGTTGGTTTGATCTGAGACAATTGGACTTAGAATTTAGGCAACACTCCCTATGCAAAGGACTTGGCCAATGCCAATTTTTATGAAACCAAGTGCTTGTGATTTGAAATTTCATCTGATACATCATGGAAGACCCATTTGAGTTCATCTACAACATGATCATTGTGAAGCTGTTATTTTGAACCTGTGGCTTATGCCATCTTTTGAAGTCATCTGCTACATGGGTAAAACTTGAAGAAGATCATGGAGTTGTTAAGCTTGGATGTGGCTATCTTTATTTGATGCCCTGCTCTTCACCTTTCTATTTGTGTATTGATATTGCTTGATTCTAAAGTCCAAGGGAAATTTGGGTTTATATATGACATTCTTGTCTATTAGATTGCAGCCCATTGGTCAGATCTTTTCAACTCTCAACTTTTAAATTTGTGCTTAGGATTAGTATCTTCATCTCCTCCCCACTTCTTTAATTTCAAAATCTCTCCCTCCTTTTAAAAATCTTCTTTGCTTGTGTTTTGTTGATTTCTAAATTTGACCATATTGCAAATTAGAAACTTTGGCCTTATGCCATTGCATTTTCAAACTCATTTTCTTAATCAAACTTTGTAAATAAACTTAACTATACTTGACTTAAAATTTAAAACGCAAAAAATAATTAATACTCATCCAAACTATTTTAGGCCCTTTGTGCCTTTCAAACTTAACTTTTGTTAAAAGCAATGCATCCACTTTGAAATTGATACCACGAACTACGAGGTTTTGATCCCTCGTTTTTAAGTTGGTACGTAAGCACAACTCCAAAGGTCTTGTCAAACACAAAAATATAATTAATGAATTATTTTATTATCCCCCCGTTCTATTTGTTTGCAAACATCATTTATACAAAAACACATATGCACACAAGAAAGGGCTCCCTAGGAGTACCTAGGACACTTTGGGTGTTAACACCTTCCCTCTGTGTAACCAACCCCCTTACCTGTAATCTCTGGCATTTTATTAGTTTTGATTTGAAAACTTCTTATCTTTTGGGTTTTGTTCATGCTTTCCCTTTTCCCTTGGAAACAATAAAAGCGCAGTGGCGAATCTGGTTTTATTGACGTCTAGCTTATCCATAGCTTGATGGTCATGAATTTACCGCTACAGAAATTAAATGGTGACTCTGCTGGGGAGTAGTCTCCAGTGGGTTTAGCCTACTTTTGTGTGTGTATATAACTGTATATTTGATGTATGTATATTTGTTTGTATGATATAATTTGCTTGTTGTGCTTGGTGATCTCTTAGTGGTGAGATAAGTTCTAACCCGAACTTGAGTGCAATTAAGATAGGAGGATGGTATAGTCATGTTCGAATTGTGTGGAGTAGTCCTTAATAAGTTTGCTTGGGACCCATCTAGTCAATGGAGACCCTTTTAGAGTTAGGAATGTCACACAAGTATTTGTGGTTAGGAATTATTATCTCTTACTTAGGGTCCGAGAAGCTGAGAACCGTAGAACATTTAACCCCTCTTGGCCTATTTAGGACGTAGTGTGGAGACTGTTCAAGTGTAGACTTAATAATAGTTGTTACGCGATACTACACTCAGACGAGTTTCTCTTGAGAATATTATGGGTTGATGAGTCAGTCATGCTAACTTGTAATATCCGATAGATGGAATTAAGACTCTGGGAACTTTTTATAACATGATCTATAGGTTTTATCCTTAGTTCACTCCTTTGGGATGGTTCTTACCCAGACTCCATGCTCGTGACTCACAATAAACCCTTGATTCTTGGTTGATCCAATCAAGTCTTGTTAATACCAGTGGAACTTGGGTGTTGATAAGGTGTAAACCATAATCTACCAAACTGGATGATTGATCTTGAAAATGACTTGATTCATCCCTTGACCTTTGTTTGTTTGCCTTGTGTGTGATCCCTTATTTGTGATTGTTGCATTCATGCATTCATGCGCATCATCACATTCATCACACAAAAATTTCAAGGAACTGAGGTATTATTTGCAAATATTTTTAGACCATGGATTATGGACGAAGGAACACTAAGAAGTACAGTTTCAGATGTCCCGACTGAAAGAGTTAAGGAAGCTAGCATCTTTTGTATTAGATCCCTTGGACTTAAAACGACGTCATGGGAAGCTTATGTCCATCTTGTCTGTTGATGTAGTTGAAGGACTTCTGAGTGTGTTGGTTCAGTTTTATGACCCTATCTACCGTTGCTTCACTTTTCCTGAATATCAGCTTGCGCCTATGTTAGAGGAGTATGCCCATCTCTTGGGAATACCTGTTTCTAGCAAAGTGCCTTTTAGTGGATTTGAAGAGATTCCCAGGTCTCATCTTATTGCTAAAGCTCTTCACTTGAAGAAGTCTGAGATGGAGGCTCATTGGGTGAAGAAGGGAGGATTGTTTAGGTTAACTTTTGAATTCCTCATCAAGGAAGCTACTACCTTTGCTCAAGCTGGTAGTGTGGATGCTTTGGAAGCTATCTTTGTGTTTCTCATCTATGGGTTATCTTTGTTCCCTAACATTGACGATTTTATTGATGTTAACGCTATTAGAATTTTCTTGATTGGGAATCCTGTGCCTACTCTGCTAGGTGATATGTACTTCTCTTTGCATCTAAGGAATTCTAAAGGTGGTGGAACGATTGTTTGTTGCATTCTTCTTCTGTACAAGTGGTTTATTTTGCACTTTCCTTAGACACCTGCTTTTGTGGAGAACAAACAATGTCTACGGTGGTCTCAGAGACTTATGTCTCTCACTAATGATGATATAGTTTGGTATGATCCTTCATTGAGCCGTTTGGAGATTATTGATTGTTGTCGTGAATTTTCTAATGTGCCTCTCATTTGTACGCAAGGAGGAATTAACTATAACCCTGCTTTGGCTCGTCGTCATCTTGGGTTCCCCTTGAGAGACAAACCTAATAACACTTTGTTAGAAGGTGTTTTCTATCAAGAGGGTAAAGATCCCCAACATTTGAAGCAGAAGATTATGCATGCTTGGCATAATGTGCTTAGGAAAGGAAGATCCGAGCTTGGTCCGCGCAATTATGTAGCCTTGGAAGCTTACACTCTTTGGGTGAAGAAGAGAGCTTTGGAGTTGAAGATGCCTTATCCTTGTGAGAGACTTATGTCTATGGTTGTGGTTGAGCCATTAACTATCCCTAACCAAGATGTAGAGGAGTTGGAAGACGCGCTCGCTAAGATGAAACAAGAGAATGATATGTGGGAAGAGCGTTTCCATGCTTTGATCCGAAAGCATGGGGAGTTGCAGCTTGAGTCCAAGGACAAAGATGCACTTATTGAGCTACTTGAAGATCGAGTGAAGAAAAGACAATGAGAGCCTGAGGTTTCATCTTCCTCTAGTATGCCTCAACCTTCCGTCACTTGGAAGAAGATTGTTGATCAGCTTGTCCTCGAGAAGACTCAGATGAAGGCTTCTTTTGAGACTGAGATCCCACACATTCGAAGGAAGTACGCACCTATAGCCAGATCTTCTGACATCGTTGTTAGGGATCCTTAGGATGACTAGTCTCCTTTTCTCTTGTATTTTTCATTTGGTTTCTGAAATTATACTCGGTGTAATCCTTCCAATTATATAAATAAAAGAGGTTTTTTATGGTCATATCAAATTGTTGCAATTATTGTTAAATATATATATATTTGCAAATAATATAGTAAGTTCCTTGAAAATAAAAATAAACAAGCATTGCATTTCATGCATCATTGGCATAACAAGTTTCTCTTTCGCCAAATGTCTCATTGGTGTTTCTTTTGTGCTTCAGCCAAGCTGACTCATCAATATAATACTCGCGCCAATCATCTGAATATTATGGAGCATCTTGAACAAGAGAACAGAGACTTGAAGGATGAGATCAAAAGCTCAACATAATTTATTTTGCAATTAAATAATTAAAATCAATAAAAAATGCATTAAATTAAATTATGGTTGGTCAAAATCCTAAAACCTCATCAAAACGCCAAATAAATGGTCTTGAGATTTATCATAGGTCAAACAACGTCAAAGGACCTTAGAGTTTTTTTTTTTTTGGAAACTTAAAACTAATTTTAAACAATTAAAAATATTCACAAAAATAATTAAATCATGAAAAATATTAATAATGACCCAAAAAAATAATTTTAATTCAGAAAATGAAAGAGGAATTTATTTAAAAAAATTTGGTGAAGGTCTCATATTTTTTGGATCAATATTAAAATTAATATGAATTAATGAATATAAGCTAAATAAAATGAAAATCAGAAAATAGCAAAAAACGTGGACCACTTGATCTCCCTCATTAATTGAGGTGGCAGATCAAGTGGTCCTCAACACACGTTCCACAATGGACACTAGTCAATGCGCTGCAGGGATTGTATTTAAAACCAACGCGTGAGATTAAAACGTTTTGCAAGGATCCTATGGTCTGAGACGTGCCAACACACGGTCGGAGCTATAACTCCGGTCTTCTTCTCCGGTGGACCTCACCAGACTGGTCCACCTTTAACCATCACCAAAATAAAAAAGGAGGACATGAATTTAAAGTAAAAATGCTCAAGAGATCGAATCTAACCTCAATTTCTCCTAACTCCAAGTATATTGAAAGATACAGGGATTTGAAATTTGAGGATCATGACCTGAGTTGCTTCGATTTGATCTCAAAGCAACTCAATCTGGTTGCCTACCTTGGTAGGACTTTAGACAACCAAAAATCAAGAAGAATTATGGAGAATTGAGTGAGAATCAAATAGATGAAAAGTTCTGAAAATAACCTTCAATGCAGGTCTGTATGAACACGATCTTGCTTCTAATTTCACTTGGCCTTGCTCTTGACACTTGATGGAATGGGATTGAATCAACAAAAGCAACAGGACTCTTAGAGATTTGAATCTCAAAATAGTGGAGATTCAAACTCGATTTCTAATGGAAATCCTCAAGGTTATACTTTGAATGAGAGGGTTTGGAGCAGGGGATTCAAAGATGGTGCGCAGGGTCCTCAATTCAGAGTGCAAGGGTCTCTATTTATAGGTCATATGATTGTTATTTGCACACTTGAATCAAAGTTCCAAAAATAGCAATGTTTATTGCATGGATGCATGGGCGTGTGATATGCCTATGTAATCATCCCTTCAGGTCCAAAAATGAGTACAAACATTGCTGAAGTCACATTAGTAAGCCATGCAATTATGTATGAGGAATGCAAGTTCAATTATGCCAAATGGTGATCCAAGTTCAAGCCATGCACAAGTCACTCATACTTTGTTCAAATGGGATGAAATTAGACTTTTTGGAGAGGTTAGATCAATAGGAACAAATTTAATGTTGAACACTTTTTCATTTAAAGCTTGGATCATGATGATTTTTGAGGTGGAAGTTGGGAAAATCAAACATATCAAATTTTTTTCTAAGTGTCAAGCCATATGTTCACTTATTCCACCTTGGCTAACTTTTTATATGAGATCCAAATGAGGAAGGTTCCTTGATAAAAGTTGTATCTCTTTAAAATTCCTTCAAAATGGTCATAAATTTGACCTCATTTGGATTTAGTATGTAGGAGTTATGCATTTTTGAAGTTGAGGAAAATCACTTGTTAAATGGCATTGGTCCAAAATGACCTATAATGTCTCCTTATATCACATGCATATAAAAGTTGAATTTGCTCTTCCTCTAAACATAAAAGTTTAAGTAGACATATTGAATTTGATCATGCAACTTGAATGGATTTCATATCATAAATATTGAGCAAGTTATGGTTTTGGGAAGTTGACCTTTAAATTAGGGTTTAGACAAAATGACATATACTCTTTCGTCATAAAAAATGACTTTCCAAGCAAAAATAGCTCTAGAACTAAACATGAAAGTTATTTGGAATGTCATTTAGAGTAATGTGTCCCTTGGAATCATTTTCATATGATAAAAAATGTAGGATATAGGGTCTAGGGAACCCCTGTTTTGATCAAATGAATTCCTCTGGTCAACCACCATGAACCAACTTGCTAGCTTGACATTATTTTGACTTTTGGGACTCATAGAGGATTATATATGTATAAGATGATGAAATTTGAAGTATCCCTTGAAATATTTGATTAATTGGTGAAGAAACTTGTTGAAGAAGTCACACAGGATACTCAGATGAATTAAGGCTTCCAAGGCAAACAAGCTTCAAACTCTTGATGATTTCTTGATCAAAATAATATGTGAAGATCATAGGGATCCATATATGATGCTTAGAGCCATAGTAAACCAATTCTTGATTGAACTCCTTGCACTGAGGGTCTTAAACCCTAGATGTGAGCTTGATAGATCAAAAGTGAGCATGTGCACTACTTACACAAGAGTTAGATTCTACAATGACATATTTTTGGTATTTTGGTTAGTAAATGATAAAATACAAATTATGATACAATCAAATGGTGCTTGGTGATCTCTCCTAATGCAAACCCAATGAAAGAGAGGTAAGGAGGATGCCAAGGTGTGATCCCAATAGCAAGGTGTGATCCCAATGCCAATGCATATGATGAGATAGCATGAGGGATCTTAGGGTCAAAATTGGGATCCTACACCAATACACTACCTTTAATAGCTTTCTGAGATCGGTATTCAATATCATACTCGGATAACAACATCCGCCAACGGGCAATCCTCCTAGTTAAAGCAGGCTTCTCAAAAATATACTTGATTGGATCCATTTTGGATATCAACCAAGTGGTATGATTCAACATATACTGACGCAGACGCTTAACAAACCAAGCCAATGCGCAACAAGTCTTTTCAAGCATAGAATATCGAGTCTCACAGTCGGTGAACTTCTTACTGAGGTAGTAAATGGCATATTCTTTCTTTCTAGTTTCATCTTGATGACCAAGAACACAACCCATACTTTCTTCAAGCACAGTCAAATACATGATCAACGGTCTTCCTTCAACAGGCGGCGATAGAATCAGAGGTTCAAGCAGATATTCTTTGATATTGTCAAAAGCTTTCTGGCAATCTTCGGTCCAATCATAAGACTAATCTTTCTGAAGAAGCTTGAAGATACGCGCACACAAGGTGGTCATATGCGATATGAATATTGAGATATGAAATTCTAGTTAACAGACTTTCGATGTCACACGGGTTGTTATGACATCCAATTCTGCGCAGACAAGAATTATGCAGAACTTAAAAAGTAAGTGTAGTAAATAACACAAGGAATTGTTTACCCAGTTCGGTCCAACATGACCTACGTCTGGGGGCTACCAAGCCAGGGAGGAAATAGACTATTAGTAGTATTAATTCAGACCTTAAACCAACTATTTAACCCTATCACTTAATACCTACCCAATGCAATTTCAATCTTACACTAAGATCAGAGTTCCTACTCACTCCCCCTCAATCACCTCAGTGATTACAACCTTTAATTAAGATTAAAGACAATTGTGAAGTCACACTTCAAACAACTCTTGATTATGCTTAACAGCTTTAATCAAGATACACAGCACTCACGCTTAAAAGCTTAGAGTGACACAACACTTACAACTCAATGAACACCCTATACCAATGCAATCATCTCAGTGATAATAGCTTGGCTCACAAGATACACCTAATACAAGACACACAAAAATACAGCAGTGAAGTATGATGGACACACAAAATCTTCACGCCTAAAATCCCCCCGAGTTCTGAAAGAAGGATTGCCATCCTTTTATATTGCAGCACTTGGGCCTTGTACTTGTATTTCCTGAATTTAAGGTCAAGCGAGTTAACCTAAATTCCACAACTAGGTTACTAACAAATAGGCTATTTGTTAGGTTCATTAATTGTAGCTTAGTTGTTGGTTTCCTGGATTTTAGCTCAGCTGTTGACTTTTTGAAGAATAGCCTGAGAAAAATGCTGAAACAGAAAAACTAAACAACCTACAATTTAGCATATGTTGCCAGGAGTGAATGTCACAACATTTAGTTTGACATCCAAAGCATAGACCATATGCTAAGCCTGTTATCTTCCTGAAAACAGACTGTACAAATTTGTTGTACTGTACAGGACCAATCTGTCCATACTTCAGTAACAACGTACATTAATAAATGTCAAAGCATCCAATTTGACATTTACACAATGAGCCTTACGTCAGGTCTGTTATCCTCTTGATAAGCAGACTGAGAAACATACTGAACTGTAGCAGACAACCAACCTGCCTATTATTCAATATATGTTGTCAATGATGAATGTCATAACATCCAGTTTGACATTCAGACAGTAGGCTTTGTGCCAGGTCTGTTATCCCCTTGATAAACAGACTGGAAATAAATACTGAGTTATTAAAGAACACCAGCTGTTCTATTCCTCAGTATCTGCTGACAGGGATGAATGTCATAACATCTAGTTTGACATTCAGTAGATCCTGTATTAGCTAAACCTGCAGCATACAACTCAAGTATGTCATGACATCAGTCAAGACATCAGAGTACAGTTAGATATTCTAACATACAATGCAGTCAAACAGTCATCTCCATAGAATGTCATGACATCAGTCAAGACATTAGAATCCAGCTAGTGTTTTACCATACAATGCAGCCAATCAAACATCTACAAACTCCCCCTTTGGCAAATTTTAGGCTAAAACACTTTGGCCTCACAACAGAGTCCACATTAGCGGAAAACACACATCTAGCAGGAAATTAACCTAGCTAATACACTCAAAGTAGCAGCATACTCACACAGATGGAAGTTAAATAAAAACTTCACATATCAGCACACATACAGAAGTTAAATAAAAACTTCTAATTGCAGCACACATAAACACACTCACACTCATAGAAGTGGAACATCAGCTGCAGCATAACCTCTGGATTAGAGGATCTTCAATATCTGTTTAGCAAAATAATCTGTTGTTCTGGGGCATCACCATCACAGGTGTTACTCCCCCTTTTTGTCAAAAATGTTGCCAAAGCAACACTTTAAATTACAGACCAACATAAATAGAATTACACAAATGACAGAATTACAGTCTTGATTTTACTTCACAGTATCAATCAAGAATGCCCCCTCTTGATCTTGCTTTACAGCTTTGATCAAGACATCACCCACTTGATCTTTCTTCACAACTTTGATCAAGTAGTCACACACTCTTGCTTTACAGCAGGTACACCCATATCAGATGCCATGACTTTGAGTCTGACATCTTGAGCCACTCCTGCATGAACACTTTCTTGAAGTCCAGCAGACACATAGGCCGACCTATGTTAGGATATCCCCTTAACATCTTATTACTACACTTGCAGCAAGTAACATAGCTGTGAATTGTTGTCCAGTCATAGCACACTTTCAATTGTTTAATAGGTTGAGATATTAAACAATACATCCCAAACATCATTGGTTGCTATAAGTCCTCAGAAAGGCATATTCCCAGTTTGCCTCTTAAATTTTCCAACTAAGTAGCATCCAGAGCCTTTGTAAATATGTCAGCCAGTTGTAGTTCAGTGGCTACATGTTCCAAGGTAATCACTTTGTCTTCCACCAGATCTCTGATGAAGTGATGTCTAATGTCAATATGTTTGGTCCTGCTGTGCTGGATGGGATTCTTGGAAATATTGATGGCACTGAGATTATCACAGAATAATGTCATGACATTTTGAGAGACTTTGTACTCGGTAAGCATCTGTTTCATCCACACCAGTTGGGAACAACTGCTTCCAGCCGCTATGTATTCAGCCTCTGCAGTGGACAGAGATACACAGTTCTGCTTCTTGCTGAACCATGATATGAGATTGTTTCCCAAGAAGAAACATCCTCCTGATGTGCTTTTTCTGTCATCAGCACTCCCAGCCCAATCAGCATCACAATACCCAGATAGGACAGGCTCAGATCCATGAGAGTATAGCATACCATAGTCACAAGTCCCATTGACATACTTGAGAATCCTCTTGACTTGATTCAAGTGGCTCACTTTGGGCTCTGCTTGGTATCTAGCACACATTCCAACTGCATAGGAAATATCAGGTCTACTTGCAGTTAGATATAGCAGACTACCTATCATGCTTCTATACAAGCATTGATCAACACTGGGACCTCCATCATCTTTGGTTAACTTTAAATGCGTAGGTGCAGGAGTTCTTTTGTGCCTAGCATTATCCATACCAAACATCTTAACTATGTTTTTGGCATATTTGCTTTGGGAGAGAAACATAGAATCCTCCATTTGGTTAACTTGCATTCCAAGAAAATAAGTCAGTTCCCCAACCAGACTCATTTCAAACTCAGATTGCATCTGGTGAACAAAATGTTTCACCATTTGCTCTGACATTCCACCAAAGACAATGTCATCCACATAAATTTGGGCAATCATGATTTTGCCATCTGTATCCTTCACAAACAAGGTCTTATCTATTCCACCCTTTCTGTACCCATTAGAGGTCAGAAATTCAGTCAACCTTTCATACCAAGCTCTAGGGGATTGCTTTAACCCATACAAGGCTTTCCTTAACTTGAACACATGTTTAGGTTGGTTAGGATCACAGAACCCTTTAGGTTGTTCCACATAGACTTCTTCATTTAAGTAGCCATTCAAAAAGGCACTCTTCACATCCATTTGGAACAATTTGAACTTCAGAATGCAGGCCACACCTAACAGCAATCTGATTGACTCAAGTCTAGCAACAGGTGCAAACGTCTCATCAAAATCAACCCCTTCAACTTGAGTATATCCTTGAGCCACTAGTCTTGCTTTATTCCTAGTGATTACTCCTTTCTTATCAGACTTGTTCTTGTAAATCCACTTGGTACCAATGATGTTAGTCCCTTCAGGTCGTGGAACTAGCTCCCATACTTCATTCCTTTTAAACTGCTCCAGTTCATCTTGCATGGCATTGATCCAATATTCATCAGTCAGGGCTTCTTTCACATTTTTTGGTTCAACCTTGGATACAAAACAGGAATTTGAGCTAATTTCCCTTGACCTGGTAGTCACACCACTATTGGGATCCCCTATGATAAGATCCTTAGGGTGGTCTTTCTGAATTCTGATAGATGGCATTTTGGTGGGTGCATCTACCTCACATTCAGGAGGAGTCTCCTGTACTTCTTCAGACTTGACTGGTATGTCTGTTGAAGTATCAAGGAATGTTCCAACATCCTCTATGACATCGATTCCTTCCTCTTTATCATCCACAATGACATTTATGGATTCCATCAGGACATTGGTCCTGTAGTTGAACACTCTGTAAGCTCTGCTGTTAGTTGAGTATCCTAGGAATATACCCTCATCACTTTTGGGATCCATTTTCCTTCTTTGTTCACGATCTGTGAGAATGTAACACTTACTTCCAAAGATATGAAAGTACTTCACAGTGGGTTTTCTGCCTTTCCATATTTCATACAGAGTGGAGGAGGTTCCTTTTCTCAAGGTAACTCTATTGTGAACATAGGAAGCTGTATTCATCGCTTCCGCCCAAAAGTGCATAGGAAGCTTCTTTGCATGAATCATTGCCCTGGCAGATTCTTGAATAGTTCTGTTTTTTCTTTCAACTATCCCATTTTACTGAGGAGTTATAGGAGAGGAAAACTCATGACTTATCCCTTCAGACGAGCAAAACTCATCAAACTTGAAATTCTTAAACTCCGTCCCATGGTCACTCCTAATTCTGACAACACAACTGTCCTTTTCCCTTTGAAGTCTGATGCACGGTTCTTTGAAGACATCAAATGCATCTGACTTTTCTCTGGTGAAGCTTATCCAAGTGTATCTGGAATGGTCATCAACAACCACATAGGCATACCTCTTTCCGCCCAGACTCTCAACCTGCATAGGTCCCATTAAGTCCATGTGCAGAAGTTCCAGAGTTTTGGAGGTTGTAGGATGTCGCAGCTTAGGGTGTGACATCTTGGTTTGCTTGCCGACCTGGCATTCTCCATAGACTTTTCCTTCATCAATAAGAAGATTTGGGATTCCTCTGACTGCTTCCTTGGATATGATCTTCTTCATTCCCCTTAAGTGGAGATGACCAAGGCGTTTATGCCACAGCTTCACCTCCTGTTCTTCCTTGGCTGAGGAGCACATTATGGAAAAGTTTGAGACTTTAGGTTCCCACAGATAACAGTTATCTTTGGATCTGGATCCTCTCATAACTTCCTGATTGTCTCCATTTGTCACAACACATAGCTCCTTAGTAAGCTGAACATAGAACCCTTGATCACACAGCTGGCTTATGCTGATGAGATTAGCAGTTAGTCCTTTTACTAACAGCACATTATTTAGTTCTGGAACTCCAGAGCAGTCCAGCTTACCCACACCTTTTATTTTTCCTTTAGCACCATCACCAAAGGTCACATAACTGGTAGTGTGAGGTTGTATATCCACCAATAAATTCTCCATACCAGTCATATGTCTTGAGCAGCCACTGTCAAAGTATCAGTCTTCTCTGGTAGATGCCCTTAGAGATGTGTGAGCTAACCTAGCATACCATTGTCGTTTCTTGATGGGGGCATTATGCCTATATGCCTTATGCTTAGGTCTGACATGAGGGGCTTGGTTAGGATAACCATGGAGCCTGTAGTAGAAGGCATTTATATGGCCAAACCTACCACAGTGGTGACATCTCCATCGCTGAAATTTCTTCTTCTGATGGTTACTCATCCTGGTTCCCTGATGTTGAGACGTTGGGTGTGACTTCCGCTTGAATTTCTGAACTTTAGCCTTTGAGCGTTTGAGTTCAGCTGAGGAGTTTTTCACAAAGCCTAAACCAGACATGGTTCCATACTTCTGTCCCACCTTTAGGATCTCTTCCAAGGAGTCTGTTCCTTTATTTAGCATTCTGATGGATTTCGTCATTTGATCCAGCTTAGAGGTCAGCAAGGTTATCTCACCATTTAGACCATCTATGACTGTCAAATGCTTCTGTTTCTCATCCTACAGCTCCTTGATGAGCTTCTTCTGCTTTTCTCCTTGTACACGCACTTCTGCACTAGTGACACATAGCTCCTTATATGATGCAGCAAGTTCATCAAAGGTCAGTTCATTTGCACTTGAGTCATCATCAGTGGCACAAACACTAGTTAGTGCAGTGACATGTTTAGCAGATTCTCCTTCAGATTCACTCTCAGAATCTCCTTTAGACCATGTGACAGATAGCCCCTTCTTTTGCATCTTGAGGTAAGTAGGACATTCAGCTCTAATGTGTCCATAACCTTCACATCCATGACACTGGATTCCCTTGCCTTGGTTGAACTTTTCTTCAGAAGTTGATCTTTTCCTGATGTCAGACGAGATGTTCTTGACATTTGGTCTACCTTTTTGATCAATCTTCTTCACGAACTTGTTGAACTGTCTCCCAAGCATGGCTATTGCTTCTGATATGCTTTCATCACCTCCAGTGTATCCTGCTTCTGACACCTCTTCAGTATTTGATACAAAAGCTACGCTTTTGTTCTTCTTTTCAACATTCTCACACAAGCCCATTTCAAAGTTTTGGAGAGAACCAATGAGCTCATCCACCTTCATATTGCAGATCTCCTGAGCCTCTTCTATAGCAGTGACCTTCATGGCAAATCTCTTAGGTAATGACCTGAGAATCTTTCTTACAAGTTTCTCTTCAGCCATTTTCTCACCTAAGCCACGAGAGGTGTTGGCAATTTCAAGAATATTCATGTGAAAGTCATGAATAGTCTCATCCTCTTTCATCCTCAGATTTTCAAACTTGGTGGTCAGCATCTGAAGTTTAGACATCTTCACCTTGGAGGTACCTTCATGAGTTATCTTGAGGGTATCCCAAACTTCCTTGGCCAGCTCACAGTGGTGCACCAGTCTGAAGATGTTCTTACTTATTCCATTGAACAAAGCATTCAAGGCCTTAGAATTTCCAAGGGCTAATGCCTCTTGCTCCTTGTCCCACTCTTCTTCGGGAATTTGCATACTGACTTCATCGTTACCTGTCTTCATTGGATGTTCCCATCCTTTGTTGACAGCTCTACAGACTTTGCTATCTAGAGACCTTAAGAAGGATATCATACGAGGCTTCCAGTCATCATAGTTAGAACCATTTAGCATGGGTGGTCTATTTGAGTGTCCTACATCCTTGTCCATGGTACTAGAAAGTAACTTCCCTAGATCTCACCCAGAAATTAACAGGCAGGGTGCCTGCTCTGATACCAATTGAAATTCTAGTTAACAGACTTTCGATGTCACACGGGTTGTTATGACATCCAATTCTGCGCAGACAAGAATTATGCAGAACTTAAAAAGTAAGTGCAGTAAATAACACAAGGAATTGTTTACCCAGTTCGGTCCAACATGACCTACGTCTGGGGGCTACCAAGCCAGGGAGGAAATCCACTATTAGTAGTATTAATTCAGACCTTAAACCAACTGTTTAACCCTATCACTTAATACCTACCCAATGCAATTTAAATCTTACACTAAGATCAGAGTTCCTACTCACTCCCCCTCAATCACCTCAGTGATTACAACCTTTAATTAAGATTAAAGACAATTGTGAAGTCACACTTCAAACAACTCTTGATTATGCTTAACAGCTTTAATCAAGATACACAGCACTCACGCTTAAAAGCTTGGAGTGACACAACACTTACAACTCAATGAACACCCTAAACCAATGCAATCATCTAAGTGATAATAGCTTGGCTCACAAGATACACCTAATACAAGACACACAAAAATACAGCAGTGAAGTATGATGGACACACAAAATCTTCACGCCTAAAATCCCCCCGAGTTCTGAAAGAAGGATTACCATCCTTTTGTGTTGCAGCACTTGGGCCTTGTACTTGTATATCCTGAATTTAAGGTCAAGCGAGTTAACCTAAATTCCACAACTAGGTTACTAACAAATAGGCTATTTGTTAGGTTCATTAATTGTAGCTTAGTTATTGGTTTCCTGGATTTTAGCTCAGCTGTTGACTTCTTGAAGAATAGCCTGAGAAAAATGCTGAAACAGAAAAACGAAACAACCTACAATTTAGCATATGTTGCTAGGAGTGAATGTCATAACATTTAGTTTGACATCCAAAGCATAGACCATATGCTAAGCCTGTTATCTTCCTGAAAACAGACTATACAAATTTGTTGTACTGTACAGGACCAATCTGTCCATACTTCAGTAACAGCGTACATTAATAAATGTCAAAGCATCCAATTTGACATTTACACAATGAGCCTTACGTCAGGTCTGTTATCCTCTTGATAAGCAGACTTAGAAACATACTGAACTGTAGCAGACAACCAACCTGCCTATTATTCAATATATGTTGTCAATGATGAATGTCATAACATCCAGTTTGACATTCAGACAGTAGGCTTTGTGTCAGGTCTGTTATCCCCTTGATAAACAGACTGGAAATAAATACTGAGTTATTAAAGAACACCAGCTGTTCTATTCCTCAGTATCTGCTGACAAGGATGAATGTCATAACATCTAGTTTGACATTCAGTAGATCCTGTATTAGCTAAACCTGCAGCATACAACTCAAGTATGTCATGACATCAGTCAAGACATCAGAGTACAGTTAGATATTCTAACATACAATGCAGTCAAACAGTCATCTCCACAGAATATCATGACATCAGTCAAGACATTAGAATCCAGCTAGTGTTTTACCATACAATGCAGCCAATCAAACATCTACAAACTCCCCCTTTGGCAAATTTTAGGCTAAAACACTTTGGCCTCACAACAGAGTCCACAGTAGCGGAAAACACACATCTAGCAGGAAATTAACCTAGCTAATACACTCAAGATAGCAGCATACTCACACAGATGGAAGTTAAATAAAAACTTCACATATTAGCACACATACAGAAGTTAAATAAAAACTTCTAATTGCAGCACACATAAACACACTCACACTCATAGAAGTGGAACATCAGCTGCAGCATAACCTCTGGATTAGAGGATTTTCAATATCTGTTTAGCAAAATAATCTGTTGTTCTGGGGCATCACCATCACAGGTGTTACTCCCCCTTTTTGTCAAAAATGTTGCCAAAGCAACACTTTAAATTACAGACCAACATAAACAGAATTACACAAATGACAGAATTACAATCTTGATTTTACTTCACAGTATCAATCAAGAATGCCCCCTCTTGATCTTGCTTTACAGCTTTGATCAAGACATCACCCACTTGATCTTGCTTCACAGCTTTGATCAAGTAGTCACACACTCTTGCTTTACAGCAGGTACACCCATATCAGATGCCATGACTTTGAGTCTGACATCTTGAGCCACTCCTGCATGAACACTTTCTTGAAGTCCAGCAGACACATAGGCCAACCTATGTTAGGATATCCCCTTAACATCTTGTTACTACACTTGCAGCAAGTAACATAGCTGTGAACTGTTGTCCAGTCATAGCACACTTTCAATTGTTTAATAGGTTGAGATATTAAACAATACATCCCAAACATCATTGGTTGCTATAAGTCCTCAGAAAGGCATATTCCCAGTTTGCCTCTTAAATTTTCAAACTGAGTAGCATCCAGAGCCTTTGTAAATATGTCAACCAGTTGTAGTTCAGTGGCTACATGTTCCAAGGTAATCACTTTGTCTTCCACCAGATCTCTAATGAAGTGATGTCTAATGTCAATATGTTTGGTCCTGCTGTGCTGGATGGGATTCTTGGAAATATTGATGGCACTGAGATTATCACAGAATAATGTCATGACATTTTGAGAGACATTGTACTCGGTAAGCATCTGTTTCATCCACACCAGTTGGGAACAACTGCTTCCAGCCGCTATGTATTCAGCCTCTGCAGTGGACAGAGATACACAGTTCTGCTTCTTGCTGAACCATGATATGAGATTGTTTCCCAAGAAGAAACATCCTCCTGATGTGCTTTTTCTGTCATCAGCACTCCCAGCCCAATCAGCATCACAATACCCAGATAGGACAGGCTCAGATCCATGAGAGTATAGCATACCATAGTCACAAGTCCCATTGACATACTTGAGAATCCTCTTGACTTGATTCAAGTGGCTCACTTTGGGCTCTGCTTGGTATCTAGCACACATTCCAACTGCATAGGAAATATCAGGTCTACTTGCAGTTAGATATAGCAGACTACCTATCATGCTTCTATACAAGCATTGATCAACACTGGGACCTCCATCATCTTTGGTTAACTTTAAATGCGTAGGTGCAGGAGTTCTTTTGTGCCTAGCATTATCCATACCAAACTTCTTAACTATGTTTTTGGCATATTTGCTTTGGGAGAGAAACATAGAATCCTCCATTTGGTTAACTTGCATTCCAAGAAAATAAGTCAGTTCCCCAACCAGACTCATTTCAAACTCAGATTGCATCTGGTGAACAAAATGTTTCACCATTTGCTCTGACATTCCACCAAAGACAATGTCATCCACATAAATTTGGGCAATCATGATTTTGCCATCTGTATCCTTCACAAACAAGGTCTTATCTATTCCACCCTTTCTGTACCCATTAGAGGTCAGAAATTCAGTCAACCTTTCATACCAAGCTCTAGGGGATTGCTTTAACCCATACAAGGCTTTCCTTAACTTGAACACATGTTTAGGTTGGTTAGGATCACAGAACCCTTTAGGTTGTTCCACATAGACTTCTTCATTTAAGTAGCCATTCAAAAAGGCACTCTTCACATCCATTTGGAACAATTTGAACTTCAGAATGCAGGCCACACCTAACAGCAATCTGATTGACTCAAGTCTAGCAACAGGTGCAAACGTCTCATCAAAATCAACCCCTTCAACTTGAGTATATCCTTGAGCCACTAGTCTTGCTTTATTCCTAGTGATTACTCCTTTCTTATCAGACTTGTTCTTGTAAATCCACTTGGTACCAATGATGTTAGTCCCTTCAGGTCGTGGAACTAGCTCCCATACTTCATTCCTTTTAAACTGCTCCAGTTCATCTTGCATGGCATTGATCCAATATTCATCAGTCAGGGCTTCTTTCACATTTTTTGGTTCAACCTTGGATACAAAACAGGAATTTGAGCTAATTTCCCTTGACCTGGTAGTCACACCACTATTGGGATCCCCTATGATAAGATCCTTAGGGTGGTCTTTCTGAATTCTGATAGATGGCATTTTGGTGGGTGCATCTACCTCACATTCAGGAGGAGTCTCCTGTACTTCTTCAGACTTGACTGGTATGTCTGTTGAAGTATCAAGGAATGTTCCAACATCCTCTATGACATCGATTCCTTCCTCTTTATCATCCACAATGACATTTATGGATTCCATCAGGACATTGGTCCTGTAGTTGAACACTCTGTAAGCTCTGCTGTTAGTTGAGTATCCTAGGAATATACCCTCATCACTTTTGGGATCCATTTTCCTTCTTTGTTCACGATCTGTGAGAATGTAACATTTACTTCCAAAGATATGAAAGTACTTCACAGTGGGTTTTCTGCCTTTCCATATTTCATACAGAGTGGAGGAGGTTCCTTTTCTCAAGGTAACTCTATTGTGAACATAGCAAGCTGTATTCATCGCTTCCACCCAAAAGTGCATAGGAAGCTTCTTTGCATGAATCATTGCCCTGGCAGATTCTTGAATAGTTCTGTTTTTTCTTTCAACTATCCCATTTTACTGAGGAGTTATAGGAGAGGAAAACTCATGACTTATCCCTTCAGACGAGCAAAACTCATCAAACTTGAAATTCTTAAACTCCGTCCCATGGTCACTCCTAATTCTGACAACACAACTGTCCTTTTCCCTTTGAAGTCTGATGCACGGTTCTTTGAAGACATCAAATGCATCTGACTTTTCTCTGGTGAAGCTTATCCAAGTGTATCTGGAATGGTCATCAACAACCACATAGGCATACCTCTTTCCGCCCAGACTCTCAACCTGCATAGGTCCCATTAAGTCCATGTGCAGAAGTTCCAGAGTTTTGGAGGTTGTAGGATGTCGCAGCTTAGGGTGTGACATCTTGGTTTGCTTGCCGACCTGGCATTCTCCATAGACTTTTCCTTCATCAATAAGAAGATTTGGGATTCCTCTGACTGCTTCCTTGGATATGATCTTCTTCATTCCCCTTAAGTGGAGATGACCAAGGCGTTTATGCCACAGCTTCACCTCCTGTTCTTCCTTGGCTGAGGAGCACATTATGGAAAAGTTTGAGACTTTAGGTTCCCACAGATAACAGTTATCTTTGGATCTGGATCCTCTCATAACTTCCTGATTGTCTCCATTTGTCACAACACATAGCTCCTTAGTAAGCTGAACATAGAACCCTTGATCACACAGCTGGCTTATGCTGATGAGATTAGCAGTTAGTCCTTTTACTAACAGCACATTATTTAGTTCTGGAACTCCAGAGCAGTCCAGCTTACCCACACCTTTTATTTTTCCTTTAGCACCATCACCAAAGGTCACATAACTGGTAGTGTGAGGTTGTATATCCACCAATAAATTCTCCATACCAGTCATATGTCTTGAGCAGCCACTGTCAAAGTATCAGTCTTCTCTGGTAGATGCCCTTAGAGATGTGTGAGCTAACCTAGCATACCATTGTCGTTTCTTGATGGGGGCATTATGCCTATATGCCTTATGCTTAGGTCTGACATGAGGGGCTTGGTTAGGATAACCATGGAGCCTGTAGTAGAAGGCATTTATATGGCCAAACCTACCACAGTGGTGACATCTCCATCGCTGAAATTTCTTCTTCTGATGGTTACTCATCCTGGTTCCCTGATGTTGAGACGTTGGGTGTGACCTCCGCTTGAATTTCTGAACTTTAGCCTTTGAGCGTTTGAGTTCAGCTGAGGAGTTTTTCACAAAGCCTAAACCAGACATGGTTCCATACTTCTGTCCCACCTTTAGGATCTCTTCCAAGGAGTCTGTTCCTTTATTTAGCATTCTGATGGATTTCGTCATTTGATCCAGCTTAGAGGTCCGCAAGGTTATCTCACCATTTAGACCATCTATGACTGTCAAATGCTTCTGTTTCTCATCCTACAGCTCCTTGATGAGCTTCTTCTGCTTTTCTCCTTGTACACGCACTTCTGCACTAGTGACACATAGCTCCTTATATGATGCAGCAAGTTCATCAAAGGTCAGTTCATTTGCACTTGAGTCATCATCAGTGGCACAAACACTAGTTAGTGCAGTGACATGTTTAGCAGATTCTCCTTCAGATTCACTCTCAGAATCTCCTTTAGACCATGTGACAGATAGCCCCTTCTTTTGCATCTTGAGGTAAGTAGGACATTCAGCTCTAATGTGTCCATAACCTTCACATCCATGACACTGGATTCCCTTGCCTTGGTTGAACTTTTCTTCAGAAGTTGATCTTTTCCTGATGTCAGACGAGATGTTCTTGACATTTGGTCTACCTTTTTGATCAATCTTCTTCACGAACTTGTTGAACTGTCTCCCAAGCATGGCTATTGCTTCTGATATGCTTTCATCACCTCCAGTGTATCCTGCTTCTGACACCTCTTCAGTATTTGATACAAAAGCTACGCTTTTGTTCTTCTTTTCAACATTCTCACACAAGCCCATTTCAAAGTTTTGGAGAGAACCAATGAGCTCATCCACCTTCATATTGCAGATCTCCTGAGCCTCTTCTATAGCAGTGACCTTCATGGCAAATCTCTTAGGTAATGACCTGAGAATCTTTCTTACAAGTTTCTCTTCAGCCATTTTCTCACCTAAGCCACGAGAGGTGTTGGCAATTTCAAGAATATTCATGTGAAAGTCATGAATAGTCTCATCCTCTTTCATCCTCAGATTTTCAAACTTGGTGGTCAGCATCTGAAGTTTAGACATCTTCACCTTGGAGGTACCTTCATGAGTTATCTTGAGGGTATCCCAAACATCCTTGGCCAGCTCACAGTGGTGCACCAGTCTGAAGATGTTCTTACTTATTCCATTGAACAAAGCATTCAAGGCCTTAGAATTTCCAAGGGCTAATGCCTCTTGCTCCTTGTCCCACTCTTCTTCGGGAATTTGCATACTGACTTCATCGTTACCTGTCTTCATTGGATGTTCCCATCCTTTGTTGACAGCTCTACAGACTTTGCTATCTAGAGACCTTAAGAAGGATATCATACGAGGCTTCCAGTCATCATAGTTAGAACCATTTAGCATGGGTGGTCTATTTGAGTGTCCTACATCCTTGTCCATGGTACTAGAAAGTAACTTCCCTAGATCTCACCCAGAAATTAACAGGCAGGGTGCCTGCTCTGATACCAATTGAAATTCTAGTTAACAGACTTTCGATGTCACACGGGTTGTTATGACATCCAATTCTGCGCAGACAAGAATTATGCAGAACTTAAAAAGTAAGTGCAGTAAATAACACAAGGAATTGTTTACCCAGTTCGGTCCAACATGACCTACGTCTGGGGGCTACCAAGCCAGGGAGGAAATCCACTATTAGTAGTATTAATTCAGACCTTAAACCAACTGTTTAACCCTATCACTTAATACCTACCCAATGCAATTTAAATCTTACACTAAGATCAGAGTTCCTACTCACTCCCCCTCAATCACCTCAGTGATTACAACCTTTAATTAAGATTAAAGACAATTGTGAAGTCACACTTCAAACAACTCTTGATTATGCTTAACAGCTTTAATCAAGATACACAGCACTCACGCTTAAAAGCTTGGAGTGACACAACACTTACAACTCAATGAACACCCTAAACCAATGCAATCATCTAAGTGATAATAGCTTGGCTCACAAGATACACCTAATACAAGACACACAAAAATACAGCAGTGAAGTATGATGGACACACAAAATCTTCACGCCTAAAATCCCCCCGAGTTCTGAAAGAAGGATTACCATCCTTTTGTGTTGCAGCACTTGGGCCTTGTACTTGTATATCCTGAATTTAAGGTCAAGCGAGTTAACCTAAATTCCACAACTAGGTTACTAACAAATAGGCTATTTGTTAGGTTCATTAATTGTAGCTTAGTTATTGGTTTCCTGGATTTTAGCTCAGCTGTTGACTTCTTGAAGAATAGCCTGAGAAAAATGCTGAAACAGAAAAACGAAACAACCTACAATTTAGCATATGTTGCTAGGAGTGAATGTCATAACATTTAGTTTGACATCCAAAGCATAGACCATATGCTAAGCCTGTTATCTTCCTGAAAACAGACTGTACAAATTTGTTGTACTGTACAGGACCAATCTGTCCATACTTCAGTAACAGCGTACATTAATAAATGTCAAAGCATCCAATTTGACATTTACACAATGAGCCTTACGTCAGGTCTGTTATCCTCTTGATAAGCAGACTTAGAAACATACTGAACTGTAGCAGACAACCAACCTGCCTATTATTCAATATATGTTGTCAATGATGAATGTCATAACATCCAGTTTGACATTCAGACAGTAGGCTTTGTGTCAGGTCTGTTATCCCCTTGATAAACAGACTGGAAATAAATACTGAGTTATTAAAGAACACCAGCTGTTCTATTCCTCAGTATCTGCTGACAAGGATGAATGTCATAACATCTAGTTTGACATTCAGTAGATCCTGTATTAGCTAAACCTGCAGCATACAACTCAAGTATGTCATGACATCAGTCAAGACATCAGAGTACAGTTAGATATTCTAACATACAATGCAGTCAAACAGTCATCTCCACAGAATATCATGACATCAGTCAAGACATTAGAATCCAGCTAGTGTTTTACCATACAATGCAGCCAATCAAACATCTACAAACTCCCCCTTTGGCAAATTTTAGGCTAAAACACTTTGGCCTCACAACAGAGTCCACAGTAGCGGAAAACACACATCTAGCAGGAAATTAACCTAGCTAATACACTCAAGATAGCAGCATACTCACACAGATGGAAGTTAAATAAAAACTTCACATATTAGCACACATACAGAAGTTAAATAAAAACTTCTAATTGCAGCACACATAAACACACTCACACTCATAGAAGTGGAACATCAGCTGCAGCATAACCTCTGGATTAGAGGATTTTCAATATCTGTTTAGCAAAATAATCTGTTGTTCTGGGGCATCACCATCACAGGTGTTACTCCCCCTTTTTGTCAAAAATGTTGCCAAAGCAACACTTTAAATTACAGACCAACATAAACAGAATTACACAAATGACAGAATTACAATCTTGATTTTACTTCACAGTATCAATCAAGAATGCCCCCTCTTGATCTTGCTTTACAGCTTTGATCAAGACATCACCCACTTGATCTTGCTTCACAGCTTTGATCAAGTAGTCACACACTCTTGCTTTACAGCAGGTACACCCATATCAGATGCCATGACTTTGAGTCTGACATCTTGAGCCACTCCTGCATGAACACTTTCTTGAAGTCCAGCAGACACATAGGCCAACCTATGTTAGGATATCCCCTTAACATCTTGTTACTACACTTGCAGCAAGTAACATAGCTGTGAACTGTTGTCCAGTCATAGCACACTTTCAATTGTTTAATAGGTTGAGATATTAAACAATACATCCCAAACATCATTGGTTGCTATAAGTCCTCAGAAAGGCATATTCCCAGTTTGCCTCTTAAATTTTCAAACTGAGTAGCATCCAGAGCCTTTGTAAATATGTCAACCAGTTGTAGTTCAGTGGCTACATGTTCCAAGGTAATCACTTTGTCTTCCACCAGATCTCTAATGAAGTGATGTCTAATGTCAATATGTTTGGTCCTGCTGTGCTGGATGGGATTCTTGGAAATATTGATGGCACTGAGATTATCACAGAATAATGTCATGACATTTTGAGAGACATTGTACTCGGTAAGCATCTGTTTCATCCACACCAGTTGGGAACAACTGCTTCCAGCCGCTATGTATTCAGCCTCTGCAGTGGACAGAGATACACAGTTCTGCTTCTTGCTGAACCATGATATGAGATTGTTTCCCAAGAAGAAACATCCTCCTGATGTGCTTTTTCTGTCATCAGCACTCCCAGCCCAATCAGCATCACAATACCCAGATAGGACAGGCTCAGATCCATGAGAGTATAGCATACCATAGTCACAAGTCCCATTGACATACTTGAGAATCCTCTTGACTTGATTCAAGTGGCTCACTTTGGGCTCTGCTTGGTATCTAGCACACATTCCAACTGCATAGGAAATATCAGGTCTACTTGCAGTTAGATATAGCAGACTACCTATCATGCTTCTATACAAGCATTGATCAACACTGGGACCTCCATCATCTTTGGTTAACTTTAAATGCGTAGGTGCAGGAGTTCTTTTGTGCCTAGCATTATCCATACCAAACTTCTTAACTATGTTTTTGGCATATTTGCTTTGGGAGAGAAACATAGAATCCTCCATTTGGTTAACTTGCATTCCAAGAAAATAAGTCAGTTCCCCAACCAGACTCATTTCAAACTCAGATTGCATCTGGTGAACAAAATGTTTCACCATTTGCTCTGACATTCCACCAAAGACAATGTCATCCACATAAATTTGGGCAATCATGATTTTGCCATCTGTATCCTTCACAAACAAGGTCTTATCTATTCCACCCTTTCTGTACCCATTAGAGGTCAGAAATTCAGTCAACCTTTCATACCAAGCTCTAGGGGATTGCTTTAACCCATACAAGGCTTTCCTTAACTTGAACACATGTTTAGGTTGGTTAGGATCACAGAACCCTTTAGGTTGTTCCACATAGACTTCTTCATTTAAGTAGCCATTCAAAAAGGCACTCTTCACATCCATTTGGAACAATTTGAACTTCAGAATGCAGGCCACACCTAACAGCAATCTGATTGACTCAAGTCTAGCAACAGGTGCAAACGTCTCATCAAAATCAACCCCTTCAACTTGAGTATATCCTTGAGCCACTAGTCTTGCTTTATTCCTAGTGATTACTCCTTTCTTATCAGACTTGTTCTTGTAAATCCACTTGGTACCAATGATGTTAGTCCCTTCAGGTCGTGGAACTAGCTCCCATACTTCATTCCTTTTAAACTGCTCCAGTTCATCTTGCATGGCATTGATCCAATATTCATCAGTCAGGGCTTCTTTCACATTTTTTGGTTCAACCTTGGATACAAAACAGGAATTTGAGCTAATTTCCCTTGACCTGGTAGTCACACCACTATTGGGATCCCCTATGATAAGATCCTTAGGGTGGTCTTTCTGAATTCTGATAGATGGCATTTTGGTGGGTGCATCTACCTCACATTCAGGAGGAGTCTCCTGTACTTCTTCAGACTTGACTGGTATGTCTGTTGAAGTATCAAGGAATGTTCCAACATCCTCTATGACATCGATTCCTTCCTCTTTATCATCCACAATGACATTTATGGATTCCATCAGGACATTGGTCCTGTAGTTGAACACACTGTAAGCTCTGCTGTTAGTTGAGTATTCTAGGAATATACCCTCATCACTTTTGGGATCCATTTTCCTTCTTTGTTCACGATCTGTGAGAATGTAACATTTACTTCCAAAGATATGAAAGTACTTCACAGTGGGTTTTCTGCCTTTCCATATTTCATACAGAATGGAGGAGGTTCCTTTTCTCAAGGTAACTCTATTGTGAACATAGCAAGCTGTATTCATCTCTTCCGCCCAAAAGTGCATAGGAAGCTTCTTTGTATGAATCATTGCCCTGGCAGATTCTTGAATAGTTCTGTTTTTTCTTTCAACTATCCCATTTTTCTGAGGAGTTATAGGAGAGGATAACTCATGACTTATCCCTTCAGACGAGCAAAACTCATCAAACTTGGAATTCTTAAACTCCGTCCCATGGTCACTCCTAATCATGCCAACACAACTGTCCTTTTCCCTTTGAAATCTGATGCACGATTCTTTGAAGACATCAAATGCATCTGACTTTTCTCTGATGAAGCTTATCCAAGTGTATCTGGAATGGTCATCAACAACCACATAGGCATACCTCTTTCCGCCCAGACTCTCAACCTGCATAGGTCCCATTAAGTCCATGTGCAGAAGTTCCAGAGTTTTGGAGGTTGTAGGATGTCGCAGCTTAGGGTGTGACATCTTGGTTTGCTTGCCGACCTGGCATTCTCCACAGACTTGTCCTTCATCAATAAGAAGCTTTGGGATTCCTCTGACTGCTTCCTTGGATATGATCTTTTTCATTCCCCTTAAGTGGAGATGACCAAGGCGTCTATGCCAGAGCTTCACCTCCTGTTCTTCCTTGGCTGAGGAGCAAATTATGGAAAAGTTTGAGACTTTAGGTTCCCACAGATAACAGTTATCTTTGGATCTGGATCCTCTCATAACTTCCTGATTGTCTCCATTTGTCACAACACATAGCTCCTTAGTAAGCTGAACATAGAACCCTTGATCACACAGCTGGCTTATGCTGATGAGATTAGCAGTTAGTCCTTTTACTAACAGCACATTATTTAGTTCTGGAACTCCAGAGCAGTCCAGCTTACCCACACCTTTTATTTTTCCTTTAGCACCATCACCAAAGGTCACATAACTGGTAGTGTGAGGTTGTATATCCACCAATCAATTCTCCATACCAGTCATATGTCTTGAGCAGCCACTGTCAAAGTATCAGTCTTCTCTGGTAGATGCCCTTAGAGATGTGTGAGCTAACCTAGCATACCATTGTCGTTTCTTGATGGGGGCATTATGCCTATATGCCTTATGCTTAGGTCTGACATGAGGGGCTTGGTTAGGATAACCATGGAGCCTGTAGCAGAAGGCATTTATATGGCCAAACCTACCACAGTGGTGACATCTCCATCGCTGAAATTTCTTCTTCTGATGGTTACTCATCCTGGTTCCCTGATGTTGAGACGTTGGGTGTGACCTCCGCTTGAATTTCTGAACTTTAGCCTTTGAGCGTTTGAGTTCAGCTGAGGATTTTTTCACAAAGCCTAAGCCAGACATGGTTCCAGACTTCTGTCCCACCTTTAGGATCTCTTCCAAGGAGTCTGTTCCTTTATTTAGCATTCTGATGGATTTCTTCATTTGATCCAGCTTGGATGTCAGCAAGGTTATCTCACCATTTAGACCATCTATGACTGTCAGATGCTTCTGTTTCTCATCCTCTAGCTCCTTGATGAGCTTCTTCTGCTTTTCTCCTTGTACACGCACTTCTGCACTGGTGACACATACCTCCTTATATGATGCAGCAAGTTCATCAAAGGTCAGTTCATTTTCACTTGAGTCATCATCAGTGGCACAAACACTAGTTAGTGCAGTGACATGTTTAGCAGATTCTCCTTCGGATTCAGTCTCAGAATCTCCTTCAGACCATGTGACAGATAGCCCCTTCTTTTGCATCTTGTGGTAAGTAGGACATTCAGCTCTAATGTGTCCATAACCTTCACATCCATGACACTGGATTCCCTTGCCTTGGTTGAACTTTTCTTCAGAAGTTGATCTTTTCCTGATGTCAGACGAGATGTTCTTGACATTTGGTCTACCTTTTTGATCAATCTTCTTCACGAACTTGTTGAACTGTCTCCCAAGCATGGCTATGGCTTCTGATATGCTTTCATCACCTCCAGTGTATCCTTCTTCTGACTCCTCTTCAGTATTTGATACAAAAGTTGTGCTTTCGTTCTTCTTTTCAACATTCTCACACAAGCGCATTTCAAAGTTTTGGAGAGAACCAATGAGCTCATCCACCTTCATATTGCAGATCTCCTGAGCCTCTTCTATAGCAGTGACCTTCATGGAAAATCTCTTAGGTAATGACCTGAGAATCTTTCTTACAAGTTTCTCTTCAGCCATTTTCTCACCTAAGCCACCAGAGGTGTTGGCAATTTCAAGAATATTCATGTGAAAGTCATGAATAGTCTCATCCTCTTTCATCCTCAGATTTTCAAACTTGGTGGTCAGCATCTGAAGTTTAGACATCTTCACCTTGAAGGTACCTTCATGAGTTATCTTGAGGGTATCCCAAACTTCCTTGGCCAGCTCACAGTGGTGCACCAGTCTGAAGATGTTCTTACTTATTCCATTGAACAAAGCATTCAAAGCCTTAGAATTTCCAAGGGCTAATGCCTCTTGCTCCTTGTCCCACTCTTCTTCAGGAATTTGCATACTGACTCCATCGTTACCTGTCTTCGTTGGATGTTCCCATCCTTTGTTGACAGCTCTCCAGACTTTGCTATCTAGAGACCTTAAGAAGGCTTTCATACGAGGCTTCCAGTCATCATAGTTAGAACCATTTAGCATGGGTGGTCTATTTGAGTGTCCTACATCCTTGTCCATGGTACTAGAAAGTAACTTCCCTAGATCTCACCCAGAAATTAACAGGCAGGGTCCCGGCTTTGATACCAATTGAAATTCTAGTTAACAGACTTTCGATGTCACACGGGTTGTTATGACATCCAATTCTGCGCAGACAAGAATTATGCAGAACTTAAAAAGTAAGTGCAGTAAATAACACAAGGAATTGTTTACCCAGTTCGGTCCAACATGACCTACGTCTGGGGGCTACCAAGCCAGGGAGGAAATCCACTATTAGTAGTATTAATTCAGACCTTAAACCAACTGTTTAACCCTATCACTTAATACCTACCCAATGCAATTTCAATCTTACACTAAGATCAGAGTTCCTACTCACTCCCCCTCAATCACCTCAGTGATTATAACCTTTAATTAAGATTAAAGACAATTGTGAAGTCACACTTCAAACAACTCTTGATTGTGCTTAACAGCTTTAATCAAGATACACAGCACTCACGCTTAAAAGCTTGGAGTGACACAACACTTATAACTCAATGAACACCCTATACCAATGCAATCATCTCAGTGATAATAGCTTGGCTCACAAGATACACCTAATACAAGACACACAAAAATACAGCAGTGAAGTATGATGGACACACAAAATCTTCACGCCTAAAATCCCCCCGAGTTCTGAAAGAAGGATTGCCATCCTTTTATATTGCAACACTTGGGCCTTGTACTTGTATTTCCTGAATTTAAGGTCAAGCGAGTTAACCTAAATTCCACAACTAGGTTACTAACAAATAGGCTATTTGTTAGGTTCATTAATTGTAGCTTAGTTGTTGGTTTCCTGGATTTTAGCTCAGCTGTTGACTTCCTGAAGAATAGCCTGAGAAAAATGCTGAAACAGAAAAACTAAACAACCTACAATTTAGCATATGTTTCCAGGAGTGAATGTCACAACATTTAGTTTGACATCCAAAGCATAGACCATATGCTAAGTCTGTTATCTTCCTGAAAACAGACTGTATAAATTTGTTGTTGTGTACATGACCAATCTGTCCATACTTCAGTAACAGCGTATATTAATAAATGTCAAAGCATCCAATTTGACATTTACACAATGAGCCTTACGTCAGGTCTGTTATCCTCTTGATAAGCAGACTGAGAAACATACTGAACTGTAGCAGACAACCAACCTGCCTATTATTCAGTATATGCTGTCAATGATGAATGTCATAACATCCAGTTTGACATTCAGACAGTAGGCTTTGTGCCAGGTCTGTTATCCCCTTGATAAACAGACTGGAAATAAATACTGAGTTATTAAAGAACACCAGCTGTTCTATTCCTCAGTATCTGCTGACAGGGATGAATGTCATAACATCTAGTTTGACATTCAGTAGATCCTGTATTAGCTAAACCTGCAGCATGCAACTCAAGTATGTCATGACATCAGTCAAGACATCAGAGTACAGTTAGATATTCTAACATACAATGCAGTCAAACAGTCATCTCCATAGCATGTCATGACATCAGTCAAGACATTAGAATCCAGCTAGTGTTTTACCATACAATGCAGCCAATCAAACATCTACGAGTTATAATTCAAGCGGCCGAGGAAACCTCTGACTTGCTTCTCAGTTTTGGGTGTAGGCATCTCTCGTATTGCTTTGACCTTTGCTTGGTGAACTTCAATACCTTTCTCACTGACAATAAAGCCCAACAACTTACCAAAGGGAATGCCAAATGTACATTTATTAGGATTCAAGCGGAGTTTGTACTTTCTAAAACGCAGGAATAACTTCAACGAATGCTCTACATGCTCTTCTTCATCACTGGATTTAGCAATCATATCATCAACATAGACTTCGATCTATTTATGCATCATATCATGAAAAGGAGTGGTCATTGCTCTCTGGTATGTTGCACCAGCATTCTTTAAACCGAAAGGCATCACTCTATAACGAAATGTTCCCCAGGGGTAATGAATGTGGCCTTCTCCATATCTTCGGGTGCCATCTTAATATGATTATAACCGGAAAATTCGTCCATAAATGAAAAGTGAAATTCTGGTATCAGATATGATATGTCGAAGGTAATGTAACGACACTAATATCTGAACAATATAAACATGATAAAAGATAAAGAACAATAGGACAAGTGACACAAGCAATTATTAACCCAGTTCGGTGCAAACTCACCTACGTCTGGGGGCTACCAAGCCAGGAAGGAAATCCACTAAACAGAATTAGTTCAAAGACTCTCAGTAAACAACTTCAAGTTACAGTCTTTTCACCTAATCTCTACCCGTGTGACTTCTATCTAAGAACTCTTAGATAAGAGATCCTACTCACTCCCCCTCAATCACAACAATGATGTAAAAAAAAATATTACAATGAAAGAAGACACTCTTCAAGAACACATATTTGATCTTGCTTAAAAGCTTCAACCAAGTAAACACACACTCATGCTTCAAAGCTTAGAGTGGACAAATTACAACACAAAATTCAGTCCAATTCAATCATCAATAGGATGAATGAATGGCTCACAATACACAAGCTCACACAAGACTAAAACCCTTATTCTCTCTCACTATTTCGTTCATTTTCTTGTGTGTTAAAACCAGGTTTTCCATGCCCTTTTTATAGAAGCTTTTGAATGGGCTTGGACATCATAAAACCCTAAATCTATTTTCCTTTCGTATCTTCTTAACAGCTGATCATATCTTATTGGAAAATAAATCAATCTGGTTTTAATTACTGCTTGAATGACGCGTTCAATCTCCACATCAATCACACACAAAATAGCATGAAAAGCACAATCACAAAATATATAACATTCAGACTGAATGTTCTGTATACACATGTCTTGACATCGGGTCTGACATCTCAGCTAAATCCTGCACAACCATTTTTAAACACCCCGCAGGAACCTGATATCTCATGTCAAGACAACACTTGTGACAACTTGTGAAAACTCTAGGTTTTACCAAAATTAATGCCAACACATAGAACCAACAAAAAGACTTTCAATTCATTTTTATTGTCTACCAACATATCAATGTGTGGCAGAGGGAAATCATCTTTCGGACTAACTTTGTTCAAATCTCTATAATCAACACACATACAGACTTTTCCATCCTTCTTAAGAACAGGCACAATATTGGCCACCCACTCAAACTTCTTCAGATGAAGAGCTTCATCTATGATTTGAGATCTGGGAATCTCCTCCAATCCACTAAAAGGTAGCTTGTCAGAAACAGGTATTCCCAAGAGATGGGCATACTCCCCTAACGTAGGCATAAGCTGATAATAGGGAAAAGTGAAGCAACGGTAGATAGGGTCATTAAACTGAACCAACACACTCAAGAGTCCTTCAACCACATCAATAGATAACACAACTAAAAGCTTCCCATGACGTTGCTTGAAGTCCAAGGGATCTAATACAAAAGACGATGGCTTTCTTAGCTCTTTCAAGTCGAGACAACTGAAATTGTACTTCTTAGTGTTCCTTCATCCACAATACATGGTCTGAAAATATTTGCGAATAAAACCTTAGTTCCTTGAAGTTATTTTTTCGTGTGAATGTTATGATGCGCATGAATTCATGAATGCAATAATCACAAATAAGGGATCACACGCAAGGCAAACAAACAAAGGTTAAGGGATGAATCAAGTCATTGTCAAGATTAATCATCCATTTTTATGGATTATGGTTTTCACTTTATCAACACCCAAGTTCCATTGATATTGACAAGACTTGATTGAATCAACCAAGAATCAAAGGTTTGTTGTGAGTCACGAGCATGGAGTCAGGTTAAAAACCATCCCAAAGGAGTGTACTAAGGATAAAACTTGTAGATCATGTTCTAAAAAGTTCCCAGAGTCTTAATTCCATCTTTCGGATATTATAGGTTAGGATGACTGACTCATCAACCCACAATATTCTCAAGAGAAATTCGTCTGAGTGTAGTATCACTTAACAACTATTATCAAGTCTACACTTGAACAGTCTCCACACTAGGCCCTAAATAGGCCGAGTTGGGTTAAATGTTCTATGGTCCTCAATTTCTCGGACCCCAAATCGGAGAAAGTAATGCCTAACCACAAATACCTTGTCTGACATCAATAGTTCCGAAAGGGTCTCCACTTAGTAGATGGGTCTCAAGTCAACTTATTAAGGACTACTCCACACAAGTCGAGCATGACTATACCATCCTCCTATCTTAATTGCACTCAAGTTTGGGTTAGAACTTATCTCACCACTCAAAGATCACCAAGCACAACAAACAGATTATATCATACAAACAAATATACAAACATCATATATACAATTATATACACATAAAAAGTAGGCTAAACCCACTGAGGACTACTAACCAGCAGAGTTGCCACTTAATTTCTATAGCGATAAATTCATGAACATTAAGCTATGGATAAACTTAACGTCAATAAAACCAGAGTCGTCGTCGCGCTTTTATTGTTTCCAAAGGAAAAGGGAAAAGTACGAACATAACCCAAAGATAAGAAGTTTTCAAATCAAAACTAATAAAATGTCAGAGATTACAGGTAAGGGGGTTGGTTACACAGGGGGAAGGTGTTAGCACCCAAAGTATCTTAGATACTCATAGGGAGCCCTTTTTTATGTGTGTATGTGCTTTTTGGTATAAAATAATGTTTTCAATAAATAAAGTGTGGGAATGAGAAAAGAATTCATTAATTATATTTTTGTGTTTCATTCTCTTTCTCCTATCAAAAATGAAATTGTTATTCTTCCTAATTTTTCTGTTATGCCTCGATCTATAGAACGTTACAAACCAGGAATCACATATGTTAGACAACGCAGAAAACTGGTTCACACTGCCCCTCCCGACACAGATCCGCCACTTGATCCTGAACTGGTCAAATAACGACGTTCTAGTCGAATATCTAAAGCACCAGATAGATATTCACCAGACAGGTATGATTCCTCACATACTTCTCTGACCGCCTCACTGTCTAGCATATGTATTCCTACTTGTTACGCACAGGCTGTTAAAGACGTGCGCTGGATAAAAGCAATGAATGAGGAACTTAAGGCTCTTCAAGAGAATTTTACATGGGATATTGTCTCTTGTCCCCCTGATATCAAACCCATAGGCTGCAAATGGGTGTATTCTGTGAAACTGAATTCTGATGGGTCTCTTAATCGTTTCAAGGCTCGATTGTTTGCCTTAGGAAATAAGCAGGAATATGGAATTGATTATGATGAGACATTTGCATCGGTTGCCAAAATGACATCTGTTCGTACAATACTCTCCATAGTTGCTTCTAACGGGTGGTCTCTTCATCAAATGGATGTGAAAAATGCTTTTCTTCATGGTGACCTGACGGAAGATATTTATATGACTCCTCCTCAAGGTTTATTCTTGTCATCTAAGAGTGTGTGCAAGCTCAAACTCTCCTTATATGGTTTGAAACAAGCGCCTAGAGCATGGTATGAAAAATTCTGCTCAACTCTACTTGGGTTCTCCTTTACTCATAGTCAATATGGTTCTTCTCTATTTATTCATAGAACTTCTACTGGAATTGTCCTACTTCTTCTGTATGTTGATGATATGATTATTACTGGTTCTGATCATGCTTCGATTCAAAGCGTTATACAACAGTTACAAGCATCGTTTCATATGAAAGATCTTGGTAATTTGCATTACTTTCTTGGTCTTCAGGTTCATTCTACATCCAAGGGCATATTCCTCCATCAACACAAGTATGCCACAAATTTAATTTCTATGGCTGGTCTACAATCGGCTAATCCAGTGGATACTCCTCTTGAGGTTAATGTTAAATATCATCGTGATGATGGTGATCTCTTGCCTGATACCTTATTGTATCATCAACTCGTGGGTAGCCTTAATTACCTGACTATTACTCGCCCTGACATATCTTTTGTTGTTCAACAAGTAAGTCAATTTATGCACTCTCCTCGTCATCTTCACTTAGCAGCAGTTCGTCGCATAATTCGCTACCTGAAGGGAAGCTCTCATCGTGATTTATTCTTTCCCACTGGAATTGCTCCTAAACTTGTGCCTACGTACGACAAAGGGCCTAAGATAATTTTAATGAGTGTTAGTTTCTTTTTATCTTTTGAAATTTTAAGTCAATATTGTTAGATTCATTTACAAGTTTGATTTAAGAAAAGATTTTAAAAATGCAATGGCATAAGGCCAAAGTTTCTAGTTTGCAAAATAGTCTAAATTTAGAAATCACAAGCAAAGAAGATTTCGAAAGGGGGAAGAGATTTGACATTTAAAAAACAGGAGGAGATGAAGAGACTAATCCTAAGCATAAAATTAAAAGTTTCGAGTTAAAAAGACTGACCAATGGGATGCAATCCAATAGACAAGAATGTCATATAGAAACCCACTTTTCCTTTGGACTTTAAATCAAGCAATATCAATAAGCAAGTAGCAAAATGAAGAGCAAGGCATCAAATAAAGATAGCCACATACAAGCTAGCAACTTCATAGTCTTCTTCTTAATCTTCCCATGTATCAGATGACATACTCCTTGAATGGTCCAGAATAAGGCATTAGACACAGGTTCAAAGTAACATTTGCATTAAGACCGTGTAGCAGATGAACTCAAAGGGATCTTAATATTTGCATCAAATGAAAGCTCAATTCACAATGACTTGGTTTCAGAAATGTTGGCATTGGCCAAGTTCTTTTGCATAGGGAATGTTGCTTAATTCTAAGTCCAAAGCTCAGATCAAATTCAACAGTCCACACAAACATTTTTAGGTGATTTTGTTGTTTATTAGGTAATTTAAGGTCCTAAGACCACAAACACAAACAAGATCCACAAACAAGTATATATAATCACAATATGTGGCTCAAGTGAGCAAAGTAAAAATGGCATAAGTATAAACAAGTTAAATGATATGTAAAATGGCAAATGAAATGATAAATGACTTGAATTTAAAGTACATAAAGTAAATGACTTGAAATTAAGAGCAATAATAATAAAAGATAGTCAAATTGTTAGTTGATTAGATGTTAGTGAAGTTTTGCTTTTCAATTGATTAAGTCATTCTTTGGAGAACACTCAACCCTCTATTCACAAGCATGGATCCTTGAACCAAGACATCTTCCAAAGGAAGGAAAAAAGGAAAATTTTCCACACAATACCATGAAAGGGGGGAGACTTATAATCTCACTTACTAGAATGTTATGCTTTTGGGTGAAAATTTAGCGCTATGTTAAGCAATCGTAATTGGACTTACATAGAAGTCACAACTATCTGAGGTCGGGCAATAGAAATTTCGGTGTTAATGCATGTTAGAGATATGGTATAATGAACCATACTCCTAAAACATACCACACACAAAAAGAAAATGATCAAATGATGGACCTAATCTCATCCATACTTGTATTGGTTCATCTAACATGAAGTTATTGATGAACCAATTAGCCTTAGAATATTGAGACTTCATTGGTCAATGAAAGGGATGGGATAGAATGGGATTGAAGATGAAGAGGGAGAGGAGATGAGAAAAACACAAATTGGTCATGATAGGAATTTTATCAAATTAAAATCATTCATTCATTTTGGGAGATGAAATGTACATTTCATCAATCCCCTAAATCCAATGATTTTAATCCAACAAAAGTTAAATCAACCTTGACTAAGGCTCAAACACATAGTCAAACTTCACAAGGCAATAAAAATGGCTCAACATAATTTCTACACAATTAATCAATTAAAAATCAAATTAAAACGCATTTAAATTAAATCATGTTTGATCAAAAACCTAAAACCTCTTCAAAACACCAAATAAATGGCCAAAAGATTTATCATAGGTCAAACAAGGTCAAAGGACCTTGTGTCATACCCCAATTTTGTCCAGGCATTTTAAATCTCCATCATATGCACAGCAAGACATGCGTTCCATCATGAATAGTACCTAAAATATCAGTCGGGATAAATTTATTGAAAATACAGACAAATCGATTGAATCATTTCTCAAGAACGTGCAAAAATCAGCGGGTAAAAAGTTTCAAAATTAAAATTGCAGACGCCAGTGTTATTAATCTACGGTTCATGTAGTTTAACCTGGTGTGCTCGTCAGATTTTTTAGCGACTGTTTCGGCTGCGTTTTGACCCGCCTGAGCCTTTTAACCGGTGAAAATTTATTTCAAAATTTGAAGAAACGCTGTATTTTTTTCAATAAGTATATTTTGTGCTGATCATTTTAGTGTGTCCGATTTAATTTTTTGAGCAAATTTTCACCCGACTTTCATTCACCGTCAGTCATTATATTTTATTTTGTCAAGATAATCAGGATACCTAAATAAAAATTTCTCTGTTTTTATTTTATTTTATTTTAGGAGTTGTGAATTCTATTTGGTTTAATTGATTTTAATTGTTTTCTTATCAATTAAATTATATAGAAACTGCATTCTAGACATTTTAAATTATTTGACAAAATATGTGTTTCTTGGTGTTCCTTTGATTTATTCATGATGGCTAGATCAGAATTTATCAACGGTAAATCATAGCAATCCACATTTTTCCTATTCATCCAATCAAAAACTTAGAAATTAAATAAATAAAAACAAAAAAAGAATAAGTAAAGGGGATGATACACACCTCACGTCTCTCCAATTACTCACTTTATCACTCGCTGGCAACAAAAAGAAGAAAAAGAAATTAAAAAGGATCATCAAATCTCTCACTCAGAAACCCACCTCACCTCTCTCACGTTTCCCACACGTCTCTCCCAACACCCACCGCCACACTTCACCTCCCACACACCATACCGTCTCCGCCTCTTCTCCTACACAACCCATCACTCCTTACTGTTTCCACTTCGCCACAACCACCACCCTCTACTCCTCCGTCCGCCATTAATCCCGGTGAGAAGGCTTGCTCGCACGCCTTCGGTTCCGTCTTCGCACACTGCGCGATTTCCACCGTCCATATTCCGACACCTCTAAACAGTTCACCTCCACCACGTGAGCTACAAACACACTTTCGCTCCACTTTCGTAAACAACCTTCCCCAAATCCTGTTTTCCACCGCTGTCACCCTCAACACCATTTCCTAAGCCTCCTCATCCGGCGAAGCACCACTGTGACGAGATCTCCGGCGACAACAACTAATCTAACATCATATTGTCTGTTTGTTTTGAACATTTGATTAGTTATAAATCTATTTCTATTTGACAGGTCGAATCATTTTTGGCGATTTCGGTCTCGCAAACGTCAAGGGCAAGTTTAGGTTCATTTTGGCTATGGCGTCGACCGTCCAAGGCTATCCAGTGCAAATCACTCACAGCTCACATCCCTCCGCCGCCAATAAGAATTCAGCATCAAACAATCTCCAACAATGATAGTTTCCGTTTGAAATAAAGCTCCGTCGTGGTAACTATCCTCTAACCTTGATTTGGATCGCTGTCTTTGATGTGTGTTGTTTTTTTAACAAGTTAAATTTGATTCTGGATAAGGAATAAGACTAAAGAAAAGAAGGAGTTTTTGAAATCAACTAAAAATATTGTGTGTAGTGTTCGTGTGACTCAAAAAGAAGAAGATGGATTTGTTTATGTATTATTTATCCATGTGCGTATAGATGATTGGCCAGCGATTCATTTTAATTTCAAAAGGGTTCCGTTGGGTATGGTGGTTGAGTTCTTGTATTATTTTTTGTTCTCTTTTCCTTTATTTTGTTTCTCTCTTAAGTCTTATTTTTAAAGGTTTAGTTTATCAGAATGGGCTTTGGGTTTTGCTTCTTGCAATCCCATATTCATCCTTGCATCTCTCATATGTTACATAATATTGTAAATATTTTGGTTGCTATTGTTTTTTTAAGTTTTAATTTGCAAAGCATGGCCATAGTGTATTGCCTTTGTTGACTGTGTTGCCTGGCGATGAATTGGACTTCTCTCTCTTATTTGCACCTACTATTTGGTGTATTAAATTTGTAAATAATTTGTAAATTATGTAGATAATTCCAAACTATTATTGTTCCAATTTGGTATTCATGGTGTTACGTTGCGTTAAATTCGATTAAATTAATGGATTCGACTATTATATGTCGTTATGCCACCAAAGATTACAATACATCAATATAGTATTTCACCGTGTTTCGATGGTTTTTACATACGACATTTCAAATTCATTATCGCTATGTACAAACCAGTTCGAGCACACCGATTTAATTAAATAAATCAATGTTGTCATTTATTTCTTTATCTCTTAATTGAAGTGTATAGTTAATTAAAACTTTGCTTAATTAGTAAATTAATTTCAATTAACTTGGTTATTTGATTAGATTAAATAATTTGGGTAATTAATCTTAATTAATTTAATTAATCAATCTTTAATAAATCAATCTCAACAATTAAACACTAATCGATTTTTCACATTATCTTCCTCATAGTTTCATTATCATTTTATTATCAATCCAAACCAAGTTTAAAAAAAACACAAACCACAATTCTAGATTTAACGTCAAGCCTATTTCCATACCCTTGTAAGTCGGTCGCTTTTGGCATCGCCATCAACCTCACATAGCTTTCTCTTGGGCTTTTTTACAATGAGACCTATTCGGTTATTAATTAATCGAGTAGATGATTGACTCATTACAATTCACTTCATTCAAAACACAAATTTAAAACCTCGATCCAATGTCATGTATTTTCTTTCAAACTCAATTGAAATGCCCAATCACAATCAAACACCATTTCATTTGGAAATGAAAAGGGGGATGGCTTTGAGTTTTCAATTCCTCTCCTCGATTATTTGAATACGAGTTCTCTTACTCGGTTAGTCAAATAATTGTCGTTCCTCTACAAACTTTCAAACCCCGATTAAATCAAAACACTTTCATAATAATGAAATGAAAAAGGAGATGACTTTGATGTTGGTGTAAGCCCTAGAGGCCAATACTTTTGGTACTTGTATTGAATTATTTATTAATAATAAAAGGCTTTTTCTTTATTATGTTTGTTTAATAAAGTCCCTAGAATAGCTAGTCCGTTTAATGTATCAAGTATGACTTAATCATGAGATCACATTAAACATAAGGACATTATTCTTAAAGTATCCGTAGTCGAGCTTTATTGTGAATTGGGATAACATTAAAGCATGAAGACTATTATGTTTATAGACTGATGATCACATCTCATGGATCATGGATAAGGAGTTATCAAGTCTTAAACATAGGTATGAATATTAAGAGTAATATTTATACTGGATTGACCCGCTATGAGAATACTATATAGAATGTTATGCAAAGTGTCATAAGTTATTCTCATGGTGATAATGGTGTATACCATCCTTCGACTTAAAACCACTATGGACCCTAGATGTAGAGTCGAGTGCCTTATTGCTGATCAAACGTTGTCCATAACTGGATGACCATAAAGACAGTTGATGGGTACTCCATGAAGCATGCTAAGGGACATGAGTGACCTAGATAGAATTTTCCCATCCTGCGTAACAGGATAAATGTCTATGGGCCCAATATTGAATTGGACAAGGATGACGCGGTCTATGCCTTGTGTTCAATATAGACATAAGGGCAAAAGGATAATTATACACATAAGTATTATCACAGAAGGATTTGTTAGATCACATGAAATTTTCGTGTCTTGGGTAGCAGTGATGTGTTGCTAGATACCGCTCACTGTTTATTATGTTAAATGCATGATTTAATATAATTGCCAATGCCACGAAAACCTATAGGGTCACACACAAAGGATGGATTGATGAGAGATAGAGTAACTAAGGAACATCGTAAGGTATGGTGCACTTAAGTGAATTGTAGAACATCATAAGGTACGGTGTACTTAAGTAGAATACGAAATATGGTAAGGTACCACGCGCTTAAGTGATTTTGGCATATTATAAGATATGGGCCACATACACTTAAGTGGGATTTTTAGCTTATAGCCCATACAAGTGGTTCTATAAATAGAACCCTTGTGCAGAAACATTAGAGCAATTGCAATTTCGTTTCTCTCTCTCTCTCTCTCTATCTCTCACTCAAAGCCTTCATTCGTAGCAGCTAGCACTGAGATTGAAGGAATCCGTTCGTGTGGACTGAGTAAAGGCGTTGTCATTGTTCAACGTTTGTGATCGCTCCGTAGATCTGCATCAAAGGTTATAATCGCCACAAGAGGTAACGATTCTATCACTGATCATGCCCATTCGTAAGGATCATTAAAGGTGAAATTTTAAATTCCGCTGCATTTTGGATCACCCTTCTCCTTCAGTGGTATCAGAGCCACTTACGAAACCATGCATCTGATAGCTGTTTATTTTCTGTATTTTCTTTATTAATATAATTAAAAGACAGAATGAATCAAAGAATAAACGAGTAATTAAATTGAGATCGATCAAGTTATATATATGATATAAGTAATCCTAATGCAAAATACGGTATATATGATATACTGTTTCTGTTTCGTTCATTCAAACACTTAATGGTTGTTTTCCTTTGAGGGATCAATGGTCGTTTTCTTCTTGATCCGACATTAGTATGGTGAGGCAATGACGTATTGATCAATCATACTGAATCAACAATCGAGATGTGTTTGACGGTCTGAAATTGGTGCATTAGGGTTAATGACGGCACAAGGGTTGTGTTGTCAAAGAGTTATGCGATTAGGGTTGTGACTGCGCAAGAGTTGTGCTTTAAAGTATCAAGTGTTGATGCGAAAAACGACTTCGATTTCAAATGAATTGTTCATTAAAATTTTTGGCCAGGGGCGCTGCCCCGTTGACCCCCGTCTGCTGAACCATCAGCGGAACCACTGTCCGTTGACCGGGCAGCGGACCCTCGGCTAACTCTGCGTAGTATGATCAGTCGCCAAAATTTAATTTGGTTTTAATTAATTAAAAGAATTAAAATTATTAATAATAATGTGTTTATTATTATTGTCTTGTGGTGATCGATTATGGCCTTAGTTTTCCTTTATTTTGTTTTGGGTTTTTAAAATACGACCTGCGTGTCGTGCCTCTCTTTTAATCTCATAATCTAACTTCTTTTCTCATCTCACTCCCTCGTATGTAAAACGAGTTTCTTTTATGTAATGTAATGTTATGAAGAAAGAGAAGAATTCAATATCAAAGGACGACAACCTTGAAGATCTTGCTTGGAGAAGCTTAGCTCGTTATTAGGTTAGCTTAGGTTCTCTCATTGGCTTGGGAGAACAATTGCGCTAGGGGCCATAACTGTTTCATTATGTATGTATGTTGATGCATGTGAATGTATGTTGATGCATGTGAGAGACGATTTATATGATAAATAAGCTGGTGAGATCAAAATAATTGCAAATTCCCTCAAATTAAATATTAGGTTTATGCTTTCCAAGTTTTAGCACTCATCAAGACTAGTATCGGATAATGTAGGTTTCGCCTACGCGAGGTGCATGTTCTATATTAGTAAGGTGCGATGGGATAATTGTAATATCCAATTGTTAAAACAATGGGTCAAACTTAACTAAACAAATTATAATAAGATTATATATGTTTAGAAGTAAGAGTTGGAAATGATCCATGTGATGGATTGGAATAAGGAGTTATTCACCCAACTAAAATATTCGAGAGTTGTATTAGATACAATAGGAAGGAGTTCCTACCTAAATAACCTAATTTTGTGTAATCCGCCTACTCGGACTTAAAACAAAGTGAAATATGGATCTCGACCCACTAGAAAATCTTCCAACGAGATTTTCCGAATCAAATGGTGAGGGTCATTTGTTTTGAGTAAAATAGTGGGAGCATATTTAATTAAAGGCCTAATTAAATATGTTATTGATACTTATATTTTCATTATTTTCATGTAGATTACCATGACAACAAACACCTCTAACAAAATTTTACGATCAATCCTTGACAAGGAAAAATTGTCTGGAACAATTTTTTTGGATTGGCACCGAAATCTGAGGATTGTCCTCAAACATGATAGAAAGTTGTATGTCTTGGAGAAACCTGTCCTGAAGAGGAACCTCCTAGTTGTGCACCTAAGGCAGAAAGAGATGCTTATAAGAAGCATGTCGATGATGCCAATGAAACTGCTTGTCTCATGCTAGCTACCATGAACTCAGAGTTATAAAAGCAACATGAGAACATGGCGGCGTTCGATATGATCAAACACCTGAAGATGCTCTATCAAGAGCAAGCAAGGCATGAAAGGTTTGAAGTTTCAAAAGCCATTTTTCAAGGCAAGTTAGCTGAGGGAGCCCCTGTAGGTCCCCATTTGCTCAAGATGATTGGGTATGTGGAAAACCTTGAGAGGTTGGGTTTTCCCCTCGGAAAGGAACTTGCGACTGATTTAATCTTGCAATCGTTGCCAGATAGATTCAGTCAATTTATCCTAAATTTCAATATGAATGATATGGACAAATCTCTTCCTGAATTGCTAGCCATGTTAAGAACTGCTGAGCAGAATCTGAAGTCAAAAGGGAAGTCCATTCTGATGATCGGAAATGGAAAGAGACAGAACAAAAGGCCCACCAAGTAGGGTGATAAAGGGAAAGGTAAGGAAGTTGCCAAACCCAAACCCACTGTTGCTGCTTTGAAGCCTAGTGGAGGCATAGCAAAAGAAGGCACCTACTTCCATTGCGGTAAGACCAGACACTAGAAGAGAAACTGCCCAAAGTACCTGAAAGATAAGAAGAATGGAGTAGAGACTTCAACTTCAGGTATTTTTGTTATTGAAATTAATTTATCTACTTTTGCATCATGGGTATTAGATACTGGATGCGGTTCTCACATTTGTACCAATGTGCAGGGACTAAAAAGGAGTAGAGATTTGGCAAAAGGTGAAGTTGACCTACGAGTTTGCAATGGAGCAAAGGTTACTGCTTTAGCCGTAGGAACTTATGTATTGACTTTACCTAGTGGTTGAATAATTCAGTTAGAGAACTGTTATTATGTACCTGCAATTAGCAGGAATATTATTTTTGTTTCTTGTTTGGACAAGTTTGGTTTTTCATTTATAATAAAGAACAATTGTTGCTCAATTTATTTGAATGATATATTCTATGCTATTGCACAAATGAACAATGGATTATATGTCCTTGATCTTGAAATGCCTATTTATAACATTAATACTACAAGGATGAAACCTAATGAGTTAAATCCAACTTATCTTTGGCATTGTCGATTAGGCCACATAAATGAGAAACACATTTCCAAACTCCATAAAGATGGATTGTTGGACTCTTTTGATTATGAATCATCTGAGACATGCATATCTTATTTAATTGGAAAGATGAAAAAGTCTCCATTCACAGGAAAAGGTGAAATAGCTAATGATCTTTTGGCCCTCATACATACTGATGTATGTGGACCACTGAACATACCAACTAGAGGAGGTTTTCAGTACTTCATCACATTTACTGATGATTTCAGTAGATATGGTTATGTGTATTTAATGAAACACAAATCAGAGTCCTTTGAAAAGTTCAAGGAACTCAAGAATGAAGTACAAAACCAACTAGGTAAGAATATTAAAACTCTTCGATCGGATCGAGGTGGTGTGTATTTAAGCCTAGAGTTTTATGACCATCTGAAAGAGTGTGGGATCCTATCCCAACTTACTCCTCCTGGAACACCCCAATGGAATGGTGTATCTGAGAGAAGAAATCGAACCCTATTAGACATGGTCCGATCCATGATGAGTCACGCCGATCTTCCAAACTCCTTTTGGGGACATGCACTATTGACAACAGCTTACACACTTAACCGTGTTCCATTCAAAAAGGTTGAGAACACACCATATGAGATATGGAGTGGCAAGAAACCACATATGTATTACATGAAGATTTGGGGTTGCGAAGTTTATGTGAAACGACAAATTTCAACTAAGCTTGAACCCAAATCTAACAAATGCTTATTTGTGGGGTATCCTAAAGAAACAAGAGGGTATTACTTCTACAATCCTTCTGAGGGCAAAGTGTTTATCGCTCGAACTGGAGTTTTCCTAGAAAAGGATTTTATTTCCAAAGGAATCAGTGGGAGGAAAGTAGAGCTTGAAGAAATTCAAGAATCCCAAAGCATCGATACACCAATGGAGGAATTAGAGCAGGAAACACAAGTAGTTGTGGAAGAGCAACCTGCTCAAGTAGAACAAGACCAGCGTAGGTCAAGCAGGATACGTCACATACCTGAGAGATATGGATATCTCATAACTGATCAAGGTGATGTATTACTCATGGATCAAGATGAGCCTGTGACCTACCAAGAGGCCATAATTGGTCCTGAGTCTAAGAAGTGGCTAAAGCCATGAAATCTGAAATGGATTCCATGTACATAAACCAAGTTTGGACCTTGGTAGAGCCTCCTGTAGGAGTTAACCCTATAGGATGCAAGTGGGTCTTCAAAAAGAAGACTGACATGGATGGTAAGGTACATACCTATAAGGCAAGACTGGTTGCAAAAGGATATAAACAAATTCATGGGGTTGACTATGATGAAACCTTTTCACCAGTTGCAATGCTTAAATCTGTTCGGATTTTACTTGCTATCTCTGCATATCATGATTATGAAATATGGCAGATGGATGTCAAAACTGCTTTCCTTAATGGGAATCTTCTTGAGGGTGTGTACATGACACAGCCTGAAGGATTTGACATACCAGAAGAAGCCCAAAAGATATGTAAGTTACAAAGATCAATCTATGGATTGAAGCAAGCTTCCAGAAGCTGGAATCTTCGTTTTGATGAAACGGTAAAACAATATGGATTCATCAAGAACAAAGATGAGCCTTATGTCTACAAGAAGGTTAGTGGGAGCATGATCGTTTTCCTGGTATTATATGTAGATGACATATTACTCATTGGAAACGATGTCCCTACCCTACAACAAGTAAAGTCTTGGTTGGGGAAATTCTTTTCTATGAAGGACCTAGGTGAAGCAGCCTATATATTAGGAATCAGAATCTATAGAGATAGATCACAAAAACTGCTTGGCCTAAGTCAGAGTACATACATAGACAAAGTGCTGAGACGCTTTAATATGCATGCTTCCAAGAAAGGCATCATACTTATGCAACATGGCATGTGTCTATCCAAAACACAATCCCCTTCAACTAAGGAAAAAAGGGATCGCATGAATAAGATTCCATATGCATCTGCAATAGGATCTATCATGTATGCCATGTTATGTACTCGACCAGATGTCTCGTATGCTTTAAGTGCAACGAGTAGGTACCAATTTGATCCTGGTGATGCTCATTAGGTAGCTATCAAGAGTATTCTTAAGTATTTGAGAAGGACTAAGGACTCATTCTTGATATATGGAGGTCAGGAAGAGTTGGTTGTAATTGGATACACCGATGCTAGCTTCCAGACAGATAAGGATGCCTTTAGATCGCAATCTGGTTATGTGTTTTGCTTAAACGGTAGCGCTGTCAGCTGGAAAAGTTCAAAGCAAGATACAGTTGCTGATTCTACAGCCGAGGCTGAGTATATTGTTGCCTCAAGTGCAGCAAAGAAAGTTGTTTGGATCAAAAAGTTCATTAGTGAACTTGGCATAGTTCCTAGCATTGTGGATCCCATTGGTCTCTATTGTGATAACAATGGTGCTATCGCACAAGCTAAGGAGCCTAGAACTCACCAACGATCCAAACACATACTTAGGCGTTATCACCACATTCGAGAGATAATAGATAGAGGAGATGTGAAAATATGCAGAGTACATACACTTGACAATATTGCTGACCCACTGACAAAGCCTCTTGCACAGCAGAAGCATGATGGCCATACTAGATCTATGGGCATTAGGGGTATGCCTGATTGGCTCTAGTGCTAGTGGAAGATTGTTGGTGTAAGCCCTAGAGGCCAATACTTTTGGTACTTGTATCGAATTATTTATTAATAATAAAAGGCTTTTTCTTTATTATGTTTGTTTAATAAAGTCCCTAGAATAGCTAGTGCGTTTAATGTATCAAGTATGACATAATCATGAAATCACATTAAACATAAGGACACTATTCTTAAAGTATCAGTAGTCGAGCTTTATTGTGAAGTTGGATAACATTAAAGCATGAAGACTATTATGTTTATAGACTGATGATCACATCTCATGGATCATGGATAAGAAGTTATCAAGTCTTAAACATAGGTATGAATATTAAGAGTAATATTTATACTGGATTGACCTGCTATGAGAATACTATATATAATCTTATGCAAAGTGTCATAAGTTATTCTCATGGTGATAATGGTGTATACCATCCTTCCACTTGAAACCACTATGGACCCTAGATGTAGAGTCGAGTGCCTTATTGCTGATCAAACGTTGTCCGTAACTGGATGACCATAAAGACAGTTGATGGGTACTCCACGAAGCATGCTAAGGGACATGAGTGACCTAGATGGAATTTGCCCATCCTGCGTAATAGGATAAATGTCTATGGGCCCAATATTGAACTGGACAAGGATGACACGGTCTATGCCTTGTGTTCAATATAGACATAAGGGCAAAAGGGTAATTATACACATAAGTATTATCACAGAAGGATTTGTCAGGTCACATGACATTTTCGTGTCTTGGGTAGCAGTGATGTGTTGCTAGATACCACTCACTGTTTATTATGTTAAATGTGTGATTTAATATAATTGCCAATGCCGCGAAAACCTACAGGGTCACACACAAAGAACGAATTGATGAGAGACAGAGTAACTAAGGAACATCGTAAGGTACGGTGCACTTAAGTGAATTGTAGAACATCGTAAGGTGCGGTGTACTTAAGTAGAATACGAAATATGGTAAGGTACCACGCGCTTAAGTGATTTTGGCATATTATAAGATGTGGGCCACATACACTTAAGTGGGCTTTTTAGCTTATAGCCCACACAAGTGGTTCTATAAATAGAACCCTTGTGCAGAAGCATTAGAGCAGTTGCAATTTCGTTTGTCTCTCTCTCTCTCTCTCACTCAAAGCCTTCATTCGTAGCAGCTAGCACTGAGATTGAAGGAATCCGTTCGTGTGGACTGAGTAGAGGCGTTGTCATTGTTCAACGTTCGTGATCGCTCCGTAGATCTGCATCAAAGGTTACAATCGCCACAAGAGGTAATGGTTTTATCACTGATCATGCCCATTCGTAAGGATCATTAAAGGAGAAATTTTAAACTCCGTTGCATTTTGAATCGCCCTTCTCCTTCATTTGAGTCCTCAACTTCTCTCCTCAATTGTTTGAATACGAGTTATCTTACTCGGTCAGTCGAACAATTGTCATTTTTTCACAAACTTATACCATAAATCAATCATTTCGTAATAAATTATACGAAAAGGGAGATGGTCTTGAGTTTTCAATTCCTCTTCTCAAATGCTTGGATATGAGTCGTCTTACTCAACTATCCGAGTACTTGTCGTTCATTCTAAAAACATCAATCATACACAACCTTATTTTCATGATCACTCAGATGAAAAAGAAAGTGGTCTAGAGTTTTCTATTCCCTTTCCCGATTATTAGGATACGAGTTGTTTTACTCGGTTATCCGAGTATTCGTCATCCATTCAAAACACCTTAATCATCATTAAAACCCTTTTACAATTAAGGATGAAAAAGAAAGTGGTCTAGAATCTTCTATTCCCTTTCCCGACTATTAGGATACGAGTTGTCTTACTCGACTATCCGAGTAATCGTCATCCAACCAAAAATATCTCAATACATGAGGCCTATATTTCTCGCCCTCGTGCGATCGAAACCAGTCAAACACGACATCCAACACGTCAATTCAACTCGTCACCCTATGCGTGACCAAAACCCTTTTTCAAAAGAACACTGTCAATCCTTTCTAATGCACACAACAAACTAGTGCTAGAGCCTCCACCGAGAGTAGACAATCCAACGTTTAGCCTTTAGAACGCCGACCTACACAGTCGTTCATCAAACAAAACATACCAGATATTCGTAGTAGCCCGAACTACGAATGCTCTGATTTCCTTATTGCACCATAAGGATACGTAGGCAGGAGATTGTTGTATCTTCGCGAGCACACTAATAAAAAACCTCCTATTTCCCCCTCTGAGGTCTTCATCCATATCTATTATTAATTCTAATAACTCGAAGAAAACAAACAAACATAAGTTAAAACTCAAATTGAAAAATTGAACTAAAAGGTTCCCGTTGAGTACAACGGACGTGAGGGGTGCTAATACCTTCCCCTTGCGTAATCCACTCCTGAACCCGAATATGGTTGCGACGACCATTATTCTATTTTTTAAAGGTTTTATCGATATTTTCCTATTCCTTCATTGGAATGAATAAAGTTCGGTGGCGACTCTGTTCGAATGATATTTTTCCGCGTCCTATCGCGAGGGATCGCATTTTTTTTAGGTGCAACAGACTGGCGACTCTGCTGGGGATTAGCTCCAAGCAAGAGAGAGTGAAGCCTAGCTTAGTTCAATATCTGTATTGAATGTTAATCTTGTTTGTTTGTCTGTTATTTTTATTCTGTTATTATTTTTTTGTAATTATTATATTGTGGTTTGTTTCCTGTGACACTATTGGGTTTTCTCTGATTGTTGGTACTTTGTGAGATAGACTCTCTACCCGAGTCTGAGAAAAACCCTAAGATTAAGTTGGTGGTTGCATAGTGGACGCCCACAAGGAGTCTTCCTTGTTAGGAAGATACGAAGACCCCTCCTAGAGGAGATTCTCGTGAGATACTATTGCCCGACGAGCCTTCATCATGGCAATGGTGTTTCTAGTTGGATTAATGACTCTGGGACCTTTTAACCCACTATATCCGGCGGTTATGTAGTATTAACCTACAAAGTTTCATACTTGTTGGGTTAATACGAAAACTCCAATCAGATAAGATCCCTTGGACGTATTACTACCTTACAGTAATATTTCCAACCCCGATCTATGACTCTGAGAACCCTGTTAGAACCTTGGACTTGAGAGTCGCGTAGTAGAATCCCCATGGAGTCTTCCTTGTTGGGACAATACAAAGACCTCGCCTAAGATGAGATTATCTTAGGGGTATTACTGTCCGACGAGTCTTCGTCACGGAAGTGACGCTCTCAAAGAGAAATGATGACTCTGGGAACCTATTAACCTTAGGACCTACCCTTGGGAATTTCAGTAATAAGAGAAACCTTCTTCCTCCTGTTATCCTGATGTACACGACGTGTGAATGATCTTGAGTATTGGTATTCCTTTGAAAAACATGGCAAAATTTCATGCATTTGAATATCATAAACATGCATTGCATATCATCTTCCAGAAGCAAAAACTTACACCATATTCTACCCTTTGTCCAGTAACACTAACTACTCGACACCGGTACGAGACACGCCGCAACTACAAGATGACACTCGAATAGATATAAGCAAACCCAGTTTTAATGAGGACCGACATTGATTCCATGCAGGCAAAGATGGATCGACTGCTTGAGACCATGTTACTCTTGGCCCATAAGGAGAAAGATGACGAGACCAGCACCGAAGCTAGAAAAGTTGCTCTTTAGTTTGGATCACCATCACTTAGCATCCTTGGAGTGACTGACCTTGATGGTGACCTTAACCAGCCTAGAGGAGGACCGATCCCTATTCCAGTCCCGATGGTCAATGTGAACCCTCATGAGCATTCTGCTACATCTGCTCGCCATGGATCCATGATGGGTGATGAAGATCCGTATGACGCTTTCTTCATGCCACAACCCGTCAAACCTGCTGTCGGAGGTCTCCCAGACCCAGATGTTGAGAGACTCCATGCTCTATAAGAAAAGTTTAAGTCCTTGGAGGTTCACACTACTCCCGGTTTGGACGTTGTTGACATGTGCTTGGTGCCAGGCCTCGTGATTCCGCAAAAATTCAAAATCCCGGACTTTGACAAGTACAAAGGGATCAGCTGCCCGAGAACTCATCTCAGAGCTTATTGTCACAAGATGGTTGCCCACATCAGTAATGATCAACTCTTGATTCATTACTTCCAAGATAGCCTTAGTGGGGCATCCTTGGAGTGGTATATGCAGCTAGAGAGAGGTGAGGTCCAATCTTGGAGAGATCTCGCTGAAGCCTTCCTTAGGCATTATCAGTACAATACTGATCTAGCACCCAATCGCACACATCTGCAAGACATGACTCAACGTAATAATGAATCATTCAAGGAATACGCCCAGCGGTGGAAAGAGCTGGCAGCTCGTGTCCAACCTCTTCTCCTTGACAAAGAATTAATTGATATGTTTATGGAAACTCTGCATACCCAATACATGGAAAAGATGGTAGGATCCAGCTTCCCAACTTTTGTTGAGGTTGTCTCCATAGGAGAACAAATTGAGATCCAAATCAAGAAGGGAAAGCTACCTTGCGCTGCCAATGTTTCAAGTGGGATGAAGAAACCTTATCCTAATCTCCCAAAGAAGCTAAAAGGTCAGACCAACGCCATAATGAGAGGAGAAGGATATAGGGCGCCTCCATATGCTCCTATATCTTATCATCAGGTTTCCGTTGTCATCCCAACGCCGTATCAGCCACCATATCAGCAACCACATCAGCAATACTATCAGCAACCGTATCAGCAACAATATCAGCAGCCGTATCAGCAACAATATCAGCAGCCTTATCAACAGCCGGCTTACCAGCAGCCACACCAGAATCAACAGCAACGTGCTCCGCAACAACGTCAACCTAACCAACAGAGGGCAAGGAGGCCAGAAAGACATTTTGATCCATTTCCAGTACCATGCAACAAGATCCTTCCCTACCTGCTAAAGGATGGATCAATTGTTTTGAAGGAGCTTACACTTGCAACTCCACCCTATCCACCAGGCTACGACGCTAATGCTCACTGCGAGTATCATATGGGTGCCCCAGGACACACAGTGGAGAATTGCAAGGCTTTCAAACACAAAGTCCAGGACCTGATTGACAGTAAGGCGGTTACTTTCACACCAGTTATCCCAAATGTTGCAACAAATCCCATGTCGGCGCATGCAGAGTCGAGTGAAGCTCGGAGATAAAGCTTCTCACCGACCTGAACAAGCAGAGCAACTCCCAAACGAAGAATCAAGAGATGAAGGCCTGTTTCTTTTAATGAAGGCAATTATTATGCCATTTTTTACCATTTCGCATTCTTGTAATTTGTTCTTGTTTGCCTAAGTACCGTATGCTTTAAAACATTGTTATTTGTATTTGGTCTTATTAATGGGATGATTATGCATGTTTTGAATCAATCTTTTCATGTTAACTCATATTATCACATTTGCAAATCACAAACACATACTTTTCCACTTCACCTTCTTTATCACATTATCGTTAGTAAATGTTGGAAGGAGGATGACGAAAACAAAATACTCATAATTGTTGATCGTATGCTTTCGGATAAAACCTTACTGGTGATGTACATGCATTATTTCGAATCCCCAAACACCGGAGACATAAGGAGTTAATCCCTAGTCAACCACTTCGAGCCTAGAAGTAGGAGTTTCTTTCGGATCTACAAACCCTTACGCTTAACCTGGGGCAGGGTAGTGTTCAGTTGATTTGACTACGCATTCAAATTACAAGATGAAATATCCCATGCAAGGATCAATCACATGATATTTTTCCACACATCTTGAGGTGTCGAAGGAACCATACAAATCCAAATTTTATGTCGGTTGTTCTTCAATGACCAATGACTCGGCAGTCATAATTTTTCCAAAAATATATATATATAAGAAAAAATCAAAGAAAGAGCCCGCTAAGTCCAACACCCTAAAAAGAGACTTAGGCAAAAACTGGGGCAATCCCGATGGATTGAAGCTTCAACAAGCGGTCCATGCAAAAGTTAGGGATCAAAATAAAAATCGAGAGAGACAATGAAAGCCTCCCACAAAATAAAACAAGAATCGGTGACCACCATACCAAAATCAAAAGGTCACCAACATCCATGAAGAGCAAGATAAAATGACTGTCACTTCAAGGGGTATTGCACTGTTGAACTCTCACAAAAGTAAGTGTGTGTCGAATTAACTTAACGTAGGATTGAAGATCATCATGAAGAAGGGGAGGGTTAAAATAAACTTTGAGCCTTATATCCTTTCGTTTCAATAACCGTGAACCAAGCCACGTTACAGCCCTCAAAAGACCTAATTGAAGTAAGGGTTATTCTGAAAGCATACTACAGCAAGGTTGCATAAGCTGACTCCTAGAGATTTGCTCATATTTTATTCTCACTGTGTCACTCACACACTAGCAAAATCAAGCACCGCGATTGGACACATGATCCCCTCGTCATACACTACCATGACACTTCCAAAATGAATGATAGTTTTTCTCAAAACTTGCATAACTATTGCATTAAAATCACCATTTCTTGGATAATAATTCTTAATTGCCAGTCGGTACTTGACACTGAGAAGATCCCAACAAGGGGCAATTCAAGGGGCACTTGATCGATGGCGCTGAACGAATCAAAATCATCTCATAATCCCAGGGATCAAGGGGCATGGCATCCTTTTGATTATATTGACTCAAGAAGTAGTCAATACAAGACAAATCCCCAAGCATCAGTTGATCATGGAGGAAAAACACTTCAATACTCAGTCGGCCTGGTGCAGGTCCTTCAAAGGTTAATCAGGGGCAGACCAACGCAAGATTTAGACATTGGAAGAAACAAACTCAATCTATGTCATGGGATGATCACTCATAAGGTTTCCTTGCAAGGAGAATTCTTTTGAATACCCTACAGACAGGGGCAAGACAAGTTACAAGGGGGCAAACTTCCTTCATATCTTCAAGTCAGTCAAGCAGACTACGTCGAACATTGGAAACTGGTTGAATTCACAACAAAAACGTTGAAAGTTCATACCAGCACAATATCACATCTTGACAAGAATCCTTAGGGCACGTCAAAAGCATAACCATCATGCGTTGATCACGTCGCTATGCTCAGTTACAGGATGGCCAGACATCTCAGAAGAAGAGGTCGAGATCTTCTCAAAGACAAATACACAACATATCAGCAAGAGAGAAAACTTGGGGCACCAAGAGTATCCACACCCGTTGATAGAAACCACATCTCCCAGAGAATATTGTTCTGCAACCTTTTGTTGTCGATACCCTAAGCAGTCTCACCCAGTAAAATGTTCCAATATTACCCAACAAGTTGGGTTTATTGAACTTTGCCAGTAACCTCATTTTTCCAATATTTTTCTCACTATCATCCTTTTTGGTGAAAGTCCATTGAGGAATAATATTGATCATCGCCCTGTTTACGATAACCGTTATCCTTTTGGTAATGGTAAATCCCTGACAATCGTGATCTTACCGTCATCCTTTTGGTGTCGGTGATCCTTGGAGTTTTTGTCCAACCTTCATCCTTTTGGTGAATGGCGACCTCTCATTATTAAAGCTTATTGTCATCCTTTTGGTGGTAACAAGTTTTGTCGTTTGATCTTACCATCATCCTTTTGGTGTCGGCGATCCTTGGAGTTTTGGCCCAACTTTCATCCTTTTGGTGAATGATGACCTCTGCAATTATTACAACCTACCGTCACCCTTTTGGTGTTGGAGATCCTTATGATGATAAGGATCCTTGTCATTTTGGTTCAACCATCATCCTTTTGTTGATGGTGATCTTTGTTATTATGTCTAAACATCATCCTTTTGGTGGTAACGTCTAGTTTGACTTGATTATCATCCTTTTGGTGATAACTGGTTTTGTTGTTTAATTTTACTGTCATCCTTTTGGTGTCAGCAATATTTGAAGTTATTATAACTTATTATCATCCTTTTGGTGGTAACAAGTTTCGAAGTTATGATCTCACCTTCATCCTTTTGGTGATGGTGATTGTTGATTCATTATCATACTTTTGGTGATAACGAGTCATGTTGTTTGTAGTACCTTCATCCTTTTGGTGACGGTGACTGTCAACTTATTATCATCCTTTTGGTGATAACAAGTTTTGTTGTTCGATCGTACCTTCATCCTTTTGGTGACGGTGATCTGTAAAAGTTGTCGACTTATTATCATCCTTTTGGTGGTAACGAATTTTGTTGTTTAATCCTATCTTCATCCTTTTGGTGACAGTGACTATTTAAGTTATGGACTCATTATCATCCTTTTATTGATAATAAGTTTTGTTTGTTTAATCTTACTGTCATCCTTTTGGTGTCAGTGATATTTAAAGTTATTGACTTATTATCATCCTTTTGGTGGTAACAAGTTTTTTTTTATCTTACCTTCATCCTTTTGGTGATGGTGATCATTTGAGTTGTCGACTTATTATCATCCTTTTGGTGGTAACAAGTTTCGTCTTTTATCTTACCTTCATCCTTTTGGTGATGGTTATCATTTAAGGTGTCGTGAATTATTATCATCCTTTTGGTGATAACGAGTTTTGTTTTGATTTTACCTTCATCCTTTTGGTGATGGTGATTGTTTTGACTTATTATCATCCTTTTGGTGGTAACAAGTTTTGTCTTGTAACTTACCTTCATCCTTTTGGTGATGGTTATTGTTTTGACTTATTATCATCCTTTTGGTGGTAACAAGTTTTGTCTTGATTTTACTTTCATCCTTTTGGTGATGGTGATCATTTAAATTGTTGTAACTTATTATCATCCTTTTGGTGATAACGAGTCATGTCATTTGTAGCACCTTCATCCTTTTGGTGATGGTGACTGTCGACTTATTATCATCCTTTTGGTGATAACAAGTTCTAAAGTTTTGATCTTACCTTCATCCTTTTGGTGATGGTGATCAATTGAGTTGTATGCTTATTATCATCCTTTTGGTGGTAACAAGCTTTGTCGTTTGACTTTACCTTCATCCTTTTGGTGATGGTGATTTTTGACTTATTATCATCCTTTTGGTGATAACAAGTTTTGTTATTGGCCCTACCTTCATCCTTTTGGTGATGGTGATCATTGGTTATCGACTCATTATCATCCTTTTGGTGATAACAAGTTTTGTTGTAGGATCTTACCTTCATCCTTTTGGTGACGGTGATCTTTGAAGTTGATGAGTTAACTATCATCCTTTTGGTGGTAGCCTTGATATTATACTCTCGGTAATGGAAAGCTTTATCAGAATAACCATCATCCTTTTGGTGATGGACATCATCTTTTTGTTGATGGAAATCTTCGATCTTTGTTGTAGCCACTGTAACCATCATCCTTTTGGTAATGACTACCTGGGAAACTTAGTTTACCCATCATCCTTTTGGTGATGACGATCTTGGAAATCGTGTTGAATTACAATCATCTTTTTGGTGGTGGCAATTTCTACTGTCGTCCTTTTTAAATATCCCAATTTCTACTGTCATACCCCAATTTTGTCCAGACATTATAAATATCCATCATATGCATAGCATGACATGCATTCCATCATGAATAATACCTAAAATATCAGTCGGGATAAATTTATTGAAAATACAGACAAATCGGTTGAATCATTTCTCAAGAACGTGCAAAAATCAGCGGGTAAAAAGTTTCAAAATTAAAATTGCAGACGCCAGTGTTATTAATCTACGGTTCATGTAGTTTAACCTGGTGTGCTCGTCAGATTTTTTAGTGACTGTTTCGGCTGCGTTTTGACCCGCCTGAGCCTTTTAACCGGTGAAAATTTATTTCAAAATTTGAAGAAACGCTGTATTTTTTTAATAAGTATATTTTGTGCTGATCATTTTAGTGTGTCCGATTTAATTTTTTGAGCAAATTTTCGCCCGACTTTCATTCACCGTCAGTCATTTTATTTTATTTTGTCAAGATAATCAGGATACCTAAATAAAAATTTCCGTGTTTTTATTTTATTTTATTTTAGGAGTTGTGAATTCTATTTGGTTTAATTGATTTTAATTGTTTTTTATCAATTAAATTATATAGAAACAGCATTCTAAACATTTTACATTATTTGACAAAATATGTGTTTCTTGGTGTTCCTTTGATTTATTCATGATGGCTAGATCAGGATTTATCAACGGTAAATCATAGCAATCCACATTTTTCCTATTCATCCAATCAAAAACGTAGAAATTAAATAAATAAAAAGAAAAAAAGAAAAAGAAGTAAAGGGGATGACACACACCTCACGTCTCTCCAATTACTCACTTTATCACTCGCTGGCAACAAAAAGAAGAAAAAGAAATTAAAAAGGATCGTCAAATCTCTCACTCAGAAACCCACCTCACCTCTCTCACGTTTCCCATACGTCTCTCCCAACACCCACCGCCACGCTTCACCTCCCACATACCATACCGTCTTCGCCTCTTCTCCTACACAACCCATCACTCCTTACAGTTTCCACTTCGCCACAACCACCACCCTCTACTCCTCCGTCCGTCATTAATCCCGGTGAGAAGGCTTGCTCGCACGCCTTCGGTTCCGTCTTCGCACACTGCGCGATTTCCACCGTCCACATTCCGACACCTCTAAACAGTTCACCTCCACCACGCGAGCTACAAACACACTTTCGCTCCACTTTCGTAAACAACCTTCACCAAATCCCGTTTTCCACCGCTGTCACCCTCAACACCATTTCCTAAGCCTCCTCATCCGGCGAAGCACCACTGTGACGAGATCTCCGGCGACAACAACTACTCCAACATCATATTGTCTGTTTGTTTTGAACATATGATTAGTTATAAATCTATTTCTATTTGACATGTCGAATCATTTTTGGCGATTTCGGTCTCGCAAACGTCAAGGGCAAGTTTAGGTTCATTTTGGCTATGGCTTCGACCGTCCAAGGCTATCCAGTTCAAATCACTCACAGCTCACATCCCTCCGCCGCCAATAAGAATTCAGCATCAAACAATCTCCATCAATGATAGTTTCCGTTTGAAATAAAGCTCTGTCATGGTAACTATCCTCTAACCTTGATTTGGATCGCTGTCTTTAATGTGTGTTGTTTTTTTAACAAGTTAAATTTGATTCTGGATAAGGAATAAGACTAAAGAAAAGAAGGAGTTTTTGAAATCAACTAAAAATATTGTGTGTAGTGTTCGTGTGACTCAAAAAGAAGAAGATGGATTTGTTTATGTATTATTTATCCATGTGCGTATAGATGATTGGCCACCGATTCATTTTAATTTCAAAAGGGTTCCGTTGGGTATGGTGGTTGAGTTCTTGTATTATTTTTTGTTCTCTTTTCCTTTATTTTGTTTCTCTCTTAAGTCTTATTTTTAAAGGTTTAGTTTGTCAGAATGGGCTTTGGGTTTTGCTTCTTGCAATCCCATATTCATCCTTGCATCTCTCATATGTTAAATAATATTGTAAATATTTTGGTTGCTATTGTTTTTTTAAGTTTTAATTTGCAAAACATGGCCATAGTGTATTGCCTCTGTTGACTGTGTTGCCTGGCGATGAATTGGACTTCTCTCTCTTATTTGCACCTACTATTTGGTGTATTAAATTTGTAAATAATTTGTAAATTATGTAGATAATTCCAAACTATTATTGTTCCAATTTGGTGTTCATGGTGTTACGTTGCGTTAAATTCGATTAATTAATGGGTTCGACTATTATATGTCGTTATGCCACCAAAGATTACAATACATCAATATAGTATTTCACCGCGTTTCGATGGTTTTTACATACGACATTTCAAATTCATTATCGCTATGTACAAACCGGTTCGAGCACACTGATTTAATTAAATAAATCAATGCTGTCATTTATTTCTTTATCTCTTAATTAAAGTGTATAGTTAATTAAAACTTTGCTTAATTAGTAAATTAATTTCAATTAACTTGGTTATTTGATTAGAATAAATAATTTGGGTAATTAATCTTAATTAATTTAATTAATCAATCTTTAATAAATCAATCTCAACAATTAAACACTAATCGATTTCTCACATTATCTTCCTCATAGTTTCATTATCATTTTATTATCAATCCAAACCAAGTTTAAAAAAACACAAACCACAATTCTTGATTTAACGTCAAGCCCATTTCCATACCCTTGTAAGTCGGTCACTTTTGGCATCGCCATCAACCTCACATAGCTTTCTCTTGGGCTTTCTTACAATGAGACATATTCGGTTATTAATTAATCGAGTAGATGATTGACTCACTACAATTCACTTCATTCAAAACACAAATTTAAAACCTCGATCCAATGTCGAGTATTTTTTTTCAAACTCAATTGAAATGCCCAATCACAATCAAACACCATTTCATTTGGAAATGAAAAGGGGGATGGCTTTGAGTTTTCAATTCCTCTCCTCGATTATTTGAATACGAGTTCTCTTACTCGGTTTGTCAAATAATTGTCGTTCCTCTACAAACTTCCAAACCCCGATTAAATCAAAACACTTTCATAAACAACCTTCACCAAATCCCGTTTTCGAATGCCGTCACCCTCAACACCATTTCCTAAGCCTCCTCATCCGGCGAAGCACCACTGTGACGAGATCTCCGGCAACAACAACTACTCCAACATCATATTGTCTGTTTGTTTTGAACATATGATTAGTTATAAATCTATTTCTATTTGACATGTCGAATCATTTTTGGCGATTTCGGTCTCGCAAACGTCAAGGGCAAGTTTAGGTTCATTTTGGCTATGGCTTCGACCGTCCAAGGCTATCCAGTTCAAATCACTCACAGCTCACATCCCTCCGCCGCCAATAAGAATTCAGCATCAAACAATCTCCATCAATGATAGTTTCCGTTTGAAATAAAGCTCTGTCATGGTAACTATCCTCTAACCTTGATTTGGATCGCTGTCTTTGATGTGTGTTGTTTTTTTAACAAGTTAAATTTGATTCTGGATAAGGAATAAGACTAAAGAAAAGAAGGAGTTTTTGAAATCAACTAAAAATATTGTGTGTAGTGTTCGTGTGACTCAAAAAGAAGAAGATGGATTTGTTTATGTATTATTTATCCATGTGCGTACAGATGATTGGCCACCGATTCATTTTAATTTCAAAAGGGTTCCGTTGGGTATGGTGGTTGAGTTCTTGTATTATTTTTTGTTCTCTTTTCCTTTATTTTGTTTCTCTCTTAAGTCTTATTTTTAAAGGTTTAGTTTGTCAGAATGGGCTTTGGGTTTTGCTTCTTGCAATCCCATATTCATCCTTGCATCTCTCATATGTTAAATAATATTGTAAATATTTTGGTTGCTATTGCTTTTTTAAGTTTTAATTTGCAAAACATGGCCATAGTGTATTGCCTCTGTTGACTGTGTTGCCTGGCGATGAATTGGACTTCTCTCTCTTATTTGCACCTACTATTTGGTGTATTAAATTTGTAAATAATTTGTAAATTATGTAGATAATTCCAAACTATTATTGTTCCAATTTGGTGTTCATGGTGTTACGTTGTGTTAAATTCGATTAAACTAATGGATTCAACTATTATATGTCGATATGCCATCAAAGATTACAATACATCAATATGGTATTTCACCGCGTTTTGATGGTTTTTACATACGACATTTCAAATTCATTATCTCTATGTACAAACCGGTTCAAGCACACCGATTTAATTAAATAAATCAATATTGTCATTTATTTCTTTATCTCTTAATTAAAGTGTATAGTTAATTAAAACTTTGCTTAATTAGTAAATTAATTTCAATTAACTTGGTTATTTGATTAGATTAAATAATTTGGGTAATTAATCTTAATTAATTTAATTAATCAATCTTTAATAAATCAATCTCAACAATTAAACACTAATCGATTTCTCACACTATCTTCCTCATAGTTTCATTATCATTTTATTATCAATCCAAACCAAGTTTTAAAAAAAACACAAACCACAATTCTTGATTTAACGTCAAGCCCATTTCCATACCCTTGTAAGTCGATCGCTTTTGGCATTGCCATCAACCTCACATAGCTTTCTCTTGGGCTTTCTTACAATGAGACCTATTCGGTTATTAATTAATCGAGTAGATGATTGACTCACTACAATTCACTTCATTCAAAACACAAGTTTAAAACCTCGATCCAATGTCGAGTATTTTCTTTCAAACTCAATTGAAATACCCAATCACAATCAAACACCATTTCATTTGGAAATGAAAAGGGGGATGGCTTTGAGTTTTCAATTCCTCTCCTCGATTATTTGAATACGAGTTCTCTTACTCGGTTAGTCAAATAATTGTCGTTCCTCTACAAACTTCCAAACCCCGATTAAATCAAAACACTTTCATAATAATGAAATAAAAAAGGAGATGACATTGAGTCTTCAACTTCTCTCCTCAATTGTTTGAATAAGAGTTCTCTTACTCGGTCAGTCGAACAACTGTCATTTTTTCACAAACTTATACCGTAAATCAATCTTTTCGTAATAAATTATACGAAAAGGGAGATGGTCTTGAGTTTTCAATTCCTCTTCTCAAATGCTTGGATATGAGTCGTCTTACTCTGCTATTCGAGTACTTGTCGTTCATTCTAAAAACATCAATCATACACAACCTTATTTTCATGATCACTCAGATGAAAAAGAAAGTGGTCTAGAGTTTTCTATTCCCTTTCCCGATTATTAGGATACGAGTTGTTTTACTCGGTTATCCGAGAATTCGTCATCCATTCGAAACACCTTAATCATCATTAAAACCCTTTTACAATTAAGGATGAAAAAGAAAGTGGTCTAGAGTCTTCTATTCCCTTTCCCGACTATTAGGATACGAGTTGTCTTACTCGACTATCCGAGTAATCGTCATCCAACCAAAAATATATCAACACATCAGACCTATCTTTCTCGCCCTCGTGTGATCGAAACCAGTCAAACACGACATCCAACACGCCAATTCAACACGTCACCCTCTGCGTGACCAAAACCTTTTTTCAAAAGAACACTATTAATCCTTTCTAATACGCACAACAAACTAGTGCTAGAGCCTCCACCGAGAGTAGACAAGCCAACGTTTAGCCTTTAGAACGCCGACCTACATAGTCGTTCATCAAACAAAACATACCAAATATTCGTAGTAGCCCGAACTACGAATGCTTTGATTTCCTTATTGCCCCATGTAAGACCCTAATTTTGGCCCTAAGATCCCTCATGGCATCATAACATTGCATTTGCATAGCCTCAAGGATCATAAGCATCTTGGCTTCTTTCCTTTGGGTGGGACCCCTTGTGAGTGGTTTGAGATCACCAAGCATGCTTGAATTGTATATTATTGCTTTTCTCATTTTCATTTACTAACCAAAAGCACAAAAATATGTCACTAACATCTCTTGTTTATAGCTTGAGCAGTCACAAGATCAAAAGCTTCTAGGAGATCCTTTATGCAATGATATGGTCAAGAGGAGATGAAAGCAAGCATGGAAATGGTTCCCAAAGCTCTCATCCATAAAATGTGCCTCCCTAGTATCTCAATTCATCATTTTGATCAAAGCAATTCAAAGGGTTTGAGGTTTGTGTCCCAAGGAAACACTAATTCATCTGATCATCAACAATGCCTTGCTCATGAAGCAACCTCAACCCATGGTCAAATAAAATCAAGGGAATTTCTTTAATTCATCATTTCATGCATATTTGAACTCATTTGATTATCCTCAATCATCAATTCCTCAAGATATGAGTTGTGGATTTGAGAACTTGATCAGTCAATTCATCTGACTATTTTGATATGCACTGAGACCTAACATTTTATGTGTTGGCCAAATGGAGATGACCCCAAGAGAAACAATGTTCTTAAGGACAATATTAACAACTTTCATGTTCATAAAAATTTGATTTTAAGCTTGTAAGGTCATCTTACATTCCAAAACATTATAGGTCATTTTGACTGAAACCCTAATTTTTGGTCAACTTCCCAAGAACAAAACTCATTCATTTTTTATGCTTTTGAGGTGGGGCTAAATGCATTGGAAATCTTAAGATGTCTAACTCAAATGTTATGTTGGACAAAATTTCATAATCCCAAAAGAAATACATGTGATAATGCAAAACATTATAGGTCACTTTGGACCAAAGGCATTGAAATGTAAAAAAGTCCAACTTCAAGTGCCCATAACTTCTTCATCAAAAATCCAAATGATGCCAAATTTAAGTCCAAATTGATTGTATTGAAAAGATATATAACTTTTATGTTGGAGGTTTTTCTATTTGAAGCTTACATCATCAAAACGTAAGGGCTTGAAGTTGTTTCATTTTGACAAAATTCTCAAAGGCATGTTTTGTACATTGAACTTCATGGCCTGTTTTCATAAATTTCCACACTCCAAATGAGTTTTTGTCCAACATAACATTTGTTCCTCATGTCAAGACTTTTCCAACCATTACCCACATGCCTATGTTTCCATTTTGCAAAAGGGATTTTCAACGACTTGAAGTTTTGTGACCATTTATGCATTTCATGATGAATCTTCATGCATAAGCCAATGCCTTTCAATTTACACGTCCAAAGTTGATTCATTTGAGTTCAGCATGCAAAACCATTTGATTTTGGGCCTCACATGCGCCTGTACAGGGCCATGCATGGAGGACCCAATTCTCATGCACACGGATTTATCACACTCTCCTTGCAGCTCCAGCTATAAATAGAATGCATTGCTTCACTTGAAAGGGAACCTGAAGGCGCCTGAAATGCTGCAAGATTGAATCCCTAGCCATACCTAAAGGAACAAACTCCATTTTTCTCCAAATTTTCAGATCTGAAATTCAATTGCATTTGGTTGAATTTTAAGATCTAAAGTTCCTAGACCTTCATCATTTGATCCATTGAAGCTTCTGTTTGCAAAAGGAACCAAAGAGAGTGACTCAATTCTTCATAATCCAAAGGTTTTGCTCGACTGAAATTTGCTTCGAATCTCATTATACTTTGCTCCATTTTCCTCGATCTTGTGTTGTCTGAAGTCCTCTCTATAGAGGCATCATTATTGTGTGTTTAATTGTTGGAATCGAGCAAGTTCAGTTGAACACCACCAAACTTCCATCTCTGATTTCTCTCTTAATAAGACTCTAGAGTGGAATTGAGTGGCATAGGAGTGATGTACATCACTTCACCTTTCGAATGGTGCCTGGATCGTGCATTTTAGTTAACATTTTAAACTCTGCATTTTTTGGTCTCCACCGGAGCTCACCGGAGAAGACGGTGGCGCTGGCCACCGTCTATTTTCCAAATCCAATCTGAGCCACACGATTCATTTTCCAGATTTAATCTCCATGCTCCATTGTTATGACTTTTTCTTGGTATCCATGTGGTTGAATTGACTGTGGACTGCACTAGGCGCGCGCTTGTGGATCCTTGGATTTGCCAACTCAATTAATGAGCTCAGATCCAAGGGCTCGTGCTATTTCCATTTTTTAATTCTGATTTTATTTTCTATTTCATTTTTTAATTACATTTCATTTTCTAAAATCCATATCTCTTTTATTATTGGTCCAAAAATTATGGGACCAATTGCATTATTTCTCTTTTAATTTCTAGTTTCTAAAAATGATTTTTAATATTTTTTATTTTATCATTTGCTATTTTTAAATAATTTTCTCTTTTTTGGTTATTTTTAATTCATTTTAAATAGTTTTTGATATTAAAAAATACAAAAATATTTTTCTAACCTCTTTGAATGATGATAGGTCTATGAAAAATATTCTCATCAATTTATTAATTGATTTGAGATTTATTTGAGATTTTAGTTCAATTAGGTTATTTTTATTCATTTTTAATTGATTAAAAATACTTTCTGACTTTTAAAAATGCTGAAATTTTTTGTCAAACTTTGTTTGACCTTGTTGGACTTGGGATAATTCACTTGGACTTTTCAAAGTTGATTTGAAGTGAATTTTAAGTTTGACCTTTCTTTAATATTTTAATTTAAGTTTATTTCTAAATATTAAAAATGCTAAAAATATTTTGTTTATTTCTTGACTTCCAATCTTCATCTTATTTCTGTTTTTTATAGTTTGACCTTGATCTTCCCTATCTTTGGTCAACATTTGTTGATTGGTACATTCCATTTCATTTAATGCACTTTATCTTCATCCATTTCCATTATTCACCTCCTTCTTCTTCTTCTTTTCTTTTTGATCAATGAGTTAAAGGTTGATAGTTAGCGTTGAATAGGGAAGTTGAATCTTCCTTGATTCAAATCTAATTCATCTTGATCAAATGATCAAGTGAATGAATTTGCATTAAGGATAGATTGCTTCTTAAATCATGCAAAGGACTTAAACCAATACAAGATCATTTCTCATCTTATTTTGGCATGGCAAGTTGTTGGAACTTGGTTCACTAATCAAGACTTCTAACTTGTGTTGTTGCCTACATTATTATTGATCGGCCTCAGATAGTTGTGACTTCTACATAAGTCCAATTATGATTGCTTAACATAGCGCTAAATTTGCCTTATGGCACACTAACCACTAACACTAATCATTAACTATTAACATTTACTTTTTGCTCTTTACACTTATGCAATTTATTATTCTTGCACATATTATTCATTTGCTTTTCCCTTTGCTCACTTGAGCACATGTTTATGTTAATGCAATTTGCCTTTTGCTCACTTGAGCACATAATTGTGTATATATCATTGTGCTTGTGTTTTGTTTTGTTTGTTGTGGACCAAATGCAAGGAAATGAACAATTAGACTTAGACTTTAGGACTTTCCCTATGCAAATTTGGAGTCAAAGAGCAACTAGGCATTGGGCCTTTAGAGTGCTATAAATGTTGAAGAGGACTTTGAAAGGACCAATTTCTAAACTCCTTCTTGTTCATTCTTTGTTTGTTGATAGAACTTTTTGATGTGTTTGTTCTTGTGCACGGGATTCCAACATTGAGCCTAAGTGAAGAACCATTGTCATGAGCTTCAAAATAGAGAGAGATCTAAGAGCCATTGGGGACCTTCTAAGAGCTTGCTTGATTGATTTGATTGCTTGAGCTTACATTTATTTGCTTGCTTATTCCAAAGGATGGGAGCTACTTGGATCATCAATATGATCTCAAAAGAGGAACTCCTTGTGTGGTTTTGTTTCTTATCCCTTATCTCTTGTATGATTAGGACTCTAGCCATTCTTCTTCTTCCCTCCACTCTAACCCAAGCCAAAACATTTGTGCAAACATTTAACACTTGTTTTCAAACATTAGAAACCTAAGCCTTATGCTTTTGATTTTCAAACTTTTTCATAACACTTATTTTGAATAGAACTTCTAAGCCAACTTTGACCATATTTTGTATATACTTTTTATTGGTAAATATAACCCATTTAAATATTGTTGTGGTTTCAATGGCCACTTCCTTAATCAAATTTTTTCATAACCTTTAGCTATTAGGTTTGAGTTATCCTTGAGGTAGATGTAATACTCACCTATATCCTTAGTGATGGACAATGAGTCTTCCATGCTTATTATAGGGTTAACCCCTCACTAGCATGTTGAAGTTATCCTCACATGGTGGATTTATGGTTTTAGGTTGAGTTTTCTCCCTTGGATAACAAAAGACCTTAAGGCTTTTGGACCAATCAATTCACCAACTCATTTTGAGATTTTTACCCCGAACTACGAGGTTTTTATCCTAATCTTTTTTAAGATGGTACGTAGGCAATGGGTTTATCCATTCAAACACAAAAATGTAAATAACTTGTATATTCTCTTCTCATCTCTTCAATCATGTTTGCACAAATAAATTTTCTCAAAATACCAACCTTACAACCAATATGAAAAGGGCTCCCTAGGAGTACCTAGGATGTTTTGGGTGCTTAAAACCTTCCCATTGCATAACCAACCCCCTTACCCCGATATCTGACATTTTTACTAGTTTTTGATTCGATAAAACTTTTATGTTTTTGTTCGCTTTCTAACCATTCCTTTGGATAAATAGAAGCGTGGTGGCGACTCGACTTGTATGGTTTACCTTGGATTTAGTCAATATCTCTAATGGTAACGAATACCCCGCTACACCACTTCGCGAGCACACTAATAAAAAACCTCTCATTTCCCCTCTGAGGTCTTCATCCATATCTATTATCAATTCTAATAACTCGAAGAAAATAAACAAACATAAGTTAACACTCAAATTGCAAAATTGAACTAAAAGGTTCCCGTTGAGTACAACGGACGTGAGGGGTGCTAATACCTTCCCCTTGCGTAATCCACTCCTGAACCTGAATATGGTTGCGACGACCATTATTCTATTTTTTAAAGGTTTTATCGATATTTTCCTATTCCTTCATTGAAATGAATAAAGTTCGGTGGCGACTCTGTTCGAACGATATTTTTCTGCGTCCTATCGCGAGGGATCGCATTTTTTTTAGGTGCGACACCTTGGACAAAAAATTTCATAATTTTTGAAAAGTCAGAAGTATTTTTAAACAATTAAAAATATGCATAAAAATAAATAATTCATGAAAAATATCAAAATTAATCCAAAAAATAATTTTACTTCAAAAAATGAAAGAGAAAACTTTTAATTTTTTTTGGTGAAAGTCCCATATTTTTTGGACAAAAATGAAATTAATATGAATTAGTTAACAATAATGGATTAAATGAAATATTCAGAAATTCAAAAAAAAGGATAGCCATCTGATCTCCCTCATTAATTGAGGTGGCAAATCAGATGGATGGAAACACGCGTTCCACATGCGCTTCAGTCAACTGTCCCACACACATGGTAATCAAAAGCAACACACAAGATTAAAACAAATAATTGGATCCTATGGCTGAGATGCATGACAACGCATCACCGGAGCTAGGGCTCCGGTCTTGTTCTCCGGTGGACCTCACCAGACTAGTCCACCATCAACCATCACCAAAATGAAAAACAAAGACATGGATTTAAAGAAGAAAAGCTCAGGATCTCGAATCTGGTCTCAATTTTGTCCAATTCCAAGTATATAAAAAGATACAAGGATTTGAACTTTGAGGATCATGAACTGAGTTGCTTGGATTTGACCTCAAAGCAACTCGATCTTCTTGCCTACATTGATAGGACTTCAGACAACCAAAAATCAACAAGAATCGTGGACAATTGAGGGAGTATCGAAGATATGAAAATTCTGAAAAACCACCTTCAATGGAGCTTCATATTAGCACGATCTTGCTTTCAATTATGCTTGGTCTTGCTTCAGATGCTTGATGGAAGTGAAATGGATGGACTCTTGGAGTTTCAATCTCAAAACATATGGAGAATTAACACTCGATTTCAAAGAAAATCCTCAAGTTTATCCTTTAATGGTGAGGGTTTATGGTTGCAGGTTCAATGCTTGGGCATGAGGTCTCAAATTCTGAGCAATGAAGGTTTTATTTATAGGCCATGAGATTGATTTTCACACACTTCCAATTTTGGAAAATTTTGAAATTCTCCTTTGCATGGTTGCATGAGCGTGTGCTAGATTCCGGGGGTAAATGGACTCCTAATTATGAAGGCCCATATGTTGTTAAGAGAGCCTTTTCAGGCGATGCTTTAATTCTTAAAACTATGGATGATGAAGATTTCACTCGTCCTGTGACGCAAACGCGGTCAAGAAATACTTCACCTAAAAAGAAAATAATAGCTCGCTAAGTTGAAAACCTGAAAAGGCGGCTTAGGAAATAATGAGCGTCTTAGTGGATTGAACCCGAAAGGGAGATCCAGGCAAAAATTAGAGACATAAAAGCAAAAAAAGAATCATCCCGATAAATTGAGTACCCCACCTTGGGGAAATTTATGCAAAAATAGGGATTATGGCAAGTAACTACATCCTGTTGATCTTCAGTTTTGAAGACTTTCTTTAGCACAACGTGTGATTCTGATTCATCATCTCCAGCCGACGCCAAGAGCACAGTGGACGTCAAGAGTTGGTAGAAGGATTATTGATCATTGTATTCAATGTAGCTCTTTTCCATGTAAATTACCAATTTTCAACTTTTGTAAAGATCTATGGAGTCTTGTCATTTACAGACTACCATTCTATTAAATAAAGTTGAGCTTTTTATCCAATTATTTCTACTCTTATTTGTTATTCATCCAAACGGATTTAAATTTTTATTATGATCATTTTTTAAATTGAATTTTAAATTAAAACCATATTTTCTTAAATATATAAAAGCAGTTATTTTAAGCAATACATCTCATTTAAAGAAATATCAAAAGCAGTTTGAAAAACGGTAAGCCCTAAGTGAGGAGCATTATTGGTTCTCCCCAACCAGTTGACGTGACTTTTTTCATCCTCAGCAGCATTTTGGCAACCTAGTTTTTGATGACATCCCTAGTTGAGTTTGTTGGTTTCCCCAACCGAGTTTGTTGGCCTCCCTTGAGTTGTAGGCGCGTTATTCCAGTAATTTGTATGGTTTCGGTATAATTTTGTTTCTCCGCAAGTCGTCAAAATTGCTCCTTGATTTTGAGCAGCTATTGTGTTATCCTCTGCAGGGTTGTCTCCCATTTGATTTGGTGTTGCCCTAAAATTCCCCACAGACTTTGTAGCAGCTTCCTCAGTAGATCCTCTCCTTTATTCCCCAACCAGGTCGAGCCTGCGAGATGTTTGATCTTTTCTCTAGCAGTTGTTTCCCTCTTGTGTGGAGTAGTCGAGAGTTGTATTGATGATCTAGATCAATGACAGTTGTATCCTTTGTGATCGTTTTGTCAACATGATCATCATATATACATATACATATACATATTCATAAATTTCATTATTGCATCATTTCACTTTATGATTCATTATGCCTTTGATCCTCTGCTATGGTGGTACCCTTTCCCTATGTAGGTTTGGTGTGTCTGTCCTCTTTCAATTGTAGAGTGTCAGCCCAATAAGCAAAAAAACTTTAACCTTTCTCTTTGCCCCATTGAGTTATTTCCTCGTGGATGGTTATTATTTCAGTTTCCTCCCCAGTTGATTATCTGGATGGAACCACTCCCCTTGAGTTATATCCTCATTGGGTTGAGTCCTTTGATTGACCTTTTCTTCCTAGACCTTACCTAGATAGAAGCTTTTGGTCCCCTGAGAGCATATTACATAGTAACTAGTAATATTCTTCTCATGTTTGTTACTTCTGCCCAATACCCGGCAAGAACAACCTTTGTTTCCCCAGCGGATTCATGTCCATGTTTCCCCAGGAAGTATGTCCTTGATATGTTCATCCTAACCGATGACGGATATTTTCTTCCCCTACTTTGATTTTATCCTTGATATGTTCATCTTAACCGGTGACAGATATTCTCTTTTTGGTTTTCTATCCAGTAAAAAGGTAGTTGTAATCCTTATTTTATTCCCCCAGAAGGTTAACCCTTGTTATGTTCATCCTAACCGATGACGGGTTTCCTTCTCTTTTAGGTCTTTTGCCCAGTAACCGATAGTTGTAAATCCTGCTCTTCTCCTTGTTGCAGAGTCTATCCTTGATATGTTCATCCTAACTGATGACAGATATTCTCTTTTTGGTATTTTATCCAATAACTGATAAATATAATTCCTATTTCTCCCCTCTGAGTCTATCCTTGATATGTTCATCTTAACCGGTGACGGATATTCTCCCTAGATTCCCCAGGCAAGTCTATCCTTGATATGTTCATCCTAATCGATGACGGATTTTCTTTCCTTTGAGTCTATCCTTAATTTGTTCACTTTAACCAGTGATAAATATTCTCTCTCTTTGGTTTTTTGCCCAGTAACCGGTAGTTTTAAACCTTATTTTGGCTTTTCCCCAACAGTTTATTCTTACCCAGTAATCGGTAATGAATACACCTCCTAGTTGCCTTCTGCGAGTCATCCTTGATATCTTTACCCTAACCAGTAATGGATGTCCTCCCTGTCATATTTTTGTTATCCCCTTACCCAGTAACCGGTAATGGATAATAGACTTCTGCTCCTCCTGTGTTGAAGATCTTTTCTTCCCCATTTGAGTTTCAGTGCGCATTTCCTTAGTGAAATCGATGTTTCCTGCTTAGTCCGATATTTCAGCTTTGTCCTGATCTACCTGTTTCCCCTGCAGATGTTCCTTTCGTTCCCCGGCTACTTCTTTCCATCAATTTATTTTCATGGAATCCCTCGAGTCCCCAAGTTGTTTTTAAGTCGTAGCCTGGCCTACGCGCAACCTTTTCATCCCCCAGAGTCTCGGTCTCCCCAGTGAGTTTTTTTTACGGAATGCATTATACTCCTGTGGACTTTCAGTCTCTCAGGATTCTTTTCCTTTGTGGCAATATCTCCCCACAAAGATTATTTCAACATGACATTTCATATGCATCATGAGGTCTCCTAGGGACCAAATTTTGTTTCTATATGTTGTTATTTAAACCCATTCTACCGATTCGATGCGAAGATTTAAACCTTCATCTCCTCAGTTAGAACGTCCTTAAATAGGGGCAGCTGTAAGACCCTAATTTTGACCCTAAGATCCCTCATGCTTTCTCATCATATGCATTGGCATTGGGATCACAACTTGGCATCCTCTTTACCCCTCATTCATTGAGTTTGTATTGGGAGAGATCATCAAGCAATATTTGATTGTATCATACTTTGTATCTTTATCATTTACTAACCAAAATACCAAAAATATGCCATTGTATAGTTTAACTCTTTTGTAGGTAGTGAACATGCTCACATATGCTCTATCAAGCTCACATCTAGGGTTTAAGACCCTCATTGCAAGGAGCTCAATCAAGAAGCGGTTTATTATGGCTCTAAGTATAATATATGAATCCCCATGATCTTCACGTGTTATTTTGATCAAGTAATCATCAAAAGTTTGGAGATGGTTTGCCTTGGAAACCCTAATTCATCTGGGTATCTTGTGTAACTTCTTCAACAAGCTTCTTCAACAATTGATCAAATAATTCAAGGGATACTTCAAAATTCATCATCTTATGCATATATGATATCCCATGAGTCCCAAAGGTCAATAGAATTGCAAATTAGCAAGTTGGTTGATGGTGGTTGACAAGAGAAATTCATCTGATCAAAACTGGGTTCCCTAGACCCTATATCCTATATATTTTGTCATATGAAAATTATTCCAAGAGAAAATTTACTCTAGATGACATTCCAAACAACTTTCATGTTTAGGTCTAGAGATATTTTTTCTTGGAAAGTCATTTTTTATGGTGAAAGATTATAGGTCATTTTGTCTAAACCCTAATTTGGAGGTCAACTTCCCAAGACCATAACTTGCTCAATTTTTATGATATGAAATATTTACAAGTTTCACAATCAAATTAAAGATTTCTACCTCAACTTTTATGTTTGGAGGAAGAGATGATTAAACTTTTATGTGCATGTGATATGAGGATACATTATAGGTCATTTTGGACCAATGCCATTGAACAAGTGATTTTCCTCAACTTTAAAAATGCATAACTCCTTCATATTAAATCCGAATAAGGTCAAATTTGTAACCATTTTGAAGGAATTTGAGATAGATACAACTTTTATGAAGGAACCTTTCTCATTTGAAGCTCACATAAAAAGTTAGCCAAGGTGGAATAAGTGAACATATGGCTTGACACTTAGAATTTTTTTTGACATGTTTGATTTTCCCAACTTCCACCTCAAAATACATCATGATCCATTCTTTAAATGAAAAAGTTTTCAACATTAAAGTTGTTCCTCTTGATCTAACCTTTCAAAAAAGTCCAATTTCATCCATTTTGGACAAGATTTGAATGGGATGCGCATGGCTTGAACATGAATGATCATTTGGCACAAATTGAACTTAAACATTCCATACACCAACGCATAACATTCCAATATAATCTCAACAATGCTTGTACTCAATTATGGATCAGAAGAAGTGATTACATGGGCCTGTTACACACCCATGCACCCATGCAATGCACATTGCTATTTTTGGATTCCATTTTAAAGGTGCAAATGTCAATTGGTTTTGCTATAAATAGGACCCGTTGCCATCAGAATTAAGGATCCTGCATGCTAGCTTTGAATTCATACCTTCAAACCCTCTCATTTCAAAGGATAACCTTGATAATTTCCATTGGAAATTGAGTTTGAATCTCACTGTTTTAAGATTCGAAACTCCAAGAGTCCTTAGCTTTTCATCCATTCAATTCTACTCCTTCAAGTGTCTTGAACAAGATCAAGAGCAAGCAAGAGCAAGATCAATCGAGCACAGACCTGCATTGAAGGTATTTTCCAGAAATTTTCATATCTTCGATTCTCACTCAATTCTCCATAATTCTCTTGGATCCTTGGTTGTCTGTGTTGGTGTAAGCCCTAGAGGCCAATACTTTTGGTACTTGTATCGAATTATTTATTAATAATAAAAGGTTTTTTCTTTATTATGGTTGATTAATAAAGTCCCTGGAATAGATAGTCCGTTTAATGTATTAAGTGTGACTTAATCATGAGAACACATTAAACATAAGGACACTATTCTTAAAGTATCTGTAGTCGAGCTTTAATATGAAGTGGGATAACATTAATGCATTAAGACTATTATGTTTGTAGACTGATGATCACATCTCATGGATCATGGATAAAGAGTTATCGAGTCTTAAACATAGGTATGAATATTAGGAGTAATATTTATACCGGATTGACCCACTATGAGAATACTATATAGAAAGTTATGCAAAGTGTCATAAGTTATTCTCATGGTGATAATAGTGTATACCACTCTTCGACCTGAAACCACTATGGATCCTAGATGTAGAGTCGAGTGCTTTATTGCTGATCCAACATTGTCCGTAACTGGATAACCATAAAGACAATTGATGGGTACTCCACAAAGCATGCTGAGGGACATGAGTGTCCTAGATGGAATTTGCCAATCCTGCGTAACAGGATAAATGTCTATGGGCCCAATATTGAACTGGACAAGGGTGACACGGTCTATACCTTATGTTCAATATAGACATAAGGGCAAAGGGGTAATTATACACATAATTATTATCACAGGAGGTTTTGTCAGATCACATGACATTTTCATGACTTGGGTAGCAGTGATGTGTTGCTAGATACCGCTCACTGTTTATTATGTTAAATGCGTGATTTAATATAATTGCCAACGTCGCGAAAACCTATAGGGTCACACACAAAGGACGGATTGATGAGAGATAGAATAATTAAGGAACATCGTAAGGTACGGTGTACTTAAGTAGAATACGAAATATGGTAAGGTACCAAATACTTAAGTGATTTTGGCATATTATGAGATATAGACCAAAATGCACTTAAGTGGGATTTTTGGCTTGAAGCCCACACAAATGGTTCTATAAATAGAACCCCTTGGGTAGAAGCATTGTCACTCAACTCACTGAGATAGAAAACACAACTGAAGAGTTGGAATTTCGTATCTCTCTCTCACTCAAAGCCTTCATTCATAACAGCTAGCACTGCGATTGAAGGAATCCGTTCGTGTGGACTGAGTAGAGACGTTGTCATCGTTCAACGTTCGTGATCGCCCCGTGGATCTGTATCAAAGGTTTTGATCATTATCATAAATCTGCACCAAAGGTTTGAATCGCTACAAGAGGTAACGATTCTATCACTGATCATGCCCATTCGTAAGGATCACTAAATGGAGAATTTTTAAATTCCGATGCGCCTTGGATGGCAATTCTCCTTCAGTCTGAAGTCCTACCAATGTAGGCAACTAGATTGAGTTGCTTTGAGGTCAAATCGAAGCAACTCAGATCGTGTACCTCAAATTTCAACTCCTTGTATCTCTCAATATACTTGGAGTTAGGATAAATTGAGGCCAGATTTGAGCTCAGAGGCATTTTTACTTTAAATTCATGTCCTTATTTTTAATTTGGGTGATGGTTATGGATGAACCAGTCCGGTGAAGCTCACCGAAGAAGGAGACCGGAGCTTTGGCTCCGGTGGTGAGTTGGCATTCATCTGAGCCACTTGATCCATTTGAAATGATTTAATCTCACGCGTTGAAAATGATTACCACTTGTGTTACGCTTTGACTCGTGACTATGGTGGAATGCACGCTAGCAGCCACTTGATCTGCCACCTCAATTAATGAGGGAGATCAAGTGATCCACGTTTTTTTCTCATTTTCTGATTTTCTTTTTATTTGGTTTATTTTCATTAATTCATATTAATTTTAATATTGATCCAAAAAAAGATGAGAGTTTCACCAAAAAAAATTAAATAAATTCCTCTTTCGTTTTCTGAATTAAAATTATTTTTTGGATCATTATTAATATTTTTCATGATTTAATTGATTTTGTGAATATTTTTAATTATTTAAAAATACTTTTAAGTTTCCAAAAATTATGAATTTTTTCACCAAGGTCCTTTGACCTTGTTTGTGAAGATGAGAAAAACAAGAAAGGGGGGGTTTGAATTGTTTGAAAAATAAGCGCTTTTGTAAAATGAAATCACACAATGATTTTATACTGGTTCGCTTATAACACAAAGCTACTCCAGTCCACCCGGCCAAGGTGATTTCGCCTTCAACAAGGACTTAATCCACTAATCTTGAAAGATTACAAACAACCCCTAAGAGAGAAGAAAATCTCTTAGTCCTCTCAAGTCTACAGACTACAAAGAGTCACTTGAGGAAATCAAATAAAAATTAGATACAAGATGTGTAATCTAGAGTGCTTCTAAGAAAGCAAATATTACAAACTTAAGAACAAATTTTTTCACTTGATAAGCAAAAGCTTAGTGAAAATCTTTGAAGAACAAAGATGTTTTTCTTGAGCGTGATATAATTTCAGTATAGTTTTTGGCTAGTGATTTCTTTTTTTTTACTGAATGAGATTTCTTCTCTATTTATAGGAGTTGAAGTAGAGTTGAAGTAGCGTTGAATCTGTTGGATATTGAGATGTAGTTACGCCATTCCATTAATAGCTTCTGCAGTAGACTTTTTCTCTTAGAAGTGACTACTTACCACAAGTAGTATCTTCTCTCTTGGAAGTGGAGATTAACGTCTCTTTCTAATTGAGGAAATCCATTTGCAGAACTTTAACTTGGCTTAAACGTTACTTCATCATGATTAACAATTCTGATTAGAGTCTTCGTGTATCTGGAGAAACTGGCTTCTGATGTTATCTCTTGAAAGTTCAGATGGCGCTGATAACTTCAGAATTTACAGAAGGCATTTGTTCAGAGTCAGAGCTTCTAGACTTTACTTCATGTTCAGATGCTTCTGATACTTTGTAGTTTTGTCCAGAGTCAGAGCTTCTTGAAACGAGATTCCACTTTAGATGCTTCTGATACTTGATAATTTGTATCTGATCTTGTTGTGCATCTGATGACATCATCAGATTTATTTCTTCTTTCTTTAGAACCCTGCACACTTAGAAACTTTTCGTTAGGGTGCCATTTTTGGTTTCATCCTTTGTTATCATCAAAATCATGGAGTCTGTTGTAGAACAATTTTTGTTCTTACAGTTTGACCTATGATAAATCTCATGACCATTTCTTTGGTGTTTTGATGAGGTTTTAGGAATTTGACAAACCAAAAATTAATTTAATGCATTATTTTATTGATTTTAATTGTTTAATTGCAAAATAAATTGTGTAGAGCTTTTGATATTGACTTGTTGAGTTTGACTTGTGTTGTTGGGCCTTGGTCAAGGTTGATTTGACTTTGTTAAGTTAAAATCATTGGATTTAGGGGATTGATAAAATATACATTTCATCTCCCAAAATGAATGAATGATTTTAATTTGATAAAAGTCCTCCTTTGACCAATTTGTGTTGATTCCATTTTCCCTCCCTCTTCATCTCAATCCCATTCTTTTCTCATTAATTTCATGGATCTATGATATCTCCATATCCTAAGGATAGTTGATTGTAAAATCAACATGAGTGTGGATGAGATTAGGTCCCCCTTTTGCATATCCTTTTTTAAGTGTGGTGTGTTTTAGGAGCATGGTTCATAATACCATATCTCTAACATGCATGAACACTAAAATTTCTATTGCCCGACCTCAAATAGTTGTGACTTCTACATAAGTCCAATTATGATTTCTTAATATAGCGCTAAATTGTGACACAAAAGGCATAGCATTCTAGTAAGTGAGATTGTAAGTCTCCCCTCTTTCATGGTATTATGTGGAAACTTGACCTTTTTTCCTTCCTTTGGAAGATGTCTTGGTTCAAGGATCAATGCTTGTGACAAGTGGGTTGAGTGTTCTCCAAAGAATGACTTAAACAAAACAAAAGCAAAAGCAATACTAACTTCTAATCAATTAACAACTAACATTTAATTCCAAGCCATTTACTTTTATGTACTTTAACTTTGAGCCTTTATTCATTTGCCATTATTCATACCATTTAACTTGTTTACTTTAATGTCATTTTCACTTTGATCATTTGAGCCATATCTTGTGATTATTTTGTGATTGTATATACTTGTTTGTGTTCTTTTGACCTTAATGTAAATAATAACAATAAAAACCCTAAAAGACATTTGTGTGTGGACTGTTGGTTTGCTCTGACACATTGGACTTAGAATTAGGCAACACTCCCTATGAAAAAGGACTTGGCCAATGCCAACTTTCATAAAACCAAGTGTTTGTGAAGTGAACTTTCATCTTATGCAAGTATTGTGATCCCATTTGAGTTCATCTGCAACACGCTCTTTTGGAGCTGTTACTTTGAACTTGTGTCTAATGCTTATCTTTGAAGTCATTTGATACATGGAAGATTATGAAGAAGATTATGAAGTTGCTAAGCTTGGATGTGGCTATCTTTATTTGATGTCTTACTTTTCATCTTACTATTTGTGTATTGATATTGCTTGATTCTAAAGTCCAAGGGAATTTGGGTTTCTATATGACATTCTTGTCTATTGGATTGCATCTCATTGGTCAGATCTTGTCAACTCTTAACTTTTAATTTTTTCTTAGGATTAGTCTCTTCATCTCCTCCCCATTTCTTTAATTTCAAATCTCTCCCTCCTTTTAAAATCTTCTTTGATTGTGTTTGTTTTCTAAACTTACACCATTTTTTCAAATTAGAAACTTTGGCCTTATGCCATTGCATTTTTTAACTCTTTTCTTAATTAAACTTGTAAATGGACTTAATCATACTTAACTTAAAATTTCAAAAGACAAAAAGAACTAACACTCATTCAAAACTTTTTAGGCCTCTTGTGCCTTTGTTAAACTTAAATTTTTTGTTAAAAGTAATGCACTCATTTTGAAATTGTTACCACGAACTCTGAGGTTTTAATCCCTCATTTTATGTTGGTACGTAGGTACAAGTATGAAGGTTTTTTCAAACACAAAAATATAATTAATGAATTCTTTTCTCATCTCTCCACTCTGTTTATTGCAAACATCTTTTGTACAAAAATACACATGCACACAAAAAAAGGGCTACCTAGGAGTACCTATGACACTTTGGGTGCCTAACACCTTCCCTCTGTGTAACCAACCCCCTTACCTGTAATCTCTGGCATTTTATTAGTTTTGATTTGAAAACTTCTTATCTTTGGGTTTTGTTCATACTTTTCCCTTTTCCATTGGTAACAATAAAAGTGCAGTGGCGACTTTGGTTTTTATTGACGTCTAGCTTATTCATAGCTTGATGGTCATGAATTTACCGCTACAGCAGCCTTGAGACAAAGATACATAATCTTACTTTGTAGGCTATCTTGCTTCTAAATATCACTCTAATCAGAATATCACACGCACTTTTTAGCCATTATCCAATCAACCAAGACATTACACAATGAATCATTTAATTTTTGGCATAAAGGTTATGCTTCCATTTGTGTAAAGTGACTGTAACCCAAAATTAAGTACCATTGAGCTCCCAAATGGATTTGGTTCTGAGACATACAAACTCTAAACCTTAAGTCAACTCCTACACTTCAGACAAATCTCAACAAAACACTTTATGCATCACATGCTTTTGCCATGCTTCCCACTTGGTGTTTTGTACAAGAACCAACCAAGCAAGCAAACCAGTACAAGCCACAATTATTTTATGATATCTGAAGCTTCTTAAACCCTCAAGGATCACTATAAATAGAGGACAAAGCCTCGTCAATCCATACACCAAGCTCACCAAGCAAAACTTCATTTTTGCAAGCTTTTGACCTTAACCTCCATTTCTCTCATCTTGCTCGTGCATTCTGCCCACCAAGGGTTCCAATCACCTTCTAGGATTTCATAATCATTAGGAGAAGCATCAAACAGTAGTTGGAAGTGGTATTGAAGAGGTATTGGACCTTGCTCCAATAGATATATTCTTGCACTTCAAAACTCACTATACATGCCTCATTTCCATGTGATTTCTGAAGTAAATATGTAGCATTTATTGTGTTAAGGTTGATCATTAACTCACATGTCATTTATCTTGCTGTTTTTGTGAATTTAAGTTGCATAAAATCTAAAGTTTTAGTTCTGGTTTTGGCCTTCGTGCATCTTCATCTTTGAGTATTAGCTAAAACATATCGTACCATTGTGTTCCTTACATTTTTCTAAGCAATTTTGATCCTTATTTCATGAAAAATGGTTGAGAAATGAGAGAGATATGATTGATGGAAGATTTGAAAAATATTGGAAGAAAAAAACGAAAATGAGAGAGAGGTTGAAGAAGATGCTGACATGGCATGGAAAAGTCAAATCAAATGTGTTTTTATAATATATACAATTCCTTGTGTTATAATGAACAGATGTATATCCACCATAGTGGTAGAAGCGTGTGCCCTACATCACTTGTAACCAAAAGATTTGGGGTTTGAATCCCCCTCGCCCCGAACTTTGGTTTTTATTTTTCCAAACAGTGCATGGAACACCAAGGACATGGGTTCGAACCTGGCCAGTAATGTTTATTTTTTCTCACTTGTTAAATGTTCATTTTTCTTCATAACTTCAAATATCCATAACTCCATGATCCCTTAACATTTTTGACCCATTCTTTTTGTAATGTGTTCATGAGAACGTCTATTTTATGATGATACCAAAAATCCCAAAAATATTATTTATTTCACCACTTTTGATTGGATGGAAAACATGTACTTTTAAGTGTTTTTATTAAGGCTCCTAATTGATTCTTTTGGCTTATGTCTTGTCTATTCTTGATGTTGAAAGTTTGTATGATTAAAGCATACTCTTTTAAATATTGATTGTTATCCTTAACATGTTTGAACTTGATTATCTTCATATAATGTATCAATTGATTCACCTTGAAAACATGTTTGAATGAATGGTTAGGAGGTGATTAGGTTTTCACTTAAGCTTGGTCTTATCATGAACTTTGATTCAAGTTCAATGTTTATTTTGTGAAGACTTATAATGTGATGCATGTTTGACCTAAATTGATTCATGTTGCGTTTACCATGTACCAATGAATGCCTTTACCATGTCAAATATGACTATGTATTCACCATCAATATGTTATGTCTTGTGATGTTATTTGAAACTTCGTCATGTCTTGTTTATGTTTATCTCAATGCCTAAAAGCCATGATCAATATTGTCATCCATACCTCACTCACCTTGTGATTATCATTGTATTTAGCCATATTTTGTACCTTAATGTTAATGCATATTCAACCTTGTTATTGTTATATCCAAGGGAAAGGAATTATGACATTCTTGTCATTTTGCATGTGTGTGTTCATCTGCACCCTATACAACTTTGCTTCCCCTTAATCTGAAACTTCTAGATACAATCTTAGGTTTCCCTCAATGTAAACCTTGGGATTTTATCTCTCTCTCTCCTTCTTATAACCACTTTCATAATAAACTTTGACTTAGGTCATTGTTTTCCCTTTTATTTCTTAATCAAATGCTTCAAAACACTTAAGCATATTCAATGATCTTTTCATAAGACCTAAAAAACACAAACTTAATTCAAACCCTTTTGCCACTTTGGCTTTTCCATGATTAAAACCTTTTCATAAAAGTATTAGACATGAGTCATCCCTAGTTGAGATTTAAATCTCCTACCCCATAACATTGTTGAGATTGATATTGATTATTTTCCATTTGGAAGAGGTATGTGACATACTTGTTGATTCTATATCCAAGTGAGAGCCCTTCTTTCAATTTGATGCAAAGATCTATCTTCCACATGTTTATGGTGGTTTAAAAGTGAGTTTTCTCCTTAAGATGACAATTTGTCTCTTTCTCATAAAATCAACCCCAACAAATCCCTTCTTACTTTTGAACCTAAACTACGAGGTTTTGATCCTTCACGTGTACGTAGGCATAAGACTCAATGTCTTTCCAAATTATCAAACAATAAAAAGATGTTTTTTTTCTCATCTCCTCAATCAAATAACAAACAATTTTAAAACAAACACATATATTTAAAAGGTTCCTGTAGAGTACTACAGATGATTAGGGTGTTAATACCTTCCCTGTTCATAACACACCTCGTACCTTATAATCTCCCCCCCCCCCCTTTTTGCTTAGCTTAAGTTTAATCTTCTAGCTTTGCATATACATATTGAGTTATTTTTAAATCTTTTCCCCTTCCCTTGTATAAATTAAAGTTCGGTGGTGATATTTTGATTCATGAGTCAAGTCTAATCAATAACTTGGTCTCCGATTCTTCATTGCGACATTATAGAAGGATTTGGATGTAATGAATGTAGAGGGATTGATATTTATGAATTGAAAATTTAATTGAGAATTCTAAGGACCTTTAAAAGGAATTTGTGTAATTTGTTGGGATGGAATCACACAGGTAATTATGACTTGAAAATATTTGAGATTGGATTTGAAATTTTTTAAAGGTTTTGACATGGCAATGTAACTGTTAGCAAAGATTTGAATGTTTAAATTGAAATGATTTAGAAATGTTGTAATTTAAAAAGTGAACATGGATTGATTTGTGAAGGTTGAGTTGTGTAATGGATATTTGATATTGGATACAGATACTTGGTTGTTAAAATGATAAATGGTTATCTACATGCATTTGGACATGGTGATTAAATGGATATTGAATCTTAAATGGATAATGGATATCTAGTAATTTCTATAACTAATCTAAAAATTGAAATAATCGATTTAAAAATCAAAATCCAATTAAAATGAAAAATCAATTAAAATCAATGTGAACATCCAATTAAAATCAACTTAATTTTAAATTAGAATTAATTTGATATTTAATCACTTTGAAAAATCTAAAGTTCATTAATTTAAAATTAACATCAATTTGACATTTAAAATCAAATTAAAGAATCTAAAATTCATTTGAAATTAAAATCAATTAATTTAAAGTTTGAATCGTCTTGAAATTGAAATCAATTAAAAAATCAATTTAAAAATTAAATTGAAGTTCCATAATTAATTTGAAATTAGACTTTATTTGAAATTAATCAATTTGAAATTAAAAATTAATTAAAATCGAATTGAAAATAAAAAGTCAATTAAAATTAAATCCAAAATCCTATTAAAACTAATTTAAAATTAGAATCAATTTTGAAATGAAAATTGAAGCACCATGATGGATAGAACAATGATGTGAGTCGAAAGGGCATAGATAATGATCGATGTTACCAAAGTCGAGACAAAATGGACTTAGGAATGGATGGTTGACTTTGATCAGCTAGTTGACCATGAAGTCAATAGTTGACCTCAATCAACCAAGAGGCATGAATTAGAGATTTCTTGTGTAAAAATGGGCTAGTAATCAATACACTAAAGACCCGAGTCAAAGACCAAAGACTAATTATTGGGCCGAGATTAAACCCATGAACCAAATGACAAATCAAGGATCCAAAAGGTTAGTGCACCATTGCGAACATTAATCTAAGATCTATGAATCTTGAAATCACCAAATGGACGGTTGTCTGGACCAAACCTGAGCCAGATGGAATCCCAAGCAAGTGGACAGGCAAGTCAAGAGCCTCTTCCCCAAAGAATTGGGATTTCACACATACTCAAGGCAGAATATATACCCAAAGTCAAGAACTAGGGTTTTGAATCCATATAATGAGCAATTCTTAATCACCAGCTTTAAATCTATAGATTGACCAGTGTCAGCATGAATGCGTATGAATGAAGCATGAATATGTGAAGATGAATCTCAAGTCATGGGTTAGATGAAAAGTGAAAAGGGGAGGGCATATTTTGGGGTACGACGGGTTGAACATGGTAACTTGGAACTGAAGAAATTGCCATTGCTCGAATTTTGAACTTCACTAATCTCAATTCCAAGCCAAATTAGCATGAGTTTTGGACCTAAACATATTTAAACAAGTCTCCAAAAGTTAATTGACCCTTGAAACACATCATTTGGTTGAGTTTTGGTGAGTTGCAAGTCACATTTTTCTTGCATTATGATCAAATTCGTTTTGCACGAATTCAACATCATTCCACACGTATTTGGATCCAAATACATTCCCTATAAATAGAGGATGCTACTACATTCATTTCCAAGCTTTTTACAACCAAGAAATCCCTGCTGTAATTGAAATTTTCCAGAAAAATTCAACTATCGTATTTTGAGTTTCAGCTTGTTTCAATCTAATTTCTTGATTCCATTAGTGTCTTCAGAATCCTCTAAATTTTTTGCAATAATTCTCAAGATCTGAGACCTTCTGAAGTGCTCTAACCAGATCGAGCTTCATCAACTTCTGATCACCATCTGGACAAGGTAGTTTTGAGCATCATTTGAACTCAAACAAGTTACTACAATGTAGTCATTCACTCTCTAATATTTTCCCCTAACTTATCTGGTGTTGATTCATCTTGTTCATTATTTAATTTTATTTTTCATGGCTTGCTTGTTCCTGAAACTTCTCTAAAATTCGCTTTGCTCGATTTAGATAAATGAATTTGGAGCATAATGTTGAATTCAGGATGAGAAGAGAATCACAATGGTGATGGTCTCGTGTTCTGAATTTACCAAACAATGAAGCTCTGGTGAGAGCTCACTGAAGAAGATGATCGGATTGTTCCAGGTCGTCTGAGTTTGGCCAGACACATTGGACATTTGAAATATTCTGATTGGCTGGATATGAATTGGATTCTGTGTGCTGCTTGTAGCGCGTTCCATCGTGCGTCCTAACCTGAGGAGTGTTGGATTTCCACGTCAATTAATGAGGCGTGATCCAACGCTCCATGTTTTTTCTGATTTTAATTATTTTTCTCGTATTATTTTTAATTTCTTTTTCTTTTAAAATTCTTAGTAATTTCATTTTTCATCCAAAAAATCTCAAAATAATTTCTAAAATTCTCTTTTATTTTTCTTCATCTGATTTTTATTTTTCAACATTTTATTTCACTGATTATCTATTTTTCATGACTTTTCTTTTTTCTCATTTATTTTTATTAGTTTAAAAATACTTTTCTGCATTTTAAAATTTTGAACAATTTATTACATATTTCTCATTTTATTTCTCACCTTTCATAATTTTCTTGACCATTTATTTGGTGCTTTGAAGGATTTTATGGATTTTTTCATTTTATTTATATTTTAAAATTCATTTAAAAATACTTTTGGTGCATTTTATTTCATTTAATTGTATCTTATATTTATGTGACCTTTGTGAAATTCTATTGGCCTTGGATCATGATGTTTTAGACTTTAAGTCTCATCAAACTCAATGGATATTGAGTGTTGATGGGGTAAAAACCCTAATTCACCAAAATGGATGATTGATTTTGATGATGACTTGATCAAACTTTTGGTCCAATTTGGGTGTGGCTCTTCTTCTTCATCTACTTCTTTTCCCTTTGATCATTTGGATGGTTTGTGTCCATCTTGTTCATGATGTGTGGATTGGTACTTGATTAACTTTCATCATTTCAAATCTACCTTCTAAGTTATCATGGATCATTTAAGGTACTTTAGATTGACGCATAAGTTTGTCCTAAGTGTCATGAAGTGTGGATTGAAGTAATTGACCATCCTCCTAACCTTTGTGCTTGATCATTCCCCTTCTTTTTTGTGTGTGGCATGGCTTTAGGAAGATGATTTAGATATCATTTCTCTAGCATGTACTAACACTAACATTATTATTGACCGACCTCAGATAGTTGTGACTTCTACATAAGTCCAATTATGATTGCTTAACATAACTCTAAATGTGTTCCAAAAGCAATGGCATTTTTATAAGTGAGATTGTAAGTATCCTACTCCTCATGGTATTTTATGAAAATATTGCTCCCTTTTCATTTATGATAGTTAGTGGCATAGTTGTTGATTTGATCCAAGTTGGAGCCCTTCTCATAAATGACATATAGGTTCATATTTGCATGCTTGTGAGTGAATAGTTGAGTGTTCTCCAAAAAATGACCAAACCATCTTTCATTTTTCTTACTAACATTTTATTTTTATTTGTATTAACTTTTCACTTCCAAGTTATTTACTTTATGCTCCTTTATTTTATGCCATTTACTTTATACTTTATGTTAGCATTCCATTTCATATTAATTGTGATTGAGACATTTGTTCTTTGTCCATTTGGACTTTTTCTTTTACATCCTTGTAAAGAAAACATTAATAAGGAAAAACCTAAAAAGAAACTTGGTTCTCCTGATGCATGGACTTATGGTTACTATCCTTAGCAGTGATTGTGGAGTTATGGACTTAGAATTAGGACCCTGACCTTTGCTTAGGGACTTGTGGTTTGAGACCCTGGAATCCATCTGGTACCTTTGACTTGGGACTACCTTTGAAGACTTGGTTGAGTTACTTTTGTTTCATCTGATGCATGAATTATTATTTTTCTTATTCTGGCTTGCTTGGGGCTTAATCCAAATGAGGGAATTCTTGCTTGACTTATGTCATAAAACTTGCTATTTCTTGGTTAGATCTTTCCTCCCTAGATTTTATTGTATTCTCTAGGATAGTCTCTGTAAAAAAACCAATTTTAGTATTTATTTATTATACTATTATTATTATATTTTATTTTATTTATTTGGAGTGTTAATTAATTAATTGATTGTTAAGTAGTATAATAATTGATTATATTAATTAATTTGGTGTGTTAATTAATTATTTAGTTGATATGAGATATAATTGAATAATTGAATTAATTAACTTGGTGGGTATATTGTGCTAGTTTAATTTAATTGAACTAATTAGAGATGTTTAAATATTATGTCTTATTGGGCCCATTAATTAAATTAGAAGTATCATGATTTAAGCCCAAATAGAATACTAGTATATAAAAGGGATGAGAGTGAGAATTAGGATTCACTTGATCATTTGACAACAATAGAGAAAGAAAAGAGGAAAAGTGAGGAGAAGAGGGGAAGAACAAGAGAGGAGCTAGGGTTTCCAAAAAATTGAAGAGGTAAGGGGGGAATCCTTATTATTATGGGTTACTATGATTGGGTCAATGGGTAGATGTATGTTTAGGTTAAAATCCCTAATTTTGTATGGTTGTTTGGAATTGTTAGGTTTTGAGGAGTATGCTCGATTGTGGTGATTGATTGTGTTAAAACTGCAAATTAACGTTATATATTTAGAGTATAATGTGATTTATAATTTTCTGAACGTGTGGCTTTTTACGGAATCGAAATCGGAGGTCCGGATGTCCTCCAACGATGAAAACCGCAGAAAATTCTGCATGCTGTCCGTCACAATCGCGGCCCTTTTTTATGTTTTATTGTCGAAATCGTTTTGGTCATAACTTTTGATCAGTAAGTCCAAATTGAGTGTCGTTTGAAGCGTTGGATAGCTGAAACAGAAGACTATAACTTTGTTTCAGGAATAAAATAATTTTGGAGATTATTTCATGGACGCTTTTGGGGTTGAAGAAGATGAAAATTATGTTGGAAAATTTAGAAAACAATAACTTTTTAGTAACGCCTTCGTGCACGGTTTTATTCATAACTTTCAACTCGTGAATCATTTTGGGTTGGGGTTTAAAGAATTAGAAAGGTGACTCTAATAGATATTATGTGAATGGTGTATTTGTTATGAATGTGTATATGTACCATTGGTGGATTGTGAATGATATATTGTTATGAATGTGTGTATGTACCATTGGTGGATTTTGAATGATACATTGTTATGAATGTGTATATGTACCATTGGTGGATTGTGAATGATATATTTTTATGAATGTGTATATGTACCATTGGTGGATTGTGAATGATATATTGTTATGAATGTGTTTATGTACCATTGGTGGATTATGAATGATATATTGTTATGAATGTGTATATGTACCATTGGTGGATTGTGAATGATATATTGTTATGAATGTGTATATGTACCATTGGTGGATAATTCATAGAGTTGAATTATGGTGATATGTGGAATTTTAAGATGGTAGAGATGATCTTAATTGCATATGTATTGGTATTTGTACATTCATTCATGGCATGCATGGTCGGCTTCATAGTGGAAGCGGTGAAACTGTGGGTTCACATGGTAGCACACGTTGATCCTTAATTGGAAATAGGCGTGGTAGATAGACGTTGATCCTTAATTGGAAATAGGCGTAGTAGACGTTGATCCTTAATTGGAAATAGACGTGGTGGCTTGGATTCTAGATGTTGAATCGGAAAGCGGTGGAACGTTGGGTCCATATAGACGTTGATCCTTAATTGGAAATAGGCGTAGCAGACTTTGATCCTTAATTGGAAATAGACGTGGTGGCTTAGATTCTAGATATTGAATCGGAAAGCGGTGAAACATTGGGTTCACATTGAGGTACCGCATGCATAGAGTCACATGTCTTGCATTGAGTCACATTAGAGTTATGTGATAATTAAGTGTATACATTATTGTGATTGTGATGTGTGTATGAGATATGGTAATTGAATGTGATGATGTTTGGATACATAACTTGACAACGTATGTGATTATGTGATAATTGTAGTTATGTGTATATTTGAGAATATAATATTGGATTTTAATATTGTACTCCTTGAGTTTGATGGATGTTTGAAATATGTGAAATAGATGTTGGTGAATATTGTTTACATGGTTATGTGAAGTGTGATGAATTCCTTTAATTGTTGATTTAATCATTGTGCTTGATTTTACTCCTTCATAATGATTTGAATTCTCACCCTTTCTGTTTGAATGTTACCTTTACATGGGTATCGCGCAGATACTCAGGAGTAGTAGTGCTGAAGTAAGTGGACGGTAGCTCGCTCGAGATTAGCTGGAGAGTTCCCGTATTTTAGTTTGAAGACTAGATAATGAGTCAATGCTCTGGTCATGTAACACTGGGTAGATTAGTAGTATTGAACTCGTATCCTATTTGGATAAGTATTATGTTATTACTTGCGAACCTGCTTATTTGCAATTGCTGTTGAGAGGCCATAGTGCCAAATATTTTGATTATGGTTTCCGTTTATTTTGAAAAGATGATTGAGAGATGATCATGGTATGGGACATGGATCATTTGATGAAATGCATGAGTATTCATTATTTTCCGCTGCGAACGCATATTCGTGAATATTCATGATAATTGGAATGTGTTATTTTAAATGACCAGGTGTATTGTGTAGTGATGATGAATGATGTTGGTTTTTGAAAGCTTTTAGTTTTTGAAAACGTCGATGTGACGCCCTTTTGTTTATATGCGTGCTTATTTACTCTGATTATATGTTAAGTATTTTGGGGTTGAAAAAAGGGTGTTACATTAGTGGTATCAGAGCATGGTCGACCAGTTGGTCAATAGTCGTTAGGGTTTTCCAATCCCGTTGTATTTGATTCGTGTATCTGACACGATCGATACTGTTTGTCTGATACATTAGTGGTATCAGAGCAGGTCGGCCCGTCCGGCCAGGTTGTTTAATTATGTTTGTTCCCTAGTAAGAGACATGTGTGTGAGAACACTGTCGATGCTTGTTTCATTTTCCATTTGCAGGTTGGGAATGAAATAAGTGAGGGAGAAGCGTCTGCTTATCTTGGATGTTCCAATTGTATCGAGCTTGGACATTATGTTGTTGCATGCAAGAGTGCAGTGTTGGCTAGTTAACCTGTTTTGAGAATGTTGTGCTTTTCCTGAACCCGAAGAGAGGTCGGATTCGAGGATGGTGTTGGTTAGAAGTTAATCAGATGTCTACTTCCGAGTTGAAAGAGTTGAAGAGTCAACTTGAAGACTTGCTTGAGAAGAGGTTTATTCGTCCTAGTGTGTCGCCGTGGGGTGCACCTGTTCTGTTGGTCAAGAAGAAAGAAGGTTCTATGAGATTATGGGTTGACTATAGACAACTGAATAAAGTGACGATTAAGAACAAGTATCCACTTCCGAGGATTGACGATCTGATGGATCAGCTGGTTGGAGCTTGTGTGTTTAGCAAGATTGATTTGAGGTATGGGTATCATCAGATTCGTGTAAAGGCTGAGGATATTCAAAAGACTGCTTTTCGGACAAGGTATGGTCACTACGAGTACTCCGTGATGCCTTTTGGTGTGACTAATGCACCTGGTGTATTTATGGAGTATATGAATAGAATTTTTCATGATTATCTGGATAAGTTTGTTGTTGTGTTCATCGATGATATATTGATTTATTCTAAGAGCGAAGAGGATCATGCCGAGCATTTGAAGGTTGTGTTATCGGTGTTGAAAGAGAGGAAGTTGTTTGCTAAACTCTCTAAATGTGAGTTTTGGTTGAGTGAAGTAAGTTTTCTTGGGCATGTGATTTCGAGTGGTGGTATTCCTGTGGATCCTACGAAGATTGAAGTTGTATCTCAATGGGAAGCTCCTAAGTTTGTTGCTGAGATTAGAAGTTTCCTTAGTTTGGCTGGTTATTATAGGAAGTTCATTGAAGGATTTTCTAAGTTGTCGTTACCATTGATGCAGTTGACTAGGAAAGGTCAAGCTTTCATTTGGACTTCCCAGTGTGAAGCAAATTTTCAAGAGCTTAAGAAAAGATTGACTACGGCTCCTATTTTGATTTTACCGGACCCGTTAGAAACTTTTGTTGTGTATTGTGATGCTTCTTTGTTGGGTTTGGGAGGTGTTCTGATGCAAAAAGGGTAAGTGGTAGCTTATGCTTCAAGGCAAATTAAAGTTCATGAGAGGAATTATCCGACGCATGATTTAGAGTTGGCCGTCGTTGTGTTTGCGTTGAAGCTTTGGAGACATTATTTGTTTGGATCGCGATTTGATGTGTTTAGTGATCACAAGAGTTTGAAGTACTTGTTCGATCAGAAATAATTGAATATGAGGCAAAGGAGATGGTTGGAATTCTTGAAGATTATGATTTTGGTTTGAATTATCATCCTGGAAAGGAGAATGTTGTAGCCGATGCATTGACTAGGAAGCATTGCACATGTCTATGTTGATGATTCGAGAGTTTGAATTGTTGGAGAAATTTAGAGATTTGAGTTTGGTTTGTGAAGCGACGTCTTCGTGTGTTAAGCTTGGGATGTTGAAGCTTACGTGTGGCATTCTTGACGAGATTAGAGAAGGTCAGAAGTCAGATTTGAAATTAGTCGATGTTACGACATTGATTAATCAAGGCAACAGTGGTGATTTTCGGATTGATGAGAATGGTATCATGAGGTGTCGTGATCGAGTTTGTGTTCCGGATGTTGCGGATTTGAGAAAAAGAATTCTTGAGGAAGGGCATAGAAGTGGTATGAGTATTCATCCTGGTGCTACTAAAATGTATCAAGACTTGAGAAAGATGTTTTAGTGGCAAGGTATGAAGAAGGATGTAGCGGAATTTGTGTATTCATGTTTGACTTGTCAAAAGTCGAAGATTGAACATCAAAAGTCGTCTGGTTTGATGCAACCGTTATCTATTCCCGAGTGGAAGTGGGATAGTATCTCTATGGATTTTGTTTCGGGTTTGCCGAGAACATCGAGTAATTGTGAGGCGATTTGGGTCGTTGTGGACAGGTTGACGAAATGTGCTCATTTTATTCCGATAAGGATGGATTATTCGATGGAGAGATTTGCTAAGTTGTACATCGAGAGGATTGTGTGTTTGCATGGTATTCCGTCAAGCATTGTTTCGGATAGAGATCAGAGGTTCACTTTGAGATTTTGGGAAGGTTTGCAAAGTGCTTTGGGTACGAAGTTGCATTTGAGTTCGGCATATCATCCGCAAACTGATGGTCAAACGGAGAGGACTATTCAGTCACTTGAAGATCTTTTGAAGTCGTGTGTTTTGGAACAAGGAGGAAATTGGGATAGTTTCTTGCCTTTGATCGAGTTTACGTATAACAACAGTTTCCATTCGAGTATTAGAATGGCACCTTTTGGGGCTCTTTATGGCAGAAGGTGTAGAACTCCTTTGTGTTGGTACGAATCGGGAGAGAGTGCTGTGGTTGGACCCAAGTTGATTCAAGAGACTACGGATAAGATTAAGATGATTCAAGAGAAGATGAAGGCTTCTCAGAGTCGTTAAAAGAGTTATCATGATAAGAGGAGGAAAGCTCTTGAGTTTGAGAAAGATGAGCATGTGTTTCTTCGAGTTACGCCAATAACAGGTGTTGGTAGAGCTTTGAAGTCGCGTAAGTTGACGCCGCGTTTCATTGGTCCTTATCAGATTTCCGAGAGGATAGGTGAAGTGGCATATCGGATTGCATTACCACCATCACTTTCTAATCTTCATGATGTGTTCCATGTGTCTCAATTGAGGAGGTACATTGCGGACCCATCGCATGTTGTTCCATTAGATGATGTGCAAGTGCGGGATAATTTGACGGTTGATACATCACCTATGCGAATTGAAGATCGAGAAGTGAAGAAGCTTCGTGGTAAGGAGATTGCTTTGGTGAAAGTGATATGGGGCGGAGTCGCCAATGGAAATATTACTTGGGAACTCGAGGATAAGATGAAGGAATCATATCCGGAGTTGTTCGTTTGAGGTAAATTTTCGAGGACGAAAATCTTTTAAGTTGGGGAGAGTTGTAACAACCCAATTTTAGTATTTATTTATTATACTATTATTATTATATTTTATTTTATTTATTTGGAGTGTTAATTAATTAATTGGTTGTTAAGTAGTATAATAATTGATTATATTAATTAATTTGGTGTGTTAATTAATTATTTAGTTGATATGAGATATAATTGAATAATTGAATTAATTAACTTGGTGGGTATATTGTGCTAGTTTAATTTAATTGAACTAATTAAAGATGTTTAAATATTATGTCTTATTGGGACCATTAATTAAATTAGAAGTATCATGATTTAAGCCCAAATAGAATACTAGTATATAAAAGGGAGGAGAGTGAGAATTAGGATTCACTTGATCATTTGACAACAATAGAGAAAGAGAAGAGGAAAAGTGAGGAGAAGAGGGGAAGAACAAGAGAGGAGCTAGGGTTTCCAAAAAATTGAATTGGAATTGTTAGGTTTTGATGAGTATGCTCGATTGTGGTGATTGATTGTGTTAAAACTGCAAATTAACGTTATATATTTAGAGTATTGTGTGAGTTATAATTTTTTGAACGTGTGGCTTTTTACGGAATCGAAATCGGAGGTCCGGCAGTCCTCCAACGATGAAAACCGCAGAAAATTCTGCATGTTGTCCGTCACAATCGCGGCCCTTTTTTATGTTTTATTGTCGAAATCGTTTTGGTCATAACTTTTGATCAGTAAGTCTAAATTGAGTGTCGTTTGAAGCGTTGGATAGCTGAAACAGAAGGTTATAACTTTGTTTCAAGAATAAAATAATTTTGGAGATTATTTAATGGACATTTTTGGGGTTGAAGAAGATGAAAATTATGTTGGAGAATTTAGAAAACAACAACTTTTTAGTAACGCCTTCGTGCACGGTTTTATTCATAACTTTCAACTCGTGAATCATTTTGGGTTGGGGTTTAAAGCATTAGAAAGGTGACTCTAATAGATATTATGTGAATGGTGTATTTGTTATGAATGTGTATATGTACCATTGGTGGATTATGAATGATATATTGTTATGAATGTGTATATGTACCATTGGTGGATTGTGAATGATATATTATTATGAATGTGTGTATGTACCATTGGTGGATTGTGAATGATACATTGTTATGAATGTGTATATGTACCATTGGTGGATTGTGAATGATATATTGTTATGAATGTGTATATGTACCATTGGTGGATTGTAAATGATATATTGTTATGAATGTGTTTATGTACCATTGATGGATTGTGAATGATATATTGTTATGAATGTGTATATGTACCATTGGTGGATTGTGAATGATATATTGTTATGAATGTGTGTATGTACTATTGATGGATAATTCATAGAGCTGAATTATGGTGATATGTGGAATGTTAAGATGGTAGAGATGATCTTAATTGCATATGTATTGGTATTTGTACATTCATTCATGGCATGCATGGTCGGCTTCATAGTGGAAGCGGTGAAACTGTGGGTTCACATGGTAGCACACGTTGATCCTTAATTGGAAATAGGCGTGGTAGATAGACGTTGATCCTTAATTGAAAATAGGCATAGCAGACGTTGATCCTTAATTGGAAATAGACGTGGTGGCTTGGATTCTAGATGTTGAATCAGAAAGCGGTGGAACGTCGGGTCCATATAGACGTTGATCCTTAATTGGAAATAGGCGTAGCAGATATTGATCCTTAATTGGAAATAGACATGGTGGCTTGGATTCTAGATATTGAATCGGAAAGCGGTGAAACATTGGGTTCACATTGAGGTACCGCATGCATAGGGTCACATGTCTTGCATTGAGTCACATTAGAGTTATGTGATAATTGAGTGTATGCATTATTGTGATTATGATGTGTGTATGAGATATGGTAATTGAATGTGATGATGTTTGGATACATAACTTGACAACATATGTGATTATGTGATAGTTGTAGTTATGTGTATATTTGAGAATATAATATTGGATTTTAATATTGTACTCCTTGAGTTTGATGGATGTTTGAAACATGTGAAATAGATGTTGGTGAATATTGTTTACATGGTTATGTGAAGTGTGATGAATTCCTTTAATTGTTGATTTAATAATTGTGCTTGATTTTACTCCTTCATAATGATTTGAATTCTCACCCTTTCTGTTTGAATGTTACCTTTACATGGGTATCGCGCAGATACTCAGGAGTCGTAGCGCTGAAGTAAGTGGACGGTAGCTCGCTCGAGATTAGCTGGAGAGTTCCCGTATTTTAGTTTGAAGACTAGGTAATGAGTCAATTCTCTGGTCATGTAATACTGGGTAGATTAGTAGTATTGAACTCGTATCCTATTTGGATAAGTATTATGTTATTACTTGCGAACCTGCTTATTTGCAATTGCTGTTGAGAGGCCATAGTGCCAAATATTCTGATTATGGTTTCCGTTTATTTTGAAAAGATGATTGAGAGATGATCATGGTATGGGACATGGATCATTTGATGAAATGCATGAGTATTCATTATTTTCCGCTGCGAACGCATATTCGTGAATATTCATGATAATTGGAATGTGTTATTTTAAATGACCAGGTGTATTGTGTAGTGATGATGAATGATGTTGGTTTTTGAAAGCTTTTAGTTTTGAAAACGTCGATGTGACGCCCTTTTGTTTATATGCGTGCTTATTTACTCTGATTATATGTTAAGTATTTTGGGGTAGAAAAAGGGGTGTTACAGTCTCTTCTTCTTCTCCCTTTCTTTAATTTTCAAAATCTTCTCTCTTTTTTCAAAACCTTTTTGTTTTTCAAACTTTAACCACTTTCTCAATAAACCTTGACTTTTGTCAAGTGATTTTCAAACACTTTTCCTAATAATTTCTAATTTATCGTAAGCATATTTAGAGCAATTTCAAAAGACTTAAAAATGCATAACTCACTCAAACCATTTTGTGCCCTTTGTGCATTTTTCCTTTTAATCTTTTCTTAAAGTATTAGATATAAGTCATTTCCATAGTTGAGATATAATTCTTTTATATCCATAGTATTGATAATAATTATTTTCCATCTAAGAGAGATAGTGGCATACTTGTTGATCCTTATCCAAGTTGGAGCCCTTCTCATGATGATGCAAAGTTCTCATACTTATGGGTGACTAGTTGAGTATTCTTCTTAAAATGACAAAATGTATTTTCATAAAAAAAAAATGAGTCAAAATAAACATCTTTGATATTTTTACCACGAACTACGAGATTTTGATCCTCCATTGCACTTTGTTGGTATGTAGGCATGAGACTTCAATAAAAGTCTTGGCAAACACCAAAAATCATAAAAAAAAATATTTATTTCCCCATCTCTCCAATCTTTTGCAAACAATACCCATTTTCAAACCAAAAGGCACATTTTCAAAGAGGTTCCCATGGAGTACCATGGATGATTAGGGTTCTAATACCTTCCTTTTACATAACTAGCCCATGAACCCTTATCTATTTTTATTAGTTTTATTTTAAAACCTCTTTGGATTTTGTTCGTTCTTTTTCCCTTTCCTTTGGAAATAATAAAAGTGTGGTGGCGAGTCTTGTTTTATGAGTTAAGTTAATCAATAGATTAATCTCAAAAAATTTACCGCTACACTAAGCTGAAGCTAAGTTCTACTTATCATCCGCAAACGGAGGATAAGACAGATAAAACCATCCAATTATTGAAGGATTTGTTGAGGGCTTATGTGCTAGAACAAGGAGGTGTTTGGGATAACTACTTATCATTGATTGAGTTCACTTATAATAATAGTTTCCATTAAAGTATTGGGATGGCACCATTTGAGGCATTGTATGGTAGAAAGTTTAAGACACCTCTGTGTTGGTATGAATCAGGTGAGAGTGAAGTGATTGAACTTGAGATCATGCGACAAACTTTTGAGAAGATCAAGATGATTCAAGAGAAGATGAAAGTTACGTAGAGTCGCCAGAAGAGTTATCATGATAAGAGGAGGAAAGTTATTGAGTTCTAAGATAGGGCCATATGTTTTTAAGAGTTACTCTATTAACCGGTGTTGGTCGCGCTTTGAAGTCTCAAAAGCTCACGCACATATTTTGTTGGTCCATACTAGATCTTGTAGAGGATAGGAGGGGTGGCCTATCAAATTTCTTTACCACTCCCGCTTGCTAATATTCATGATGTGTTTCATGTGTATCAGTTGAAGAGATACATTTCGGATCCGTCTCATGTGATCCAAGTGGACGATGTACAAGTAAGAAAGAATCTGATTGTGGAGGCATTGCCCATGCGGGGGAAGTGAAGCAATTGTGTGGCAAGGAGATAACCTTGGTGAAAGTAGTGTGGGGAGGACCAGCTGGTGGAAGCTTAACTTAGGAGCTGGATAACCACATGAGAGAGTCGTATCTGAATATTAGAGGGAGAAAATTCTCTAAATAGGGGAGAGTTGTAACACCCCAAATTCGATTAATTAATTTAATTGAATTATTTAGACTTTTTATTTAACCATTTGGTGTTTGGTATGCCTTTAAAATAAATTTGGAGATTATATGTATTATTGGGGTGTAATGATAATGGTAGGGTGTGGTGAAAGTATAAGAGCTCGGTAGAATAATTTAGAAAATAATTAGAATAATTAGTATTTTTAATTATTATTAGAAATAAATTGAGAAATTTGGTAAATAGGTGGGATTGGGCCAACTGTGTGATTTAAGGGAAGTGTGTTGTAAGAGGAGAAAATTTGAAAGTTAATTGGGCAATAATAATAATTATCCAAAAGTAATTAGAATACTATATATTTTAAAAGTTGGAGAAAATTCGATTTATGGAACCTTGTGTCAGTACCTGAAAATAAGGAGGATTAGAGAAACAAGAGAATTTGGAAGAAGAGCTAGGGTTTTGAAGGAAGAATCCATATGAGTTGCTTGATTTATTGTTGTTGCTGGAAAACCTAAGGTAATGGGGGAGAAAGGACTCTCAATATGAGTGTATTGCATGATGGGGTAGAGAAGAGAAGGCATTGCTCTCATTAGGGTTCCATGAGTTTGCTTTGATGAATTATTATTGTGATATAAATATAGAATTTAATGATTGCTTGTGTTTATGCATGTGATTGAAGTTATATTTGAATTATCATGTATATGCATGTATAAAATTCTGCCATTGATGAATGTTTGAGTGCTTCAATTGTGTACATGATTGTTGATGAAATTGTTGATGAATTGCTATGAATCATGATGAATATAAGTATTGTAATATGTTGATAGGTGTGATAACATGATTCACTATAAAATTCATATTTTGGATCACTTGATTTTGAGAAAAATTGGTTAGAGTCATGTAAGGAGGCTTAGGGATGAAGGAGATGAAGAGCATGTGGGAAAGCTGGGTTTTTTTGGAAAATAATACAGTGACAACCGATTGCCTCCCAAAGGCAATCGATTGCACTAGTGTAAATTTTGAAAAAAAATAGAACGTGACAATTGATTGTCACAATAAAAGAATTTATTGTTGGGCCTAGAAACTTGATTTTTTTGAAAGTTAGTAGCTAATCTTCTTTGATGACAATCGATTGTCACCCTATGACAATCGTTTGTCTTAGACCATATTGTGAAAATTTATGTTTTTCTCTTTGTTGTATTGTGTGACAATTTTGGCCATTATTTTCATTTTGTAGGTCAAAATGATGCGTTGTTCAAAGCGTTGGAAAATTAATGCGCAAAGATACCTCGTGATAGTGTTTGGTCAAATAATTGAGTTGTAGTCATATGTCTACTATAGGGATGTATGTGATGACATGTTAATCGATTAATGAATATATGTGTTTGCCTAATGATGAGTTGGTTTTATAATGAATTAACATGATTGAATGCTTGTGAATATGCATTTGATGAGGTGTTGCTTTTTGGTGTTGTTTCTTAATTGTCGTAACATTGATTAATTGTTACGTATTGTGAATGATGATGTGCATAATGGTGAAATATAAATGGTGATAATTTTGGTGATTCTTTTGGTGATAATGCATGTTGTTGAGAGTCATGCATCATGGTGTATGGACTTTGATCCAATTTTGTTGTGCTCTAATACTATGGTGGGGATTCAGGAGAGGGTAACCGGTTCCAGATGGGAACCGGTGAAGCGTTACTTATATTGATAGTAATGATTTGGTGTGCTCTGGTCCTATGATGGATATTCAGGAGCGAGGTGGATTTGTGTTGTCCATAATGGTACCACATGCATAAGTGTCATGTTGTGTCGTGAGTCATATATATATATATATATATATATATATATATATATATATATATATATATATATATATATATATATATATATATATATATATATATATATATATATATATATATATATATATATATATATATATATATATATATATATATATATATATATATTGTGTGTGTGTGTGTGCGTGTGTGTGGTTGTGCGCGTGTGTGTGTGTGTGTGACCCCAATTTTGACTCTATGATCCCTCATGCAATTTCATCATATGTATTAGCATTGAGATCATACATTGGCATCCTTCTTACCCCTCTCTCATTTGGTTTGTTTTGGGAGAGGTCACCAAGCATCATGTGATTGTATCATACTTGTATTTTAGCATTTCACTAACCAAAATACCAAAAATATGTCTTTGTATTTGCCTAACTCTTTTGTAGGTAGGGCATGATCATCAAAATCCATCAAGTTCACCCATAGGGTTTGAGGCCCTCATAGCTAAAAGCACAACCAAGGATTGATCCACAAATGTTTAAAAGCATCATATATGAGTCCCAATGATCTCTACATGTTATATTGATCAAGTTTTCTTCAAGAGTATGGAGGTGATTTGCCTTGAAACCCTAGTTTGACTGGGTATCTTGAGCAACTTCTCAACAAGCTATCTCACCAATTGATCAAGTTTCTCAAGGGAAACTTCAAAATTCATCATCTTATGCATATATGATCTGCCACGAGCCAAGAAAGTCAAGAGAATTGAAGGTTAGCAAGTTGGTTGGTGGTGGTTGGCCAGATGAATTCATCTGATCAAAACAGGGTCTCCCTAGACCCTATCTCCTACGATTTTCACCATATGAAAATGATTCCAAGACAAACGTTAATCTAAATGACATTACAAACAACTTTAATATTGAGCCCTAGAGCTAGTTTTTCTTGGAAATTCATTTTACATGTTGAAACATTATAGGTCATTTTGTCTAAACCCTAATTTGAAAGTCAATTTCCCAAGGCCATAACTTGCTCAATGTTTATGAGATGAAATATTTCCAAGTTGCACAATGAAATTCAAGATGTTTAATTTAACTTTTATGTTTGGAGTGAGATCTAATTCAACTTTTATGAGCATGTGATATGAGGAAACATTATAGGTCATTTTTTACCCATTGAACAAGTGATTTTCCTCAACTTCAAAAATGCATAACTCTATCATTATAAATCCAAATGACATAAAATTGGTGACCATTTTTAAGGTCTTTGAAAGAGCTATAACTTTGAAGAAGACACTTTTCTCATTTGCAGCTCACATAAAAAGTTAAGCAAGGTGGAATATTGAGATATATGGCTTAACACTTAGAAAAAATTTCAACATGTTGAAATTTCCAAACTTCCACCTCAAAATTCACCATGATCCAAGTTCCAAATGAAAAAGTGTCCAACATCAAAGTTGTTCCTCTTGATCTAAGATTTCCAAATAACCCAATTTCATGCATTTTGGATAAAATTTTCTAGGGCTGCGCATGGCTTTAACAGGTCTGCATGATTGGAAGAAATCAAATGTCAAAAATCACATTTCACATTGCCTTGACATCCAAGCCTCATTTGAATTTCAGAATGATCGTACATGGATCAAATTGGATTGCTTCATGGGCCTGTACACGCCCATGCAAGCCTGTGCATGAAATGTCCAAATTTAGCAATTTTTCAAGTGTGCAAATATCAGTCCCAATTGCTATAAATATAGGCCCTTGGAGCTCAATTCAAACAGACTTTGCGCGCCAGCTTTGCCCCACAATTGAAACCCTCACCATTCAAAGGAAAACCTGAGAATCTTCAACTTGAAAATTGAGTTTGAATCTCACTATTTGGAGATTCAAAAACTCCAGGATCCAAAGCTTTGTACCATTGCCAAACATCTTCTACAAGCTTCTCAAGTGTGATCAGATCAAGGTTGAAGCAAGCAAGATCCATTTCTGCACAGCATTGAAGGTAAATTTCAAAAAACTTCTTCTCTTCGACTCTCACTCAATTCTCATCAATTCTCTTGAATCTTTGGTTGTCTTAAGTCCTACTAATGTAGGCAAGAAGATTGAGTTGCTTTGAGGTTAAATTGAAGCAACTCAGTTGTCACACCTTAAAATTCAACTCCTCATATCTTTTTATATATTTGGAGTTAGTTGAAATTGAGGTCAGATTCGTGCTCTACGCCATTTTTTCTTTCATATCATGTCCTCCTTTTTTATTTTGGTGATGGTTGAGGATGGACCGGTTCGGTGAGGTCCACTAGAGAAGAAGACCGGAGCTCTGGCTCCGGCAATGTGTTGGCACGTCTCCAGACCATATGATCCATTTGAAATGTTTTAATCTTAGACGTTGGTTTTGATTACCACGCGTGTGGCGCGCTGACTAAGTTCCACCATGGAACGCGCGTTTCCATTCACTTGATCTGTCACCTCAATTAATGAGGGATATCAAATGGCTCACGTTTTTTTGATTTTTATTTTAATTTATTTGATTTTCATTAATTCATATTAATTTTAATATTGATCCAAAAAATATGAGAGTTTCACCCAAAAAATTAAATAAATTCCTCTTTCATATTTTGAATTAAAATTATTTTTTGGATCATTATTAATATTTTTCATGATTTAATTGATTTTGTGATTATTTTTAATTGTTTAAAAATACTTTTAAGTCTTTAAAATTTCTGAAATTTTTTCTCCAAGGTCCTTTGACCTTGTTTGACCTATGATAAATCTCACGGCCATTTCTTTGGTGTTTTGATGAGGTTTTAGGAATTTGACAAACTATGTTTAATTTAATGCATTATTTTTAGTATTTTTAAATTGAATAAATGCCAAATAATTGTATTGATCTCTTGTGATGATTTGTGTAAGTTTAACTTGTGTTGTTGGGCCTTGGTCAAAGTTGATTTGACTTTGCTAGGTTAATATAATTGGATTTAGGGGATTGATGGAATGTACATTCCATCTCCCAAAATGAATGAATGATATTAATTTGGTAAAAGTCATCCTTTGACCAATTTGAGTTATGATCCATTCCCCTCCCCCTTCATCTAATTCCCCTTCTTTATGCATCCATTTCATTTGGTCTATGATGTCTTAAATCCTAAGGCTAGTTGATTGAAAAATCAACATAAGTATGGATGAGATTAGGCCACCTCTTTTGCATATTCTTTTTGTGTGTGGTATGTTTCATGAGCATAGTCCATTATACTATGTCTATAACATGCATTAACACCAAAATTATATTGCCTGACCTCAAATAGTTGTGACTTCTACATAAGTCCAATTACGATTGCTTAACATAACGCTAAATTTTGACACAAAAGGCATGACATTCTAGTTAGTGAGATTGTAAGTCTCCCCTCTTTCATGGTATTGTGTGGAAACTTGGCCTTTTTTCCTTCCTTTGGAAGATGTCTTGGTTCAAGGATCCATGCTTGTGATAAGTGGGTTAAGTGTTCTCCAAAGAATGACTTAAAAGCAAAAGCAAAAACAATACTAACTTCTAACTCATTAACAACTAACATTTAATTTCAAGTCCTTTATTCTAATGCACTTTAATTTTTAAGCTCTATTCATTTGCCATTATTCATACCATCTTAATTGTTTATATTAATGCCTTTTCACTTTGTCCACTTGAACCATATTGTGTGATATATCTTGTTTGTGTATATTTTATTTGTTTGTGTGGTCTTTGGCCATTAATGTACATAATAAAAAGAAAAAACCTAAAAGACTATTGTGTGGATTGTTGGTTTGATCGTGGACAATTGGACTTAGAATCTAGGCAACATCCCTATGCAAAAGGACTTGGCTAATGCCAACTATCATGTAACCAAGTGCTTGCAATTTGAACTTCATCTGATACATCATTGAAGATTCCTCTGAGTTCATCTACAACATGATCATTGTGAAGCTGTTATTTTGAACCTGTGACTTGTGGAATTAATCTGTTACATGAGCAAATTAGAAGGAGATCATGGAGTGGCTAAAGCTTGGATGAGGCTATTTTTAATTGATGCCCTTCTCTTCAAGATAATATTGTATGCATTGTTTGTTGCTTGTTCTAATATCCAAGGGAATTTGGGGTTTCTATATGGCATTCTTGCCTATTGGATTGCTACCCATCGGTCAGATCTTTTCAACTCTTAACTTTTAAATTTGTGCTTAGGATTAGTCCATTCATCTCCTCCCCATCTCTTTAATTTCAAAATCTCTCCCTCTTTTTAAAAACTTCTTTGTTTGAACTTGTCATTTTCTAAATTTAGACCATTTTGCAAACTAGAAACTTTGGCCTTATGCCATTGCATTTTCCAACTTCTTTTTCTTAATCAAACATGTAAATAAACTTAACTATACTTTACTTAAAATTTTCAAAAACAAAAAAAAACTAACCCATTCAAACCATTTTCTAGGCTCTTGTGCCTTTCAAACTTAATTTTTGATTAAAAGCAATGCACCCACTTTGAAATTTGTATCACGAACTACGAGGTTTTGATCCCTCATTTTTATGTTGGTACGTAGGCACAAGTCTGAAGGTCTTGTCAAACACAAAAAAATATAATTAATGAATTCTTTTCTCATCCCCCCATTCTATTTGTTTGCAAACATCATTTTGTACAAAATACATATGCACACAATAAAAGGCTCCCTAGGAGTACCTAGGACACTTTGGGTGCTAACACCTTCCCTCTGTGTAACCAACCCCCTTACCTGTAATCTCTGGCATTTTATTAGTTTTTATTTGAAAACTTCTTATTTTTGGGTTTTGTTCGTACTTTTCCCTTTTCCCTTGGAAACAATAAAAGCGTTGTGGCGACTCTTGTTATTTGATGTCTTGCTTATCCATAACTTGATGATCATGAATTTACCGCTACAATATGCATGCATGCTATTATGAATGGGTATGAGACTATGTTGTTGTTGATTGTGTAATGAATATGTGCTTGTTGTATATCCTCTACCTTAACATTCTTTACACTATTTATATTGAATGATGTTTCTCACCCCCTTTGCAATTCTGGTATCAGATATAAGATGTCGAAGGTAATGTCACGATACTAATATCTGAGAACACAAACAGGATAAAGATAAAGAATGGTAAAGCAAATGACACAAGCAATTGTTAACCCAGTTCGGTGAAACTCACCTACGTCTGGGGGCTACCAAGCCAAGAAGGAAATTCACTATAGTAGAATCAGTTCAAAGACTCTCCGTACACTTCAACAAGTTACAGTCTTTCTCACCTAATCTCTACCCGTGCAATTTCTACCTAAGCACTCTTAGATATGAGAACCCACTCACTTCCCTAGAATCACACCTGTGATCTTAAATAGCAATCCCTTGAGAAAAGAAAACACTTTTCAATAACACACTCTTGATTTTACTTCACAGTTTCAATCAAGAAGATACACATTTGATCTTGTTTCACAGCTTTGATCAAGTAGACACACACTTGATCTTGCTTCACAGCTTTGATCAAGTAGACACACACTCTTGCTTAACAGCTTTAGAGTGACAAATTACAACCACAAATCAGTCCAATTCAATCATCAAAAGATGACTTGAATGCCTTACAAGTCTTACGACTAAACAAGACACAAACCCTAGCTCTCTCTATATTTCTCTCAGTATTGGTTGTGTTGTAAAACAGGTTTTCTAAGTCCCTTTTTATAGAAGCTTTCAGCTGGGCTTGGACATCTTGAAAACCCTAAATCTATTTTCCAATTAAATCTTTTAATAACAACTGGTTAGATCTCCTTGGAAAATAAGTAAATCAGGTTGTAATCCATGATTGAATGCGCCTGCAAATCAGATCTTCAATCATACATAGATTGCCATTAATTGTGCAATCATAAAACACCAGACATTCACATTGAATGTTCTGTGTACAGGATGTCATGACATCGGGTCTGACATCCTGGAAAAATCCTGCATAATTCCATAATTCCTTTTATAACTTCCAGCAGGTACACAAACATCAGATGTCATGACATCGTGTATGATATCCTGATACAATCCTGCATAATTATGTTTTTCCATTTCAACTCCAGCAAGAACACATTACCAGAAGCCATGACATTGTGTATGACATTCTGAAATAATCCTGCATGATCATGCTCTTGAACTTCAGCAGGTACATAGGATATCTTATGTTAAGACATCACACATAACATCTTGTGAACATTCTTTGTTTTACCAAAATTGCTGCCAACACTTAGAACCAACAAACTCCCCCTTTGGCAAATTTTGGCTAAAACATATATCTGTCCTTTTTGTTCACAAGAAAACTATCAGCAGTTAAACAACAGTTTAAACAACAACAGAAGCAAACACGATTACTAGATATAGCTACTAGTAATAGACACATGCACAAGGGTACTTCTCCTCCCCCTAAATTTGTGCAACATAAACAGAATTACTAGTTATGGATGCAACTAGTAAGACACACAAACGCACAAGGGTACTCCTTCTCCCCCTAAATCTGTGCACACACCAAACATCTTCCATGAAAGTAACAGCACCTGTAACCACAACACCTGTAACAGTCAGAACAGCATTCTGACATCTGCTTCAACATCAACACCTGTGTACCACCACATCAGACATCCCCTTTGACATCTGTAAACAGAAGAACATTCTGTTTTAACAACAAGCACATCTCTTTCAATAATAGTTGTCCTTCTATTCAGCTACATACATCTCACAGCTCCACAACTTTAACTGCTTCCACATCAACACTATTCTTCTCCCCCTTTTTAGTCAAAATTGACCAAAGGTGACCAATTAGACAAAATAAATGTCAATTAGCCTAGCAGAGAATGTCAGATCAGATGTTATAACATTACAAATGTTAAAACATAATAGTTAGGAAGTACAAACCATCATCATACACAGCTGTGATAACTGAGATAATGAACAAATCTAAGGAATTCATTAAGAGCCCAAAATATTACACACAGGCATCAATGAGGACTGCCACAAATTACACATTTAAACAGAAAACAATAAAAACTTCATCTTCCAAACATCAGCACCAGAACAGCTTCCATAACATCAGCCACAACAGCCACACAGTTTTCAACCTCAGTCTTCAACACACAGGGGGGAACCATCAATCAGAGGAAGAAGTATCACCTTCACCTTCAGAGCCTTCAGAGCTTTCAGAGTTGCCACTGGATTGAGCTTTTGACCTCTCTCTTGAGGTATTGGTATCTGAATCTTCACCAGCCTTCTCCATTTCTTCCTTTTCTAAGCTCCTAATAAGAACTTCCAAAGCTTCTTTTCTTGCCTTGGCTACCCTTATACCATTATCCAGTTCCTTGCAGGTATCTTTTAATTGATCAATTAAACTCCCTTGAGATGCAGGCTCCTTTCTGGCAGATGTCATGACAACATCATTGACATGACTTCCCTCAAACAGCTTATAATGAATGGATAGAGGGGGTTTTCTTCTGCTTGGCATGTCACTTGTATTAAGAATGCCTGGTTGTTGACTCAAGATAATACCACAAATAATGGATGGGAAGGCAATGGGCAACTTCACAGCATTTATGGAGGCATGTCTGATAATTTGGTCAAACATAAACCTTCCAAAATCATAGTTAATCCTGGTTCCAATTGCATGAATGATTCTTCCAAGACCAATGGAGATGGTAGAGATATGATTAGTAGGCACCCAATTAGCTGAACCAATCTTGTGCAAGATGGCATATTTGACAGTTAGCTTGCCAGCTGATAAGTGATTCCTACTAGGCCATTCCTTAACTTGGCCAGCTGTAATAGTCCTACAGACCTCATTGTCTGTAGTCTCTAAATCCACTCCTCCATCAGTTCCTCTTCCTAGGAACTTGTTGATAATGGTTGGTGAGAATCTCACACATTTACCCCTTACAAAAACCTTGCAGAACTCCCTGCTGCTCTTTTCATAAATATCCTCAGGGATATTCACAATGAACTCTTTTACTAACCCCTCATAGCACTAGGGAAGAGCAACCATAGTTTTCATAAGACAAGCAGCCTTAATTAACTCCATGACTTCATTTACTTCAATAGCCTCTTTTCCCAATTCTCTTTCAACAGCTACCCTCCTCTGAATGACAAACTTCCATTTGGCAGCACCGTCTTCTAAGTGAAAAGAGATATTGTCTAAGTGCACAGCAGCCACTTTGTTTGGAGACTTCTTCACAGCCTGCCTTTTAGTAGGGGAGATGTCTGGGACATCGTCTTCGACATCCTCATCAGATTCAGAACTCTCACTTTCTTTCCTCTTTCTAACCTCTACTTTACTCCAAGACTTGGAGGGACCTACACCAACAACCTTTTTTTCTCTCTTCTAGCTGTCCTCATTTCATCCATACTCTTCCTTTTTCTGATTCTCAGTTTCTTAGCTACACTTGTTTTCACAAGATTGACCAAAGTGTCATCTTCTTCCTCAAAACTTTCTTCCTCTAGATCAATGATATCCTCAGCAGTTTCATGAGACACACTTGTTGGTTTCTTGCTAGGTAAGTTTTTTCCTAGAGAATATAATCCTTCTACAACCACTTCCTTTTCTGATCGAGATGAGTCATCATCTTTCTCAGCTTGGGATTCTACCTCAGGAGAGGGATCCCTTATGAACAGAGGGGTAGAAACACCCTTGGCTGTATGTTCTTCATTCAGAATCCTAGTAACTAGGTTCCTAATGGCACAATCAGCATAATGCATGTCATTTGGAAGAGGAGATTTATCAGGGATATTACCTTGCTTACTTCCAGCCATGGAAGAGGGGTCTGGGTTGTCACCTGGTATCACACAAAGAGGAGTAACGTCCAACACGTCTTCATCTAGAAACTCCATGGAGGGAGTTTTTGCATGATGAAAGGGTTTTGAACCAGATGATGATGGATGTTGAGACATGTTGTTGAACTTTTGAAAGAAATTTCTTTGCCCTAGCTGAGTTTCTCTGAGAAGTTGAATGGAGATGGAAATGGTTGTGTTTAGGTAGCGTGTGCTAATGGCATAGATACTATTTTCAATGCTAGGGAATGATTTATCATTAATGTGGCTCTTTCTTTTAAGTGGGCAGACACTATTTTTATTTCCTTTTCTTTTCCACTTTAATTGCCATAATTTCACAAGAGTCCAAATCCCTAATTTCCCTCTTTCATATTCAAATTGAATATCACCCAAATTCCTTGCAACCTTGTCAGCTAGTTCCATTTCATGCTTTAGACCTATGAATTTGTCTTCCACGAATTCTCTAATGGAGTGATGACAGCAAAAACTGTACTTGGTCCACTTGTGCTGAATATGATTTTTGGACTTAGTTGCAACATTCAGGTTGTCATAATACAATGTCATGACATCGTGTGTGACATTGTATGCAATCATTAGTAGTTTCATCCAACCCAGTTGAGACCAACTGCTTCCATCTTCTATATATTCATTATAAACACCATTTTCACCTTTTACATGTGTAGGAGCAGGTGTCATCCCAATCTTCTCCACATTGTACTTGGCATTCTTGCTTTGAGATAGACACATAGTCCCCTGTGGCCTAGTTCCAACAAAGCTTTCTCCAATTCCAGACTGCATATGACTGGTCACATGTCCACTTATTTGATCTAACCTCTCAGTTGTTTGGGCCATCATGACCTTTTCTCCTTTGAAAGTGAGGTTAAGTCTGAGCTTCTGGTGTGACATCCTTGTCTGACATTTCCCACAGACTTATATTTCATTACTCTTGAGGGTTCTTCTAGCAGCTATACTTATCTTCATCCCTTCATGTACACTTTGAGGAATAATCCATTTGAGAGCTCCACATGTAACAGTTGTCTTTGGTCCTGATTCCTTTCATAATCACTTCACTGTCTTTGTTAATAATCAGACATTCAGTTTTAGTGAAGTTGACATTCAGACCTTGATCACATAGTTGACTGATGCTTATTAGATTTGCAGTCAAGCCCTTAACCAGTAGAACCTTGTCAAGTTCAGGAACTCCAAGACAATCAAGCTTACCTGTTCCCTTGATTTCACCCTTTGCTCCATCACCAAAGGTTACATGGCTTATGGCATGATGATGCAGGCCAGATAACAGATCTTGGTTTCTAGTCATGTGTTTGGAACATCCACTATCAAAATACCACTCTTCTTTGGCTGAGACTCTGAGGGGAATGTGAGCTATTAGACTTGTAACATTAGTCTTAGGAACCCATTGCTTCTTGATGATAGGCCTGTGTTGTTTGGGTCTGGGTTGATAGTGATTCTGATGATGAACAGGGCTAGGATAACCATACAACTTATAGTAGAAGGGCTTCAGGTGGCCAAATTTCCCACAGTAATGGCATCTCCGTCTTTGGTGTTTCCCCTTCTGTTGTCTTCTCCTCTGGTGTTGTGACATATGATGTGACATCACAGGTTTACTTTTGTTATGGATGCACTTAGGTTTGGCTTGAGGTTTGGCACCAGTGTAACTGCTCTCAGCCTTTGAATCATTATACCCAATGCCAGATTTGTCTCCTGTTATTTCTCCAGTTTGGAGAATCTTGTCTAAGGAGTCAGATCCATTGCTTAACATCCTTACATACTTGGTCATCTCTTCTAGTTTAGAATTTAGGAACATAGCTTTAGTTTTCAACTTAGAGATGGTTTTCACATGGTCTTCCTTCTCACTCTCCAACTGTGCTATCTTCTGACTTTCAGCTTCTTGATTTTCATCTAGCTTGGCATTCAGAACCACTGCTTCTGTTTGTAATTTGGAGATGGTTTCCAAGTATTCTATGTAACACCCCAATAAAATAAAATAATTATTTAAATTAAGTTAATAGTATATTATTAATTTAATCAAATAATTGGGTTATTTTATTATTGGACTATTATTATTATTATTTTGGAATAATAATTATTGGAAAATATATAAGTTGGAATAAGGAAAAAGAGTTTTCATTTTTGTAAAAGGGTTTTACGTGAAAACTGAGAAGCTGCAGAGAAGAGGAGAAAGGGGCAAAGAGGAAGAACCAGAGAGCAAAGGTTGGAGAAGAGCTTGGAGCTTAGAGATTTTGCCGGATTAACTCAGGTAAGGGGGGGTTTATCGTCGTTTAATGGGTATTATGGATTAGCATGTACTGGGTAGTGATAAGCCATGGAATTGACCCTAATTGGGATTACGAATGCTGAAAAATTATGTTGGATAAATTGTGTTTAGGCTGTAATTGAATTTGTGTTTGAGTTAGTTGTGAATTTCCGAACGTATAGCTTTTTACGGAATTGGAATCGGAGGTCCGGAAGTCCTCCAACGGCGGAAAATGCGGAGAATTCTGCATTCTGCCTTGTGTTAGTGCAGGAACAGCTTCTGTCTTGCGTTAACCGGTTAACTCAGGGTGTTAACCGGTTAACACTGTGTTGAATTGTGTAAATTGCTGTTTTGTCTGCGTTAACCGGTTAACCCAGGGTGTTAACCGGTTAACACTGTTGTGATTGCTGAGATATTGCTATTTGTGCTGCGTTAACCGGTTAACCCAGGGCGTTAACCGGTTAACACTGTTAAGTTTTGGGACAGGAAGCGTGTTTGTGCTGCGTTAACCGGTTAACCCAGGGCGTTAACCGGTTAACGCTGTTGCAGAGGGAAAAAAGTGTTAATTAAAATGTTGTATGCCTAATTGATGGTTGCCTATACCCGTGTGTGATATAGTAGGGATTATTTTCCGCTGTTTTGAGCAGTATCGGTATTAGTAGAGTGTGCTAATACTGTGATTGAATTAATTGACATGATATGATGTTTTGATACATGTGTTGATGATGTGTGATGGTATGCATAATATTGTGAATGTATATGTTATGCATGTGTTGTGAATGGACTGTTTTATGGCTTAGAGTGTGAGCATATGTCCATTGTGGATTTTGTTGTGATGTTGCATTGCTAGATGATTAGCATGCATATTGTGGCCTTTATGGTGGTAGCTAATTCCCGTGGTGAGGAATTAGTGATGTTAGTCGTTTTGGACTGTTGTTAATGTTTGCATGCTAGGTGAATTAGCGTGCATAGCATGGCCCTTGGGGTGGTAGCTAATTCCCATAGTGAGGAATTAGTGATGTGAGTCACTAGGTCTCAAATGAGTGGGACTAGTGAGCTTGGTAGCCGTACCTGGATTGGTCGGTGAAGTTGAACTATATGTTCAAGAATAGTCGGTACCGCATGCATGGAGTCTCATTGCATAAATTTTGTATGGCGTATAATACGAATGGATGTATTCCAGTATTATACGTGTGTTGTGTGTTTGTGTTGGCATTGAGTATGAGTATGAAGTGTGTTAGTGTCGAATATGATATTTGAGTTGATGTGTCGTTACTGAATAAGTGATATGATTAGGGTGATTAATGTGTTATTTACTTAACAATACATGAGATTTTATAATGCTTGTTATATCGATTGAGGAACTCACCCTTACAACTTTATTTTCAGGTAACGAGCAGTGATTGAGTAGAAGTTAGTCCTTGGAGTCTAGTATAGTTCCTTAGGGGGTCGTGCTCTGATAGATGTAACATCGGGACGGGATGTTTTACTTATTTTCATTGATGATTGTTGAATAAGTTTACATGTATTGTGTTACATGTTTTATACTGATGTTGGATTTTATTCCGCTGCGAACTATGCAAATGTTTTATTTGATTAAATAAATGAGCATGACAGGATAATTTGGAACCTGGTGTGAAATAATTGTGTGACACCCTTAAATTGCATATTTACTCTGAATTGCATTGTGTTATTTTAATTAAATATTGGGGTATTTTTAGAAGGGTGTTACATTCTACCTTCTCATTCTCAAGTTGAGTTATTTCCTTCTTCTGGATTTCAACCTGTTTGCACAACTCTACACTTTTGTGACACAACTTTCTGTAGGTAGATGTAACACCTCAAAATTTGCCCTCCTCTCTTGGGACTAGCATAACATATTACATATCATTTTTAGGTCATTAGTCATTTCATATTGCATATCATGTGGTCACATTGTGCAAGCCATTCTCCCAAGTCTTGATTTAGAAGATGAGGAAGTCCAAGTGCAAGCTAGGGTTTTATTGGACTGGTCATTAATCATCTGAGGATGTGGAGGTCCAAATTAGGGTTTCATGATTCTCAAAGGATGTTGGTCTTCATCTTGATTGCAATGATTCATCATCATCATCATGGTTTGATTTCATCAAGAGTTGAAGCAGATTCCTTGAGATTAGGGTTTTGACCACTGGTCAACCCTAATCAGTTGCTTTGGGCCAATCAGGGCATGACTAGGAGATGGGGTTTATGATGGATATGGGGATCATCCCATGGTTTTATGAAGCTTATTGAGGCTAGGGTTTCATCCTTGAGCCATTTCATTAGAGGATTGGGGCTCAGATTGATCAATGCATGGCCAGATTCATCTATCAGTTGAAAAAGTCAACGGTGGTCAACTGTGCTTGATTTGATGGATTTGGAGGTGGAAATGAGTTAGATACACTTCATTCATGTTGGAACAAGTGTTATTTGACATTGCAAAGCTCAAGAATGGAGAAAATCAAGTCAGACAAAAAACTGCCAAAAATAGAAAGTGACTTGTAATAGAAGTTTCCAAAAATGGAAAGTTTTTGACCTCAAGACCACATGTCCAAGGAAGCTTCAAATGAAAATTTGTTCAACATGAAAGTTGTAGATCGTGTTCTCACCTTTCTAAAAAGTCCAAGAACTTGAAAATCCCATGTATGGTTGGCAAGTTATGGTCCAGTCAATTTCAAAAATGACCCATAATCAGAGGGGCATAACTTCCACATGGAGTGTCCAAATTGGATGTTCTTTATATGCACAAACTCCATTTGACATGTACTTTCATGGTGCATAATTGGATTTCTTCAAAAATGGTCAATGCAAAAAGTCAAATTTCAACTGTACAGTTAAAAGTCTAGGGGCAAAATTGTCCAACTTGAGAAATAATGAGAATTTTGGAATGGGGATTTTTGCAACACTTCACAAATGACATTTGAAAATTGTTGGAATACTCATAACATGCCAAGGCCTTGTGGTTTGAGAATTGGCTTTTGAAATGGACTTGGAAAAATGAACAAAGTGCCATCATATGTGGAAAATGCAAAATACTCATCCAATGCACATGAAACAAGTGGCAACAGCTCATGACAGGTGTTTTGAGAGTGTGTGAGCTGTCAATGAGCTGGCATTGGCTGGCATATGAAAGTACATTTTTGCCCTTGGCTTGAAAATGACACATTTGTTAATCATTGGCATTTTGGTTAATTGAAGTGATTAAGCATGGATTAAGCTGGGATATATATTGTTAATCCTAACTAACTTCTAACAGAATACACAATTCCCAAAATCACAATCTCAAATTCTCCAAATTCATCAATTTCTCTCAAGAACACATCAAGGAAAATTTCAAAAATCTCTTCCAATTCTCCATGAAATTCGAAAATTCTTTTTGATTTAATCTCCATTCATCTCCTTCTCCAACTGTTTTGGCAATTGGCATCAAGAAAGCTCAAGAATCACCACTGTCCAAAGTATGCTCAACAATGGTGAATTGGAATTTCTCATAATTGGAGCAAATTCGAGCTAGGCTAACACCTCCATTCATCTTCCCTATCATCAAGCTTGGACTGTTTTGAAGAATCACATCCAAATTCATCACGAATCGCAACTGTCATCAAACAAAGGTGCGAATTCGAATCTCACGGTTTTGTAAATTGTTATATGCATTGTGTAGATCGTTCATCGTAGGTTAGCGTGAAACTTGCGGTTTATGAAATGATTGAGTGAGTTAAGAGAAATCTTGATTTGTAGTTTTGTGTTCATTCCTTTCCAAGCTCGATTCGTGATGTACAGTGGAAATTGATAAAAATCGTTAGCATATTAGTGATGTGCGTTAGGAGACGAAGAGAATGGTATATGATTTGCGCGTTTTGGTTGAGATTTGAGCGGAACCGCATTTGAAGAAGAGGAGCATGTTGTTGGCGCGGGGAAGACGACTTCCTGTAGTTTGTTTTTTCTTGTTTGATCTGTTTCGTGGCATGGAAATTTTGAAAAGGTGTTTCCCTCCCTTATACACCAATAGAATGTCGCCACCGCATAAATGAGTTGGACTGGCCTTGGATTATTACAATAATGCCACTGTAATTTATTTTAATTCGTTTTCACACTAAATAATTATTAAAAAATCACATGAATCTTAGAAAAATCATAAAAAATAATTGGCTAACCCAAAAAATGTGAGGATTTTTTCTATAGCTTCCATTTTCCCTGTAGAATTTTATGGACATGATTTTAGAAATTGTGCTTGGTGGAAAATTGGTTTGACCTAGGGATGTTTGACTTGTGGTATGTTTTGACATGTTTTGCCATTTTTGTTGTGAAATACTCATACTTAAAAAGAAATGCTTGAAAATTTTTGTGGTAATTGTAGACATGCTAATGGTGATTTACATGTACATTTTGTGAATTTTGGATACCTGGTGATTGAGTTATGAATTTTTGTATCCAGGTGTGACAATTTGTGTCACACCTAGCTAGGTCAACTTTCTGGATTTATTTTCATGACATAGGCTTGTTAGAATGGAATGAAATTTTGCATGGATGTTCATGAATATGTTAAGATGCTATGTGAATATTTCTGGATTTTTATGTGGCATTTTCAATTTGATTGATATTTTTCATCTCTGTTGGTCAAATGTGCAAGTTCATGTGGTACATGTTTGTATTATCCTTGTGAAATGCTCATATGGTATTAAATTAGCATGAAATTTGGTATGCTGGTTATAGACACCTGATAGGACATTATGCTTTTGGTCCCATTCATTTCTTAATTGTTTTCATTGACTTATGGATTTTTGAAGTGAATGCATGTGTTGATGTTGTGATTTGGCTCATATAATTGTGTCTGTTTTTCTTGATTTTCATTGACATAGTTCCTTTTGTCCAATTGAGCTAAAATTTGACATGCTAGACCTTGAATATGTCCTGTTTAGGTGTAAATTATTTGAGGATTTTTGGAATTATTTTGATATGCTTTTGATTGAAGTTATTCTGGTTGGATGTTTGATGTTCCATTTGAACCAGTTTGACTTGTTTTGTGCATAAAGTGAATATGATGAATGATATAAACATGGGATCAATGGCATTTGCTCTTGTTTGACATTAATTTGAGTTTGGTTGAATATCCCTTGCTGTTTAGACATTTTTGCCATTTTTGGACCCTAGGCTTGGCCTAGTGGTCTAGTTTCTTACATTTGCTTGATTTTTCAGGATAAAAAGCACAATGCTCAAGGAGATTGAATCAAGTTAATTCAATTGAGTTTGTTGGATGTTTGTACACTAACATAACTTTGTTTTGTAGGTTGTGAAGCTTAGGCTTGAGCTTATAGCTTGCCTTGTTATGCATTGACTTGTATAGTCTGACTGAGTAACATTTGCTGTTTATGTTTGTCTGTCTGAGTACTGATGATACTTGATTGTTTTCAGGTACATTTAGTTGCTTACAGTTCTTTAAGAACTTGCTTGCTGCTGCTTGGTTTTTAAACCACTTGAGGTAGGACTTCTATTCTTCATGTAGTCTGGAGACCCGGTTTGTTATTTGGCCGGGCAAACTGTCTGAAGTCCTCCTTAAGAGGCGATGTTTGTGATTGTTTAATATTGTGCCTAAGCAGGTGAAGTCCTCTCTGAGGCAATTGGTGGAAGGTAGGGATATGCAATCTATCCCCCACTATTCTGTGAGTCGTCCCTCTGCTCACACTGCTGTGTGTTGATGCATTGGGACACAAACCCAAGATCTCGTGTTGTTGCACAATCGAGTCAGAGTCTTTGAGCGTAGAAGGGTCCCTCCATTCTGGACCCACGCTCCTTTGTCTGAAGCTCTCCCTGGTCAGGGATAAGAGTTGTGAGGTCTCATCCTCACTTCACCTCTCATCTGCTTCACCTTAGCCTCGTAATGGCAAGGTTAAGAGCGACTAACACCCATGTACAGATGAATTGCTTCGGCAGTTACACCTATTGTTTGAGCCCTCTTGATTGGCTATAGTGCGTGCTATGTGAATATTTGTTTGACATGTTTAATTGGAATGCTTGAAATGCTTGTTTGCTTGTATGCTTGCTTCTTTCCTGGATAGGATTAGATTGCAGTGGTGCAAGTAGGTAGAAACCTGAACGTAGGATAACGATGCATGACAACACTAGGCTCGAGTCCAGCTCCCTGGTAGTGTGTCTTCCCTCAGTTTCTGGCTAGATTTTCTTTCCCTTTAGGGGGAACTACATCGCCCTGATCCTTGTTCCAGACGAGGTATGTAGGCAGGTGGTCGTGCGAGACCACTCCGGGCAACCTTTTTCTTTTTTTGCGTGTGTTTACTTGTTATCTGATTGTGTGTTTTGGTTCGGATGCCGACGTAAGTCTAGTGATTGGCTGTCGGGCTCCATGTTTGCCGTTTTGTGCATGTTTTGGTTCGGATGCTGACGTAATTCCATCGAGTGGTTGTCGGGCTCCATGTTTGCCATCTGTTTGTGCGTTTTGTGTTGTTTGGCGTGCGTAAGCCGAACTACAGTGGCTCTGATTCTCGTTCCAGACGAGATATGTAGGCATAGGACGCGATGTCCTATCGAGCTCCCTTCTCTTAACCCCACCTGCGTTCCCCGTGTGTGTGTGTGATGTTTTAGCAACCTATTCTTTTCTTAGAACGTGGATCCCGTCGAGTACGACGGACGTGAGGGGTGCTAATACCTTCCCCTTGCGTAACCGACTCCCTTACCCTTTCTCTTTGGTCGCGAGACCATGCTTTTTCCAGGTTTCTCTGAGCGTTTCCTTTCCCTATCTTGGGATAAATAACACGCAGTGGCGGCTCTGTGTTGTGTTTTTATTTGAGTCCCGCCGGTTGTTTTTTCGCGGATGCGACAGCTGGCGACTCTGCTGGGGACTTCATAGATGTTGACCTGTGCTGGTCCATCTTCCCTAAGCGAGTCCTTCCTAGCGTTTTAGGATAGTTTAGGTTGCTTGTTTTGCTTTATTTATTGCATTTATTATTCTAACCTGTGTATATATTTGCATTAAATATTTGCATGCATCATACTATCATGTTGCCGTCCTCTGTGCAGGTGGTTCCTCTGTTTGGGGTGGGTGTTTCGAGTGGGGCTAAAACCCAGGCCCGAGTATACACCTAGGATTAGCGTGGTCTCGTGTCGCTCACATGTCGGTTGGGCATGATGTTGCGATGTGACATACCACAAGCCGGACGAGGTTCATCTGAGAAGTGCTCTTCCAGTGGGGTTTTCCACTTTGGTTGGGTTATCTCTTTTGAGCCGTTGACTCTGGTGACCGATCATTTCCCGGATCTTTGGTTTAGACGATCTCAGGAGAGCTACAATGGCACACCCGAAAGGGCAAACCCATTGAGTATCTCTGCCCGATTGTCGAGACTATTATCCGCCTTAGGATGACCTGTTTAGAAGTTACCTGTGAGGGGAGGGTGATTCTTTCAGATGCATGTTCAGATGGTGACTCAGATGGTGACTTGTTGTTCCGTGGATCAGAGTCATATTTATAAGTCGGATTTATGGTCATTTATTGCTGAGACGCCGGAGTGCTGTCCGAGATTTATCAGTGGGGATCCGTTTATTTCAGGATTCCCCGGGCCGAGTTATTTATCAGTGGGGATCCGTTTATTTCAGGATTCCCCGGGCCGATGTTATCAGTGGGGATCCGTTTATTTCAGGATTCCCTGGGCCGAGTTGTTTATCAGTGGGGATCCGTTTATTTCAGGATTCCCCGGGCCGATTCAGATGGTTTTGGGTATCTGCTCAGAGATGGTTTGGTGATGATGATGATGATGTATCTTTCTTCCGTTTATTTCGGAACCCTTGAATTGGATTTATGGTTACATATTCCCTTAGATGGTTGTGATCGGTTCAGAGATCAGGGCTGTGATTCAGAGCAACAAATGATCAGATGACTTGAAGGATGGCCCAGTGTATTGCATACATCTGCATCATTCTCATTTTGCATTCATCTGCACCAAACCTACGTCTAGCCATATGGGGAGTATTATGGATTGAGAATCTGGTTGAGAGACATCCGGATGTCAAAATGTTATTGGTGAAATATTATCTGTCTCGATGAAACCAGAATCAAAGGACAGAATCTTCCTCGTATGGATAGACGTTGCATTCATGCATATTAACCTGTTTGCTGTTTTGCAAGAATCATTGCTCGTGCTCACAGAGTTGTACCTTTGCACTCAACCCGTCCTCACAGATACTTCACCAGACGCAAATCCAAACTGATGGATCCTTCCAACGCCGACATCCTCAAACTGAAAGAGATGGTGAGGGATTTGTTCAGTGTTGTGCAAGAGCTTGCCTTGGGGCAGAAAGCCATGGCCGAGAGATTGGAAAGGATTGAGGGCTGGATGATCAAGGAGAAAGTTCAGGGGAAGGCTCCGTCGCCCGAAGTGACAAATCCCTCTGGCTCTGTAGTGAAGAAATCCCTTGACAGTGGTCAGCCCAAGAAGGAAGTTGAATCAGGTGGTGTGCAGGCCAAAAGAGAACGCGGTAAGGATCGTTATCACCCATATGCTGATACGGTAACAATCCCTACTAGTAATCAATCTGCAAAACAGCGGCAACCACCACCTCAACAGAGGACACAAAGAGCAGTGGGTCAAGTGAGAAGGAGGGCGACAGATCGTCATTTCAATAAGCCGCCCGTGACTTACGCCTCTCTGTTTAAAAAGTTGAAGGATCTTGGGTTGGTGCAGCCAAGGATATTGGTTCCAGGGAAACCGGATCAGAGGGTTGCCAGTTATGATGAGAATGTCAGGTGTGAGTTCCATGCTGGGGCACCCGGACATCATGTTGAGGATTGCAAAGCTTTTAAGCATGTGGTCCAGGACTTGGTGGATTCTAAGGCAATCAACTTTGCACTGATGACAGATGATAGTGCTAACCCCGTGACAAGGCATGGTCCTGTAAAAGTGGAGATGATGTTGAAGGACAAGAAAGGGATAAAGGTGACTGAGAAGGATCAGTTAAAAATGCCAATGTCCGTGGTCCCAAAATGTTCGACGAAGAATGGAGCTTTCCCTTGTGTTGATGATTGTTGCGCAGCCGTCGCTACAAAGGGGTGTGTAGTAATTGGGGAATCGGTCCAGAGAAAGATGAAAGTGGAAATGGACGGTGGAAAATTTGAAATACCCAGTCTGGTAGCTGGAGCCATCAAGGTGAAAAATGCCATCGGTATTGGAAAAGAGAAAAAATCGTCCGTGTCTTCTTACAAACAGGCACTGGAAATGTTGAGAAATGGAGGGATCCCAGGCTGGGGACAGATCGTAGGCATTGCGGTAAAGGCGGATATGTTTGGGATTGGTTATCATCCAGGTCAAGACTCGTCTGAGCAGAACAGAGGACGTCGTCCGCCGTTCACCTTTGTCAGTGCCGAAATGCTAGATTCAGATCACGCCTATACAGTGGGTAAAGAAACTGACAGTGACTGGGAGATTGATCAATGGATAAAATCGTGCGTACCAGGAAGCTGGAAGGCTTAAAAAGATCAGCACTGTCACTCGTCCGGAAGAGTAATATTTCTTGTTTTCAGTTCTTATTTGCATGAAAGCCATACGTGTTGCCCGACACGTAATGGTCCATTGTAAGGGCCACCTCATGTTTAAATTTGCATTTTCTGCATCATTAATAAATGGATGTTTTTCAGTCAAAAAGCGGTGTTCCCTGTTTTTCGTTTATTTTTGCAGTTTAAAAACAAATAAAAATGGCAATGTTTATTTTCATTTTTTCTCCTTTTTTGATTTGTCTCGTTCCGAATGCAAAAAAATAATTCTCCGGATCTCGTTGATAACAATTTGGTTACACCTCATATGACTTCGACAATTCGATCTATCTTGCTGAAGAAGAAGACGAAGAAGATTGTGATCTGCTGGGAGATTAGCCAGGTTGTTGAAACAAGAGGAGAAGGTGATTCAGCCGTATGAAGAACGGGTTGAGATTGTCATTCCAAGCACCGTTGAGGTCAGAAAGGAAATGAAAGTTGGAGCCATTTCAGAGGCGAGTCGAGAGCAGAATGGTAGCCCGTTGAAGGGACATGTGGATACCGCCGCCTGGTCATGTCAGGATATTCCAGGGTCGGATACCGACATCGTTGTGTACAAGCTACCATGGAGAGAAGATTGTCCTCTAAAGAAGCAGAACGCCAATGCCTGTATCAGAGAGCCATGGTGACTTTGTTTCATGATATGATTCATCATGGAATCGAATGCTATGTTGATGACATGATAGCAAAGTCCCAAACAGAAGAGGGGCATCTGGCAGACCGGGGCAGGTCGTTTGACCAGTTGAGACAATTCAAACTGAGGTTGAATTCGAGTAAGTACACTATCAGAATGCGGGCCGGTAAGCTGCTGGGGTTCATTGTAAGGGAGGAATCGAGGTTCATCCTGCTAAAAAAGAAAAAAAAAGAGAAAAGAACAATAAGAATGCCTGAACCGAGGAAAAACAGAAAAAGAGGTTCGTGGTTTCTTAGAAAGATTGAACTACCTGTCATGGTTCACATCTCATCTAACAGCCACGTGCGAACCTATATTCAAGATGTTGAAAAAAAAAAGATCAAACGGTCAGGTGGAATAATGATTGCCAAGGGGCATTGAAAAATAAAAGGATAAGTTGCAGGAACCTCTGATTCCGATGTCTCCTGTGGAAGGAGCAATTGTTAATCTGTACTTGACGGCCTTCGAGGGGTCTATGAGGTGTATTGGGTCAGCATGACGAGTCTTGTCGAAAAGAGCATGCAATTTACCTTAGCAAAAAGTTTACCGGCTGTGAAACAATACATTCACTGCTCGGTGTAGCACCTCAAATTTGCACCTATCATTATACATACATTTTCATGTTAGGTCATAGCATATCATGGTCCATTGCATAGCATAGCATTGCCTCTTTTGCCTCAAGTGCAAGCCAATCAAGGAATTAGGTCAAACTGATCAGGAGATCAGTCAACCAAGCAAGCAAGTGCATTTCTCAAGGAGCCAAGGCCCTAGGGTTGGTCCAACATGTTCACATGACTTGGGGATCCATCTGAAGTGTTCAAGTCAAGGGTTGAAGGCTCAGAGGTCATCAGTTCATACACAGACAGTCAAAAACCCAAGACAGTCAATAGTCAGTCAAAGCAGTGGATGGTGGCCATTCTTGTGGAATTTGGGCACCATGATCAATAATCAAGAGTTCATACAACTTGGGACATCATTTGAAGCCAAGTTCTCAAGGAATTAGGGTTTGGAATTCACCAGAAGAGGTTCAGTCAGCCAGAAACCCTAAAAGTCAACTGTTGGTCAACTGTTCATTTAATCAGTAATTTGATGATGGAAATTGGTTTGAGAGGTCTCATTCATGTCCATATAGTCCTCATATATCATGTCAAACACCACCATGGAAGAATTGGAAGCCAGATCAAAAATTTCTAAAAATGGAAACTGGACCTGTAACTGAAACTTACCAAAAATGGAAAGTCTTGATCCTCAAACTTACATCATGATACAAGCTTCAAATGAATTTTTGCCCAACATGAAAGTTGAAGATCTTGTTCTCCCATTTCCAAAAAGTCCAAGAACTCTCAATTCCCATGTGTGGTTGGCAAGTTATGATCGAATCGATTTCAGAAAATCTTGAACTTCAAAAGGCCATATCTCTCAAACCATTTGGCCAATTTTGGTGGGGTTTTTTCCTACAAGTCACATTTGATCCCCTCTTTCCAAAAATATAAATTTCATGAGCCAAAACCTTGCCAATCAAAATGGCATTTTTGAACCTAGCATATGTGAAATTCAAGTTTGACCAATGGTTGACTTTTTGAATTATGCATTTTTAACACTTGGGGCCAATTGAAACAGCTCAGAAATGTCATTTAAAGTATGTTTGCAAGCTCAAATTATGCAGTACTTGCACCCATCATGTATCCATGCTTAGTTGCTTGAATTGGAAGAAAAGTACAAATTCAACCATGCTACTCCATGCTTCCACCATACCATGCCTTGTACTCTTAAACAGATTTTTAGAAGGTCATTTGCTGTCATTTTGGAGCCTCATTTGCAGCCCATAACCAACAGAAAAAAGAAGCCATGCCAACTTGCTTGAATTTTGGAAGGAAGTACATGTTCTCACCAAATTCATCTCACAAACCATGCTTTGTACCATGACAGCAGAATCATCATCATTTTCTGTCATAGCCAGCCCCTAATAGCAGACCAAAACCACATTTTGACAAAAAAAAACAGAAATTCATGGATGCTAAAAATCACTTTGGCCATTTTGCTAAAAACCCTGTCAAACTCCAAAGAGAAAGCTGGGCTCAATACCATATCCTCCATCATGTTTCTGTCATGAGTAACACTTAGCAGCCATCAACTCTGTCCAAAAACACCAAAACTCTCATTCTAAAAACCTTCATTTGGCATTTTCTTCCAAAACAGTCCAAAACTTCCAATGAGCTTGGCCATGGATTTGCTTCACCCAAGGCAGCAGATATCATGATCATTTTCTGTCATGTTGATCATTAATGGCAGACACACAAACCAATAGAAATCCACTCATGCCTGAAAACTCCTTTGGTGCATTTTCATGTTCTGTCCAATAACTCAAGGAGAACAAAAGCTGGCTTGGCTTGAGGCAATATTTTCCAGCATTTTCTGTCATGGAAGACCATCTGCAGCCAACATAACCAACAAACACAAACCAACATAACAGAACTCATTCTAAAGAGCATCACCTTGCTTTTGGCCATTTCAAAAACCAATCAAGACTCCAAAGACAAAACTTTGCCCTGCCAAAAGCAACTTAAAACAGAACATCAAAACATCATTTTCCTGTCATGGACAAGCCCTGCTAGCAGAGATAACACAACCACTTTCACTCATTCTCTAAAACCTCATCCTTTGCATTTTATCAAGATCTGTCCAAAAATTTCCAAAGGGACCTAACCTTGCTTTGACTGGTACAATATCCATTGATCATTTTCTGTCACCTAGCATCCATCTAACATAGAACAAACCTTGGTTCTTTCATTTGGCTCAAGAACTCACTCATTAACATTTGTTCCAAAACAGTCAAGAGCTCTCAATGAACTAAACCTGGCCTTGTTTGTTTCACCACCATTTCATCATTATAAACCAGTTGCAGCCACAAAACACACAGTAGAAAACCCTTGGCTCCCACTCTCTCAAAAACACACTTTGCATCTTTTCCAAAACTCAATCCAAAACACTCAATGAACTAAGCCTGGCTATTGTGTTCTCACCATCCAATCATCATTTTAGACTCATGGCAAGCATCATTCTCCATCTGTAAGCTTCCCTCCTAGCACTGTTCTCAAAGAGCTCAACCATGGCAGATGGGATTTCAATCAAAACCAAGCATCCACAAGCCAAAGCCAACTTCACACTCATCATTTGAAGGCCTAAGGTGCAACTGTTTCACTTCAAAACAATCAAACAACATCAAGAACACAACTGTCCTTCAATTTTTGGTATGAATTCGACCCCCCCCCCCTTTTGTTTAATCAATACATGATTTTAAAAGGTCTCTTGATGCTGAGTGTCATGATGCTTTTCTTTTTGAAAATGGATGCTTATTCATGAAGTTATGTCGTTTTGAAGTTTGATGATGCTTGTTTATTTTGCTCGATTCTTGACTTGTATGGTGTTTTAATGGAAACCAATGGTGGATTCATGCTTGTCATTGCTTGCTGGTCATTTGGGTATACTCAATTTTGATTTTTGGAAAAGTTTGTGAAATTCGATTGAAAGAGGGATGAAGGTGTTGAAACCCTAGCTTCAAAGTGCATTTGCCCAGATTTCTTCTTCCCTTCCACGTGCATGCCTGGCCTTTTACTCATCAGCCAATAGAAACATTTCAAATTCTTGGCCAAAACGGCCGTGTTTTGATTAGTGGCGCAAAGAATTACCAAACTGCCATTCCACATTTTAATTTTAAATCATTTCATTTTTATTTCTTCAATCATTTCATCCAACTTGCAAAATTCATAACTTGTCCAATTTTGATCCAAATCTAATGGGATTTTTTGTGTTGTGTTCATCATGATCTCTACTTTTTTATCATTATTTTTCCAGAATTTTTGGATGAGTGTTTTTTTAAATGTTGCTAGGGTTTGTGACATGTGACCAAATTTTGTACACTTTGCCAAATCAATTTTGAAATGATGAGAATGTATCCAATGGCTCCCAAATTTTTTGTGCTCAAACTAGACACACTCATGGTGATTTTGGTGTAGAGTTTGTGAATTTATCATTTGTGGTTTGTGAGTTATGATTTTTTGAATTAGGGTGTGACAATTTGTGTCACACCATTGATGTCCAACTTCATGATTTTCATTACCATGCTTCTTGACCTCCAATTGACTTGATTTTTTGCATGAACCTACTCTTGTATGTCTAGTTTACATGTGAATTTTCTTGGAATTATTTGTGGCATTTCCTAATTGTTTGAGATTTTCTCCCTTGCCTAGTCAATTGTTGGCTTTGTGTGACACATGTTCCCATTTCATTTGTGAAATTCTCATACTTTATTAGATGGGATGAAATTTGACATGCTTACCATGATATGTGTTAGGATTGATCATGATTTATTTGGTGATTTTTGGAAATGTTTAAGATTGCTTTTGAGTTAAGTCTTGCTGTTGACTTCTATGAGCTTCTGTTTGCCATACTTTGACCTAAATGGTTCATGAAATGATGATGATGATTGATATGGATGTGGATCCAATTGGTTGTGTTTCCTAATTGTTTGAACATGATTTTGGATACTTGCCCTTTGCTGTTTCGGCTTTCTCATTCATTTTTGACCCTAGGCTTGCCCTAGTGGTCCTGTTACTCACATTTGAGCTCATGTTTTCAGGTTGACCAACAAATGACCAATGAGAACATTTCTTTTTGATTGAGCTTGCTTGAATATCATTGTCTAACTTGTTTGTTTTGTAGGTGGCTTGGCTCACATGCCTTAAGCCTTGTGCCTTGCACATCCATGTGCCTCTAATTGACTGTTGGTGTCTGTTTCTGTTTGTTTTGTTTGAAGTTGCATACTAACATCTGCTTGACTGTTTCAGGTGCTTTTAGTTGCTTAGTTCCTTGTGAACTTTTTGCTTTGCTTTGCTTGTATAAGCAATTTGCATTGAGGTATGTCTCTTCTTCTTCATGTGGTCTGGAAGACCTGGCCTGTTACTTGGCCAGGCCACTGTCTGAAGTCCTCCTTAAGAGGCAATGTTTGTGGATGTTTAATTTTGTCCTTGCATAGAGTCAAAGTCCTCCTAAGTGAAGAGGCAATTGGTGGAAGGTAGGGATATGCAATCTATCCCCCACTATTCAGTGTGTCATCTGCTTTGCTCACACCACTGTGTTGATGCATTGCAGATACAAACCCAAGATCTTGTACAATTGTACAATTGAGTCAGTTTTAAATGTGTAGAAGGGTTCCCACTTTCTGAACCCACACATTCTTGTCTTAAGCTCTCCCAGGCCAGGGATAAGAGCTGTGAAGTCTTATTTTCACTCACCTTTCATCAGCTTCACCTTAGCCCCTCAATGGCAAGGTTAAGAGCTAACTTCACCCAGTTCCAGAGGTTTGTTTGTTGAGGTTGATATGACCCTTCGACTAAAACCTAGCCTTGTTTGAGCCACTTGCTTGTGTATAGTGTGTGCTATCTGTGCTTGTAGGATTGTTTGACCTGCTTCCTGTGCAAGTTAGGTTTGTTTGACTTGCTTCCTGTGCAAGTTAGGATTGTTTGACTTGCTTCCTGTGCAAGTTAGGGTTGGTTTAGACTTGCTTCCTGTGCAAGTTAGGTTTTTGCTTGGCTTGCTTCCTGTGCAAGTTAAGTGTGTGTGTGGCTTGCTTCCTGTGCAAGTCATGTCTAGGATAGGCTGGCTCTCTGTGCCAGTTAGCTAGAAACCTTAACTTAGGGATGATTTGCATGATAACATCTAGGCTCGAGTCGTAGTCTCCCTAGTTGTGTCTCCCTCTGTTATCTGGTTAAGCTAGTCCTTTATCCCTCTGTAGGGGAACTACGTCGCCCTGATCTTCATACCAGATGAAGTATGTAGGCAGGAGATTGAGCTGATCTCTCCGGGCGCCCTTTTCTTTTCGGTGTGTGTTGTCTGACCTTTGCTAGGCTCGAGTGCCTGACTCCTTAGCATTTGTTGCCTGTTTGTTTGAGTGTGTGCCTGACAGTTATAGGCTCGAGTCCCCGACTCTCTATTAACTTGTTATGTTGTTGTGTGCTTGGAAGCTGATGTAAGTCCATCGAGTGGCAGTTAGGTTCCAGTGTGCGTGTGTTTGGTTCGGATGCTGATGTAAGCCCAGCTATTGGCATTCAGGCTCCACGTTTGCCTCTTTGTGTGTGTTTTGGTTCGGATGCTGATATAAGTCCAGTGATTGGCATTCAGGCTCCACGTTTGCCTTTGCCTGTGTTTTGTTTGTGTGCGTGTTAGCCGAGCTACGAATGCTCTGATTCTCCTTCTTCCAAGGAGATACGTATGCATAGGATGCGATATCCTAGCGAGCATGTGTCGTTTCCCCAGTCCGAACTACTTCGACTCTGATGTCTATGCCTGATAGACTAAGTAGGCCCAGGATACGATATCCTGCCGAGTCAGTTTCAGTTTTGTTTTCTTGTGTCTCTTTCAGCCAGTGTGTGTGTGTGTTTGAGCAGTGTTTTAGCAACCATTTTCCTTTCTATTGTGCGTGGATCCCGTCGAGTACGACGGATGCGTAGGGGTGCTAATACCTTCCCTTCGCATAACCGACTCCCGATCCCATTCTCTTTGGTCGCGAGACCATGTCTTTTTCCAGGTTTACTCTGAGCGTTTCCTTTCCCTCTTTTGGGATAAATAACGCACGGTGGCGGCTCTGTTGTTCTTTCTTTTCCCGCTGGTTTTTCGCGTGATGCGACAGCTGGCGACTCTGCTGGGGATATAGAGAAGTTGACCTCTGCTGGTCCATCTTCCCTGAGCGAGTCTCTCCTAGCGCTCTCTAGGATTAGGGTTTTGGTTGCTTTCTGCTTGTTGTATTTTATTGCATTCATTGTATATTTGTACATTTATTGTTTGCATTGATTGTATGCATTGATGTTTGCATTCATATTCATTATTCATTACTGGCTGGCTGTCTGTTTTTCTCTGTGTGGGGGGGAGTCAGTTGAGGTAAAAGGTCCAATACCCAGACCATGAGTGAAAATCTAGGATGATTAGGAATAGAGTGATTCATGGGAAGCGGGTGGTATGGCGCCACTTAGCGGAACATTGATATCACGAGCAGTTCAGACCCTGGTGGGATACTGTCGTTACATACTTCGGGTGTGTATATGATAGTATTTCTGCGAAAGGTTATTTATGCTGCGTTTCTCTCAGCTTTACCCTGGCCTAGACTACACCCGTGAGTGGGGAAGGGTTATTTCATTACAGGTACCGTTGGTGACTCGGTTCTGTTGGTGACTTGGTTCTGATGGTGACTTTGTGTTCAGACAGTGTTCAGTTAACCTTAAGTGGGATTTATGTTCCAATTTTGACTGAAGCTTCGACCTAGTATCAGAGTTTGCACAACCAGCCAGTCCAGTCTGCATCATGTGCATCATAGCATATTTATTTTTCAAAAGAAACGCATTGAAAAAAAAAATCAAAAAAAAATCATCAAAAGAAAAAAGGGGAAAAACAAAAAAAAACTAATCCCTGCATGCATATCATTTCTCAGGTACATTCCATAGCTTGTTCACTGATAGAGATGGCAACAGTCCCAGAGTTGAAGCGGAAGACTTGTTCCTACAGCTTTCACCGTGAACCTTTGACGTCTCTGATTGAGTTGAGCAACCTTATGACCAGTGGTAACCAGAAGGGGTTTGTTGACCAGTATGGAGATATTCTGACACTGTTGAAGATGGTAGTCGATCCGGTGCCGTTGCAGACTCTTCTACAGTTCTACGACCCAGAGCTTCATTGTTTCACCTTTCAAGATTATCAGTTAGCGCCTACTCTTGAGGAGTACTCCATTCTGCTGAGTGTCCCGGTCCGGTATCAGGTTCCTTTCTTGGATGTGCCCAAGGAGGTTGATTTCAGAGTTGTTGCCAGAGCTCTCCATTTGGGTATCAAGGAAGTCAGTGATAGTTGGAAGTCCAGTGGGGATGTTGTAGGTTTGCCTTTGAAGTTTCTGTTGAGGGTAGCTAGAGAAGAAGCAGAGAAGGGAAGTTGGGAAGCCTTTCATGCTCAGTTGGCCGTCATGATCTATGGGATCGTCCTGTTTCCGAGTATGCCAAATTTTGTTGACTATGCTGCAGTCAGTATTTTCATTGGAGGAAATCCAGTTCCTACTCTGTTGGCTGACACTTATTATGCTATTCACAGTAGGCATGGTAAGGGTGGAGCTATCAGGTGTTGTCTCCCGCTTTTGCTCAGATGGTTCTTGTCTCTTCTGCCAGTCAGTGGACCTTTTGTGGATGCTCAGAGCACGCATAAGTGGACTCAGAGGGTTATGTCTCTTACTTCCTATGATATCAGATGGCAATCTTACCGGATGGATGTGCGTAACGTCATTATGAGCTGTGGAGGATTCCGTAATGTGCCACTCGTAGGGACTAGGGGTTGCATCAATTACAACCCGGTTCTTTCTCTCCGCCAGTTGGGGTTTGTGATGAAGGGAAGACCACTTGAGGCTGAGGTAGCAGAAAGTGTGTATTTTGAGAAGCAGAGTGACCCGGATAGATTGGAGCAGATAGGGAGAGCTTGGAAGTCTATTGGTGTGAAGGATGGATCTGTCTTAGGGAAGAAGTTTGCTGTTGCTATGCCTGATTACACTGATTGGGTAAAAAAGAGAGTAGAAACTTTGTTGTTGCCCTACGATAGGATGGAGCCGTTGCAGGAGCAACCACCTTTGATCCTTGCTGAGAGTGTGCCTGCGGAGCACTACAAGCAAGCCCTGATGGAGAATCGCCGTTTGAGAGGGAAGGAGCAAGATACCCAGATGGAGCTGTACAAAGCCAAAGCTGATAGGTTGAACTTGGCTCATCAACTCAGAGGAGTGCGAGAAGAAGATGCTAGCAGACTAAGAAGCAAGAAGAGATCTTATGAGGAGATGGAGAGCATGTTAGATGCAGAACACCGGGAGTGCTTGAGGCTGCAGAGGGTTGAGGCCAGCTATCAGAAGAAGATCAGAGACTTGGAGAAGCAACTCAGAGATAAAGACGTCCAGTTGAAGAAGGAAGTAGACTTGAGACAGGCATCAGAGAACCGCCTTGGAGGAGAAGTGTTGGAGCTTAGACGACAACTGAAGGAGAAGATCACTCTTTTGCCAGAATGTTCAGAATGTGACCTGTTGATAGACCAGTGTCAGTACTTGAAGACCCTCATTCCAGAAGACCGTCTGCCGTAGACTGTATTTCTGTTTGTTTTTGTTGAATCACCTCCAGGCTTGTTGGATGGGATTCATTTGTTTGTAATCCGTCTTTGGATCTTCATTGTTGAGAATCACCTCCAGGCTTGTTGGATGGGATTCATTTCTTTGTACTCTGTTCATGCGAATTTTCTGTTGACTCGGTGGTATTGACCTTTTTACCCTTATGTATGGATAAGGATGTCAGTATTTCCCTGTTGTTCTCATTTTCCTTGTATCTGTTTGTTCTCTTGTTGCTGCAGGTTGCCATCTTTTCAGGATGGGTCAGGCTCTTTGAATGCCTGAGAAATGAGCATATCATGTGCATCATACGCATCATTAGCATCATACTCATATCATTTTGCATAACAGGTGTTCTTGGTCGTGACTTCTCACTCTTGGTTCCTGTTCAGGCAGGATAGCTGATCAACGTCCGCACCGCTACTCAACAAGACTGAATCAACAGAGAGGTATGGATCAAGTTCAAGCTGAGTTGGCTGAGATGAAGGCTAACATGGCCCAGTTTATGAATATGATGCAAGGGGTTGCGCAAGGTCAGGAAGAGCTTCGAGCCATGGTTCAGAGACAAGAGGCTGCAATTCCACCAGTCAACCCTGCTCCGCCAGAGGGAGGCCCGGTCAATGATAATAATGTTGCTGCTGCTGTACCCATCAATAACTATGCTGTAGGTGATGAGTTGGGGGGAATTCGAATCAACGGTCAACCTATTGTTCCAGATGCCGCTAATGCCAGAGCAGTCCGTGCCCCGGCCCGTAATCCTGTTCCGATTGTTGACAGACAAGAGGATATGTTCTCTCTGCTCAGTGAAGACGAAGACGTTCTGGGAAGGGTTAATGAGAGAGACCGCAAAGTTGAGGCTCTTGCTGAGAAGATCCGTGCTATGGAGTGTCAAAATTCCCTCGGTTTTGATGTTACCAATATGGGGTTGGTGGAAGGTCTGAGAATCCCTCACAAGTTCAAAGCACCGTCCTTCGATAAATACAACGGTACTTCTTGCCCTCGCACCCATGTGCAGGCTTATTATCGAAAAATCTCTGCGTATACCGATGATGAAAAGATGTGGATGTATTTTTTCCAAGATAGTCTATCTGGGGCTTCTTTGGACCGGTACATGGAATTGAAGAGAGATTCTATCCGCTGTTGGAGGGATCTAGGTGAGGCCTTTTTGAGGCAATACAAACACAACATGGACATGGCACCGAGCCGGACTCAGCTGCAGAGTCTTTGTCAGAAATCCAATGAAAGCTTCAAGGAGTATGCCCAGAGGTGGCGTGAACTGGCTGCTAGAGTTCAACCCCCTATGCTGGAAAGGGAGTTGACAGATATGTTTATCGGTACTCTTCAAGGTGTGTTTATGGACCGGATGGGGAGCTGCCCATTTGGTAGTTTTTCTGATGTTGTCATTTGTGGAGAGAGGACTGAAAGCTTGATTAAAACTGGGAAGATCCAAGATGCTGGTTCCTCTTCTTCTAAGAAGCCCTTTGCTGGGGCACCTCGTCGGAGAGAGGGTGAAACTAATGTTGTTCAACACCGCAGAGATCAGAACAGAATTGAATACCGTCAAGCTGCTGCAGTAACCATTCCGGCACCTCAACCTCGTCAACAACAACAACAAAGAGTTCAACAACCGCAACAACAACAACAACAGCAACGGCCGTATCAGCCCAAACAAAGGATGCCTGATCGACGTTTTGATTCGATACCTATGTCGTACGCCGAACTGCTGCCCGAACTACTCAGGTTGGGGATGGTTGAGTTGCGTACAATGGCTCCGCCTACAGTATTGCCTCCTGGGTACGACGCCAACGTCCGTTGTGACTTTCACTCTGGGGCACCAGGGCATCATACTGAGAAGTGTCGGGCTCTCCAGCACAAGGTCCAAGATTTGATCGATGCCAAAGCAATCAACTTCGCTCCAGTGCCTAATGTCGTAAACAACCCTATGCCTCAGCATGGTGGGCATAGAGTGAACAATATTGAGGGGAAGGAGGCTGAAGATCTGGTTGTTAATGTCGATGATGTTCAGACTTCTCTGCTAGTTGTGAAGGGCCGTCTGCTGAATGGGGGTGTCTACTCGGGCTGTGATGAGGATTGTTTGGGCTGTGCAGAATCTGAGAATGGTTGCGACCAGTTAAGGGCCGGTATCCAGGGTATGATGGATGAGGGTCGTTTGCAATTTAGTAGGGCTGTAAAAGATCGTGGAACAGTGTCAACTATCACCATTTACTTTAAACCGTCTGAAGAACGTGGACCAAGGGTCGTTAGTGCACCTGCAGCAAATGGTATCCCAGTTACCATTCCCGTGCCTGTAACCATCAGTGTTCCAACTACTACCGTTGCGTCTGGAAGAAGGGCTGTTGAGAATAGTAGAGCCGTGCCGTGGAAGTATGATAATGCTCACCGTAATTACAGAAGGGCTGAAAGTCAGACGAGGCCGGTGAATCAAACTCCAGTGACAATTGGTTTACCGAATAGAGTTCCTGCAACTGTTGGTCCGGCTGTGGATAATGTAGGGGGTCCAGGAGGTTTTACCAGAAGCGGTCGTCTGTTCGCACCGCAGCCTTTGAGGGACAATAATGCTGAGGCTCTCGCCAAAGCAAAGGGTAAGCAAGCTGTGGTTGAGGAAGAACCTGTTCAGAAGGAAGCGCCCGAGGGATCATTTGAGAAGGACGTGGAGGAGTTTATGAAAATAATCAAGAAGAGTGACTACAAGATTGTAGATCAGTTGAATCAAACTCCGTCCAAGATTTCTATACTTTCACTGTTGATGTGCTCCGAGGCACACCGTAATGCCTTGCTGAAGATGTTGAATCTGGCTTACGTGCCTCAGGAGATTTCTGTCAATCAACTGGAGGGTGTGATGGCCAATGTGAGCACCAGGCATGGTGTAGGATTCACCAACCTAGACTTACCGCCTGAAGGGCGGAACCATAACAAAGCCTTGCACATCACCATGGAGTGCAAGGGGGCAGTATTGTCTCACGTATTGGTAGACACCGGGTCGTCGCTGAATGTGCTGCCCAAGCAGATTCTGAGGAAGATTGATGCGGAAGGGTTTGTGCTTAATCCCAGTGACCTGATCGTTCGTGCTTTCGACGGATCCAAACGTTCTGTGTGTGGAGAAGTTACCTTGCCTGTGAAGATAGGTCCTGAGGTTTTTGATATCATCTTCTATGTTATGGACATCCAGCCCGCCTATAGCTGTCTATTGGGGCGTCCATGGATTCATGCAGCAGGGGCAGTCTCGTCGACTCTCCATCAAAAGCTCAAGTATGTCTGGAACGGTCAGATTGTGACTGTGTGCGGTGAAGAAGAGATTCTGGTGAGTCATCTATCCTCGTTCAAATATGTTGAGGTGGATGGCGAGATCCACGAAACCTTATGCCAGGCGTTTGAGACTGTGGCTCTTGAGAAAGTGGCGTACGCTGAGCAGAGGAAGCCAGGTGCTTCAATTACTTCTTACAAGCAAGCTAAGGAGGTCGTTGATTCTGGCAAAGCTGAAGGCTGGGGCAAGATGGTGGATTTGCCGGTTAAAGAAGACAAATTTGGTGTTGGTTATGAGCCTCTCCGAGCAGAGCAGAATGGTCAAGCGGGTCCGAGTACCTTTACCAGCGCTGGGCTGATGAATCATGGCGACGTCTCTGCAACCGGTAGTGAAGACTGTGACAGTGATTGTGATTTGGACAACTGGGTTCGCCCGTGTGCACCAGGGGGGTCTATCAACAACTGGACGGCTGAAGAAGTGGTTCAAGTTACTCTTCTGACAGAGTAATTTTCTGTTGTTTTGTCATTTTTGCATGAAAATCCTACGTTCTGCCCAAGACGTAGTGATTCATTGTAGGGCCTCATCATGTTTTAATGATTATCATTAATGAAGGATATTTTTTGAAATCAAACTTTGTGATCCCTGTCTTTCTATTTTTTGTTTTCATCTTTTTTCAAAACAATAAAAATGGCAATGTTTTTGTTTTTATGACTTTTTTGAACTCTTTTTCTAAAACAAAGCATTAAACATGCAGAAGCGATCTTATGGCATTCACTATGAACAGTTCTGTTATGGCTCAGTATGATTTCGACAATCCCATTTACCAAGCTGAAGAGGAGAGTGAGGAAGACTGTGAACTCCCTGCGGAATTGGCCAGATTGCTGAAGCAGGAGGAAAGGGTCATCCAACCTCATCAGGAGGAGTTGGAGGTTGTTAATTTGGGTACTGAGGACGCCAAAAGAGAAATCAAGATTGGGGCTGCTTTAGAGGACTCTGTCAAGAGGAGGCTGATTGAGATGCTGAGAGAATATGTGGAGATATTCGCCTGGTCATATCAAGATATGCTGGTTTAGATACAGACATTGTGGTGCATCGATTACCTCTTAGAGAAGGATGTCCTTCGGTCAAGCAGAAGCTTCGTAGAACGAGTCCTGACATGGCAACTAAGATCAAGGAAGAGGTTCAGAAGCAGTGGGATGCAGGTTTTTTGGCTGTTACAAATTATCCCCCATGGGTGGCCAACATCGTTCCTGTGCCGAAGAAGGATGGCAAAGTCAGAATGTGTGTCGATTACCGGGATTTGAATAGAGCGAGTCCGAAAGATGATTTCCCATTACCTCACATTGATGTATTGGTTGATAATACGGCTCAATCCTCGGTATTCTCTTTCATGGATGGTTTCTCCGGATATAATCAGATCAAGATGGCGCCAGAAGACATGGAAAAGACGACATTCATTACACCTTGGGGCATGTTCTGCTATAAGGTGATGCCATTTGGGCTAAAGAATGCTGGTGCTACCTATCAGAGGGCAATGACGACTCTTTTTCATGACATGATGCACAAAGAAATTGAAGTGTACGTAGATGATATGATTGCGAAGTCGCAGACAGAAGAGGAGCACCTGGTTAATTTGCAAAAGCTGTTTGACCGGTTGAGAAAGTTCAAGCTGAGGTTGAATCCGAACAAGTGTACGTTTGGGGTGAGATCAGGGAAGCTTTTAGGCTTCATTGTCAGTGAGAAAGGGATTGAGGTAGATCCAGCGAAAGTCAAAGCTATTCAAGAGATGCCTGAACCGAAAACGGAGAAGCAAGTCCGTGGGTTTTTAGGGAGATTGAACTATATTGCAAGGTTCATATCTCACCTAACTGCCACGTGTGAACCAATTTTCAAACTGCTTAGAAAGAATCAAGCGATCAAGTGGAATGATGATTGTCAGAAAGCTTTTGACAAGATAAAAGAGTATTTACAGAAACCTCCAATCCTTATACCTCCAGTTCCAGGGAGACCTCTGATAATGTACCTGTCAGTGACTGAGAACTCGATGGGGTGTGTATTGGGACAGCATGATGAGTCTGGTCGAAAAGAGCATGCCATATACTACCTTAGCAAAAAGTTTACCGACTGTGAAACAAGATATTCACTACTCGAGAAAACTTGCTGTGCTTTGGCCTGGGCTGCTCGCCGACTAAGGCAGTATATGTTGAACCATACTACCTTATTGATTTCTAAGATGGATCCAGTGAAGTACATCTTTGAGAAACCAGCTCTCACCGGACGTATTGCTCGTTGGCAGATGATTCTAACAGAATATGATATTCAGTACACGTCACAAAAGGCCATCAAAGGTAGTATTCTGTCAGACTACCTCGCCGAGCAACCGATTGAAGATTATCAGCCTATGATGTTTGAATTCCCTGATGAAGACATCATGTATCTTAAAATGAAAGATTGCGAAGAGCCTCTTGTCGAGGAAGGACCGGATCCGGATGACAAATGGACACTGATGTTTGACGGGGCTGTGAATATGAACGGTAACGGTGTTGGGGCAGTATTGATCAATCCCAAAGGTGCTCATATACCTTTTTCTGCCAGATTGACTTTCGACGTCACCAACAATGAAGCTGAGTATGAGGCTTGTATCATGGGGATAGAAGAAGCCATTGATCTGAGGATCAAAACTCTTGATATATTTGGAGATTCCGCTCTAGTGATCAATCAGGTCAACGGAGATTGGAATACGAACCAGCCGCATTTGATTCCGTATAGAGATTACACCAGAAGAATACTGACGTTCTTCGAGAAGGTGAAGTTGTATCATGTCCCCCGGGATGAGAATCAAATGGCTGATGCCTTGGCTACTTTGTCATCTATGATCAAAGTTCATTGGTGGAATCATGTGCCACATGTTGCGGTGAATCGACTTGAGAGGCCTGCGTATGTGTTTGCAGCCGAGTCTGTTGTGATTGATGAGAAGCCATGGTATTATGACATCAAGAACTTCCTCAAGACTCAGGAGTATCCTGAAGGTGCGTCGAAGAATGACAAGAAAACCCTGAGAAGGCTAGCTGGAAGCTTCTATTTGAATCAGGATGATGTGTTGTATAAGAGAAACTTTGACATGGTCTTGCTCAGGTGCGTGGACAGACCCGAGGCGGACATGTTAATGCAGGAAGTTCATGAAGGTTCCTTCGGTACTCATGCCGGCGGACATGCAATGGCTAAGAAATTGTTGAGAGCGGGTTATTACTGGATGACTATGGAATCCGATTGTTTCAAGTATGCTCGGAAGTGCCATAAGTGTCAAATCTACGCTGATAAGGTGCATGTGCCACCAAGCCCTCTGAATGTCATGAATTCGCCTTGGCCGTTTGCCATGTGGGGCATTGATATGATTGGGAAGATTGAGCCTACTGCTTCGAATGGACATCGCTTCATTTTGGTAGCGATTGACTATTTCACCAAGTGGGTGGAAGCAGCTTCCTATGCTAACGTTACCAAACAAGTAGTTACCCGGTTCATCAAGAAAGAAATCATCTGTCGTTATGGAGTTCCGGAGAGAATCATCACTGACAATGGTTCGAATCTCAATAACAAGATGATGAAAGAGCTTTGTAAAGATTTCAAGATTGAACATCACAATTCTTCTCCTTACAGACCGAAGATGAATGGTGCTGTAGAAGCGGCAAACAAGAATATCAAGAAGATTGTGCAGAAGATGGTCGTTACGTACAAGGATTGGCATGAGATGCTGCCTTTCGCTTTGCATGGGTACCGTACCTCAGTACGCACGTCGACCGGGGCAACCCCTTACTCCCTTGTGTATGGTATGGAAGCTGTTCTACCTGTTGAAGTGGAGATTCCTTCTCTGAGAGTTTTATTGGATGTCAAGCTGGACGAAGCTGAGTGGATTCGAACAAGGTTTAACGAGTTGAGCCTTATCGAGGAGAGACGGCTAGCAGCTGTATGCCATGGACAGTTGTATCAAAGAAGGATGAAGCGAGCCTTCGATCAGAAAGTGCGTCCTCGAAGCTATCAGATAGGTGATCTAGTTTTGAAGAGGATCCTCCCTCCCGGTACAGATAACAGGGGCAAGTGGACTCCTAATTATGAAGGTCCGTATGTTGTGAAGAAGGTCTTCTCCGGTGGAGCCTTGATGCTTACAACTATGGATGGTGAAGATTTTCCGTCTCCTGTTAACTCAGATGTAGTCAAAAAATACTTCCCATAAATTGACCCGCTGGACAAAAAAAAAAAAAAAAAAAAAAAAAAAAAAAAAAGAGTCCAGGCAAAAAAAAAGGGCATCCCGGCGAACCAAAAAACAGAAAGAAAAGGTTCGGGCAAAAATTAGGGATAAAAATGAAAGAAATTTGTACACCCGGTAAGTCGAAAACCCGCAAGGGCAGCTTAGGCAAAAATGGGTATCCCGGTGGATTGAAAACCCGAAAAGGGCGATCCAGGCAAAAGTTAGGGATTAAAGCGAAGACTACAGTCTGAGTTGTCTGTACTTCATCAAGCTTTGTCGTCTGCCATCTCGAAAGATGTGATCCGTCCAGTCATTCTTCTCAGAAAGCAAGGAGTTGGGAGGAAAACTGATGATCTGTGAGTTATAACAGAATTGGGAAATAGTGGATGCCGTGTTCACGTTGCCATTAGGATAGATTTTTCCTTTTGTGCGCAATTACCTCTTTCTAGGAATTGCTTCCCAATGTATTCGCCTTTTCAGGCACATTTTCAATCAATAAAAGTCGTTATTCAGATAAATAGCTTTTTCTGTTTTTATTTTTACTGTTTTGTTTGCAAAATGTCCGATTTTTTTGATAAGCATTGCATATAAGAACATGAAGGCTACACAATAACGTGCAGAAAGATAAAGCATTTGAAAATCATTTTGAATGTTGAGGACACTTGAGCGTATCTTGTCCATGTGTCCCCTGGGGGCATTTTGTTGTGCTATTTTTCAGATGGGCATCTGTGAGGACGTTTCCCCAGCAGATATTCTCCCCAAGCAAGTTTGGAAGCTACCAGAGCTATGTTCCCCTGCGAAGACGTCTGTGGATAGTGCTTTCTATTCCCTAACAGATCTAAGGATTACCTATCCCCAGCAGGCCTGTATTTGCCGATTTCCTCCCCGAGCGGGGCAGGTTCATTGAATTCATCTCCAACATTTATCCTATCCGTGGACTGAAGGATACCCCCAGCGGAGTTTACCCTTCCCAGCAGCAGTGCTATTTTCCAACATGAGTGTGAAGTCGCTTTACCATTCCCCAAGCAGAGTTCCCCGCAGAGTATTTCCCCAAGAGGAGTCTCCCCACAGAGTCAGAGTATCTGATCATTTCGGCTCCCTAGCCAGGGTTCATTTGCATTTTGCATGTAGTAATCATTGCATCTTCAAAAATCGCGTAGCATTTCCATTCCTAAATGGAGCATTACGCCATAGAAAAATTAAAACATATGCATTCATGTGTTCGAAACCCCATCAAACCGTATCCCTTGCAGAGACGGATTTTTATTCAACCTGTAGAACGCATTGGCTACAGTGGCTCCAGTCAACATTTGGTGTTTATAATCCCCACAGAGGTTTATTTCCTCACCTGTTGGTGACAGAAAGTTTGTTTCTCCCCAGTGAGACCCCCTGCAAGTGTTCAGCCTAGCCCTGTCATCTTGAGAATGTCAGTATACCCTGTCAGCACCCGGGTATGTTGTTTCTTTGGTGTCGGTAAACACCATCTTTCGGTGATTTCCAGTCATGCGTAAGTGTCTGGTCTTCTTTGGCGTCGGTAAACACCATCTTTCGGTGATTCCCAGTCATGCGTAAGTGTCTGGTCTTCTTTGATGTCTGTAAACATCATCTTTCGATGTTCGTAACATCGTCCCTCCCCTAGTGAAGATTCCTCCTCTCCGTTGGTGTCGATAAACGTCGAGTTTTTCCCGATCATCCGTTGATGATTTGGTTGTGTTCACTCTCCCCAGTAGAGTTTTCTCCTTCTCCGTTGGTGTCGATAAACGTTGAGTCTCCCTTTCGTCCTATGACGTCTGGTTGAGTTTTCTCCTTCTCCGTTGGTGTCGATAAACGTTGAGTCTCCCTTTCGTCCTATGACGTCTGGTTGAGTTTTTCTCCTTCTCCGTTGGTGTCGATAAACGTTGAGTCTCCCTTTCGTCCTATGACGTCTGGTTGAGTTTTCTCCTTCTCCGTTGGTGTCGATAAACGTTGAGTCTCCCTTTCGTCCTATGACGTCTGGTTGAGTTTTTCTCCTTCTCCGTTGGTGTCGATAAACGTTGAGTCTCCCTTTCGTCCTATGACGTCTGGCTGAGTTTTCCTCCTCTCCGTTGGTGTCGATAAACGTCGAGTTTTTCCTAGTCATCCGATGATGTCTAGTTGTACCCCTCTCCATGCAGAGTTACCTCTCCGTTGGTTTCGATAAACGTCGAGTTTTTCCCAATCATCCGTTGATGATTTGGTTGTGTTCACTCTCCCCAGTAGAGTTTCCTCCTCTCCGTTGGTGTCAATAAACGTCGAGTTTTTTCCTATTCGTCCTATGACGTCTAGTTGTACTTGTCCCCACGTGGATTTACCTCTCCGTTGGTCTTGGTAAACGTCGAGTTTTTCCCATTTCGTCCGTTGACGTATGGTTGTATCCCTTCCATTCATTCATTAATGTTTGGTTACCTCTCCGTTGGTCTTGGTAAACGTTGAGTTTTTCCCATTTCGTCCGTTGATGTATGGTTGTATCCCTCCCAGTCGTTCATTAATGTCTGGTTACCTCTCCGTTGGTCTTGATAAACGTCGAGTTTTTCCTAGTTGTCCGTTGGCATCTAGTTGTGATTTCTTTTCCCATTCATCGTCGTTGCGATGTCTGGATGTGGCCGTACCCTTTGAAAACAAAACCAAAAAATATATATACCCAGCAATAAATATCAAATCCCAGTGGACGTTTCCATTGGTGGATCCCTGTATTGTGCAAATTCTACGGTTCTTGGTATTCAATCCCTGTTTACCCTGAAAGTCTGACAGCCGTTGCTCTCATCCATTCGGGTTCCCAGCTGATTGAATAGGGGCAGTTGTAGCACCTCAAATTTGCACCTATCATTATACATACATTTTCATGTTAGGTCATAGCATATCATGGTCCATTGCATAGCATAGCATTGCCTCTTTTGCCTCAAGTGCAAGCCAATCAAGGAATTAGGTCAAACTGATCAGGAGATCAGTCAACCAAGCAAGCAAGTGCATTTCTCAAGGAGCCAAGGCCCTAGGGTTGGTCCAACATGTTCACATGACTTGGGGATCCATCTGAAGTGTTCAAGTCAAGGGTTGAAGGCTCAGAGGTCATCAGTTCATACACAGACAGTCAAAAACCCAAGACAGTCAATAGTCAGTCAAAGCAGTGGATGGTGGCCATTCTTGTGGAATTTGGGCACCATGATCAATAATCAAGAGTTCATACAACTTGGGACATCATTTGAAGCCAAGTTCTCAAGGAATTAGGGTTTGGAATTCACCAGAAGAGGTTCAGTCAGCCAGAAACCCTAAAAGTCAACTGTTGGTCAACTGTTCATTTAATCAGTAATTTGATGATGGAAATTGGTTTGAGAGGTCTCATTCATGTCCATATAGTCCTCATATATCATGTCAAACACCACCATGGAAGAATTGGAAGCCAGATCAAAAATTTCTAAAAATGGAAACTGGACCTGTAACTGAAACTTACCAAAAATGGAAAGTCTTGATCCTCAAACTTACATCATGATACAAGCTTCAAATGAATTTTTGCCCAACATGAAAGTTGAAGATCTTGTTCTCCCATTTCCAAAAAGTCCAAGAACTCTCAATTCCCATGTGTGGTTGGCAAGTTATGATCGAATCGATTTCAGAAAATCTTGAACTTCAAAAGGCCATATCTCTCAAACCATTTGGCCAATTTTGGTGGGGTTTTTTCCTACAAGTCACATTTGATCCCCTCTTTCCAAAAATATAAATTTCATGAGCCAAAACCTTGCCAATCAAAATGGCATTTTTGAACCTAGCATATGTGAAATTCAAGTTTGACCAATGGTTGACTTTTTGAATTATGCATTTTTAACACTTGGGGCCAATTGAAACAGCTCAGAAATGTCATTTAAAGTATGTTTGCAAGCTCAAATTATGCAGTACTTGCACCCATCATGTATCCATGCTTAGTTGCTTGAATTGGAAGAAAAGTACAAATTCAACCATGCTACTCCATGCTTCCACCATACCATGCCTTGTACTCTTAAACAGATTTTTAGAAGGTCATTTGCTGTCATTTTGGAGCCTCATTTGCAGCCCATAACCAACAGAAAAAAGAAGCCATGCCAACTTGCTTGAATTTTGGAAGGAAGTACATGTTCTCACCAAATTCATCTCACAAACCATGCTTTGTACCATGACAGCAGAATCATCATCATTTTCTGTCATAGCCAGCCCCTAATAGCAGACCAAAACCACATTTTGACAAAAAAAAACAGAAATTCATGGATGCTAAAAATCACTTTGGCCATTTTGCTAAAAACCCTGTCAAACTCCAAAGAGAAAGCTGGGCTCAATACCATATCCTCCATCATGTTTCTGTCATGAGTAACACTTAGCAGCCATCAACTTTGTCCAAAAACACCAAAACTCTCATTCTAAAAACCTTCATTTGGCATTTTCTTCCAAAACAGTCCAAAACTTCCAATGAGCTTGGCCATGGATTTGCTTCACCCAAGGCAGCAGATATCATGATCATTTTCTGTCATGTTGATCATTAATGGCAGACACACAAACCAATAGAAATCCACTCATGCCTGAAAACTCCTTTGGTGCATTTTCATGTTCTGTCCAATAACTCAAGGAGAACAAAAGCTGGCTTGGCTTGAGGCAATATTTTCCAGCATTTTCTGTCATGGAAGACCATCTGCAGCCAACATAACCAACAAACACAAACCAACATAACAGAACTCATTCTAAAGAGCATCACCTTGCTTTTGGCCATTTCAAAAACCAATCAAGACTCCAAAGACAAAACTTTGCCCTGCCAAAAGCAACTTAAAACAGAACATCAAAACATCATTTTCCTGTCATGGACAAGCCCTGCTAGCAGAGATAACACAACCACTTTCACTCATTCTCCAAAACCTCATCCTTTGCATTTTATCAAGATCTGTCCAAAAATTTCCAAAGGGACCTAACCTTGCTTTGACTGGTACAATATCCATTGATCATTTTCTGTCACCTAGCATCCATCTAACGTAGAACAAACCTTGGTTCTTTCATTTGGCTCAAGAACTCACTCATTAACATTTGTTCCAAAACAGTCAAGAGCTCTCAATGAACTAAACCTGGCCTTGTTTGTTTCACCACCATTTCATCATTATAAACCAGTTGCAGCCACAAAACACACAGTAGAAAACCCTTGGCTCCCACTCTCTCAAAAACACACTTTGCATCTTTTCCAAAACTCAGTCCAAAACACTCAATGAACTAAGCCTGGCTATTGTGTTCTCACCATCCAAGCATCATTTTAGACTCATGGCAAGCATCATTCTCCATCTGTAAGCTTCCCTCCTAGCACTGTTCTCAAAGAGCTCAACCATGGCAGATGGGATTTCAATCAAAACCAAGCATCCACAAGCCAAAGCCAACTTCACACTCATCATTTGAAGGCCTAAGGTGCAACTGTTTCACTTCAAAACAATCAAACAACATCAAGAACACAACTGTCCTTCAATTTTTGGTATGAATTCGACCCCCCCCTTTTGTTTAATCAATACATGATTTTAAAAGGTCTCTTGATGCTGAGTGTCATGATGCTTTTCTTTTTGAAAATGGATGCTTATTCATGAAGTTATGTCGTTTTGAAGTTTGATGATGCTTGTTTATTTTGCTCGATTCTTGACTTGTATGGTGTTTTAATGGAAACCAATGGTGGATTCATGCTTGTCATTGCTTGCTGGTCATTTGGGTATACTCAATTTTGATTTTTGGAAAAGTTTGTGAAATTCGATTGAAAGAGGGATGAAGGTGTTGAAACCCTAGCTTCAAAGTGCATTTGCCCAGATTTCTTCTTCCCTTCCACGTGCATGCCTGGCCTTTTACTCATCAGCCAATAGAAACATTTCAAATTCTTGGCCAAAACGGCCGTGTTTTGATTAGTGGCGCAAAGAATTACCAAACTGCCATTCCACATTTTAATTTTAAATCATTTCATTTTTATTTCTTCAATCATTTCATCCAACTTGCAAAATTCATAACTTGTCCAATTTTGATCTAAATCTAATGGGATTTTTTGTGTTGTGTTCATCATGATCTCTACTTTTTTATCATTATTTTTCCAGAATTTTTGGATGAGTGTTTTTTTAAATGTTGCTAGGGTTTGTGACATGTGACCAAATTTTGTACACTTTGCCAAATCAATTGTGAAATGATGAGAATGTATCCAATGGCTCCAAAATTTTTTGTGCTCAAACTAGACACACTCATGGTGATTTTGGTGTAGAGTTTGTGAATTTATCATTTGTGGTTTGTGAGTTATGATTTTTTGAATTAGGGTGTGACAATTTGTGTCACACCATTGATGTCCAACTTCATGATTTTCATTACCATGCTTCTTGACCTCCAATTGACTTGATTTTTTGCATGAACCTACTCTTGTATGTCTAGTTTACATGTGAATTTTCTTGGAATTATTTGTGGCATTTCCTAATTGTTTGAGATTTTCTCCCTTGCCTAGTCAATTGTTGGCTTTGTGTGACACATGTTCCCATTTCATTTGTGAAATTCTCATACTTTATTAGATGGGATGAAATTTGACATGCTTACCATGATATGTGTTAGGATTGATCATGATTTATTTGGTGATTTTTGGAAATGTTTAAGATTGCTTTTGAGTTAAGTCTTGCTGTTGACTTCTATGAGCTTCTGTTTGCCATACTTTGACCTAAATGGTTCATGAAATGATGATGATGATTGATATGGATGTGGATCCAATTGGTTGTGTTTCCTAATTGTTTGAACATGATTTTGGATACTTGCCCTTTGCTGTTTCGGCTTTCTCATTCATTTTTGACCCTAGGCTTGCCCTAGTGGTCCTGTTACTCACATTTGAGCTCATGTTTTCAGGTTGACCAACAAATGACCAATGAGAACATTTCTTTTTGATTGAGCTTGCTTGAATATCATTGTCTAACTTATTTGTTTTGTAGGTGGCTTGGCTCACATGTCTTAAGCCTTGTGCCTTGCACATCCATGTGCCTCTAATTGACTGTTGGTGTCTGTTTCTGTTTGTTTTGTTTGAAGTTGCATACTAACATCTGCTTGACTGTTTCAGGTGCTTTTAGTTGCTTAGTTCCTTGTGAACTTTTTGCTTTGCTTTGCTTGTATAAGCAATTTGCATTGAGGTATGTCTCTTCTTCTTCATGTGGTCTGGAAGACCTGGCCTGTTACTTGGCCAGGCAACTGTCTGAAGTCCTCCTTAAGAGGCAATGTTTGTGGATGTTTAATTTTGTCCTTGCATAGAGTCAAAGTCCTCCTAAGTGAAGAGGCAATTGGTGGAAGGTAGGGATATGCAATCTATCCCCCACTATTCAGTGTGTCATCTGCTTTGCTCACACCACTGTGTTGATGCATTGCAGATACAAACCCAAGATCTTGTACAATTGTACAATTGAGTCAGTTTTAAATGTGTAGAAGGGTTCCCACTTTCTGAACCCACACATTCTTGTCTTAAGCTCTCCCAGGCCAGGGATAAGAGCTGTGAAGTCTTATCTTCACTCACCTTTCATCAGCTTCACCTTAGCCCCTCAATGGCAAGGTTAAGAGCTAACTTCACCCAGTTCCAGAGGTTTGTTTGTTGAGGTTGATATGACCCCTCGACTAAAACCTAGCCTTGTTTGAGCCACTTGCTTGTGTATAGTGTGTGCTATCTGTGCTTGTAGGATTGTTTGACCTGCTTCCTGTGCAAGTTAGGTTTGTTTGACTTGCTTCCTGTGCAAGTTAGGATTGTTTGACTTGCTTCCTGTGCAAGTTAGGGTTGGTTTAGACTTGCTTCCTGTGCAAGTTAGGTTTTTGCTTGGCTTGCTTCCTGTGCAAGTTAAGTGTGTGTGTGGCTTGCTTCCTGTGCAAGTCATGTCTAGGATAGGCTGGCTCTCTGTGCCAGTTAGCTAGAAACCTTAACTTAGGGATGATTTGCATGATAACATCTAGGCTCGAGTCGTAGTCTCCCTAGTTGTGTCTCCCTCTGTTATCTGGTTAAGCTAGTCCTTTATCCCTCTGTAGGGGAACTACGTCGCCCTGATCTTCATACCAGATGAAGTATGTAGGCAGGAGATTGAGCTGATCTCGCCGGGCGCCCTTTTCTTTTCTGTGTGTGTTGTCTGACCTTTGCTAGGCTCGAGTGCCTGACTCCTTAGCATTTGTTGCCTGTTTGTTTGAGTGTGTGCCTGACAGTTATAGGCTCGAGTCCCCGACTCTCTATTAACTTGTTATGTTGTTGTGTGCTTGGAAGCTGATGTAAGTCCATCGAGTGGCAGTTAGGTTCCAGTGTGCGTGTGTTTGGTTCGGATGCTGATGTAAGCCCAGCTATTGGCATTCAGGCTCCACGTTTGCCTCTTTGTGTGTGTTTTGGTTCGGATGCTGATATAAGTCCAGTGATTGGCATTCAGGCTCCACGTTTGCCTTTGCCTGTGTTTTGTTTGTGTGCGTGTTAGCCGAGCTACGAATGCTCTGATTCTCCTTCTTCCAAGGAGATACGTATGCATAGGATGCGATATCCTAGCGAGCATGTGTCGTTTCCCCAGTCCGAACTACTTCGACTCTGATGTCTATGCCTGATAGACTAAGTAGGCCCAGGATACGATATCCTGCCGAGTCAGTTTCAGTTTTGTTTTCTTGTGTCTCTTTCAGCCAGTGTGTGTGTGTGTTTGAGCAGTGTTTTAGCAACCATTTTCCTTTCTATTGTGCGTGGATCCCGTCGAGTACGACGGATGCGTAGGGGTGCTAATACCTTCCCTTCGCATAACCGACTCCCGATCCCATTCTCTTTGGTCGCGAGACCATGTCTTTTTCCAGGTTTACTCTGAGCGTTTCCTTTCCCTCTTTTGGGATAAATAACGCACGGTGGCGGCTCTGTTGTTCTTTCTTTTCCCGCCGGTTTTTCGCGTGATGCGACACTCGGGAAATTTGATGTACTTTGGCATAGGCTGCTCGCCGACTGAGACAGTGTATGCTGGTTCATACCACTTGGTGGATTTCGAGATGGATCTGATCAGGTAGATTTCTGAAAGAGCCAGCAATGACCGGACGGGTTGCGAGAGGGCAAATGATTTTGATTGAATGCGATATTCGATACACCGTTCAGAAAACAATCAAGGGGTGTATTGTCTGATTACATCGCTCCGCAACCCATTGAGGATGATCAACCGATGAAGTTTGAATTCCCTGATGAGGACATCTCGAGGTGCTCTAATCGAAAGATTGAGAGTAACCGATCCCGGAGGAGGGGCCTGACCCTGAATCCGAACGGATTCTGATGTCTGATGGGGAGGTTAAGGTGAATGAGCTTTTGTTGCCCGGACAACGTTTGAATGCACCGACGGTGTGGTTGTGCAGAAAATGGTGGTAACCTATAAGGATTGGCATGAGATGTTGCCGTTCGCATTGCATGGGTATCGAACGTCGGTGCGTACATCTACTGGGGCAACTCCTTTCTCATTGGTATATGGAATGGAGGCTGTATTACCTGTTGAGGTCCAGATTCCCTCTTTGAGAGTCCTGATGGACGTGAAGTTGCAAGAGGCGTAATGGGTAAGAACCCGGTACGAAGAGTTGAGCCTAATCGAAGAAAAGAGGCTAGCCGCCATCTGTCATGGGCAGTTGTACCAGCAAAGGATGAAACGTGCTTTTGACAAGAAGGTGCGACCTCGGGTATATCACGTGGGTGATATGGTGTTGAAAAGGATCCTTCCTCCTCAAAACGATCGAAGGGGCAAATGGACACCCAATTATGAAGGTCCATTCGTGGTCAAGAAGGTTTTCTCTGGCGGAGCCTTGTTGTTGACGACCATGGATGACGAGGATTTTCCATCCCCTGTGAATGCGGACGTAGTTAAAAAATACTTCGTATAATTGACCCGCTGGACGAAAAGAATAAAATAGTCCAGGCAAAAATGGGCATCCCGGCGAACCAAAAACAGAAAGAAAGGTTCGAGCAAAAATTAGGGATAAAGATGAAAAATTGTACACCCGGCAAGTCGAAAACCTGAAAAGGCGACTTGGGCAAAAATGGGTATCCCGGTGGGCTGAAAACCCGAAAGGGCGGTCCAGGCAAAAGAGGGATTGAAACGAACAACTGCGTCTAGCATGATCGTTTGCGCTTTGGTTAAAGCATCATGGATAATACCCGGTAGGGATCAGTTGGAATCGTCTTGTTCAGAAGGCAGAAGCACGGAGAGTCTGAGGACATATGGGGTGTACCTGAGTTGGAACTCGATGAGATCACGGGTTTCACATTGCCATTAGGATAGATTTTTCCTTTTGTGCGCAATTACCTCTTTTCAGGAATTGCTTCCTTTGTATTGCTCGATTTGAGTCACACTTTTTCAATCAATAAAATGCATATTCAGTCAAATAATTTTGTTTTTGTTTTTTCATTACCGCTTTGATTGCAAAAACATCCAGATATTTTTGACAAAGAATCTTGCATTTTAAGACATACAGGTCCCTTCCAATGCATGCTTATAAGATTGAAAGCTTGAAATCTTATTTGGAAGGTTGAGCGACCCAAGTGTTGAAATCTTGACACGCCTGGGGCACGATTTTATCTAACGATCTATTTTGCAGGAACTGTTAGGTATTTTCACTCACTTGCAGGTTGTGGTGTGGAAGCTTTGTAGCAGATCCCCAGAGAGTTTGCTCAGGGACGAGTGGATATGAAAGAACGGCAAAGTGACGTTGAGACGTACGGCGATCCTTGATGGTGATCAAGAAGACTCTTCAAAGTCGGAAAATTGAAATTTCTGTATAATCCCAGGAGTACGCTTTCCGTCGAGCGCGGAGCGATTGGGAATACAAGATGATGGAGCAGAAAAGGTCCAGACGAGTCTGGGAATTCTCAAAAGTGGAAAGCTGATACGAGATTGGGAGGTGGATACCAAGGTTCGACGAGTCGACGGGTGTATTGTACCAACTTTTCTCCTTTCCCAGCTAAGTCCCCAAGCAGAGTGGTGAGGACCAAATCCCCAGCAGATCCAAGGCCTGTGGATTCCCCAGCCGGGTCAGGATGATTATCCCCGGCGGGTTTAAAACGGTGTGTCCCCAGTCGCCAGGCCTGAAGGTTGCTATTCCCCGAGTGGAGCGGGTTTCGATGAAATATATCTCCAGCAGTGTCCCTCCTACCAGTGGATTGGACGAGTTTCCGTAGCGGACGGATTTTGGCATCCCCAGCTGAGTTGATTCTACCTATGGATTGCATGGGTAATCCCCAGCGGAGTGGCATTCGTTTTCCTAGCAGGGTCAGGATGGGTATCCCCAGCAGGTGTTAGATTGATGTTTTCCCCGGTCGCCAGGTCTGGAGGTGGCTGTTTCCCGGCAGAGTATCTGTGAGCATTTCCCCAGTGAAGTCGTCAGGTATCTGTGAGGGTTCCCAAAGCAGAGTTGGGATTGATATCCTCAGCAAGTCAAAGACTGGTGTATCCCCACAGAGTGGTGGTGGTGCTTATCCCCAGCAGTTTCCCGAGTGGATTGGGTGAAAAGGAGGTTCTTCCCCAGCAAGGGTTACCTTTTCCCAGTAGCAGTACTATTCCCCAGTAGGGTGGAATCGGAGCAGTGACGAGTTCCTCAGCAGAGTGCCTCGTATTCCCCAGAAGAGTCCCTTGAGGGGGATACTTTTTATGCATTCATCATAAAAAATAATAGCATAGCATGTTGCATAGAAAAATAATAAAGCGCGTAGCATTTCCATAGTTATGGAGCATTACGCAGAAAGAAATCAATCATGCATCATATTGCAAGCATAAGCTAGTCTCAAGCCGTGGTTATCGTTTGAGAGGTGGTTTTGCCAGAAAGTGAAGATGTTACTCTGAGGAGTTTAGCATCACGGCGTCAGATCAGCAATGTTCCCCAGTAGTGCGATATTGGAGGAAATGTTCCGTCGGACAGAGATGGAAATAAAATCAGAGAAAGGACGTTACGCGATCAGCGCGATTCAAGCCGTGGTTGCCGCTTGGGATTTGGTTTTGCCGGATAGTGAAGACGATACTCCGAGGAGTTCAGCATTGTGAGCAACAGTATTTCCCAGTCATCAGTTAGTGTCTGGTCGAGTTTTCTTTGATGTCCTGTCAACATCATCGTTCGATGTCCAGTAAACGTCGAGTTATCTCCCAGTCATCAGTAAGTGTCTGGTCGAGTTTTCTTTGGTGTCAGTTGTTAGACGGTGTGGCTAGTGATCGAGAGGGGGGGGGGTGAATAGATCACCTCTTTAAAAAGTTAACGGATTTAACGTTCTATCAGAGTTTTCAAAAATGGCGGAAAAATCGGTCCCGAATCGACTTCCGTCTATTCTGAACCGCTACTAGAAAGCTAGACACGCAAGTGCAGTTGCTGGATTTTAATGAGAATGACAGAAATAATTCACACCAGAATTCTAACAAATTGAATGCGCTTATCCTTAAATTCTATTTCCAATGAACACAATCAAGTTAACCGTTTTGTCAAACAGTTGGTGTGTATGTGATTGATGATAAACAGCAATGGTGTATGACTAAAGGTTTTATTATCACTGCTGTCCAGAAAAATGATCAATCACCACACACTAACAGAAATTGCAAAACAGTTTTGAAACGTAAAGAAGATTAAGGTAAGAATACGATACGCAGAGATTTGGTAAGGAAGTTCCCCAGGTCGTCCTCGCGTGTGGGTACGTCTCCCTCTCAATTTCAAATGAAATTGAGAACTTTGATTATCAATTATTGCCGAATCCGTTGATACAAGGTTTTGATACAAAGACAGAATTCTACAATCTAAGAACCTCTTCTTGTATAAACCTTCACTTGATCTGAGCTCGATCAAGATTTTCCTGCACAAAGTTGCAAACAATTCACCGGTTCCACGACCTGCTTGCGAAATCCCCCGATCTCCAAACGCAACGCTGCGGCTGAATATGTTCTGCAAATGTGACTCCCAAACCCTCAAGAACACACCAGTTCTTGAAGGACAAACCAGTAGGTTTTTCCTAGAAACCCCCTTCAATCTTCGACTCAGCTAGATCCTCGATCGTTCCACTGCAACCCACAGCTAGATCCTTGATCGTACCACTGAACGTTATCTCGATGCTTCTTTAATCCAAAGAACAAGAATTGTTATGTGTAAATGTTCTTGAAGAAAAGTGATTGAGAAGATGAAGAAGATGAAGTCTCTTTCAGGTTTCTATGTGCTCACAAACAATTGCTCCAACACTGCTTTTGATCTGTGTTCAATTGTTTTCCCTCAATGAATTCGTTTTTTTTTGCACTGCTGTTGTAACCTGTCTTTTATATGCTGCAAAAACTGTTGCTGTTATACCACAAAACAGCTTTATGTATTGATACATAATAGTGTGCATCGATGCATACTGTAAGTAATGTAAATTTTGGTGAAATTTATTATTCATGTATCGATGCAAAAGTCGTGTGTATCGATGCAAGTGCTTATTACACTAGTATGTATCGATGCCTGATGCGTATGTATTGATACACAGGCTGTTTCATTTGTCATGTATCGATGCAGGGATCGTGTGTATCGATGCATAGAGTATTTTGTCTTCCATGTATTGATGCAAGACTCGTATGCATCGATGCATACTGAACATAAAGGTTTTGTGATTTATCTCATGCTGTATGTATCGATGCAGAGGCTTCATGTATCGATGCGTACTGACATAAAATGCTTTTTAATTGTTATTTAAAGGGAAATATCAATGTAGGTTTATATGTACAGTTATGCAACAATAGAGTGAGATGAAAAACATAATAAAACACACATGTATCATGTAATGCAATGCACAACCAACATTTGGATGATGATCACACAATTTGCTATCATTAAAAATTAATTCAAGGTAAAGAATTCTCTCACAAACTCCCCCTTTTTGATGATGGCAAATTTTTGGCAAGATGTGTGATACTCCCCCTGAGTTTGTGCATATCTGCATTTTCTCCCCCTTTGACAACATCAAAAAGAGGAGGACACAGAATTATCAAGGTAGCAGTGTAACAGGACATGGCAAAAAATGGATAACAAGCTATCAATCACAAAGAGGGAAGCTATCAAAGTAAAGAATCATTCACAAAGAATGACGAATAAGGGTAATAACAAAAGAGATAAATATAAAGTGAAAAGCACTTAAGGATTAGAACGAGTTTAAGAATTGCAGAAGCTGAACCATATATTATGCAACAATTCAAATAAAACTTGAGTAGCATGAGATGAAATGCATTTAATTCAAATAGCATCAGTATGTGTCGATGCAAATGGTCATGCATCGATGCCTATTATTCACATTTGGCCTGTGTATCGATACGTGTGATGGCTGCATCGATACATCCTGAACCAGTTTGAAAAAAATTGAAATTCAGAGTATATGGATCGATGCATACATGTTTTGTGTCGATGCATACTGATGCCAAAGCAGATTTTAATGACTTTTTGATGCAGTATGGATATGCATTTTGCACTAAGTCATGATGGTTATGCCCAAGAAGGATTCATAAGTCAGATTATTGTAATGTTCAAACAATATAGGCAAATAATAAATGCAACCAAATTTGTATCAACGAGAGTAAGAACATTTGTTCTAACATATACAACCACTTAGCAGTAGGAGAATTGTAGAAAGGATTGATATTACCTCTGTTGATGTAATCTTGCGAGGCATAAATGAAATCTAAAACAAATCTCATCAACCAAGGTGAGGCATAATATAGATAAGAAGAAACATGCTTATCCTTATCCAGATTCCCGTTGGTAGGCATAGGGGTGTCAATTGATTTTGAGTCATTTATTCCAAAGCGCTTGAGTAGTTTTCTGCAGTATTTTGTTTGACATACTGCTGTATTCTCAACAAGTCGCTTTATCTGCAGTCCTAGGAAATAGTTCAGCTCCCCCATTAGACTCATCTCAAATTCACCCTGCATAACCTTAGAAGATTCCTCGACCAAGTGTATGTTAGTTGAGCCAAATATTATATCGTCGACATAAACTTGAACTAAAAGAATGTGCTTTCTTTTGTGCTACTAAACGTGTCTTGTTCCTAGTTATCACTCCGTTTTCATCAAGCTTATTTCTAAAAACCCATTTAGTACCTATGATATGATGATCTCGCGGACGAGGGACAAGTTCCCAAACGTCATTTCTTTTAAAATTGATTAAGCTCTTCTTGCATGGCCATTAGCCAAAATTCATCAATCAAGGCTTCTTTGGCATTTTTAGGTTCTACTTGTGAAACAAACGCGAAGTGAGAACAAAAACTTATCTTAGAACGAATCATTACTCCCTTTGAAATGTCTCCCAAGTTGTTGTCAATAGGATGGTCTTTTGAGGATTTTCAAGCTGTTGGAAGGTCTTTCACTTCAGCTGTCTTTTCTTCCTCATTTTCTTCATGACTAGTATCTTCCTCCTTCTCATGGGCAGCTGTTTTGGACTGATCAGTTTCCTCAACAGCTTCCTTGAGTATGTCTTCTGTAGATACCCCTGCGTCATTAAAAGAAATACCTTTTCCGACATTTTTCGGATAAGACTCATCAAAAGAAACATAGACAGATTCTTCAATAGTAAGTAAACGCTTATTATACACTCTATATGCTTTTACTCCTTTAAACACAATGTTTTGTTCAGCATGTTCAATTATGCAGCAAGTTTTTGTGAAAGAAAAACTTTATAACCCTTGTCATGCAATTGACTTATGCTTAACATGTTGTGTTTAAGTCCCTCAACTAAATGGACATTTGAAATAGTAGTGGTGGAGGGATTTCCTACACTACCTTTGCCGAGTATAGCTCCTTTGTTATTGTCTCCATAAGTAGCATATCCCTTCTTCTTTGCTTTGAAGTCTATGAAAAGCGATATGTCACCGGTCATGTGCCTTGAGCAGCCGCTGTCAAGAAACCATCTTCTATCTACGGAAGCAAGGCACTCATCCTACAATATCAAAAGAGAAAATTTGGTACCCAATTTTCATTGGGTCCGAGTGGGTAAGTGCTAACATGGTTGCCTTTTGGCTTCCATTGATAAATACCTTTAGGAACAAGAAATCTCCTAAACTTGCATTTCTCAATGGTATGGCCAGCACGACAACAATAATGACATAAACCATGATGATGCGTTTGTTGCTTCTTGTTCATTGAATCCTTTAGAATAAAAGAGTATTTTGCATATGGAGGATTCAATGACTTCTTGAACAACCTAGAGTCAATGGCATAAGTAATTTTAGGTTGTATCGCCTTCTTTAATTTGACCTTAAGAGTATTTACCTATTTTTGCCAAATATAACAAGCGTCACAATACCTAACTCTACTACGTCCGTCAATGTCAATAGTTTTTGAATTTTCTGCAATACTAGTTTTCAATGCTTCTAAATCAATTTCAGCTTTGTTTACTTTACCTTCCAAAAAAGAGAAAATATGTTTGTCGGAAGATAGTCTTTTAAAAGCATCTACAGCTTCGTTGTGCAGTTTTTCAAAGGCTATTTTTAGTTCCGAAAAAGACATAGAGGAGAAATTATTGTAATAGGCTTGTTTTACCTTTTTGTCATTGTTTTTCTTCTTGTGGTAGGACAGATTTTTGGTGTGAGCCGTAAGGCACAGATTTGCGGATTCATCACTATCACTTGAACTTTGTGTGCTTGATGAATCACTATCACTTTCCCATGCAATGTAAGCTCTTCTTTGTTTGCTGTGCCCTTTTGGTGGAGCTTTTCCTTGATCCTTATACTTCATAGGACAATCTGTTTTATAATGTCCAGATTTACCACAATTAAAACAAGATCCTCTTCCTCTACTCTTCTTATTCTCTTCCTGTTTTGAATCTGTAGATTGTCTTCGAAACTTCATGAGATTTTTGTCGGAATGCTTGACTCCGTTCTTTCGAATGAATCTATTATATCTCCTTACAAAATGTCTCATTTCCTCATCATCCGAATCTTTGTCACTACTTGAATCATTGTCGCTTTGCTCTTTTCGTGAGGACTTAGAGCTAGAGGCCACAAGAGCTATTGGCTTCTTCTCTCCCTCTTTGTCTCTTTTCTTCTCCTTTTCCTTCTTACTTTTGTTCTCATATTTTTTAAGACTTTCCAATGCTTGCTGATGTTCTTCCAGCTTTCCAAACAGAGTTGTAATCGTAAGTGTCGTTAGATCGTTGGCTTCCTTGATAGCTGTTACTTTAGGTAGCCATTCCCTGCTAAGACACCTCAGAATTTTATTAGTAGCAATTTCATTGGAAACAGGTTTTCCAAGTGCATTCAACCTATTAGTGAGATGAGTGAATCTCTTTTGCATGTCGGAGATAGATTCTCCTTGTTTCATGCGAAAGAGCTCAAATTCTTGATTAAGTGTGTTAATGCGGGACTGTTTTACTTCAGTCGTACCCTCATGGGCAACTTCTAAAGCATCCCACATTTCTTTAGCTATCGTGCAATGGGATACTCGATAATACTCATCAACACCAAGTGCTGAAATTAGTATATTTCGAGCTTTCCAATCACACGACCACTTTTTCTCATCTTTCTCATTCCAATCAGCTTCTGGTTTAGGAACTATGGCGCCAGCCGCATTTGTCATTGTAATTTGAAAAGGACCATTTTCAATAGCAGCCCATACTAGCCTATTCACAGAATTTATATGAACTCGCATGCAGTCTTTCCAGTAGCCATAATTTTCACCGTTGAAAATAGGCGCTCTATTATACGCCCCCTTTGGTTCAGAATCCATACTGTTACAGGCAGCCACAGAGCACCAGCGAACCGGCGCTCTGATACCACTTGTTAGACGGTGTGGCTAGTGATCGAGAGGGGGGTGAATAGATCACCTCTTTAAAAAGTTAACGGATTTAACGTTCTATCAGAGTTTTCAAAAATGGCGGAAAAATCGGTCCCGAATCGACTTCCGTCTATTCTGAACCGCTACTAGAAAGCTAGACACGCAAGTGCAGTTGCTGGATTTTAATGAGAATGACAGAAATAATTCACACCAGAATTCTAACAAATTGAATGCGCTTATCCTTAAATTCTATTTCCAATGAACACAATCAAGTTAACCGTTTTGTCAAACAGTTGGTGTGTATGTGATTGATGATAAACAGCAATGGTGTATGACTAAAGGTTTTATTATCACTGCTGTCCAGAAAAATGATCAATCACCACACACTAACAGAAATTGCAAAACAGTTTTGAAACGTAAAGAAGATTAAGGTAAGAATACGATACGCAGAGATTTGGTAAGGAAGTTCCCCACGTCGTCCTCGCGCGTGGGTACGTCTCCCTCTCAATTTCAAATGAAATTGAGAACTTTGATTATCAATTATTGCCGAATCCGTTGATACAAGGTTTTGATACAAAGACAGAATTCTACAATCTAAGAACCTCTTCTTGTATAAACCTTCACTTGATCTGAGCTCGATCAAGATTTTCCTGCACAAAGTTGCAAACAATTCACCGGTTCCACGACCTGCTTGCGAAATCCCCCGATCTCCAAACGCAACGCTGCGGCTGAATATGTTCTGCAAATGTGACTCCCAAACCCTCAAGAACACACCAGTTCTTGAAGGACAAACCAGTAGGTTTTTCCTAGAAACCCCCTTCAATCTTCGACTCAGCTAGATCCTCGATCGTTCCACTGCAACCCACAGCTAGATCCTTGATCGTACCACTGAACGTTATCTCGATGCTTCTTTAATCCAAAGAACAAGAATTGTTATGTGTAAATGTTCTTGAAGAAAAGTGATTGAGAAGATGAAGAAGATGAAGTCTCTTTCAGGTTTCTATGTGCTCACAAACAATTGCTCCAACACTGCTTTTGATCTGTGTTCAATTGTTTTCCCTCAATGAATTCGTTTTTTTTTGCACTGCTGTTGTAACCTGTCTTTTATATGCTGCAAAAACTGTTGCTATTATACCACAAAACAGCTTTATGTATTGATACATAATAGTGTGCATCGATGCATACTGTAAGTAATGTAAATTTTGGTGAAATTTATTATTCATGTATCGATGCAAAAGTCGTGTGTATCGATGCAAGTGCTTATTACACTAGTATGTATCGATGCCTGATGCGTATGTATTGATACACAGGCTGTTTCATTTGTCATGTATCGATGCAGGGATCGTGTGTATCGATGCATAGAGTATTTTGTCTTCCATGTATTGATGCAAGACTCGTATGCATCGATGCATACTGAACAGAAAGGTTTTGTGATTTATCTCATGCTGTATGTATCGATGCAGAGGCTTCATGTATCGATGCGTACTGACATAAAATGCTTTTTAATTGTTATTTAAAGGGAAATATCAATGTAGGTTTATATGTACAGTTATGCAACAATAGAGTGAGATGAAAAACATAATAAAACACACATGTATCATGTAATGCAATGCACAACCAACATTTGGATGATGATCACACAATTTGCTATCATTAAAAATTAATTCAAGGTAAAGAATTCTCTCACATCAGTCAACATCATTGATTCGATGTCTTGTAAACATCATTGTTTGATGTCTTGTAAACATCATTGTTTGATGTCCTGTAAACATCATCATTCGGTGTCCAGTAAACGTCGAGGTTTGTCCCAGTCATTGGTCAGTGTCTGGTTGAAAGTGTTACTCTGAGGAGTTTGGTATCATGACGTCAGATCAGCAGTGTTCCCCAGTAGTGCGATATTGGAGAAAATGCTTCCGTCGGACAGAGATGGAAGTGAAAACAAGGACGTTACGCGATCAGCGCGATTTCTGGGGTTCAAATGGAGAAAAGAAATGCTGAGGCATGTTCTGGGGTTCAAATGGAGAAAAGAAATGCTGAGGCATGTTCTGGGGTTCAAATGGAGAAAAGAAATGCTGAGGCATGTTCCGGGGTTCAAATGGAGAAAAGAAATGCTGAGGCATGTTCTGGGGTTCAAACGGAGAAAAGGAGATACTGAGGTATTTTCTGGGGTTCAAATGGAGATTGGAGTTGAAGATTATATCCGGGATGAGGTCCTCAGGATTATCTTCTGTTCATGTGTCACCTTAGGCTCTGGCTGAGGCCAATGGAGGTCGTTATAGGTGTCTTCTGAGGAAGAGATACACATGTTACCTTCCTTTGTGAAGGTTTACCCTCTGATATGTCGCCCTCAGAGTGGTTTGGTGTTATTTCCGTCATTGCCAGCGGAATTATCACGAGAGATTGGATTCCGGGGTTCAAATGGAGAAAAGGAGATGTTGAGGCATTTTCTGGAGATGGGGTTCAAATGAAGAAAGGGAAGTTTTGCGACATTTTCTGGAGATCGGGGTTCAATCGGAGAAAAGAAATGTTGAGGCATTTTCTGGGGTTCAAATGAAGATTGAAGTTGAAGATTGTATCCGGGATGAGGTCCTTAGGATTATCTTCTGTTCATGTGTTACCTTAGACTCTGGCTGAGGCCAATGGAGGTCGTTACAGGTGTCTTCTGAGGAAGAGATACACATGCTACCTTCTTTTGTGAAGGTATACCCTCTGACATGTCGCCCTCAGAGTGGTTTGGTGTTATTTCCGGCGTTGCCAGCGGAATTATCACAAGAAGTTGGAGAACGGGGTTCAATCGGAGAAAGGGAAATGTTGAGGCATTTTCTGGAGATGGGGTTCAAATGGAGAAAGGGAAATGTTGAGGCATTTTCTGGAGAACGGGGTTCATATTGGCGATCGCGAGTTATCGTCAGGCGACTGGGGTTCAAATCGGAGAATGGGGTTCATTATTTGGCAAAAAGGAGAGTGGGGTTCAAATGCAGAGATCCGAGGATCATTTGCGCAGAAAAATTTCAGGGTTCAAGAAAAGCATAAAAAGAGAAGAGAATAATAATCCCGAGCGGATGAGTGGTGTTCAGGCCATGGTTATCCCTGTGTTACCATTTATTTTGGTATCCAGGTCGACGTTTACGTTTTGGGGTTCAAGCCGAGTTTTCTCCGTCCTGGACGGATTTTTCTTCAAGATTGCTTCTTCGCCGATTCTGACAGGCGTTGTTAATTATTTTCCCATCAGAGTGCAAATTGTTCGTCTGTTCTTGGTATTCAATCACTCTTCATCCTGATCATCTGAAAGCCGAGGCTATTCATATCGACAGGTTCACAGTGGATTGAATAGGGGCAGCTGTAACACCTCAAAATTTGCCCTCCTCTCTTGGGACTAGCATAACATATTACATATCATTTTTAGGTCATTAGTCATTGCATATTGCATATCATGTGGTCACATTGTGCAAGCCATTCTCCCAAGTCTTGATTCAGAAGATGAGGAAGTCCAAGTGCAAGCTAGGGTTTTATTGGACTGGTCATTAATCATCTGAGGATGTGGAGGTCCAAATTAGGGTTTCATGATTCTCAAAGGATGTTGGTCTTCATCTTGATTGCAATGATTCATCATCATCATCATGGTTTGATTTCATCAAGAGTTGAAGCAGATTCCTTGAGATTAGGGTTTTGACCACTGGTCAACCCTAATCAGTTGCTTTGGGCCAATCAGGGCATGACTAGGAGATGGGGTTTATGATGGATATGGGGATCATCCCATGGTTTTATGAAGCTTATTGAGGCTAGGGTTTCATCCTTGAGCCATTTCATTAGAGGATTGGGGCTCAGATTGATCAATGCATGGCCAGATTCATCTATCAGTTGAAAAAGTCAACGGTGGTCAACTGTGCTTGATTTGATGGATTTGGAGGTGGAAATGAGTTAGATACACTTCATTCATGTTGGAACAAGTGTTATTTGACATTGCAAAGCTCAAGAATGGAGAAAATCAAGTCAGACAAAAAACTGCCAAAAATAGAAAGTGACTTGTAATAGAAGTTTCCAAAAATGGAAAGTTTTTGACCTCAAGACCACATGTCCAAGGAAGCTTCAAATGAAAATTTGTTCAACATGAAAGTTGTAGATCGTGTTCTCACCTTTCTAAAAAGTCCAAGAACTTGAAAATCCCATGTATGGTTGGCAAGTTATGGTCCAGTCAATTTCAAAAATGACCCATAATCAGAGGGGCATAACTTCCACATGGAGTGTCCAAATTGGATGTTCTTTATATGCATAAACTCCATTTGACATGTACTTTCATGGTGCATAATTGGATTTCTTCAAAAATGGTCAATGCAAAAAGTCAAATTTCAACTGTACAGTTAAAAGTCTAGGGGCAAAATTGTCCAACTTGAGAAATAATGAGAATTTTGGAATGGGGATTTTTGCAACACTTCACAAATGACATTTGAAAATTGTTGGAATACTCATAACATGCCAAGGCCTTGTGGTTTGAGAATTGACTTTTGAAATGGACTTGGAAAAATGAACAAAGTGCCATCATATGTGGAAAATGCAAAATACTCATCCAATGCACATGAAACAAGTGGCAACAGCTCATGACAGGTGTTTTGAGAGTGTGTGAGCTGTCAATGAGCTGGCATTGGCTGGCATATGAAAGTACATTTTTGCCCTTGGCTTGAAAATGACACATTTGTTAATCATTGGCATTTTGGTTAATTGAAGTGATTAAGCATGGATTAAGCTGGGATATATATTGTTAATCCTAACTAACTTCTAACAGAATACACAATTCCCAAAATCACAATCTCAAATTCTCCAAATTCATCAATTTCTCTCAATAACACATCAAGGAAAATTTCAAAAATCTCTTCCAATTCTCCATGAAATTCGAAAATTCTTTTTGATTTAATCTCCATTCATCTCCTTCTCCAACTGTTTTGGCAATTGGCATCAAGAAAGCTCAAGAATCACCACTGTCCAAAGTATGCTCAACAATGGTGAATTGGAATTTCTCATAATTGGAGCAAATTCGAGCTAGGCTAACACCTCCATTCATCTTCCCTATCATCAAGCTTGGACTGTTTTGAAGAATCACATCCAAATTCATCACGAATCGCAACTGTCATCAAACAAAGGTGCGAATTCGAATCTCACGGTTTTGTAAATTGTTATATGCATTGTGTAGATCGTTCATCGTAGGTTAGCGTGAAACTTGCGGTTTATGAAATGATTGAGTGAGTTAAGAGAAATCTTGATTTGTAGTTTTGTGTTCATTCCTTTCCAAGCTCGATTCGTGATGTACAGTGGAAATTGATAAAAATCGTTAGCATATTAGTGATGTGCGTTAGGAGACGAAGAGAATGGTATATGATTTGCGCGTTTTGGTTGAGATTTGAGCGGAACCGCATTTGAAGAAGAGGAGCATGTTGTTGGCGCGGGGAAGACGACTTCCTGTAGTTTGTTTTTTCTTGTTTGATCTGTTTCGTGGCATGGAAATTTTGAAAAGGTGTTTCCCTCCCTTATACACCAATAGAATGTCGCCACCGCATAAATGAGTTGGACTGGCCTTGGATTATTACAATAATGCCACTGTAATTTATTTTAATTCGTTTTCACACTAAATAATTATTAAAAAATCACATGAATCTTAGAAAAATCATAAAAAATAATTGGCTAACCCAAAAAATGTGAGGATTTTTTCTATAGCTTCCATTTTCCCTGTAGAATTTTATGGACATGATTTTAGAAATTGTGCTTGGTGGAAAATTGGTTTGACCTAGGGATGTTTGACTTGTGGTATGTTTTGACATGTTTTGCCATTTTTGTTGTGAAATACTCATACTTAAAAAGAAATGCTTGAAAATTTTTGTGGTAATTGTAGACATGCTAATGGTGATTTACATGTACATTTTGTGAATTTTGGATACCTGGTGATTGAGTTATGAATTTTTGTATCCAGGTGTGACAATTTGTGTCACACCTAGCTAGGTCAACTTTCTGGATTTATTTTCATGACATAGGCTTGTTAGAATGGAATGAAATTTTGCATGGATGTTCATGAATATGTTAAGATGCTATGTGAATATTTCTGGATTTTTATGTGGCATTTTCAATTTGATTGATATTTTTCATCTCTGTTGGTCAAATGTGCAAGTTCATGTGGTACATGTTTGTATTATCCTTGTGAAATGCTCATATGGTATTAAATTAGCATGAAATTTGGTATGCTGGTTATAGACACCTGATAGGACATTATGCTTTTGGTCCCATTCATTTCTTAATTGTTTTCATTGACTTATGGATTTTTGAAGTGAATGCATGTGTTGATGTTGTGATTTGGCTCATATAATTGTGTCTGTTTTTCTTGATTTTCATTGACATAGTTCCTTTTGTCCAATTGAGCTAAAATTTGACATGCTAGACCTTGAATATGTCCTGTTTAGGTGTAAATTATTTGAGGATTTTTGGAATTATTTTGATATGCTTTTGATTGAAGTTATTCTGGTTGGATGTTTGATGTTCCATTTGAACCAATTTGACTTGTTTTGTGCATAAAGTGAATATGATGAATGATATAAACATGGGATCAATGGCATTTGCTCTTGTTTGACATTAATTTGAGTTTGGTTGAATATCCCTTGCTGTTTAGACATTTTTGCCATTTTTGGACCCTAGGCTTGGCCTAGTGGTCTAGTTTCTTACATTTGCTTGATTTTTCAGGATAAAAAGCACAATGCTCAAGGAGATTGAATCAAGTTAATTCAATTGAGTTTGTTGGATGTTTGTACACTAACATAACTTTGTTTTGTAGGTTGTGAAGCTTAGGCTTGAGCTTATAGCTTGCCTTGTTATGCATTGACTTGTATAGTCTGACTGAGTAACATTTGCTGTTTATGTTTGTCTGTCTGAGTACTGATGATACTTGATTGTTTTCAGGTACATTTAGTTGCTTACAGTTCTTTAAGAACTTGCTTGCTGCTGCTTGGTTTTTAAACCACTTGAGGTAGGACTTCTATTCTTCATGTAGTCTGGAGACCCGGTTTGTTATTTGGCCGGGCAAACTGTCTGAAGTCCTCCTTAAGAGGCGATGTTTGTGATTGTTTAATATTGTGCCTAAGCAGGTGAAGTCCTCTCTGAGGCAATTGGTGGAAGGTAGGGATATGAAATCTATCCCCCACTATTCTGTGAGTCGTCCCTCTGCTCACACTGCTGTGTGTTGATGCATTGGGACACAAACCCAAGATCTCGTGCTGTTGCACAATCGAGTCAGAGTCTTTGAGCGTAGAAGGGTCCCTCCATTCTGGACCCACGCTCCTTTGTCTGAAGCTCTCCCTGGTCAGGGATAAGAGCTGTGAGGTCTCATCCTCACTTCACCTCTCATCTGCTTCACCTTAGCCTCGTAATGGCAAGGTTAAGAGCGACTAACACCCATGTACAGATGAATTGCTTCGGCAGTTACACCTATTGTTTGAGCCCTCTTGATTGGCTATAGTGCGTGCTATGTGAATATTTGTTTGACATGTTTAATTGGAATGCTTGAAATGCTTGTTTGCTTGTATGCTTGCTTCTTTCCTGGATAGGATTAGATTGCAGTGGTGCAAGTAGGTAGAAACCTGAACGTAGGATAACGATGCATGACAACACTAGGCTCGAGTCCAGCTCCCTGGTAGTGTGTCTTCCCTCAGTTTCTGGCTAGATTTTCCTTTCCCTTTAGGGGGAACTACATCGCCCTGATCCTTGTTCCAGACGAGGTATGTAGGCAGGTGGTCGTGCGAGACCACTCCGGGCAACCTTTTTCTTTTTTTGCGTGTGTTTACTTGTTATCTGATTGTGTGTTTTGGTTCGGATGCCGACGTAAGTCCAGTGATTGGCTGTCGGGCTCCATGTTTGCCGTTTTGTGCATGTTTTGGTTCGGATGCTGACGTAATTCCATCGAGTGGTTGTCGGGCTCCATGTTTGCCATCTGTTTGTGCGTTTTGTGTTGTTTGGCGTGCGTAAGCCGAACTACAGTGGCTCTGATTCTCGTTCCAGACGAGATATGTAGGCATAGGACGCGATGTCCTATCGAGCTCCCTTCTCTTAACCCCACCTGCGTTCCCCGTGTGTGTGTGTGATGTTTTAGCAACCTATTCTTTTCTTAGAACGTGGATCCCGTCGAGTACGACGGACGTGAGGGGTGCTAATACCTTCCCCTTGCGTAACCGACTCCCTTACCCTTTCTCTTTGGTCGCGAGACCATGCTTTTTCCAGGTTTCTCTGAGCGTTTCCTTTCCCTATCTTGGGATAAATAACGCGCAGTGGCGGCTCTGTGTTGTGTTTTTATTTGAGTCCCGCCGGTTGTTTTTTCGCGGATGCGACAGTAGAGGCCAACTCTTCAAAGGTTACTTCATCATCACTTGAGTCATCATCAGATCCCCATCTTCCTGCCAAAGCAGTCACAAGATTTACAACTTCCTCTGTTTCACTCTCATCAGACCAAGTGGCAGCAAGACTCATCTTCTGCTTCTTGAGGTAGGTTTCACATTCAGTCCTGATGTGTCCATACCCATCACATTCATAGCACTGTACCTCTTTTCCTTCTTTGGGCTTCTCATCTGATCTTGCTCTTCTTCCAGCATTGTTGGATTTATTGATGTCAGATGAGATGTTCTTGACATTTGCCTTAAATCTTACATCCATCTTTTTCAACAGTTTATTGAACTGTCTTCCCAACATTGCTACTTCATTGGCCAAATCTTCATCAATCTCCTGACTCTTTTCCTCTTCTGTGTTTGACATAAAGGCCATGCTTTTGGTTTTATTTTCAAAACCATCATTCAATCCCATCTCAAATGTTTGGAAGGAACCAATTAGCTCATCAACCCTCATGTTGGAAATGTCTTGAGACTCTTCTATGGCAGTCACCTTCATAGCAAATCTCTTAGGGAGTGACCTGAGTATTTTTCTTACCAGTTTTTCATCTGTCATCTTCTCTCCCAGGGCTCCTGAGGCATTAGCAATTTCAAGGATACTCATGTGAAATTCATGAATATTTTCATCTTCTTTCATACTTAAATTTTCAAACTTGGAGGTGAGCAACTGAAGTCTAGACATCTTTACCCTAGAGGTGCCTTCATGAGTGGTCTTGAGAATGTCCCAAGCATCTTTGGCCACTTCACAGTTGTTTATCAACTTGAAAATATTCTTGTCTACCCCATTGAATATTGCATTCAACGCTTTAGAATTTCCAAGGGCTAGATCCTCCTCCTCCTTGGACTATTGTTCTTCAGGCTTCTTCTCAATAGTGGCTTCTCCTTTTTTAGTAATTACAGGATGCACCCAGCCTGTTAACACAACCTTCCAAGCCTTGTTATCAAGAGATTTTAGAAAGGCTACCATTCCAGGTTTCCAATAGTCAAAGTTAGAACCATCCAAAATTGGTGGCCTGTGAACAGATCCTCCATTTCTCTCCATTGTACCAGAAAGTATTGTCCCTAGATCTCACCCAGAACTAGAGCAGGATGCCTGCTCTGATACCAATTGAAATTCTGGTATCAGATATAAGATGTAGAAGGTAATGTCACGACACTAATATCTGAGAACACAAATAGGATAAAGATAAAGAATGGTAAAGCAAATGACACAAGCAATTGTTAACCCAGTTCGGTGCAACTCACCTACGTCTGGGGGCTACCAAGCCAGGAAGGAAATTCACTATAATAGAATCAGTTCAAAGACTCTCCGTACACTTCAACAAGTTACAGTCTTTCTCACCTAATCTCTACCCGTGCAATTTCTACCTAAGCACTCTTAGATATGAGAACCCACTCACTTCCTTACAATCACACCTGTGATCTTAAATAACAATCCCTTAAGAAAAGAAAACACTTTTCAATAACACACTCTTGATTTTACTTCACAGTTTCAATCAAGAAGACACACACTTGATCTTGCTTCACAGCTTTGATCAAGTAGACACACACTTGGTCTTGCTTCACAACTTTGATCAAGTAGACACACACTCTTGCTTAACAGCTTTAGAGTGACAAATTACAACCACAAATCAGTCCAATTCAATCATCAAAAGATGACTTGAATGGCTTACAAGTCTTACGACTAAACAAGATACAAACCCTAACTCTCTCTCTATATTTCGCTCAGTATTGGTTGTGTTGTAAAACAGGTTTTCTAAGTCCCTTTTTATAGAAGCTTTCAGCTGGGCTTGGACATCTTGGAAACCCTAAATCTATTTTCCAATTAAATCTTTTCATAACAGCTGGTTAGATCTCCTTGGAAAATAAGTAAATCAGGTTGTAATCCATGATTGAATGCACCTGCAAATCAGATCTTCAATCATACATAAATTGCCATTAATTGTGCAATCACAAAACACCAGACATTCACACTGAATGTTCTGTGTACAGGATGTCATGACATCGGGTCTGACATCCTGGAAAAATCCTGCATAATTCCATAATTCCTTTTATAACTTCCAGTAGGTATACAAACATCAGATGTCATGACATCGTGTATGACATCCTGATACAATCCTGCATACTTATGTTTTTCCATTTCAACTCCAGTAGGAACACATTATCAGAAGCCATGACATTGTGTATGACATTCTGAAACAATCCTGCATGGTCATGTTCTTGAACTCCAGTAGGTACATAGGATATCTTATGTTAAGACATCACACATAACATCTTGTGAACACTCTTTGTTTTACCAAAATTGCTGCCAACACTTAGAACCAACAACTGTTATCAACACTAATATTGTCTCTCCCGAATAAATCTCTCTTAATTACATCCCAATTAACACTCTTGCCCACTTGTTTCGAGTTATCAATACAATGATTCCATAATTAGAGCCTTATTCTGGATTCAAGGGTTCAAATATGTTCCTATTTTTGTCAAACTCTCTGCGTTAAAACTTTTGAAGGTTAAGAAGTAAAATGGAATAGAGAAAATGGAAGGAAACATTACTTGTACTTGGTTGGTATAAGAGTGTATCGAAGTTTCTACATAGGTGGATAAATGGCCAAGAAAATGTTACAAATATATGAAATGGTGAAGATCTTAAGACAAATTATCTTGAAAATATATAAGCAAAGGTAGATTAGGTGGATTTTTTGCGCCAACAATCATCATGTCTTGTTAGAAAATCAATGGCATGGCTTCAAAGCACGTGCAAAATTGACGATTCAGATCTAATGCCCTTATAAAGACAATTAGTTTAATCAGGGCCATTTTATGAAGGATACTAATAGTCTTGAATAAGAGACCATTTGATGAAAGTAAATTGAAGCATTTCCAATCCTATAGATTTGATTGGTTTGATAATATAATACTAACCATCATGTGTAGTATCGTCAATAGGCCATATCACCCCCTCAACCACTTCACTCGTACATGCCTTATGCTTGAGGGTTATGGAATATCATATTCCTCTCAAACTACTTCGCGGTTATAAACCTCATGATTGGGGATCGTGAACCATCATAAATATTGTAGCTCAGAGCCCACATAATACAAATGATCTCGGCCCAATATAATGTAGTCACGTGGGACACATGAAAGGTCTTAAATAAGATATAACTAGTTGACCATGTGCTCGTCACGTGGGCTAGATAGATGCATCACAAGACTTCCTTAGAATGAGGTCACCTTCTAAGATCCCTAGTGGAGCATGATCAAGCTAAATTTGAGAAAAAAAGCCTTAAGGAACTTCACATTTTACTAAGCTAAAAGGTTATATAAACACACCTCTAGGATTATATTAGAGATCACGTACAATAATCACTAACTAAAGACCTCTTTTGTTATATTGTCAATAATATCACTACTATTGTACTCATAGAAATTACAAGTAAAAATAACGTAAAAAATAATTCTTATTCTAAGAGTAGATTTAATTCCCTCACATTTGGGACTACCCTTTAATCTTCAATAAAGATAATTTTCCGATTAATTTATCTTTTGAGGTAAAACATATTGATAATGAACCTTTAACCAATTTGTCCATTGATTCATTATAGAATCAAGACGGTTCTTATCTCTTAATTTTGAATTTAATCTTCCTCCTTGTATTCTCAATAAATACTCCTTTATTTCATTGTTAATAAAAAAAGATCTTCCATGAGATTCAAAAATAGATTTTAATTTATATCAATTACTAACTTAACTTTAAGATAATTTAAACAGTACATAGGCTTGTGACAAAGAAGATACATCACAAAAATTCTCTGAATTCATATTCCAAGATTTGTCTATAGTCGACATAAAGGGAATTATACTTAAAATTAAAGTCAACTTTTGTTAAAGGTTGGATTATATTTGTCAAAATTTATTTCTTACATGATCAGACTATATGATGCCGTACCAAAAATAAAACCAAATAATAAATTAAAGATAACAAAATGCCTTATATAACAATCAATGTTGTATATCTAAAAGTCTTTGAAAATCTATAAGATGTTATAATCCATAAGAATCATAATTTTTTAATATTTTGTAGATTTTATATAATGCTAAAGAAAAATGAGCTAGTTAAATGTTATGTTTAGGCATGTCATTACTTCTCATAAACTCAAATGTGAATTCTCTAACAATTCACGTTCTCTGTCTTAACTCTATCGAGGATGGAGAACTAAAATCCAAACCCGTCATAAACAGATTCGAGTTGGTTTTGAGTATCCCGTCCACCTCATCCATTAGTAAAATCAATTTTTTTAATAAAAATATTTATTTTTCCCAATATTTTAAATAATAAATACAAATCAAATTATTAAGACATTAACCGCATATTTATTATTATAAATCATCAAACTAAATAATAAAATACATAATTAAATAAATGAGACGAGATTAAGGATCTGTCGGGGTGAGTACTAATGTTCCCATTATCCAACCCATCATTGTATTTTATAATCGGAAAAAAATTCAAATTCAAATCCAAACCCAATCAAAACAAATTTTTCCTATCAAATTCGAAATGAATTAAGATGGATATCCATAAATACGAATTATGTTGCTACGCATAATCATATATTTTATATTAATAAAAAAATAATATATATCACTTTTGTTAAAATAATTATTATATAGTTGAACTATTTCACATTCAATATTAAATATGTTTTATATACGCGTCTATAATTTTATAATGCTAACTTGTATTTTAACTAGCATAAGTTAAAAATTAAATAAAAAATTATTATCTTAAAAATTATACATTAATTTTAATAAAACTATAAAATTAATTATTTATACAATTTTTTTATAAAGTATTACTATTTTTAATATCATATTATCGAGTTATTTTATAAATATTAAGATGTTATCATTTGTTTTTTTAAAAGTATATAGACGAAATACCCAAAAAAAAAATACTTTTAAGGAATTTGTATTTAATTCGAAATTAGTTTCTCGGTGCACTATAGTCAATGATATCTATACAGTCAACAATTCCTTTTATCTTTTCCTTTTCAAAGCAAGCTAACAATCAAAAGCAAAGTATCACACTACAACCTGTCACTCAACAATCAAATGAATAATACTAACAAACACCAAAAAAGAAAAAAAAAAAACAATAACGACAAAAAACAAACTCCGAAAACCACGTAACTAACACACCCCTGAAAAACTCACACGTGTCACCATCCAACAACACCCCCATCCCCAACCCTTCAATAACATCGCCATCCTTGCGTCCCTTCACCTTCACACGCACATCTCGCACGTGCACTTTTCCTTTTTTCTCGCCACATCTCTCTCTCTCTAAATCATAACATTCCATTCCTAAAAACTCAAATCAAAATTCAAAACCCTATCACTGCCATTTTCTCTATCCAATGGGAGCGGTTACGTCGTCGATGGCGGCGAAGTTCGCCTTCTTTCCGCCGAATCCGCCGTCGTACGGCATCGGAGTTGACGAAGCTACCGGAAAAAACAAGATCACTGGAGTTTCCACTAGAGAAAACGTCGACGTTTTGAAGCTTTGTACGAAGAGAGCAAATAGCATCGTTGCTTTGTATATAAAGAACACTTCAGCTTCTCTTACGGTTCTGTATTCTCATGGAAACGCCGCTGATCTGGGTCAGATGTACGAGTTGTTCAGTGAACTCAGTATTCACCTCCGAGTCAACCTCTTGTGGTATGTTGCCACGTGCGAGCACGTGCCTTCCTTTTTGTGTTTCCATTCTTTAGTACTATCACTCTTACTATTATTGTTAACATCATAAAATTATTAATATTTTTTTTTTTTAGTTTTTAAAGCTATATTTGTGGAAAAAAGTTCAACTAAAATTGTTGCTTTCTTTTTTTGGCTTATTATTATAATTGTATATTATTATTCTTGTTGTTATTTTTAGGTTAATTTCTGATTTTTTTTAATGTTGATTTTTTTTTTTGTAGTTATGACTATTCTGGGTATGGTCAATCTTCTGGGAAGGTAAGCAATATGGCTTTTTTTAATTTGCATATGGTTGTAAAGTGTGATTTTGATTTGGGTAGTGATTTTATATATAATGTACCTTTTGCATGTTTGTTAAATAGTTTCCTTTTTGAGTTTTAAGATAAGAGACATTTTGATTAGTATTTATAATGTGTAGATAGATCTTGAATCGATAGTGGAGATTATTTAAATATGATTATGTGAAATTGTAAGTTAAGGCGATTGATCTCGAAGAATATCAAGTAATGTGTGTATTTGGTGATTTGGCAATGTGGGGAATCTGGATCTTACAGTTCACTGTTTTGTTATTGACAGCAGAAAGGAAGTAATGTTTCAATTTTTGACAAGATTTTTTAGGCGGATAAGATAGTTATGACTTGACAACTCTAGTATTTTTTGTTTGACGGTAGAAAAGAGACTAGGTTGGATTGAGGATGTGGAGAGAAGAACTGTAGGTTCTGTGGTAAGAAGAGTAGATTAGATGGAGACAAGTCAAACAACTAGAGGCAGAGGAAGACCTAGAAATACTATAAGAGAAGTTTTAAGAAAGATCTCGAGATAAATGATTTGGATAGAAGCATGATCCTGGATAAAACATTATGGTGGAAGTTGATCTATGTAGCCGACCCCGCTTAGTGGGATAAGGCTTGATTGTTGATGTTGTTTCATTTTTATGGATATTTTTTATTTAGAGAAAGTCAAATGTTAACCTTATAGAAATGTTTTACTCTCATTTTACATATACCAAATAAAATTCATGATTAAAAAACAATGTCTAGATCATGTTTAAGTTGATAACAATGTGCAATTTTTTGGACAGCCTAGTGAACAGAACACTTATGCAGATATAGAGGCTGCTTATAAATGTTTGGTAGAAATGTATGGGGCCAAAGAAGAAGATATTATTCTGTATGGACAATCTGTTGGTAGTGGTCCTACTACAGATTTAGCTTCCCGTTTACCCAATCTTCGAGCTGTCATTCTCCATAGTCCCATCCTATCTGGCCTTCGAGTCATGTATCCTGTGAAGCGGACTTACTGGTTCGACATTTATAAGGTTTTATCTCTATTACTTCTACATTGGTGAATTTTGATGTTCGATTTGGATCGATGTTTTTTTGATGTCATATTACATAGTTTTAATGATTCTTGCTTGCTTTCTTTGCAGAACATCGATAAAATTCCTTTGGTCAACTGTCCAGTTCTTGTAATTCATGTGAGTATGTATATTTATTTCAAACAAGTATATAATGGACTAATAATTTCGAGTACTTATGCAATGGCTTAAGTAATATAGTGGTATTTGTCCCATTTGTTTTCTATACATACCCTCATAATTCTTGGTAATAATCTTGTTGAACCTTATTTAGCTGTATTGATAATTTATAAGAGAAGTATATTATATAATAGGTTTATAGTACAATTAGAAGCAGTTACAACTTACAGCCAACCTGCACATGTGCACAGGATTGGAAGTAGTTACAGCTAACCTGCACATGTGTACATGATATCTTCTCTATATAAAACTTTAATCATCACAATTGAGAACCAATGAAAACAGAATATTCTATATTCAGAATTCTGTTATGAATTATCTTCAACTTTTGCATAATTTGATATGTTGTAATATTTGGAGCCATTTTGATTACAAAATCTTGCTCTCAGTCGTTGAGAAATTCCGATAGAAACCCAAATTACAGAAAATACAGAAATTCTAAGGTTAGTGTAAAAAGCAAGAAATATTACAAAAGATATCCCCTATAATCCCATAGAAAAGCTCCTCAGAGTTGAAGATGATTCTCACTCTGCCCATCTCTCTCTCTCTTCCATCCTCTTATATTATATAACAGATCACCAATTCACTCAGCCATATCACATTCTTTCCCTCTTTTCTATATTTTGAATTTGATGGCATCACTTCACACATAAAGTGGCTTGTGCAACCAATTAGGTAATTGTCTATTTCATATTCTCATTTAGGTTCCTAACAAATTCTTGATTATTGTTGTGGATTCCATGAGCTTCCTGTACGTATTTTTCAAGCACCGTGTCAAGTTTTCTAAAGTGTTCTGATAAGAAAGTTGAATTAGAAGCATCATTTTTATTGAAGAAATCTGACCAAGTATCGTATCGTATGCTATTGTTTTGGGTGAAATTAGGAGGTTTACGAGTCTTGATTGGACACTCACTTTCATTCACAGCTTGAGAGAAGGGACTGCATGTGCAGATTGGTTGGCTAAATTTGAGGATAACATGAATTGTGCTATGAAGATTTTGGTTTTTCTGTCTCCTCCTCCCCCCCTGATTGGTCACTCACTTTCATTCACACTTTTTTTATTTGATTAACTCAAATCAAGTTTTGGTCTTGGATATTCCATGCGGGAAGTATTCTACAAGTTACCATTGCCTTCCATTGCTCTTGCTTTGTAAACTGATACAGTGAACTATTTTTGGTTTTCACCATGTACATGGTGGTATCATCACTCTTAACAACTTTTTCATACATTCAAGCTCTTAAATCGAACTATTTTTCAACAACAGGAAAGCATAATACTCAAATAACAAATAATGTTATGCCTTTCTATGTTGTTTGCACTAAAAGAAGAGGGAAAGTGTAGATCATCATGGTTATCATGCATACTCAATCGATGTTTAATTAGGCATTCAAATATGGAAATATACATGATTGACATAAATATTCAATGGTCTAGTTAAGTTTGATATCTGGTTAATTTTCTTGTTAATCACCTAAACTAATTGAATAATGCAATTAATTGTCTTTACAATGTCTATTTTGTAAGATGGTTCTTTGTATGGTTTGTCTCTTAGGGAACAGATGATGATGTAGTAGATTGCTCCCACGGGAAGCAACTTTGGGAACATTGTAAAGAAAAGTACGAACCATTATGGGTTAAAGGAGGAAATCATTGTGACCTAGAACTTTACCCTCAATATATAAAGCACCTAAAGAAATTCATTGCAGCTATCGAGAAGTCCTCACGTCAAAGAACTGAACCTGGACCAGCTCCCGATCAACTAGACATACCTCGGGACAGCAAAGATTTCAGAGAGAAACCTAGACCTAGCATGGATCTAAGGGAAAACTCTAGACGAAGTATTGAGTTCAAAGAAAAGTCTAGAATAAGCACAGACCTTAAAGAAAAATCAAGATCTGGAGTGGATAAAAGAGATAAATCAAGAAAGAGTGTAGATCGCACCGACAAATTAAATAATGGAGCAGACATTCCTGAGAAAGCTAGAAATAGCATTGACCGGTAACTTACAAAACTGCACCTGAATGTGCTAATGTTATTTACACTTGTTTTGTTTCTAACTATTTTTATGTATTGTGGCTGCAGTTTTGGGGGGATGGTTAGATCAGTTGGATTATGCAATATTGATTGTTTCAGACCGTCGGCAACTCATGCATAAAGATGACACGCTTACACGCCGAGGTTGTATTCTTCTAATTGATTATTTGATTGGTTTATGGGATGTATGGTTTATAGGAATCTGTTCCACCGTGTGATTTATTTTCTAAAATTTATAGATATAGATCAAAAAGTAATTTAACCAGGCCACTAAATTTTCTTAAAATATCATAATCTAACCTCTCTGTTATTAGTATTCCTGCATAGACCAAGGTAGTGACTAGCGAGTTCTATTGTTTGGATTGGTGTTGCTTGCCATACAAACAACAGTTATACAAAATGTCACCATTTATGAAGTGTTAGATTTACTTCTACTTCTGTGCAGTGTTACTTTTAAAAAAGAATCTGCGCCAACACTTGATGAGTTCAGGTGCTTTAAAATGCTGTTTTATCCTTTAGCTTGTCTATCTAGCAACTTTCCTATGACATTCTGCATTCTCACTTGATGTGTTCATGATACTAACAAGTAACAACTAACATTACTATTAATGTTTTGTTCCATGTCGCGTTATGAAAGACTTGATACTAGTTTGGAACTTTATCATGAACTCTCTAGGTGGGGATGCTGTTTATAGTAACATGCATGAATACAGTTGTCAACAAAAATTGAAACAATAAATACAACCAAAACGTTTATATATTATAGATTTTTTAATTGATTTGTATCTTTATTTACTGGAATTGATTTGAATCTTTGAAACTATAAAAATGGTAGTTATTGTAAGGTTAAATTACACATTTGATTTGTTAAGTTTTTTGTTTATATTTTGGTCCTGAAGTTAATTACAAATGTTATACACATCGAGTTCTTTAAGTTTTTGTTCTATTTTAGTTTTTTAAACTTTAAATATTCGAAAAATTTATCATTTTAGTTTGACTCTTTCAATGTTTCCTATGTTTTTAACGGAAATTGGTTTATTGCTTCAGTTTAAACACTCAGTCACACAGTTGTTGCAAACAGTAACATTTTGTTGGGTAAAGATCCTCTCCATTTCTCAAAAGAAATAAAGAATACCATTATCAAAGTTTCAATTGTACACAAGTCAAATTATACAAAGTATATGTCACAGTTCAAAAATATATACATTTATGTACCAATACTTTTGTAATTGTACTCTCCATTTCTTTTGAGAAATAGAGAGGATCTTAACTCCATATTGTTACGGATTGAAATTGTCACCAAAATATAATTGTGATGGTTGCAACCATCATCAAAGTATTTGACTTGTTAAAAAGCATAGGAGTGTAGGGTATCTTTAAATTAGTAGGAATGATCATAGGTCTTAATAGTTTTATAATGGTTAAGGTTTGTTTGCGAAGGCGAGAGATCCTGTATGGTGGTGAGAAAGGGTCAACTCATGTGAGATTAAAGACTTTGTGTTTATGCGTTATACCGGGTAAGTTATGATATGTCTCTTTTGCTAGGGAAGATGTATTTATAGAGGCTTCTTGGATCTATGGTTCAAATAACCCTCAAGAAGTAGTAACTGTTCTCCCTTGACTAGGTGAAAATGTTGACATTCTATTCCCCCGAGAGTTGTTGCATGCCTCTGTATATTCAGTTAGGGACTAGATAAATGATACTATTGACGTCTTTTCTCAGGGAAAACCCCGTGTCACATAAAGGCCACGCCTTGGGGTAGATGCCCCATCGAATGACATGTGTTTTCCTATTCAGGAGTCTTAACAAATATATCACTACACAGTCCCTCAAGCACGAAGACTTGCAAATGGTGAAGTATTTTAAGCTTCTCTTAGGTTGACCTTTGTGGCCAGGGTGAGTCCCTTAGTTGTAGGTGTCTCATTTAGCTGGAGGGTGAGTCGCGCTTTTTTTATTTGGAGGACAATCAAGATGAAACTTTGTATATCCCACTACCACCTAGCTACCTAAGACACACTTGACTAGAAAGGGGCTCGCCTCTCATTAAAAATGCCGCATTATACTTAGGGACTTACCCAAATCTGAGGGGCTCGCCTCTCATTAAAAAGGTTGTCTTCAACTGAGGGATTCACCCTCAAACTAAGGTACCTCACTAATGATAGGAGTCTTGAAAATATTTACAAAGCCCTTGTGCTTGAGGGACTATGTAATGTTATATTTGGGAGGGTCCTTAACAAGGGCGACTCCTAGATCCTCCTTTAGAGTGATTTCGTCCAGGCGACATTTCCACATAACATGGGGGGGCTCACCTTTGAGATAGATGACGTGTACAATACTATTATCTCTCATTAAGTTCGTGAGAGGGAGTCTCACCATGGCTCCCTAAGAAAAAGATAGTCAACAGTCTTTCCTAATCATAGGGGAGCGATTGCTTCCCGTGAGGGTTTCCTAAACCCTAGATCCAAAAGGCCTATATAAATACTTCTCCTCCAGGAAAGAGGGGACCTATCATAATTCATACGCTTATACCTAAGCACCATATAAATATAGAGAATCTCTTACCTCACGTGAGCAAGTCCTCTAAACTACAATAAACACCATCATACAGGACTTCTCGCCGTCGTGGGCAAGTCCTAACCACCATACACTATAATATACCTACTAAGGCCTCTAAGTCTCTATGACCTTGCAAGGATAACATGCACACAAGTACTTTTTGACTAGTACAAAATTATTATACTGAAATACAAAGAGTCCAAAGGCTCATGAATAAGAATGTTGTGTCCCATAGGGCTATGGATGTTATTTTTAAGAGGATAGGTTTTACAATCCGAAAGGAGGTAGTGGTGTTGCTTGTTGTATGCTTGCTTCCCATTTATGTATAATCTTTATTTATAAATATCTATATAATTAATAAAAGATTACTCTTTTTGAATTTTTTCGTGTTCCTTTTATTAGGGCTCGATTTTAAAATTGGGACATGGCCTCCTAATTGCTTGAGATTGTCTTGCCACAAGCAAAATTAATAAGAATAAGAACCACTTACATCATAACTTAATACGAATTAGACATTGTTGAACTTAGATGAACAAGGTGGATATTATGGCTTCAAGCATTAACGATGTGTGGAGAAGTTTCGGTCATTAACAATTAAGACAAAAATGATGTTGAGCGATTAAAGGGCACAAACACGTTGGAAAATTTGTCAATTTTGAATTCAAATTTTGTTGGACACATATCACTCTAATGTTAAAGTTGTGAAAAAATTAAAATGAAGGGACCAAAAATTCAATTTTTGAAATGGAGATCAAAACTTAAAAGAACGAAAATAGGGGGACAAAATATATATGGTGAGGCCTAGGTTGCCCCATAAAGAACAAGGGTAAGTTACCCATATGACTTGTATTCAATCAAAATCTGACACATGTAATCACTAACAATTTGCAATAAATATCTTAAATTAGAAAAATTGATATGTAGTTTATCTTATTTTTCTTTTAAACCAGTGACAACTAATACTATTTTATTCATCAAACAAGAGTAGTGTTGGAATAAAATTGGTTAATACCGTATCCATTGGATTTTGATGATGACAAAGTATTTAAAGAACAATTAAATATTCTAACATCTCTTCAATAATGCAAGATTATATGATTAAGAACAGACATAGAGAAGCTTGATGAATCTGCATCTGAAGATCAGACTCAGACTCTCAAGATCACTTCTGAAGACTTTGGCACACGAAGAAGTCAACTTTGAAGAAAGTCAGCCTCTGGTGACCCAGACTCTGAAGCTTTAGAAGCCAAGAAGTGGACTTTGAAGAGTGAAGTATGAAGAAAGTAAACCTCTGAAGTAGAATCTCTTCAATCGAGACAACTCTGACAGACTTAGATGACGGTGTGAAAAACACAAGAAAGAGGGGTTTAAATTGGGTTTTACAAGCAAAAACTTTTTTCAAAACAAGAACACCACCAATAAGTTAATAAAAAAGAGATAAAAAAACAAGTATTTTTATTTTGGTTCGCTTGAAACTCAAAGCTAATCCAGTCCACCCGCCAATGTGATTTTACCTTACACACAAGGACACAATCCACTATAATCAATATATTACAACAAACACAAAGAATAACCTTCTTTGTTTTCTCAAGGATCCAACTATACCCTAGTCTCCTTAAGGACTCACAAAGAACAACCTTCTTTATCTTCTCAAGGATAACCTCCTTAAGGATTCAAACAAACAATTTGAATAATATTTTGTGTGTTACAAGACGCTTCCACACAACAGATTTTACACAAATAAATAACAAACACTTAAATAAAAAATGTATACAAAAGAATGATAACTTTTCACAAATAAATAAACTTGTCAAAATATTGTATATTCGGAAGCTGTTCTTCAAGTCTCCTAAGTCTTACTTATATAGCATAAGCATAAGACAGTTAAAGGGCAAAATGGGGAAAACTCATTTGAGCGGATGTCCACTGTTGGATTGGAAAGGAATGATATTGCATACTGTCCTTTTGCCCACAAATTCAATAACAAGTGTGATGTATAGTACCGTCCTTGCCCACGAAATCAGGTAGTGGAAAGGATGTTCGATTTGTACTATGTACTATTTGATCACATTCCCATTTTGATTTTATCTTCAAGTTCATTGGCTTCTGATGAAACTTGATGAAGCATGAAGTGAAGAAACATAAAGCTGGATTTAGAAACTTCAGAATCTTTGATCAGAACTCTGACAACTTCAGTAGTCTGGCTTGCGATCTTTAGAGTCTTCAGAATCTTTAGTCAGAACCTTGATAACTTCAATCGTCTGGCTTGAGATCTTCAGAATCTTCAGCTACATAACATAACTTCAGAAGCTTGCCATTCTTCAGAAGTTTAGTGATCAGAGTCACGTCCAGAAGCATGAATTAAGAGAACATTGCAGCAACAACATAATGTCTCCTTAGAAGCTTCTTAGGAGTGAATCAACACAGAAGCAGAGAGAACATTGAAATAGCAATATTGAACATCTTTCAGAACTTCTAATAGTTGGGGCATAAGCAAACTTGGAACACATAGTTTAGAAATTGATGACGTTGCACATCATATCTTCATAATCAGAACTGGTTGTTAAAGCTACATAATAACAAACCATTAGGATACCAAAATTGTTCTCACACAAATACAATATTGTTATCATCAAAACTCAAGGTATATACATAGAGCCAAATCTTGTTCTAACAATCTCCCCCTTTTTTATGATGACAAAACATGTATTTTGATGAACAACTTTGTACAGGGTAATCTCAGAAGAATACATCTTACAGAAGCACAAAGCTCCACCTGAGATGTATAATCATATAAAGATAAAAAAAATGAAATAACACTTTCCTGATTAACTTTTTGAAATTCCAGAATGAGTTTTCTGTCAACATCTGTTTTTTCTTCAGAAGTTGATTGATGTTGTCCAGAGCACTAGTTTGATAACATCCTCATTATGATAAGCTTCACTTCAGAAGCTTTGTTGAGTTCTTTTGAAGAAACCTTAGAGCTGGTTAGCTCATTAAACAAACTGATTTTCTTATAAGAACCTTGACTTTTCAAGTCTGATTACCATAGAAGGACTTCTTCCTTATAGCTGGATTCCAATTCCATGTTTTTCAGAAGAAAAAAATTGTTCCTTGAATCTGATTCTCAATCATCAACATGAAGGTTGTACAGACTCAGATAAAAGACCATTTCATCAGAAACTGGTAACTTATATTCTGATCTTTGAAACTTCATAAGAACCTTTAATGCTTGAACAGAAACCATTCTGATTCTTGAAATATAACCATGCAAAACACTTAACAAACTCTTTTTCGAAGTAGTTGTTAGCAGAAAACATTAATCAATATTTGGGTTTTTAATTAAGGAATTTAGACATCAAAATAAACATTAATTCTTCCCCTTTGATACATTATGTTTTCTCCCCCTATGTCATCAATAAAAAAGATATAGACAAAAAATAAAATAAATAAAGAGAAACAAACATATTTTCATTGAAAATGCCAAAAAGACAGTGAAAGATACAATTGGAAAAAATCAAAACGGAATTACAAAGTACTGAAATGAACTACAAATGAAATGCAGCAAGAAAAACATTAAAAACAAACACACATACATTAAAAAATACACACACGTGCGAAGACTCTTTAGAAAAACTAAGGGTTTTGGGAAGAAGGAGGAGGCGGCGGAACAACTGGGTAGTTATCCAGAAGATTAAAGGGGTCTACCAAATGATCAATACCCTCTACAAGATAGATTTCCATGTAGTGTGCTAAAATTTCGGATGGATCGATCTTTGTGAAGATAGGATAGTTATCCACATGAATATTACTACTGTTGATTTCTTCCTTGAATGGATGAGTGCCTTCACTAGAGACAGATCTAAGAGGATATCTATGCTGAGCTAGTTGTAGTTGTTGAAACTGTTGTTGAATCGGTTGTTGTTGAGCAACCTTTGATCGACTTGGAGAGAGTTATTATTGTTCATCCATTGAAGAAGATAACGAAGATGAAGAACAATTGCAGAGAGAGAGAGAGAGAGAGAGAGAGAGAGAGAGAGAGAGAGAGAGAGAGAGAGAGAGTTGTTTTAGGTTTGAAAACTGAAAGTGTGGGAGTAATGTGCGCGTAGTGTGAAAAAGTGAGTGAAGTGGGTTTATATAGAAATTTTTTCAATGATGATAAAATGGAAATACACAGTCATAACGGGAAGCGTAAGAGTTTAAACCTAATTCCAAGAATTGTGAAACCCAATGTGTCATGCTTTTATCATGCATGCTCAAAAAGTGGGACAGTTGTCGCCACTAAGAACCACATGAAATCAAATGACACGACAACCATTTAATGCAGCAACTATTTAAAATCAGGAAGACAAATCAATAAGATTGACTCTAATCAGAACCTTTCTGATTCATGAAAACTTTCTTACTTCAGAAAGCTCATGTTTCAGAGTAAAAAAGAAAACATTCTCAGAATATAATCTAGAGTTCTTAAGACTTAAACTTTCTGAAATACATCTTTTTATTCTGGACATAATTTCATAAATAAGTTTTCTAGAATGAACACAAATCTATCTTTAGCAAGAGGTTTTGTAAAGATATCAACCCATTAATGGTCTGTATCAACAAATTTCAAATGAAAAGTTCTCTTCTAAACATAGTCACTTAAAAAGGGATGTTTAATTTCAATATGTTTAGCCCTAGAATGCAAGATATGATTCTTAGATAAACAAATATCAGAAGTATTATCACAGAGAATATGAATGTTACTCTCAGATATCTAATAATCTTCCAAATGACTCTTCATCTAGAGTATCTGAGTGTTGCATCCAGAAGCTGCAATATATTCAGCTTCGGCTGTTGAAAGCGCGATTGTTGACTGTCTCTTGCTGGACCATGAGATCAAGTTATCTCCTAGAAATTGGAAATTTCCAGAAGCACTTTTTGTTTCTATTCTGTCTCCAGCATAATCAGCGTCACAATAGCCTACTAATTTGTATTCACTTGATTTTCTATAAAAAAACCAAGGTTAGTAGTACCTTTCAGATACCTAAAGATTCTCTTAACAACAGTTAAGTGAGTTTCCTAGGATCAGATTGGAAGAGAGCACATAAGCAGACACTGAATAAGATATCAGGTCTAGAAGTGGTTAGATATAAAAGAGAGCTTATCATACCTTTGAATAACTTCTGACTTACCTTACTGCTTACCTCTTCTTTCTCCAGAATACATGTAGGATGCATTAGAGTCTTTGCTAGCTTACATTCTGATAAGTTGAACTTCTTTAGAAGTTCCTTTGTATATTTGCTCTAATGAATATACGTTCCTTCTAAATGTTGATCAATCTGGATTCCCAGAAAGAACTTGAGTTCTCCCATCAGACTCATTTCAAATTCTACCTGCATTGACTTAGCAAAAACCTTACACAACGACGCATTAGCAGAACCAAATATAATATCATCAACATAAATTTGCACAACCAAAATATTATTCTTAAAGGTTTTGCAAAAGAGAGTTGTGTCCACTTTCCCTCTAGTAAAATGATTTTCCAAAAGAAAATTACTTACTCTATCATACCAAGCTCTGGGAGTTTGCTTCATACCATATAACGATTTTTTCAGTTTAAAAACAAAATTAGGATTTTGAGAACTTTTAAAATCAGGAGGTTGGTGCACATATACTTCTTTATAAATATACTCATTCAAGAATGCACTCTTAACATTCATCTGATAAAGGATGATGTCATGATTATCTGCAAAAGAAATTAAAAGACGAATATACTCTAACTTGGAATCTGGAGCAAAGGTTTATGTATAGTCTATATCGTCTTGCTGACTATAAACTTGTGCTACCAATCGAGCCTTGTTTCTGACGACCTCACCTTTCTCATTCAGCTTATTTCTGAAGACCCATATGGTTCCAATGACATGGAAACCCTTTGGTTTCTGAACAAGATCCCAACCAATGTTTATGGTGAATTGATTTAGTTCTTCATGCATAGCCAGAATCCATTCATTATCCAGAAGAGTTTCATCAATAGATGTCGGTTCTATCAGAGATACCAAACCTAGAAGAGTCCCTTCAGAAGGTTTGAATGAAGATCTTGTTATGACTGGAACATTCTTGTCTCCCAAAACCAGTTCTTCAGAATGAGAAGTTCTTGATCTACTCTTCTTCTGATGAGTTGGATCAACGATAGCTTCTGGTTGAGTCGTTTCCTCAGACTCTGTAGCTTTGCCTTCTGAGTCTTTTTCTCCATAATCAGTATCCTTGGATTATGAAAGATTGATATTCAGATATGTAAATTTCTCAACTAGTTTTGACTTTTCAGGATCAAGCTTATCATTGAATCTAACATGAATTGATTCCTTAACAGTTCTTATTTATGTGTTAAAGATTTTGTAGCCTTTGGAGCATTCAGAATATCATAACAACAAACACTTTTGTGCTTTAGAATCATACTTACCAAGATTCTCTTTAGTATTTAACATAAAACATTCACATCCAAAAGAGTGAAAATAAGAAATGTTGGGCTTTCTATTCTTCCACAATTCATAAGGAGTCTTACCTAGAATAGGTCAGATAGAAATCCTATTTGAATATAACAAGCTGTGTTAACTACTTCTGCCCAGAAATGCTTAGCCATATTAGTTTCTTAGATCATGGTGCAAGCCATTTCTTGAAAAGTCCTATTCTTCCTTTCTACAACTCTATTTTACTGTGGAGTTCTAGGACATGAGAAATCATGGGAAATACCATTTGAATCAAAGAGTTTTTCAAAATGTTTACTTTCAAATTTACAACCATGATCACTTCTGACTTTGACTATTTTACAATTCATTTCTATTTGAACTAGTGAGCAGAAGGTAGAAAACACAGAATATGACTCATCCTTGTGTTTCAAGAACTTTACCCATGTCCAACGACTGTAGTTATCAATTATGACAAATCCATACTTCTTTCCATTGATAGAAGCAGTTTTCACTGGTCCAAATAAATCAATGTGCAGAAGTTCTAACAGTCTAGAGGTAGAAATAACATTTTTTGCTTTGAAGGATGTTTTAGAAACCTTTCCTTTCTGACATGCTTCATAAAGATCATCTGAAGCGAACTTCAGATTGGGTAGACCTATGACTAATCCAAGCTTATTTAGCTAAGAAATCCTTCTCATGCTAACATGGCCCAAGCGTATATGCCATACCCATTGCTCCTCATTAACAGACATTAGACATTTTACATTTTGATCTTAAAGATCAGAAAGTCTAATTTTATAAATGTTGTTCTTTCTCTTTCCGTTAAAAAGGATTGTACCATCTTTCTGACTGACAACCTTACACGACTTTTGATTAAAGATGATATCATAACCATTGCCACTAAGTTGACTAATAGATAATAAGTTATGCATCAGACCGTCAACTAAAAGAACATTAGTAATAGAAGGAAGTTTACCATTACCAATGGTTCCAGAGCCAATGATCTTTCCTTTCTGATTTCCTCCGAAACCAACGAAGCCTCTAGGCTTAAGTTCCAAATCTTGGAACATAGACCGTCTGCCCGTCATGTGTCGCGAGCATCCACTGTCCAGGTACCATGGCTGGTGTTTCAGCTGAGTTGTTAAAGATGTCAGCAACATAAATTATTTTATCCTTAGGTACCCACTTTCTAGGTCCTCTCTTATTAGTTTTCCCAGAGTTTCTTACAACTTTGGATCTTTTAGCAGAAGGATAATCATGAGAGATTTGTGCATGATACTTAGGTTTCAGAACAGAGTTCTGATCCTTTGTATGTTTCTATGTCTGTGCAGAAGTATCAAGCTCAGTTCCAGCAGACACGAAATGCACATAGCGAGGTTTTGGTTTTACCTTCTGACTTTCGTCAAGTTTTATAGATTCTGTACAACCTAAATCTTTCTTGCCATTTCTGATAACTCCATAGATCAAGGAAGCTATTTTTATTCTATCTATGCTTTTAGCCAGAAAGTACTGGAATGCTCTATCATATTTAATGACACAATCAGTACCAGAAGCTTCTGAGATTATTTCCTCCTCTAGCTTAAAAAAATTTCTTTTCAAAGCAGAGTTGTTACTTTCTAAAGAAAATACTTTTTCATTTAGAGAGGAAATATTTTTCTCAAGCTCACTCCGAGTTTCAGAATCAATTACTTAGACTTGTTTAAGGCCTTATATTTACTCTGAAGACTCTGGTACTTTTCCAGCATTTCAGAGAGACATGATTCAATATCAGAATGAGATATGTTAAAAAATACCTCTTCAGAATCGGAGTCGGATTCTGATTCTGTTAATACCTTGTCTTTTGGTTCTTTAGAACTTGTGGGATCCTCTGTAGTTACCATCAGTGCAATGTTGGCTTTTTCTTTGTCAGAATCTTCTTCTTCAGATTCTGAGTCATCCCATGTAGCCATCAGCCCTTCTTGACTTTAGAGAAATTCTTCTTAGGCCTCCTGTCCTTTTTTCAGCTTAGGAAAATCACTTTTGTAGTGGCCTGTCTCCTTGCATTATAAGTAGATAACCTTTTTTCCAGAACCTAGCTTCTTCTGTCCAGACGAAGAATCAAAGCGACCATCTGTCCTTCTGACTCCTTTGAATTTTCCTTGACCATTTTTCTTGTGTTTCCAGAGTCTATTGACTCTCTTTGAGATTAGAGACATCTCATCACCATCATCTGAGTCTTCATCATATCCTTTTGATTCTTCCTCAGCTTGATAGGATCTCGTCTTCTCAGACTTGGACTTTAAGGCAACAAATTTACCTCTCTTCCGAGGTTCATCTTCTTTAAGCTCAATCTCATGGCTTCTTAAAAAACTGACTAGTTATTCAAGACTGATGTTGTTGAGATCCTTTTATAGCTTCAAGGAAGTTTACCATACGTCTCCATTTTTTGGGAAGACTTCTGATAATTTTCTTGACATGATCAGCTGTAGAGTATCCTTTGTCTAGAACCTTAAGTCCTGCAACAAGCATCTGAAACCTTGAGAACATAGTCTCAATTGTTTCATCATCTTCCATTTTGAATGCCTCATATCTCTGGATTAAGGCCAAGGCATTTGTTTCCTTTACTTGAGTATTTCCCTCACGAGTCATCCTCAGAGAGTCAAAAATGGATTTGGTAGAATCTCTGTTTGTTATCTTCTCATACTCCGTATAAGAGATAACATTAAGCAATATGGTTTTGGCCTTATGATGATTTTTGAAGTCTTTCTTCTGTTGATCAGTCATAGCACTTCTTGCTATAGTATTTCCTTCAACATTTATTGGGTGAACGTGGCCATCGACTACAAGATCCCACAGATCAACATCGTAACCAATAAAGAAGCTTTCTATTTTATATTTCTAATAGTCAAATTTTTCACCATCAAAGATTAGTGGTTTTGCACTGTAATGATCTCTTTCATTATTGTTTACAATGTTAGCAGTGTTAGCAGCAACCATTATTTCTCACACAAACTGGATCAATACTGAACACGATGAGGTGTTCATAAATATTTTATCACAATCAGACTCGGAGCTCTGATACCGATTGAAGGTGTGAAAACACAAGAAAGGAGGGTTTAAATTGGGTTTTACAAGCAAAAGGTTTTTCCAAAATAAGAACACCACTAATAAGTTAATAATAATAATAAGATGAAAACACAAGTATTTTTATCCTAGTTCTCTTGAAACTCAAAGCTAATCCAGTCCACCCGTCAAGGTGATTTTTCCTTATACACAAGGACTTAATCCACTATAATCAACATATTACAACAAACACAAAGAATAACCTTCTTTGTCTTCTCAAGGATCCAACTATACCCTAGTCTCCTTAAGGACTTAAAAAGAACAACCTTCTTTATCTTCTCAAGGATAACCTCCTTAAGAAATCAAACAAAGAGTTTGAATAATATTTGTGTGTTACAAGATTCTTCTACACAAGCAGATTTTACACAAATGAATAACAAACACTTAAAGAAAAACGGTATACAAAAGAATGATAACTTTTCACAAGGAAATAGACTTGTCAAAATATTGTATGTAAGGCAACTGTTCTTTAAGTCTCATAAGTCTTACTTATATAGCATAAGCATAAGACCGTTGAAGGGAAAAATGGGAAATGCTCATTTGAGCGACTATCCACTGTTGGATGGGAAAGGAATGATATTGAATACTGTCCTTTTGCCCACAAAATCAGTGATAGGTGTGATGTATTATACCGTCATTACCCACGAAATCAGGTAGTGGAAAAGATGTTCGATTTGTACTATGTACTATTTGATCATGTTCCCATTTTGATCTTATCTTCAAGTTCATTGGCTTCAAATCAAAGTTGATGAAGCATGAAATGAAGAAACATAAAGTTGGATTCAGAAACTTCAGAATCTTTGGTCAGAACCTTGACAATTTCAGTATTTTGGCTTGAGATCTTCAGAGACTTCAGAATCTTAAGAGTCTTCAGAATCTTAAGAGTCTTCAGAATCTTCAGTCAGAACCTTGATAACTTCAATCGTATGGCTTGAGATCTTCAGAATCTTCAGCTACATAACACAACTTCAGAAGCTTGCCATTCATCAAAAGTTTGGTGATCAGAGTCATGTCCAGAAGCATGAACTGAGAGAATATTGCAGCAACAACATAATGTCTCCTCAAAAGCTTCTTAGGAGTGAATCGACACAGAAGCAAAAATAACATTGCAACAACAATATTGAATATCTTTCAAAATTTCTAATAGTTGGCGCATAAGCGGATTTGGAACACATAGTTCAGAAACTGATGACGTTGCACACCATATCTTTAGAATCAGAACTGTTTATTAATGCTACACAATAACAAACCATTAGGGTACCAAAATTGTTCTCACACAAATACAACATTGTTATCCTCAAAACTCAAGGTATAAATGCATAACCAAATCTTGTTCTAACATTAGAGAACTTTTGATCACATGAAAACTTTAGGAAAAATCTCTTATAAGGAACATAAGATCAGAAGAAGAAAACTACCAACCTATAATATAACACACTGTTACAGACTCTGAAACTTGACAATCAAAGAGAAACTACTATGTCAAAATTGTTAGACTTAGAACATCTTAACGTTGTGTATATTTTAGAAGTTCTTAAGTCTTAGAGTCTATCTAAGTTGTATTATGTTTACACCTCTGATTGTATATCAAGTGTAGTTATTATCCAAATCTCTCAACAATTTGTTCTTGAGTTAAAAGTCTCTTGCTTTAGTCCTTGAGAAAAAAAGTCTTATACTTGTGTGTATAAACAAAGAAGTCTATTGCTTGTATGCTTGAGCATTTGTAATCAGTTTGGTTATAGTGGAAATCAATTGGAAGTACAAGGGGACTGGATTACTTTCAAGTTGTGAGAGGAACCAGGAGAACTACTTGTGTCTCTTGCTTTACTTTACTTGCTTTTGAACTATATTCTGTTGCTATCATTTGTTTACCTCTGCGTCTGAATCTGTTGTAGAATCTGATAAAGATATTCAAGAGTTCAGACTCTGAGTGACTCTGATTCTGACTTTGAACCGAGTGTTCAGAATCTGATTAAGATTGATCAGAAGGAAAAGAAGAAAAAGTTTGAGAAAATCCAACACTATTCAACCCCATTTTGTGTTTTTCTCACCTTTAGTTGGTATTAGAGCAAAGTCTGTGCTAAACACTTAACAGTGGTGTAGAAAAGAATTTGAGAAAAATACATATTCTTTCATGGTCGATGAATCTGGAATTGGTTCAAGTGAGGCCACTCAAAATCCTCGTGGTGATAATAATCATGATCAAAGGACATTTGGAAAAAAATTATGTTATCAAACCTCTAACATTCAGTGGAGATTCTACAGAATTTGAATTGTAGAAAAGCAAGATGTACACACACATTATAGGTCTTGATGATGAGCTATGGGACATTATCAAAGATGGCATTAATATTCCAGTGAATGGAGTAGAAATGGTATTTGATAGAAAACCCCTCACATCTTCTTTAAAGAAGTTATACAAAAAAATCACAGAGTGAACGAAATTATTGTAAATGCTTTGCCTCACTTTGAGTACATAAAGATCATTGACAAGTACACTGCCAAAACTATCTTTGAATCTTTATGTCCTACCTATAAAGGGAATCAATAAGTTCAGGAAGCCAAGGCTAACCTTCTAGTTTATCAGTATGAGTTGTTCATAATGAAGGAAGATGGAGATATTAAAACCATGTTTTATAGGTTTCAAGTTCTTGTGTCTAGAGTTCAGGTTCTGAACAAGAGCTATACTACCTCTGACTATGTCAAAAAGATTCTTAATACTCTTCCTGTCAAATTCAGACCCAAGGTAACAACTATCCAGAAGGCTAAAGACTTAGACACATTAATTCCTGAAAGTCTTATCAGCAATCTCTAGAGTCATGGGTTGGAGCTCAATGAAGATGAACTTGCCAAGAAGTCAAAGTCCTTTTCTTTGAAATCTTCTGCAAAATCTATAAAGGCTCCCAAAATCTGGAAATTTAAAGAAGCTTCTCAATCAGAAGGTTATGAAGAAGATTCAAATAATGAGGAAATGGCCTTTATCATTAAAAGGTTTCAGTACTTGGCTAAGAAGAAGAACAAATTCTATGGAAGAAGTTTCAACTTTAGAAGATCAAGTTCAAGAGATAATAAGGATGATCAGAAGGGTTGCTTCAACTGCAAGAAGTCTGGTAACTTCATTGCTAAATGTTCAGAACTGTAAAAGGATAAGACAAAGAAAGGAAGCTTCCAGAAGGAAAACTTCAGAAACAGATTCAAGAAGAGTTTCATGGCTACATGGGATGAACTTGACAAAGAAGAAGACTCTGAGATAATGAAGAGCAAGCCAACCTTGATTAGATGGCTCTTACATCTTCTAAAGCAGAATCTGGCTCATATTCTAGTTCAGAATCCGAGGAAGATGAGGTATTTTCTAAATTATCTCGTTTTAATTTGATTATCTTTATTCAAGATCTTATGAGCAGGTGTTAGAAAAAGGCTAGACACATGAAAACGTTTACAAAGCAATATGATATTTTGAAAGAGGAATTAAAATATGTTCAAAACAAGAATGAAGCTCTTGAGAGAGATCACATTGCTCTTATTAAAGATGTATCTGATAAAATTCTTGATATGCACGAAATATCTCTTCAAGAATTTATCTTAACTGGCCTTGAAAGAAACAAACTTGCATCCACGATCTATGGTGTAAGTAGAAGTAGAGGAGAAGGTCTTGGTTACCATAAAAAATCTTTCAATCCAAGGAATGGAACCTTGTTTAAACCATCAGACCCCTCTTCTTCTAAATCTACTAAAAAAGGGTTAAATTCTTATTTTGTACCTGATTCTAACAATGGAAAGATTTTGAACCAATCAAACTCTAAACATGTTGAGTCAATGGTTTTGAAGAAACCAAAACCCGAGACTCTAATATCAAAGGTTCTGAAGCCACTAGAACCAAAGACTTTGAAGTCAAATGGTCTGAAGAAACCAAAACCCAACACATTAAGTCATAAGGTTCTGAAAGGTTTAGAATCTAAGGTCAAGACTCATTCAAGACAAAAAAGTTTTAAATCAAAATTCTTGAATGATTCTAATCCTTTTCAGATGAGAACAAAGGTGCAAAACAAAAGAAAACCTATCAGAACTAATCCTAAAGGACCCATAAGACTATGAGTACCTAAATTTGAAATCATTTTTTCTATAAATATGCTTCAAGGGAGAAGCAAAGCATCAGTCCTGGTACTTGGACAATGGCTGTTCACGACATATGACAGGAGAAAGACATATGTTCCAAACCGTCAATCTGAAAGAGGGATGAACTGTGGGATTTGGAGGAAACCAAAAAGGGAAGATCATTGGGACATGTAAAATTGGTAACTCTTATTTATCCATTAATGATGTTTGAGTAGTAGATGGACTAAAACACAACCTACTTAGCATAAGTCATTTTTATGAGAGTGGCAATGAAGTAGTGTTTAATAAGAACATATGTACAATCCTGAATGAATCTGATAAGTCTTTAATGTTTAAGGGAAAGAGGAAAGGCAATGTTTACAAAATCAAATTTTCTGAATTAGCTGATCAAAAGGTATTTTCCCTTCTATCAGTTAATGATGAAAAGTGGGTCCAACACAGAAGGTTAGGTCATGCTATCTGGAGATTAATCTCCAAGCTTAGCAAGTTAAAACTTGTTAAGGGGGTGCCATATTTTTAACTATCATTCAGATGCTCTCTGTGGAGCATGCTAAATTAGGAAAATTACCTAAACTTCTGCTAAAACAAAGAACATTGTCTTTACCTCTAGGACCTTAGAACTGCTTCACATTGATTTGTTTGGTCATATTAGCACTACAATAATAAATGGGAAGAAATATGGACTTGTCATTGTTGATGACTTTAGTAGATGGGCTTGGGTTAAATTCATTAGAACCAAGGGTGATTCATATGATGTGTTTAGTGTCTTCTATAGTCAAGTACAAAATGAAAAAGGGTCAAAATTTCTATAGTCAAGTACAAAATGAAAAAGGGTCAAAATTTTTAAAAGTAAGGAGTGATCATGAAGGAGAATTTGAAAATGAAAAGTTTGAAAACTTTTGTGAAAATATGGAATCCTCCACGAGTTCTCTTCCCCTAGACCTCCATGATAAAATGGAGTTGTAGAGAGGAAGACTGTATCCTTTCAAGAAATGGCCGAACAATGATTCATGAAAATAATTTGCCAAATTACTTGTGGGCAGAAGTTATAAACACAACATGTTATGTTCATAACAGGATCTACATCAGACCTATTCTATTCAAAACTGCATATGAATTGTTCAAAGGAAGAATACCCAACATTTCTTATTTTCATCAATTTGGATGTACATGTTACATCTTACACAATAAAGTCTATATAAAGCAATTTGATGCCAAAGCTCAAAAGGGTATTTTTTTAGGATACCTTGAACGCTCAAAGGTAAGCAAGGTGTATAACTCTAAAACCAGAATGGTTGAAGAGTCTATACATATCAAATTTGATGAGAAAAAGCTTGATAGTAAAATGTCAAAGTTAGTTGAATTTTTTTCTAGAATTTCATATATAAGAAGTCTCACTAGAAGTTGGTGGATCAGAATCCATAATTCATTCAGAAGCTGAGTGTTAAGAAGTTAGAGCTTCAGAAGCTAGATGTTTAGAAGCTAGTGGTTTTGAACCTATCCCATCTTTTGAAACGCATCCAGAGGAATAAAGTTCTGAAGAAGTTCCTTGTGACTCTCAAGAAGCCGCACAATCCAGAAAAACATTTAAGTACAAGTATTCTCATCTATAAGAGTTAATAATTGGAAACAAAGACAGTCCTTTAAAAACAAGGTATGCATTCAGAGATGAGCACTAAATGCTAGGACTTATCTCCATGATAGAACCAACTTTTGTTGATGAAGCCTTATTAGACAATGGTTGGATTGTAGCAATGCAAGAAGAACTAAATCTATTTATAAGGAATAATGTGCGGGTTGTGGTTCTCAGACATCATCAGAAGAACATCATTGGAACAAAATAGGTGTTCAGAAACAAGCTGAATGAGCAAGGAGAGGTGGTAAGAAACAAAGTTAGACTGGTAGCTCAAGGCTACAGTCAGCAAGAAGGTATGTATTTCTATGAAACCTTTGCACTAGTTGCAAGGTTAGAGGTAATCAAACTTTCTTCTCTCTTATGTTATTAATCATGATATTGTGTTATATCAAATGAATGTCAAGTTATTTATTAAATGGAGTCATTTCTAAAGAAGTGTATGTCAAACAACCCCTTGGGTTTGAGGATTTTGTTCAGATTTTGTTTTTAAACTTAAGAAAACACTTTATGGACTCAAACAAGCTCCAAGAGTTTGGTATGAGACACTGAGTAACTTCATGTTAGAAAATGGATTTAAAAAAGGTCAAGTTGACACTACACTGTTCAGAAAGACTCTGAATAAGGAAAATTTGATTTCTAAGTTTATGTTTATGACATATTTTTGGTTCTACTAATGCATCTCTTTGTAAATAATTTTTTGAGACTATGCAGACTGAATTTGAGATGAGCATGATGGGGGAATTGAAGTTCTTCCTTGGAAATCAGATTAACTAAAGCAAAGATGAAGTATATGCTCATTAGTCTAAATATACTAAGTAACTTTTGAAGAAGTTCAAGCTTGAAGATTGGGAAGTCATTAACACTCATATGCATCCAACATGCAATTTGAACAAGGAAGAAGAAAGCTCTAATATCTGTCAGAAACTGTATAGAGTAGGCTCCTTCTTCCTTTTGGGATTCTTAATTGTTGTCTCTATAGTTCTCCCTATCTTAGAGGTCCATGTAGATGTGCTTGAACCTTAAGCTTTTACCGCTTTCTGAGCTTTTGCAGCTTCATCATATCTGATTTTTTTCCTTTTCTTGCTTCTTCATGAGCTTTCTAATACCCTTAGCAAAGTCTTTCCTCAAGTTCTTATTCTGCTTTGGCTTGCCTAGACTAGTTGAAAAGAGGAGTTTGGAAGAAGAGGAATGTGATCTTGTTTTTAATGCAAATCTACTATGTATAGACTATCCGAGTTAAAGAGTTGTCAATTTTGACACTGTGCACCAATGGACACAGGAAATAGAAGCTGGTCTTGGTCTTCATGCACGTCTTCCCAGTTTTGATCCCTGCTTATCTGTGCCTAGTTGTCAGAACCGAGATTTGACCTTCTTAAAAATTGAAGATGCTTTTAATAAGCATACTAGCCTAATGTTTTTTTTTCAAAAACTTCTTTGAATAAAGGGTAGTGAAGACTGATTTTAACTCATTTTTATTCAGAAATATTTTTTCTCCCATACATTATTTCTCTTTAGTCTTTTTTATTTCCCTTATCTTTTATATCTTATTGTTGATGACAAAAGGGGAAGAGATAAAAGAGTATTTAAGCACTTGAATCTGATGATTATTCTACTACTGCTTAATATAATTTATGAAGATTAATATTATTTTGTTGTTAAAGAATTTTAATTAACTTGGATAGGATTTAGGGGGAACTTACAAACCTCACTCTCTAGACTATCAGACTCATGAGGAGCTTATAAACCTTTGATCTTGAAGTAAACAAGTTAATTAAATTAACAACCATTGTTATTAAATACTTATGTTTGTCATCATAAAAAAGAGGGAGATTGTTGGAACAAAATTGGTTAATACCATATCCCTTGGGTTTTTATGATGACAAAGTATTTAAAGAATAATTGGGTATTCTAACATCTGTTCAAGTATGCATGATTATGTGATTAAGAATAGATAAAGAGAAGCTTGGGGAAGATCAGACTCTGGCTCTGAAGATCACATATGAACTCTGGCTCTAAATATCACATCTGAAGACTCTGGCTCTAATGGAAGATCCAAACTCTGAAGAAATCAAGTCTTAAGAAAGTCAGCCTCTGGTGACCCAGACTCTGAAGCTTCAGAAGCCAAGAAGTGGACTCAGATGTTATCAAACTCAAAAGAGTGAAGTATGAAGAAATTCAACCGCTGAAGAAGAGTCTCTTCAATCGTGGAAAATCTGACAGACTCAAGGACCTTTTGATCACATGAAGACTTAAGGAAAAATCTCTTCATGGGTGCCTGAGCTTCAACGGATGATTTCTCTTGCAGAAATGAGATTTATTGATGTGTCTAATCATGTATAAAGCTAGCCCATTCTTTTGGTGAAAGTATTTAATGTGTATTTTCTCCCTCTCTATGTAAGGAGCAGAAGATTAGAAGAAGAAGACTACCAAGCTATAATACAACACGCTACTACAGACTCTAAAACTTGATAATCAAAGAGAAACTACTCTGTCAAAATTGTTAAACTTAGAACATCTTAACACTGTGTATATTTTATAAACTCTTAAGTCTTAGAGTCTTTCTAAGTTGTATTTTGTCTACACCTCTAATTGTATATCAAGCGTAGCTGTTACCAAAATATCTTTACAGGTTGTTATTGAGTTAGAAGTCTCTTGTTTTAGTGCTTGAGCGTTTGAAGTCTCGCACTTGTAGTGTGACCAAAGCAAGTCTTTAGCTTGTATGTTAGAAAAAGGAAGTCTTAAGCTTATGTACTTGAGCAAGGAAGTCTCAGACTTGTGTGTTTGAGCAAGGAAGTCTTATACTTGTGTGTATAAGCAAAAAAGTCTCTTGCTTATGTGCTTGAGCATTTGTAGTCAATTTGGTTATAGTGGAAATCCCTTGGAAGTACTAAGGGATTGAACTACTATCAAGTTGTGATAGGAACCATGATAACTGCTTGTGTCTTTTGCTTTAATTTACTTGCTTCTAAACTATATTCCACTGCTATCATTTATTTACCTCTGAGTCAGATTCTGTTGCAGAATCAGATAAAGATATTCAAGAGTTCAGGCTTTGAGTGACTCTGATTCAGATTCTAAACTAAGTGTTCAGAATCTGATTAAGATTAATCAGAAGTAAAAGAAGAAAAAGTTTGAGATAAGCCAACATAATTTAACCCCTTCTTGTGTTTTTCTCACCTTCATAATCTTCGTCTCTTTTTATTTGTAATTTTTTAAATTAATATAATTAGTTTATATTTTTAATATTTTTCTTATTTTTTGATTAAATACTATATATATATATATATATATATATATATATATATATATATATATATATATATATATATATATATATATATATATATATATATATATATATATATATATATATATATATATATATATATATATATATATATATATATATATATATATATATATATATATATATATATATATATATATATATATATATATATATATATATATATATAGTATTTAATCAAAAAATAAGAAAATATAATCACAATAATGAATTTTTCCCCCTTCACTATCTTGTCTCCTTATTTTTTATGCTAAATTTCTTTGGAAATCTTTTAGCTCTGTTCTGGGCCGACCAAATTTACCCCGACCGACTATCCAAAAGGAGCCTAATTCCTTTTCAGAAACTTCTCAGTACATAAGGGTTATCATCTTAATGATCACGAAAGATCTCAACTACAAGTGCATCAAACGGTTCTTTGCATTTCACTCCTAACAAATATCGAGTTCGTTATTTACCTCTCTCTATATAGAGAAGGCGCCAAATTGAGGTAACAAGTTTCAAACCCAATTTCATTTTACTCTTCTTCCTCATATGCTGACTTGAGCATTGAAGTGTCAACCTTGCAGATACCCCACTCCACCGCTCAGAGGCTAAGATCAATTATCACCATCATTTTTACACTCATGACTGGTTCTAAAATAGAGCAATGACACTGTATGTGGAAATCGACTTCTGATTACTACGATTTACATATATTTACATTCAATCTTAAACTTCATCGATTGTAATCTCCTTAGATCAACATAGTAAAAGAGTTTGCAATCAAGCGCAAAGATCCACCACATCTTGATTCAATCAAGTATAATCTCTATTTTCTTTCCTCAAAATTTTAGACCTTCAATTCCCACAATATCTGGTGGTAGATGGATCTAAGGATACTTGATCCTTTGGTGTGCGCAAAGTCGCAGCTTCGTGTGAAGTCATCGATGCTGTTTAAGTAGCTAGAAATCAACAACATCTCCTTACTCCACAAGATGCCATAGATCCTGGAATGGTTACTTCACTACATCTAGATCTACTTCAAGCTCCTCAACTAGCCATATATATTCAAGTTACACTGATGGAGACTCATGTTCCTCCTTTAGTTATACAATCAGAAGCCTTGCCTCGCCTCCATACTCTACAAGTGAACCTCAAAGTGGAAGGTGCTAACTATCTGTTGAACAACATGTTTAACATTGTTCGACAAGAGAACTCACATGCGCTTAAATATAGGCTTCAACTCTGTTGATTCTAAGTGTTCGCAGCAATTTTGGTAAAACAAAGACTGTTCACAAGATGTCATGTGTGATGTCTTAACATGAGATATCCTATGTACCTGCTGGAGTTCAAGAACATGTTCATGCAGGATTGTTTCAGAATGCCACATACAATGACAAGGCTTCTGATATTGGATGTACCTGCTGGAGCTTAAATGAAAGACATGTTCATGCAGGATTGTTTCAGATGACATACACAATGTCATGGCATCTGATATGGCTGTACCTGCTAAAAGCTATAAAAGGAATTATTGGATTATGCAGGAGTTTTCCAGGATGTCAGACCCGATGTCATGACATCCTGTACACAGAACATTCAGTATGAATGTCTGGTGTTTTGTGATTGCACAATTAATGGCAATCTTTGGATGATTGAAGATATGGCTAGCTGGCGCATTCAATCATGGATTACAACCAGATTTACTTATTTTCCAAAGAGATCTAACCAGCTGTTATAAAAAGATTTGTTGGAAAATAGATTTAGGGTTTTGAAGATGTCCAAACCCAGCAAAATGCTTCTATAAAAAGGGACTTAGAAAACCTGTTTGAACACACAACCAAGACTGAGCGAAATATAGAGAGAGAGCTAGGGTTTGTGTCTGTTTAGTCGTAAGACTTGTAGGTCATTCAAGTCATCCATTGATGATTGAATTGGACTGATTTGTGGTTGTAATTTGTCACTCTAAAGCTGTTAAGCAAGAGTGTGTGTCTTCTTGATCAAAGATTTGAAGCAAGATCAAGAGTGTGTCTTCTTGATTGAAACTGTGAAGTAAAATCAAGAATGTGTAGTTGAAAAGTATTTTCTTTTCACAAGGGATTATTGTTTAAAATCACTGGTGTGTGATTGTAAGGGAAGTGAGTGGGTTCTCATATCTAAGAGTGCTTAGGTAGAAATTGCACGGGTAGAGATTAGGTGAGAAAGACTGTAACTTGTTGAAGTGTACGGAGAGTCTTTGAACTAATTCTATTTTAGTGAATTTCCTTCCTGGCTTGGTAGCCCCCAGACGTAGGTGAGTTGCACTGAACAAGGTTAACAATTGCTTGTGTTATTTGCTTTACCATTATGTTTATTTTATCCATTATGTGTTAGCAGATATCAGTGTCGTAACATTACCTTCGACATCTTATATCTGATACCAGAATTTCAGTTGGTATCAGAGCCGGCATCCTGCTCTGGTTCTGGGTGAGATCTAGGGGCAATACTTTCTGGTACAATAGAGAGAGATGGAGGATCTGTTCATAGGCCACCAATTTTGGATGGTTCTAACTATGACTATTGGAAACCTCGAATGGTAGCTTTTCTGAAATCCCTTGATAACAAGGCTTGAAAAGCTGTGTTAACAGGTTGGGTACATCCTGTCATTACTAAAGAAGGAGAAGCCACCACTAAGAAGCCTGAAGAACAATGGTCCAAGGAGGAGGATGATCTAGCTCTTGGAAACTCTAAAGCCTTGAATGCCATATTCAATGGGGTAGACAAGAATATTTTCAGGCTGGTAAACAACTGTGAAGTGGCCAAAGAGGCTTGGGACATTCTCAAGACCACTCATGAAGGCACCTCTAGGGTAAAGATGTCTAGACTTCAGCTGCTCACCTCCAAGTTTGAAAACTTAAGGATGAAAGAAGATGAAAACGTTCATGAATTTCACATGAGTATCCTTGAGATTGCTAATGCTTCAGGAGCCCTGGGAGAGAAGATGACAGATGAAAAACTGGTAAGAAAAATACTTAGGTCACTTCCTAAGAGATTTGCGATGAAGGTGACTGCCATAGAAGATTCTCAAGACATCTCCAACATGAGGGTAGATGAGCTAATTGGATCCCTCCAAACCTTTGAGATGGGATTGAATGATGGAACTGAAAAGAAAACCAAGAGCATTGCCTTCATATCCAACGCAGAAGAGGAAAACAGTCAAGATATGGATAAAGAATGGGCCAATGAAGTTGCAATGCTGGGGAGACAGTTTAACAGATTGTTAAAGAGAATGGACGTAAGATCCAAGACAAATGTCAAGAACATCTCATTTGACATCAGCAATGGAGGAAGAGTAAGGCCAGAGGAGAAGCCCAAAGAAGGAAAAGAAGTAAAGTGCCATGAATGTGATGGGTATGGACACATTAGAACAGAATGTGGAACCTACCTCAAGAAGCAGAAGATGAGTCTTGCTGCCACCTGGTCAGATGAAAGTGATACAGAGGAGGCTGCAAATCTTGGGATTGCTTTGACAGGAAGATGGGGATCTGATGAAGACTCAAGTGATGGTGAAGTTACCTTTGAGGAATTGGCCTCTACCTACAGAGAGCTGTGTCATAAAAGTATAGAGCTGAGCAAGCAGGTTTTAAACCAGAAGAAAGAAATAACTCAACTTGAAAACGAGAAGGTAGAATACTTGGAAACCATCTCCAAATTGAAAACAAAAGCTATGGGTCTGAAGGACAAGCTAGATGAAAGTCAACGAGTTGAGATTCAGAAGATAGTACAACTGGAGAATGAAAAGGCAGAACAGGTGGAAACCATAGTCAAGCTAAAAACTGAAGTCATGCTCTTAAACTCAAAACTAGAAGATACAACCAAATATGTAAGGATGTTAAACAATGGATCTGACTCCTTAGATAAGATTCTCCAAACTAGACTAATCACAGAAGCAAAATCTGGAATAGGGTACCATAAATCTAAGGCTGAAAGTAGTTACATTGGTTGCAAACCTCAAGCTAAACCTAAATGCAGCAATAGTAAGAGCAGTCCTAAGATGTCACATCATATGTCACATCATTAGAAGAGAAAACAACAGAAAGGCAAACACCAAAGATGGAGATGTCATAACTGTGGGAAATTTGGACACTCAAGGCCCTTCTGCTACAAGCTGTATGGTTACCCTACCCCTGTTCATCAACAGACTCACTATCAACCCAGACCCAAACAACACAGGCTTATCAACAAGAAGCAATGGGTTCCTAAGACTAATGTTACAAGTCTAATAGCTCACAAAGAAGAGTGGTATTTTGATAGTGGATGTTCTAGACACATGACTGGAAACTCATACTTGATAACTGATCTTCACCCTCATGACCTAAGCCATGTAACCTTTGGTGATGGAGCAAAAGGTGAAATAAAGGGAATAGGCAAGCTTGAGTGTCCTGGAGCTCCTAAACTTGACAATATTCTACTGGTCAAGGGCTTTACTTCAAATCTGATAAGCATTAGTCAGCTAGGGGATCAAGGTCTGAATATCATCTTCACTAAAACTGAATGTCTGATTGTTAACAAAAATAGTGAAGTAATTATGAAAGGAATCAGGACCAAAAACAACTACTACATGTGGAGCTCTCAAATGAATGACCCCTCTAAGATGAGTACAGTTGTGAGAAGAACCTACAAGGGAAAGGAAAAATGTCAGACAAGGATGTTACACCAAAACCTAAGATCTAACCTCAAAGAAGAGAAGGTCATGATGGCCCAAACACCTGAACATATGACTGGTGGTATGAAGTCTGAAGGTAGTGAGAGCTTTGCTGGAACTGAGACACAAGGGACTATGTGTGCAAAGAAAATTGAGATAGATAAGATATCAGTTGAAAGCAACAATGCTCAACCAGGGTGGATGAAATTACTGATAATTATATACAATGTCACACTCGATGCTATGACATTGTATTATGACAACCTGTATGGTACACCTATGTCCAAAGACCATATTCAACACAGCTGGACCAAGTACATTATTTGCTTTCATCACTCATGTAGAAAATATGTGTAAAACAAACTCATAGTTCTACAGCATGAAATGCAACTAACCAACAGGACTGCAAGGGATTTGTATGATGTCCAACTGAAATATGAAAAGGGAAAATTAGGGGCTTGGGTTCTTGAGAAAATATGGCAATTAATGTGGAGTGGAAAAGGTAACAAAAATATGGTCTGCCCAATGAAAAGAAAAAGCCACATTAATAATGAATCATCTCCTAGTATTGGAAATAGTATCTATTTCATTTACACGCTTTGCCTGAACACAATTCTTTCCATCTTCACCAAACTACTCAGAGAACCTCTGCTAGGGCAAATAAAGTTTTCTCAAAAGTTCAACAACATGTCTCAACATCCATCAACATCTATCTCAAAACCCTTTCATACTAGAACTTCCTCTATGGAATTTTTAGATGAAGATTTGATGGACGTAACTCCTCTGCGTATGATACCAGGTGACATTCCAGGCTCCCCTTCCATGGCCGGAGCTAAGCAAGGTAGCACTCTTGAAAAATCTCCTGATAAAGAGGACATGCACTCTACTGATCGCATCATAAGAAACCTAGTTACTAGGATACTGAATGAAGAGCATGGAGTCAAGGACATTTTTACCCCTCTGTCCAGAAGGGACCCCTCTCCTGAGATGGAAACCCAAGCTGAGAAAGATGATGACTCATCTAAAACAGAAAAGGAAGTAGCTGCTGAGGGACTATGTTCTCTTGGAAAAAACTTACCTAGTATGTCCCCTAATACTGCTCAGGACATTGAGGAAGAAAGGTCTGAGGAAGAAGATGACACGTTGGTCAATCTTGTGAAAACAAGTGTAGCTAATAGACTGAGAAAAAGGAAGAGTATGGCTGAGATAAAGACATGTAGGAAAGAGAAAAGGGTTGCTGGTATAGGTCCCTCCAAATCTTGGAGTAAAGTAGAGGTCAGGAAGAAGAAAGAGAGAAGTGAGAGTTCTGAATCTAATGAGAATGTCGAAGACGATGTCCCAGACATGTCCCAGTTCGATATCTAGTTCAATCGGGGTTGAACCCCTACCTAACCTTAAAAATTTGAATCCATAGATAAACCAATTCGATATTCGATACAGTTTTAATTATCTTGATCTCCATTCAAGGTAGGTTCTAGGTTAAAAACTTGGTTGAAAAGAATTTAGAATCTATGCTAGGAATATCTGATGAGAGAGTTAAATTTCATGAGTATTTGACTTTTCCTTGTTGATGCATGTAGAAATTGTATATTGTATATTGTATGTTACTTGTTCCTTGCTTGATGAGTGATTACAACTGGAAGTATTTATGAGGTGTTTGTTTCTGGATACAAATGTTATTCTCGGGAATGTTGACATTGAAATTCACATATTCTTTTGTTTGTTTCAAGTTTTATTAAATTATGGAGGTGTTTGTTTGTTTATAATAATATTTGTTAGATTTTATTATATTCGATAATATTTTTAAAATCATATATTATAATCGTTACGTCAATGATATTCTTTGATTGAATACTTATATTCCATTAATGATGTTCTTTGATTGAATACCTATTCCGTCAATTAAGTTTTATTTGAATTATAAATAGTAAATATCATGAGTCTTATGGTAAAATTAGAAGATAAAAAAATAAATTAGTTTTAAAATATCTCTCATCCCCTTGTGAATCAAACATATTTGTAAATAAAATGCCTCGCCTCCCTTCCACTTTCATATCTTAAACAAAAAATACGTGTAATTAAAATCCCTTTCCTCTATTTCCCTCATCTCCCCTCCCCTCTCCTCATTGAACTAAACAAACCCTAAAAATGGGGCAATCCTCACTATTTATGCTAGTTTCGTAAAATTGTGTTTAACATTATTTTCTTAAAAGAAAAAAAAATATTATCAGCATGCAAACAAAGTAGACAGGTTAATAATGAAATTGAATGCAAAAATAATGTTAAATCTTTGTGAATAATACACTAATGAGAACAATTATAAGAAAAAATAAAAGAAGAAATTGTGAAAATCAATCGACAAACACTTTTTTATTAATAAAAAAAATAATCCAAAACCTTACGGACATGAATTTTGAGAATAAATTGGAATAAATAAAGATCCATATGAAGAAGTTCAAGAGGTCTAGATATTGAAACAACATTTTTTGATTTAAAAGAGACCTTCGTTTTCTTCCCCATTTGACACGCTTCACATAGGTGGTCTTGTATGAACTTCATTTTAGGAAGACCAATTACTAGATCCCGAGGTTACTTTGTTTAGTAAGTCAAAGTTAATATGAGTTAAGCGTCCATGTCAAACCAAGAGTTTTCACTCATGGTAGCAAAATACTTAGTACCAACCAAAGACACATCATCAGCATATAAGTATTATTGACTCTCAAGCCCTTAAAACAAACAATCCTTCTTCTCATTATGCTCAAATAAACAACAAGTATTAGTGAAAGTGACTTTAAAACCCTTGTCACAAAGTTGGCTAATGCTAAGAAGGTTGTGTTTAAGACCATTAACAAGCATTACATCAAAGATAGTAGTAGATGAGGGATTACTTACACTATCTTTTCCAAGAATAGCTTCTTTATCGTTATCTCCATAAGTGACGAACCCATTTTTCTTTGACACAAAGTCAATGAAAATCGATATGTGACCTGTCATATGCCTTGAACATCTGCTATCAAGATACCCCATCTTTTCGGTAGATTCAAGATATTCAACCTGTAGATTTAAATAAAAGAAATAGGTACCCAAATTTTATTGGGTCCTTGGAAGTGAGTGAAATCAAGGTTTCATTTTGGAAACCATTAAGAGGCTCCTTTAGGAACTAAGATCTTCCTAAATTTACACTTTTCAATGGTATGACCCTTTTTACAACAATAATGACAAGATATATTGTGATAAGATATGCTTTTATCATTCAAATCCTTTTTGAATTTTTTATGATTTTTGTATGAATGATTCAAAGACCTTTCATACTTAGTAGGATCAATAGCAAATGCACTCTTAGGTTGCAAGGTATTGTTTAATTTGACTCGTAGAGCATTTATTTCTTCTTACCAATAATGAGAAGATTCACAACCAATTTTAGAAGATTTTTCATCTTCAATCTTGTCCTTTTGAACATATAGCATGAATATCTTAATTGCTTCCGACTTCCTTTAGGACTCTAAGACTTTAGCTTCTAGTTGCAAATATATCTTTTCATGTGAGGCTAATTTCTTAAAAGCATTTAATGCTTCTCTATGAAGATTATAAAAAGCGTCTTGTAATTGAGAATAAGATAAATCACTAGTAAGCTCAAGTTTAGAAGGACTTACTTATTTCTTCTTCCTTCCATTAGCCATAGGACAAGTCTGATCCGATTCTACACTTGAAGTGGAGCTTTCATCGCTTGAACTCTCACAAGCTATATAAGCTCTTCTAGATTTACTAGACTTCTTGTGATTCCATATTTCTTTCTCTTTCTTAATCATGGGATATTCCGGTCTATAGTCACCAATTTCACCACAATTATAACAAGAGCTTCTAAGTTTACCTTTTTCTATTCTCACCATCTTTTGAAGACTTAGACTCCTTCCTAAATTTAGCTAAGTTTTCTTCGGAGTGCTTGACTTTATTCTTCCAAATATAACTTTGGTATCTCTTGACAAATAACCCAACATCATCATATCGAAGTTCTTGTCATCCCTTTCTTCACATTCACTAGGCTCAATCTTTGAGGACTTGAAACTAGAAGTCTTTAGAGCAATGAACTTCTTCACCTCTTCCTTGTCTTTACCTTTCTCTTTCTTCATCATCTTTTCATACTATTTTTCATGTTTTTCCAAGCAAGTGAGTTCTTGCTCATGTTCTTCCAATTTACGAAATAGAGTAGTAAGATCAAGTGCTTTAAGATCATTCGCCTCTTTGATATCGGTGACCTTGAGTTGCAATTCCCTATTAAGACATATTAACACCTTGTTAGTAGCAATAACATTGGAGATAGGATTACCTAGAGAACTCAATATATTAATGAGATGTGTGAATCTCTTTTTCATGTCGGCAATGGTTTCACCATGCTTCATACGAAAGAGTTCAAACTCTTGATTTAATGTATTCATTCTAGCTTGTTTGACTTCATTAGTTCCCTCATGGGAAACTTCTAATGCATCCCACATAGCTTTAACAATTTCACAGTAAGAAACATGATAATACTCATCAACACCTAAAGCGGATATGAGAATATTTTATGCTTTCCAATCATGTGACCACAACTTTCTATCATTATCATTTCATTGACCTTCCGGTTTTGGTACGATGACGCCTTCACCATTGGTCATTGTAATTTCATTAGGACCATTGATGATGACGTTCCATAGACCCTTATCAACGGAGCTGATATGGATATGCATACAAGCTTTCCAATAGCCATAATTTTCTCCGGTGAAAATAAGTGCTCTATTATACGCCCCTTTAAGTTTGGTAGTCATTATTTAATAAGCAAATCTTAAGATCAAAAATAACTGGAGCTCGTGATACCACTTGTTAGAGGATATACCTAGATCTAGAGAGAGAGAGAGGGGGGGGGGGGGGGGGGGGGTTAATAGATCCAAAGTTAAAATTTATTTCAAATTTTGGTTTAGAAAAATTTATGGCGTAAAAGTAAGTTTCAAATATTTCCCGGATCAAAAATCGTCTAACCGAACCTACTATTGAATAACTCGGATATGCGTAAAGGTGTCAATGGTATGATAGTAATCCATAAGTTGGTTAACAACACTTTAAGCAACAAATTGAATACTTCACTATAGTAAATTTTCATCTCCAATGATAATAACACACAAAAAACTAGTTAAAACAATTTATCAAACACTTTGCGTGCGATCAACAAAGTTTGGATGTTCGTATAATATTTGTTGTTCTTAGAAATCCAATCACTACCAAATGGTATGTGATTACTACAATAGGACAAATTTCAAAAATTATTATCCAAACAATATTGATCAAGAGATCAAAGTAATCAACAATTTGCAAACCGAAAAATAAAAGAGATAGAGAGAGTACACAAGAATTTGTGTAGGAATTTCCGCAATCAACCTTGCTATGGGTACGCCTGTCCTCAATTCGAATTCAAACTGAGATATTATAATAATAAATCTTGCTTTGCAAATGTATGTGTACAAGAGATGGGAAATCAAATCCCACAAACCCTAAGTTTGTTCTTAACTCTAGCACCTCCAAAAACCTTGATCAAAGATTGATCAAGACACCAACAATGCAACTTCAATTCACTTGTTGTTGCTACTTCCTTGCACGGCCTCCTTGTCTCAAAGCTTTCACCCAGCTGAATTAATCCCAAGCGCACACTTGTTGAACCCAAGATTTGTCAACACAATCCACCATTTCACGCTACTCCCTTGCATGACACACCTAGGCCCAAGACGTTCACTCGATTGGATCCGAATTGCACAATCTTGTCCAAAACCTTCAAACCCTAAAGATCTTGAAGGAAAACCCCACCTTGGTTTTTTTATTTGAATCCCTCAAAGTTCTCAACCCAATATTCTCGGTACAACAAACCTAATTGGACATTATCAATCCTAATTAAGATGGCACCCAATCAAAAAATGATTATGCGTAGTTTGATTATGTGTATGCATAGATTGAATTGAAGATGATGAGATGCTTTGAAATCCTGGATTCATGTAGGTTTTAATCACTCTAGAAACCTTATTAGAGAAAGATGCATGTATGAAGTATTTATACACATGGGTGATTTAGGGAAAAATGAAGGCAAAAGACTTGAGAAAAATATGAATTTTTGAAAAATTACATCGCATAGGTCGACCTATTAAAGTTATGTGTCGACCTGTTAGATGCATAGGTTGACCTATCTAAAGTCATGTGTCGACCTATGACTGTTATGCACTGCCTATGTATCGACATGAAGACTCCACACATGAAACAAAAGATACATGCTTTAATACTACATCATACATTTCGACCTATAGAGTGCATGTGTCGACCTATAGCCAGGAAAATATTTCTATAGGTCAACCTGTAATTGCATGTGTCGACCTGTAATGCTATTTTTCACCAAAAAAAGATTTTTCATGCATGTTTGATGAATGAGACTTTCTCAAGTTGTTTTCAAATACTTTTATAGTTCCTAATGCTAAGATGCACATAGAGAATCAGAAGATACTGTCCAATATACATTAATGCTAAAGTATCATAGTTTTGACATCATACAAAACACATCTAATGGAAGTTGCACTTACATACTCTCCCTTTTTTATGATGGCAAAATTTGAGACGATGCGTTTGCAATTAAAAGCCCCCCTGAGTATATGAATTCCAATTCTATCTTGTTTCCCCCATTTAACAACATCAAAAAGAAACGAAGCAGTCCATGAGAAGAATCTTAAATTACGCATAAACTAATATAACACACAAAGACGATTTACAAAGATAAGAGCGTCAATATGATATCACTCACATAAAATGATTTGCATATGGAAAAAGAATTCCCAAACATAAATAAAAGACAATAATGCAACAATAGAGCATAATTATCACAACTCATGCCAAATAAATAAATAAATGGGTGAGAGGAGAGAGAATTTTGATAATTAACAATATAATTTTTTAATTTAAGTCATTTATTTTAATAATGAAGAACATAGAAAATTGATTGAGAATAAAAATGACATATATTCTGATCCATTTATTTTAAATCTAATGGTTCAGATTCATTCTCATATTTTCACATAAAATTACAATTCTCATATATATATATATATATATATATATATATATATATATATATATATATATATATATATATATATATATATATATATATATATATATTATATATATATATATATATATATATATATATATATATTTGTTTAAATTGGCTGTTTAAAAAAATATTTCTCTAAATTCATTTTAAAAACAATTCACTATATTAAATTAAAAACAATTCACTATATATATTCAATTTTATTTGCTTAGATATTGTTCACCTTGTTGTTATTGTTCTTTAACTCATTATCATATTTAGTTAACTCATTACCTTTTACTTTTCATTTTTTCCCAATGTTTCAGGTTCAATCCTCATGATAAAGAAGATTTAGATATTTCTAGAATATCTAAGACAATAACAACAAGAGAGTCACAATACTTCATATTTATTCATTAATATATTCTTCCAAATAAAAGATTAATAATATTTTCAAATAAAAAACCCAATATTCATTCATAAACATAAATTTCCAAATCAAAAACCTAGATTTTTAATCGTATGCTATTTTTCTCCTACTATTTAAAAATCCAACATACCTTCTTCATTTACCTAGATTTTCCGGATGTGTTGTTTTGCTACAAGTATGTGGTTGGTCAAGACTACCGTCCCTAACACCTGTCTACAATAACCCTTTCACATTTCCGTATGCACAAAAGTAAGTTGTTTAAATTGCTATATCTTTACTTACTTCTTTAAAGATTATTATCTCTAACTAATATTTTTTGACTTTTTGGTGTAGATGGTCTGCACATGGAATGTGTTACAACAGATGTCCAAGACATTGTATTACTTAGTATCGCAACCTGTTGGATCACCTTCGATCGATAGACGTAAGGATAATAACTTAATTATTTCGTTATATTTTTTTAACTTCTTCTACCTAGATTATAATCCTATCTTCTTTCACATTTCAGTTCATTTGACGTCCATACCTTAATTTGGATCATGACCATGAGGTCAACGCTGAAGACGTGGCCATATGGACTGCATGCACACCGATAATACGGTTCATAACTGTGGAGATGCACAACAGTGATCGTGTGAAGCTGCAGTTCGGTATGCCCCAAAACATCCCAGATCCCCCAGCTAGCCTAGGAGAATGGCATCTGCACAAATTTAACGATCAATGGAACTTCAATCCATGGCAAAGCTTCGCAAGATCGGAGTGTCGCAAATGGAAGCACCGCCATGACCATGTCTTAACTGACGCAATCATGCCAACTAAAGAAAAACCAAGTCGTACTTATATGGCTTGGTAGAGATCAGTTGGTTTTCAGTTCATCACCGAGGATATGTACTTGTACGACCCACGCCATATGCCTTACACACTTGACACCTCAACATTAAACCCCCAATAATAGTGTCAGACCAGATACACACAACCCCTTGTCCGCCAAACGTTCCGTTCAACCAACACACAAACATACAACCAAAATATGTCATACACCCAACCCTAATACCAAGAGCATACCCCATACCACCACCAATAAATTGACCATCAACCTGAGACCCAACATCGCTTTGCACCCACCCCATCACCTTACCAAAGTCGCCTTAGCTAGAACACCCAACGATCATTCAACACCAACCGCCTCTCCTCCTACCATAACCAAGAAGCCCAAACCTCACAAAACCAAAACATCCAATAACCCTATCTCTACCAAACACCCCAACAACCTTTCCAACCTTTCCTCGACGCATCGTTCACACCCGTGTCTCCCTTCAACCGTCCTGGTCGCCCATCAATGAGTCAACCACAATCCAATTTCTCTGGTATGGTTCATGAGCTCAGATACGACGGTACACCATCAATGTATACTGAAGACTATGCCGACTTGTCTGACTACCTCAACAAACCATCTCCTGCAGTTGGTAGTGACGCTCCTGGCCCCTCAGATGCTCAAACACTAGTGGTGAATCATCAACGTGGGTTAGGGCCACGAGTTAGGGTAGCTAGGGGATGTAGGACCGGAGGTCGGTTAGGTGATCCCGGTCATCACCATTAGACTTTTTTGTGTAAACAGAAAATTTTATTAATATCAATTGATCCTATTTCAAACTTGTCTATCACGTATACCATTTACAAAAAAATAAATTGCATTTTACATTGAGGTGCCAATCCAATTGGCGCCTCCTCTCAAGTAATACACATGGGCGTCAATTGGATTGGCTTGGGTACATGCCTTAGCCAATTCAATTGGCGCCTCCATTCAAGTATTTAAGAGGATTCGCCAATTGAATTGGCGTCTCCTCCTAAAAGTGGGGTAGTTTGTGATTTTTTTTGAAACTAGGGATATTTTGGGAATTTCCTTGAAAAAGTGGATTTTTTTTGTAAAAAAATCCTTATAAGTGGTCGCATGTGAATATATATATATATATATATATATATATGATATATATATATATATATATATATATATATATATATATATATATATATATATATATATATATATATATATATATATATATATATATATATATATATATATATATAATGGAAATAAGAAAAAGTTTTTTTAATTTATTCTAAATTATAGTCTTTGAATTTAATTTAATCTAATAATTAAATTTTATTTTTTATTTAATTAACCATTAAATTAGATTCAATAAGATAAAACTAAATAAATTTTTTAGAAATATGAATTTATGGTTTAGGGGAGAGTTTATTTAAAATTTTAAAAGGGGAGAAGAGGTAGATGAAAGGACCAAAGTCCCTCATAAACTACTTTTTGATTCTCACGATTTAGAGTTTTTGGAGGGGGAGGGGTTTCATTTTAATTATAGTTATATTTAGATATTTATCTTTATTTATTTATTTATTTAAATATAAATTTAACTTACTAAAATATTAAAAAAATTATTTTGAATAAATTTTTTTATTTTTTTTATTTTTAAATCTTCATCACTATATGTGTTTAAATTTATTTATTTTATTTATTTATATTTTAATGTTACTTTTTAATTATCTTACTATTTTTGTTTATAATTTTTTTTGTTAGATTTTATTCTATTTGATAACTTTTTTAAAATTAGATTTTATTTTATTGTATTCAATGAACAAATGTAATTTAAAAGAAATTAATTAATTTTATTCTATTCGATAAGTTTTTTTAAAATTAGATTTTATTTTATTGTATTCAATGAACAAATGTAATTTAAAAAAAATAAATTCATTTTAAAATACTTTGCATTCCCTTTTGTTAAACATTAATTTAAAAAAAAATCAATTATTATCAGCATATAGACAAAACCGACAAAGTAGACAGATTAAGAATTAAATTGAACACAAAAATAATGTTAAATCTTTGTGAATAATACACTAAATGAAAATAATAATAAGAAAATATAAAAGAAGAAATTGTGAAAATCAATAGACAAACATTTTTTTTATTAATAAAAAGATGATCCAAAACCCTAAGGACATGAAATTTGAGAAGAAATTGGAATAAATAAAAACCTAGAATTCGAAACATAGGTGAAGCTGACAACAGAAGAAAAATGAAGTGGTTCTCCTTGTAAGAGAAGACAATCTTCACTAAATATTGCTGGATCAACAGGTTGACTTGATTTAAATCCATCGCAATTGAACTTCACTTGTGATTGACTGCAACTACAACGGTTGGTTACACTAACGTTGTACCTTGAGGCTGATGTTTTGAATTCTGAAACACGAATGTCACTCAAAGAACAAGGTTGTCCATAAGCTGCAATCTCAACCATGAATTAAACATCAAAATAATGAAAGTAAAAAAATCAAATAATTAACAAAAACTCTAACTCAAGATATTGTTCATGCTACAAACTATGAAATGTATAATACCTTGGAAAGATAGGGCAAGGAAGAGAGTGAGGGGGATAATATTGAAAATAGAAGCCATTTGAGATTTGAGTTTAAATATGTAAAATAGGGTTTCTTTGATAGAAAAGTGGACATTGTCACACTATTTATACTAATGGAACAAAAAATTAGCAAATATTTTTTGAATATATTATGGAAACATATTAAATAAAAAATGATAATTTTATCTATTTAGCCGAACAATATAGTATTATAATTTAATATGTTGTAATCTTTCTAAATTTGGTTTTTAATTTCTTAAAATATTTTTTGTCAAATGATTATTTAAAAAATTTTCATCCATATTTTTGGTCCCTCGTGTAATTTAGCGGCGATTTTTACAACTTAACAACTGAATTAGTGACGGTTTTAGCAACGATTTATTACTTAGCAATTGAACTAATAATAATTTTAACGACAATTTTAGTATTAGAGACCAAAAGTGTGTATGAAAAATTTTGAGAGGACTATTCGTTGAAGAAAATATTTTAAATGACTAAAAATAAAATTTGAGATATTTAGGGAAACCACAAACATCTAATATGATCAAAACGAGAATATATTATTGAAATTAAAACATTCTCACATGGATTTCTTAGTCAAAACTATTATACATTGAACATGATATTTTTTATAATATTTTAAATTATAAAATACTATAATAATAAACTTTACAAAACATATAAGAATTTTCTATTATAAAAAACTTTCTAGAGATCAAATTTTTAATTATTTTTTGAATTTCACATTATTTATCAGGTAAAAGAGGATTTCCTACCAAAAAAAATTATAACATATATACCTTCTACAAAAACAACTGTATTATTTTATATTTTAAATATTTTTATTAATTATCTTATTGTTAAAAAACAATTAAATCTATGGGCTTTTTGTGTAATAGTATATGACTCATATGTTGAGTTTATTTAAACAACATGTAATCTTTTTTATAAAACTAAATTCTTCATTGGAGTTGTTTACGTAAGTGACACTCATGTGATTCAAAGACAATTATGAAATGATTTATCAATCTTCAATGGGATAATCTTGTCCCTTCATGTAGGATAAGTGATTTCAATGCAACTATTGGTTCTCATGAAAAAATTGTTAGATGGTCTCCAAACAAAATTTTCATGGATGAGTTTCTTAGTTGGAAAAATTCAAATGAGCTTATTCTAACGGTAAATTCATGATCATCAAGCTATGGATAAGTTAGACATCAAATAACAAGAGTCGCCACCGCGCTTTTATTATTTTCAAGAGAAAAAGGAAAAGTACGAACAAAACCCAAAAGTTAGAAGTTTTCAAATCAAAACTAATAAAATGTCAGAGATTACAGGTAAGGGGGTTGGTTACATAGAGAGAAGGTGTTAGCACCCAAAGTGTCCTAGGTACTCCTAGGGAGCCCTTTTTTGTGTGCATATGTATTTTGTACAAAAATGATATTTACAAACAAATAGAATGGGGGGATGAGAAAAGAATTCATTAATTATATTTTTGTGTTTGACAAGACCTTTGGACTTGTGCCTACGTACCAACATAAAAATGAGGGATCAAAACCTCGTAGTTCGTGATACAAATTTCAAAGTGGATACACTGCTTTTTAACAAAAAATTAAGTTTGAAGGGCACAAAGGCCTAAAAAATGGTTTGAATGAGTTAGTTCTTTTTGGCTTTTTGAAAGTTTAAGTCAAGTATAATTAAGTCTATTTACAAGTTTAATTAAGAATAGAAGTTTGAAAATGCAATGACATAAGGCCAGAGATTCTAGTTTGCAAAATGGTCAAAGTTTAGAACAAAACTAGTTCAAGCAAAGAAGAATTTTTTAAAAGGAGGGGGAAATTTTGAAATTAAAGAAGTGGGGAGGAGATGAAGAGACTAGTCCTAAGCACAAAATTAAAAGTCAAGAGTTGAAAAGATCTGACCGACGGGTAGCAATCTAATAGACAATAATGTCTTATAGAAACCCTAATTCCCTTGGATATTAGAATCAAGCAACACACAATGCATACAATATTATCTTGAAGAGTAAGGCATCAAATAAAGATAGTCCCATCAAGCCTTAGCCACTCCATGATCTTCTTCAAATTTACCTATGTAGCAGATGAATTCCATAAGCCACAAGTTCAAAATAACACCTTCACAATGATCATATTGCAGATGAACTCAAAGGGATCTTCAATGATGTATCAGATGAAGTTTCAAATTGCAAGCCCTGGGTTTCATAACAGTTGGCATTGATCAAGTCCTTTAGCATAGGAATGTTGCCTAAATTCTAAGTCCAATTGTTCAAGATCAAACCAGCAGTCCACACAATAGTCTTTTAGGTTTTTTTGTTTCTTATTATGTACATTAATGGTCAAAGACCATACAAACAAACAAAATATACACAAACAAGATATATCATCCAATATGGTCCAAATGGACAAAATGAAAATGACACTAACATAAACAATTAGAATGGTATGAATAATTGCAAATGAATAGAACTTGAAATTAAATGGCATTAAAGTAAATGAATTGAAATTAAATGGCATTAAAGTAAATGACTTGAAATTAAATGTTAGTTGCTAATGAGTTAGAAGTTAGTATTGTTTTGCTTTTACTTTATGTTTTAAGTCATTCTGTGGAGAACACTCAACCCATTTATCACAAGCATGGATCCTTGAGCCAAGATATCTTCGAAATGAAGGAAAAATGCCAAGTTTCCACATAATACTATGAAAGAAAGGAGACTTACAATATCACTAACTAGAATGCTATGCCTTTTGTGTTAAAAATTTAGCGCAATGTTAAGCAATCGTAATTGGACTTATGTAGAAGTCACAACTATTTGAGGCCGGGCAATAGAATTTTGGTGTTAATGCATGTTAGAGACATAGTATAATGGACTATGCTCATGAAACATACTACGCACAAAAAGAATATGCAAAAGAGGTGGCCTAATCTCATCCATACTTGTGTTGATTTTGCAATCAACTAGCCTTAGGATTTAGAGACATCACAGGCCAAATGAAATGGATGCATAAAGAAGGGGAATTAGATGAAGAGGGAGGGGAATGAATCATAACTCAAATTGATCAAAGGAGGACTTTTACCAAATTAATATCATTCATTCATTTTGGGAGATGGAATGTACATTCCATCAATCCCCTAAATCCAATGATATTAACCTAGAAAAGTCAAATCAACCTTGACCAAGGCCCAACAACACAAGTCAAACTTACACAAACCATCACAAGAGATCAACACAATTATTTGGCATTTATTCAATTTAAAAATACTAAAATAATGCATTTAAATTAAATATGGTTTGTCAAATTCCTAAAACCTCATCAAAACACCAAAGAAATGGCCATGAGATTTATCATAGGTCAAACAAGGTCAAAGGACCTTGGAGAAAAAATTTCATAAATTTTAAAGACTTAAAAGTATTTTTAAACAATTAAAAATAATCACAAAATCAATTAAATCATGAAAAATGTTAATAATGATCCAAAAAATAATTTTAATTCAGAATATAAAAGAGGAAATTTTTTGGTGAAACTCTCATATTTTTTGGATCAATATTAAAATTAATATGAATTAATGAAAACCAAATGAATTAAAACAAAAATCAAAAAATCAAAAAAACGTGAGCCACTTGATCTCCCTCATTAATTGAGGTGGCAGATCAAGTGGACACAAACGTGCGTTCCATGATGAAACCTAGTCAGCGCGCCACACACGTGGTAATCAAAACCAACGCCTAAGATTAAAATAATTCAAATGGATCATGTGGTCTGGAGACGTGCCAACACACCGCCGGAGCCAGAGCTCCGGTCTTCTTCTCCGGTGGACCTCACCGGACTGGTCCACCCTCAACCACCACCAAAATAAAAAAGGAGGACATGATCTGAAAGAAAAAATGACATAGAGCACGAATCTGACCTCAATTTCAACTAACTCCAAATATATAAAAAGATACGAGGAGTTGAATTTTGAGGTGTGACAACTGAGTTGCTTCGATTTAACCTCAAAGCAACTCAATCTTCTTGCCTACATTGGTAGATATTCAGACAACCAAAGATCCAAGATAATTGATGAGAATTGAGTGAGAATCGAAGAGATGAAGTTTTCTGAAATTTACCTTCAATATTGTGCAGAAATGGGTCTTGCTTGCTTCAACCTTGATCTGATCACACTTGAGAAGCTTGCAGGAGAGGTTTGGCAATGGTACAAAGCTTTGGATCCCGGAGTTTCAGAATCTCCAAACAGTGGGATTCAAACTCAATTCTTAAGTTGAAAATTCTCAGGTTTTCCTTTGAATGGTGAGGGTTTCAATTTGGGGGCAAAGCTGGCGTGCAAGGTGTGTTTGAATTGAGCTCCAAGGGCTTGTATTTATAGCAATTGGGACTGATATTTGCACACTTAAAAAATTGCTAAATTTGGACATTTCATGCACAAGCTTGCATGGGCGTGTATAGGACCATGAAGCAATCCAATTTGGTCCACTTGCAATCATTCTGAAGTTCAAATGAGGCTTGATTTTTGGCATTTGGTTTCTTCCAATCATGCAGATTTGTTAAAGCCATACGTAGACCTATCAAACTTTGTCCAAAATGCATGAAATTAGGTTATTTGGAAAGCTTAGATCAAGGGGAACAAGTTTGATGTTGAACACTTTTTCATTTGGAACTTGGATCATGGTGAATTTTGAGGTGGAAGTTTGGAAATTTCAACATGTTGAAATTTTTCTAAGTGTCAAGCCATATATCTCAATATTCCACCTTGCTTAACTTTTTATGTGAGCTTTAAATGAGAAAAGTGTCTTCATCGAAGTTGCATCTCTTTCAAAGACCTTAAAAATGGTCACCAATTTCATATCATTTGGATTTAGAATGATAGATTTATGCATTTTTGATGTTTGAAAAAATCACTTGTTCAATGGTATAGGTCAAAAATGACCTATAATGTATCCTCATATCACATACTCATAAAATTTGAATTAGCTCTTACTCCAAACGTCAAAGTTGAAGTAGACATCTTGAATTTGATTTTGCAACTTATATATATTTCATATCATAAAAATTGATCAAGTTATGGCCTTGGGAAGTTGACTTTCAAATTAGGGTTTAGACAAAATGACCTATAATGTTTCAACATAGAAAATGATTTTCCAAGAAAAACTAGATCTAGGTCTAAACATGAAAGTTATTTGTAATGTCATTTAGAGTAACTGTGCTCTTGGAATCATTTTCATATGGTGAAAATTGTAGGAGATAAGGTCTAGGGAGACCCAATTTTGATTAGATGAATTCATCTGGCCAACCACCATCAACCAACTTTCTAACCTTCAAATATCTTGACTTTTTAGGCTCATGGTATATCATATATGCATAAGATGATGAATTTTGAAGTGTCCCTTGAGAAATTTGATCAATTGGTGAGATAGCTTATTAGAGAAGTTACTCAAGATACCCAGTCAAACTAGGGTTTCCAAGGCAAATCACTTCCAAAATCTTGAAGAATGCTTGATCAATATAACATGTAGAGATCATTGGGACTCATATATGATGCTTTGAGACATTGTGAATCAATCCTTGGTTGTGCTTTTAGCCATGAGGGTCTCAAACCCTAGGTGTGAACTTGATAGATCAATGATGATCATGCCCTGCCTACAAAAGAATTAGGCAAATACAAAGACATATTTTTGGTATTTTGGTTAGTGAAATGCTAAAATACAAGTATGATACAATTACATGGTGCTTGGTAATCTCTCCCAAAACAAACCCAATGAAAGAGGGGTAAGGAGGATGCCAAAGTATGATCTCAATGCTAATGCATATGATAAAATTGTAAGAGGGATCTTAGGGTCAAAATTGGGGTCTTACAGCTGCCCCTATTTAAGGACATTCTAACCGAGGAGGTAAAGGTTAAAATCTTCGTATCGACTCAGTAGAATGAGCTTAAATAACAACATAGAAACAAATTTTGGTCCCTAAGAGACCTCATGATGCATATGATATGAATGTAAAAAGCAAATTCTCTGTGGGGAAATGTTGCCACAAAGGAAAAGAAATCAGCGAGACCTAAGATCCGTAGGAGTATAATGCATTCCGTAAGGAAAACTCACTGGGGAGACAAAGACTCTGGGGGGATAAAAGGTTACGCGTAGGCCAGGCTATGACTTAAAACTGTTGGGCGGACTGGAGGAATTCCATAAAATGGAAAGACTCAGTCGGGGAAATAAAACATCTACGGGGGATTATAAGTATATTAGGATAAAACTGAAGTACTCGAACCAATGCAGGGAAAAGCAATTTCACTAAGGAAATGCGCACTCAACTCAACAGGGGAAGAAATAAACTTCAATGCAGGAGGAGCAGAAATCTACTATCCACTACCTGCTACTGGGTAAGGAGATAATAAAAGTCTGACAGAGAGGACACCCGTCATCGGTTAGGATGAACATATCAAGGATGACTCGCTGGGAACCACCAGGAGGGAATATTCATTACCGGTTACTGGGTAAGAATAGCCTTGCTGGGGAAAACTGTAGAAAATAGGATTTACAGCTACCAGTTACTGGGCAGAAGACCAAAGATGAGAATATCTGTCACCGATTAGGGTGAACATATCAAGGATAGACTCAGAAGGGAAGAAAATCTGTCATCAGTTAAGATGAACATATCAAGGATAGTCTTGCCTGGAAATTGTTAAGGAGGATACCCGTCAACGGTTAATACGAACATATCAAGGATAAACCAACTGAACAAAAAGTAGGAATTACATCTATCGAATGCTGGATAGAATACCATCAAAGCGAAAATTCGTCATTGGTTAGAATGAACATATCAAGGATAGACTTTGTTGAGGGGAATAGAAGGATTTACAACTATCGGTTACTAGTTAGAAGACCGCAATGAGGAGGAAACCCGTCATCGATTAGGATGAATATATCAAGGATTAACCCTATGGGGAACGAAATAGAGATTACAACTACCTTTTTACTGTGTAGAATACCAAGGATGAGAACATCCGTCATCGGTTAGGATGAACATATCAAGGATAGACCTGAGGAAAGGGAAGAAAATATCCTTCATCGGTTAGGATGAACATATCAAGGATATACTTCCTAGGGAAACGTGGAAACGAAACCGCTGGGGAGAAAAAGTTGCTCTTGCCGGATATTGGGAAAAAGTGAAAAACATGAGAAGAATATTACCAGTTACTGGGTAATAGGCTCTCAGGAGACCAAAAGCATCTATTTAGGTAAGATCTAGAAAGAAAAGGTCAATCAAGACTCAATCCAATGAGGATATAACTCAAGGGGAGTAATTCCTTCCAGATAATCAACTGAGGATGAAACTAAAACAATGATCATCCACGAGGAAATAACTCAGTGGGGAAGGGATAAAGGTTAAAATCTTTCTGCTTAAGGGGACGACACCTCTACCATTGAGAGGACAGACACCGAACTTGTATGGGGATGAAGTACCGCCATATCAAAGAATAAGAATCTCAAGCAATGAATCAACAAATATGATTATGCAAAAATGTGTAATCATGAAATTATATGAGTGTATATGTATATGTATATGTATGACGATTATGCTGACAAAACGATCGCAAAGGATACAAAGGTGTCACAAAAATTTGAATCATCGGTACAACCCTCGGTCAATCCACAACAAAGGGATACAACTGCCAGAGAACAAGGATATCAATGATCCCAAAGGCTCAACAATATCTGGGGAAGGAGGAGATTTGCTAAGGAAATATCATCGAATCTGCAGGGAATTTTAGGTCAACACCATATCAAATAGGAGACAACCGTACAGAGGATAAACACAAATAGCTACTCAGAAACCAGGAGGAAACTCTGACTGGGAATGAGTCGGATGGCTACTGGTGGAGAAACCAATGCGATCTACTGGGGAAATCCATCTTACTCTGCTGATGATCAAAACAGAAAATCAACCCTATTGAGGAGCACACAAACTCTGCCGGGGACTAAATCAACCAACTCAGTTGGGAAAAGTACAAAAGCTCTGCTGGGGATCAAAACACTCCGCAGGGGAACTGGATCAACAAACTCGGCTAAGGATACCCGAAGGGTTAACTGCTTGGGGGAACCAATAGAGCTCTACACTTAAGACTTGCTATTTTTCGAAATGCTGTTGTTATTGCTTTAAAACTGCCTCTGAAAAATTCTTGCTTTTACATGTCTAAGAAAATGATTTTGATTAAAAAAATTTAATTTCAAAAATGGTCATAATAAAACTTAAAACTATTTGGCTGAAATAATAAGAGTAGAAACAATTGGATAAAAGCTCAACTTTATTTAATAGGATGGTAGTCTGTAAATGACAAGACTCCATAGATCTTTACAATGTTGAAAATGGTAATTTACATGGAAAAGGGTTACATTGAATACAATTGACCGCTAATCCTTCTACCAACTCTTGATATCTGTAGCGGGGTATTCGTTACCATTAGAGATATTGACTAAATCCAAGGTAAACCATACAAGTCGAGTCACCACCGCACTTCTATTTATCCAAGGGAATGGTTAGAAAGCGAACAAAAATCTAAAAGTTTTAAGAAAAACTAGTAAAAGAGAAACAGAGATCTGGGTAAGGGGGTTGGTTATGTAATGGGAAGGTGTTAGGCACCCAAAACATCCTAGGTACTCCTAGGGAGCCCTTTTCATACTTGTTGCAAGGTTGTTGTTTTGTGAAAGTTTATTTGTGCAAACATGATTGAAGAGATGAGAAGAGAATATACAAGTTATTTACATTTTTGTGTTTGGATGGATAAACCCATTGCGTACGTACCATCTTATAAAAAGATTAGGATCAAAACCTCGTAGTTCGGGGTAAAAATCTTAAAATGAGTTGGTGAATTGATTGGTCCAAAAGCCTTAAGGTCTTTCGTTATCAACGGGAGAAAACTCAACCAAACCACAAATCCACCATGTGAGGATATCTTCAACATGCTAGTGAGGGGTTAACCCTATAATAAACATGGAAGACTCATTGTCCATCACTAAGGATATAGGTGAGTATGACATCTACCACAAGGATAACTCAAACCTAATAGCTAAAGGTTATGAAAGATTTGATTAAGGAAGTGGCCATTGGAACCACAAAAAGACATTTGAATGGGTTATATTTACTAGTTAGAAGTATATACAAAAATGGTCAAAGTTGACTTAAAGATTCAATTCAAAATAAGTTAAGAAAGTTTGAAAATCAAAAGCATAAGGCTTAGGTTTCTAATGTTTGAAAACAATGGTTAAATGTTTGCACAAAAGTTTTGGCTTGGGTTAGAGTGGAGGGAAGAAGAAGAATGGCTAAGTCCTAAGCAAAGCAAAAAGGTGAGGGATAAAGAAACAAAACCACAATGGAGTTCCTCTCTTGAGATCATATTGATGATCCAAGTAGCTCCCATCCTTTGGAATAAGCAATCACAATAATATATTCAAGCAATCAAACAAGTCTCTTAAGAGATCCCCAATGTATCTTGTGCCTTTCACTTTGGATGCACATGGCAATGACCCTCCAATTTGAGCTCTCATAGAATTCCCTAGCACAAAAGCACACACATCAAAAGTTACATGAAGTAAACCAAGGATGGACAAGAGTGAGTTTAGAGATTTGGTCCATATTCATCATTAAGGTCCTTTTACTCCAATTTTGTATAGGGAATGTCCTAGAATCTAAGTCCATTTCTCCATTCTTTGCATAGGGTATGTCCTAGAATCTAAGTCCACTTCTTTGCATTTGGTTCTCAACAATCAAAACAAAACACAAGCATAAAAATATATACACAATTATGTGCTCAAGTGAGCAAAAGGTAAATGGCATTAACATAAACATGTGCTCAAGTGAGCAAAGAGAAAAGCAAATGGATAATATGTGCAAGAATAGTAAATTGCATAAAAGTAAAGAACAAAAAGTAAATGTTAATTGTTAATGGTTAGTGTTAGTAATTAGTGTGCCATAAGGCAAATTAAGCGTTACGTTAAGCAATCGTAATTGGACTTATGTAGAAGTCACAACTATCTGAGGCCGGTCAATAATAATGTAGGCAACAACACAAGTTAGAAGTCTTGATTAGTGAACCAAGTTCCAACAACTTGCCATGCCAAAAAGGAAAAGAGAATTGATCTTGTATTGGTTTAAGCCTTTTGCATGATTTAGAAAACAACCTATCCTTAATGCAAAGCCATTCACTTGATCAATTGATCAAGATGAATTAGATTTGAATCAAGGAAGATTAAATCTCCCTAATCAATGCTAACTTATCAACCTTCAACTCATTGATCAAAAGAAAGAAGAAGAAGAAGAAGATGAGGGAAGGATAATGAAAATGGAAAGATCAAAATGCATAAAGTGAAATAAGATGTACCAATCCATATGTATTGACTAAATGACATTGAAAGTCAAAGTCAAACAATGAGAAATCAGAAGTGAGATAAAGATTGGAGATCAAACAATAAGCATAATATTTTTGGCATTTTTAATATTAAAATAAACTTGGATTAAAAAATAAAAGAAAGGTCAAACTTCAAAATCACTTCAAATCAACCTTGAAAGGTCCAAGTGATTTATCCTAAGTTCAACAAGGTCAAACTAAGTTTGACAAAAAAATTCAGCATTTTTAAAAGTCAGAAACTATTTTTAATCAATTAAAAATGAATAAAAATAACCTAATTGAACTAAAATCTCAAATAAATCTCAAATCAATTAAAAAATTGATGAGAATATTTTCATAGATCCATCATCATTCAAATAGGTTAGGAAAATATTTTTTGTGTTTTTTGAATATCAAAAACTATTTAAAATGAATTAAAAATAACCAGAAAAGAGAAAATTCACAAAAAATATCAAATGACAAAATAAAAAAAATAAAAATCAGAATCGGAAACTAGAATTTATTTAGAGACTAATGCAATTGGTCCCATAATTTTTGGATTAAAAATGAGAGAGATATGAATTTTTGAAATAAAAGGAAATAAAGAAAATAAAATCAGAAATTAAAAAAGATGGAAAATCAGGAAGCGTTGGATCACGTTCATTAATTGACGTGGCCAATCTGATGGTCCTGAAGCGCGCGCTCATGGTGAGTCTAGGTCAATGCAACCACACGCTGATTAAGCAAAAGTCATAACATCTAAAGGTTGGGATTGAATCTGGAGATGAGATCCAACGATCCAGATTCAAACTGGCAATGGGCGGCCACCGGAGCCACCTTCTTCTCCGGTGAGCTTCCAAATTCCGGCCAGATTTGCAGGTTTTCAAACCTTCACCATTTTGCACGATCCTTATACCAAAATGAAGCTGGGGTGATGTACATCACCTCTGTAACCTTGAATCACACTCAAGATTCCTATAGGTTGAGAAATCTGAGGTGGAAGATTCAGGTATGAAAAATGCAGATCAAAGAAAAACAAAATTGAAGCTACCACTAGCTTGCCTCTCAAGTGAGGACTTCAGAAAACACTTTGGCCAGGCAAATGGATCAATATATGATGAGTTTCGAAGAAAATACCAGTTGGAGAACAAACTTGAATTCTGGAGATTTGAGCTCGATTCCTTGCTTGCTTTTCCAAAATAGAAGATCAATGAGTTGAAGGATGAAGGTTTAGAAGCTCTAGATCCAAGGATTCAACCAGAGGTAGTTGAATTTTGGATCTGAAAATTTTGAAGAAAAATGAAATAGCTTCTTTGGTAATGGTTATGGATTCAGTTGCGCAGCGTCTTAGGCGCCATTAGGTTGAGAATTGAATGAAGAGGAGCATGTATTTATAGCTGAGCTTGAAGCAATGCAAGGCAATACTCGCGTGCATGAGAATTGGGTCCTCCATGCATGGGCCTGTACAGGCGCATGTGAGGCCCAAAAGCTGATGCAAATGAATGCTGAACACAAACCAAGTTGAATTGGACGTGTAATTTGAAGGGTATTTGCTTGTGTATCAAGATTTCATGTGAATTCCATATTTGGACCTAAATGTTCCCTTCTTCGAAAGTCCCATTTGGAAAATCCAAACATGGGCATGTGAGTAATGGTTGGAAAGGTTTTGATGTAAGGAACAATTGTTATGTTTGGAAAAAATCCATTTGGAGTGTGGAAATTGGTGAAATTGGAGTTTAAAGTGCAAGGTGCAAAACATGCAAAGGCAATGTTTCTAAATTTGGCCAATGTTCAAGCCCTTCTGTCTTGATGATTCAAGCCTCAAATGAGAAAAACTCCAACATTAAAGTTGTAGATATTTTCAAGACAATCAAAATGGACTTAAATTTTGCATCATTTGGATTTTTGATGAAAGAGTTATGGGCACTTGAAGTTGGACTTTTTTGCCTTTTAATGCATTTGGCCCAAAATGACCTATAATGTCTTGCATTATCACATGTATTTCCTTTGAGATTTTAAAATTTTGTTCAACATAACATTTTAAGTAGACATCTTAAGATTTCCAATGCATTTGATCCATCCTCAAAATCATAAGAAATGAATGAGTTATGTCCTTGGGAAGTTGACCTAAAATTAGGGTTTCAGTCAAAATGACCTATAATGTCTTGGAATGGGAGATGACCTTCCAAGCTTCAAATAAATTTTTGATGAACATTAAAGTTGTTCATAGTGTCCTTAAGAACATTTTTTCTTTTGGAACCATCTCCATTTTACCAACACATAAAAAGTTAGGTCTCAGTGCATTTCAAAATAGTCAGATGAATTGACTGATCAACTTCTCAAGGCCATGACTCATATCTTGATGAATTGATGATTGAGGAGACTCAAATAAGTTCAAATATGCATGAAATGATGAATTAAACAACTTCCCTTGATTGTATTTGATCATGGGCTGAGGTTGCTTCAAGAGCAAGGCATTATGGTGCACAGATGAATTAGGGTTTCCTTAGGGCACAAACCTCAAACCCTTTGACTTGCTTTGATCAAAATGATGAAATGAGATGATAGGGAGGCATATTTTATGGATGAGAGCTTTGGGAACCATTATCATGCTTGCTATCATCTCCTCTTGGCCATATCTTTGTACCAATGATCTCCTTGAAGCCTTTGACCTTGTGATTACTCAAGCTACACAAAAGATGTTAGTGACATATTTTTGTGCTTTTAGTTAGTAAACAAAATAAGAAAAGAAATGATATACAATTCAAGCATGCTTGGTGATCTTAAACCACTCACAAGAAGTCCCTCCCAAAGGCAAAGGGAACCAAGATGCTAATGATCCTCGAGGCAATGCAAATGCAATGTTATGATGCCATGAGGGATCTTAGGGACAAAATTGGGGTCTTACAGATGCCCCTATTTAAGGTCATTCTAGTCGGAGAAGTGAAGGTTAAAATCTTCGTCTCGATGGGGTAGAATGGGCTTAAATAATAACAAAGAGACGAATTTTGGTCCCTAAGAGACCTCATGATGCAGATGTATGCATGCAAATGGTAAAACTCTGTGGGGATAGGCGTCCATAAAAGAAAAAGAAATCCGGAGAAACTAAAAATCTAAAGGAGTAATACACTCACTAGGAAGACAGAGACTCTGGGGGAGTAAAGGGTGAAAATGCGTGAGCAGGTCACGACTTGAGACTTGCTGAGAGACACAGAGAGAATCCATGAAATAAATCAATGGAAGGACTCGAGTTGACTCGAAGATGCATGTATTGGGGAATATGCCAATACATCCAAAAATTATCCGCGACGGGTACTTCGGATAAAAAATTCGGACTCAGGTGGGGATGTCCACTAAGGACTCAACTGAGGAAGATCCCAACAGAAATCTCCTGGGGAAGCAACGGGATGAGGTATTACCGGTTACTGGGTAATAAGCTCAAAAAAACGTGTGATCTGAACACCGGTATAAGGGTGAGAGAACAACATGCCCCGGAAGAATGAATATCTAAGACCGGTATAAGGGTGAGAGATATCAATCAACCAAACCATCTGAGGAAGACCTAAAAAGGTATATTTCAACTCAGGGAAATCTGACTCCACAGGGGACAAAAAGTCATAATAGGGAGCAGAAGGAAGGAACACCAGGGATGCCGGTTACTGGGCATATAATAGGTGACCAACCAAAGCGTGAATTGGGGAATATTCCCAAAACACTCATCATCCGAAAAGAGGGCAAAAAGCAAACTCGATTATGGGATGGACATTCGATTCCAAAATAGGGATACGAATCTTACTCAACTGGGGAAGAAAAAAAGGCTTCGACCAAAGAGTGCATGAGATATATTATCTATTACCGTCAGAACGTAGATAATATACTCACATGAAAGATTATCCACAACCGGTTACTGGGTTAATAAAGGATAGATCGACAGAGAGAGAAGGACATCGGGATACCGAAACTAGGTATATAATGATGACCAATCAAGGGGAGCAACAAACATTACTGACAACCGGTATAAAAGATGACTTGCTAGGGATAAACTGCCTAATTAGAGAAATTATCCAAAAAGAAGGGAATATCAACACCGAATATTGGATAATGATAACCGTCAAGGAGGGGATTACATCTACCGGATACTGGGTAGAAAACCACGGAAGAGTATCCGTCATCGATTAGGATGAAAAAAAAGGTTAACTCTGCAAAGGGGAGAAAATAGGGTTTACAACTACCGGTATAAGGGTAGAAAACCACAGACTTCGCCGAGGATAAGATGAATAATTATCGATTACTGAGCAATTATTCATTTATACCACGGGGAAACACAGGAAACAGTCACAAGAAGGCCAATTTAGAATCAAACCAAAGAGGCAAACTGAATCAAGACTCGTCCTAGTGAGGATATAACTCAATAGGGAAACCTATCCCAATATATGTGTTGGGAGGACGCAAAAACAACCGTCGTCCACGAGGATATAACTCAGTGGGGAATGCGGAAGGAAAGATAAATACTTTCTACTTAATGGGCTGACTCTATATTGAGGGATCAGACGCCGACATCTGCTTGGGGAATGTACTACCAACTAGCAGAGAATAACAAACAAAGATATATGGCAAAGAATACAATATGAATATCCGAATGTTTGAAAATTATATGCACACATGCGTGGTTTATGTATGATGAATGCTGACAAACAGACATTTCTTAACACAAACAACTTAAAAGAAATAAGCACACAAACATCTGGTACTACATCTCAAGAGAGAAAGCCAGATTCCACGGAGAGTATCCAATGTGATGAGGGCAAGAGAAACCAAGAAGCAACAAAATCTCTGCAGGGGATGAATCATCAATCCTTCCAGCTGGGGACAGGAGTTTATTGCACAGATAAAATCTGCTGCATAAGCAACTCCACTGGGGAATCTATCCAAGGGATAAAGCGATTCTGGGGATCAACCACCAAGAACCGTACCCACCAAGGAGATCACATCTGCTGAGGAGGAAAGGTTGCTACTCCGCTGAAGGGGAGAGTGGTGAATATCTCAACAAGCATTTCACTCAGTAGGATAAACCAAAAAAGGCTCCGGAGGAAGAAGATACAGTCATGCCAGGAATATGAACAAATGTCTTACCCTGTTGGAGATCATACCATCCTTGGGAGAGCACTGAGGATCTCCTAAGTATCTTTTCGTCGTTGTGAATGTTCACTTTGTTTAAAAAACAAGTTATGAAAAATTCGTTTCTTCAAAACAATGATATTTCCTCAATTAAAACATGCAAAACATTTGTCGAATAGAAACAAATAAGAGTGCAAATAATTGGATAAAAGGCTCAAATTTATTTGATGGAATGGTAGTCTGCAAATGGCAAGACTCCATAGATCTTTACAGATTTGAAATTGGTGATATATATTGGAAAAGGTCTACATTGAACATAATGACCATTTCTCCACCAATTCTGAATCCGATGTATTTGAAGCTTCGGTTGATGACGAATGGGCGAGAATCTCTGACGGATGACAGTTGTAGAACAAAGTCTTGTCAGGATGCAGTTACTTGCCAAATCCCTAATTTTTGCCTAGATTGCCCCAGGATGAGGTACTCAATCTAGCGGGATACCTATATTCATTTTTCATGTCTCTAACTTTTGCCTGGACCGCCCTTTCGGGTTTTCAATCCACTGAGACACTCATTTTTGCCTAAGCCGCCCTTTCGGGTTTTCAACTTAGCGAGCTATTCTGTTTTTATTCCTAGGTGAAGTATTTCTTGACTGCATCTGAATTTACAGGACGAGTGAAATCCTCCCCATCCATAGTTGTAAGTATCAAAGCACCACCTGAAAAGGCTCTCTTAACAACATATGGACCTTCATAGTTTGGAGTCCACTTGCCCCTGGAATCGGGCGCGAAAGACAAGACTTTCTTGAGCACAAGGTCACCTTCTCGGAACACACGAGGCTTGACCTTCTTATCAAAAGTTTTCTTCATTCTTTGTTGATATAACTGACCATGGCACATGGCAGTCAATCTCTTCTCTTCTATCAAGTTCAGCTGGTCATAACGACTCTGAACCCATTCAGCATCAGTCAACTTGGCCTCCATCAAGACTCTCATTGATGGGATCTCCACCTCTACTGGGAGTATAGCCTCCATGCCGTAAACAAGAGAGAAAGGGGTTGCCCCTGTTGAAGTGCGGACATACATACGATATCCATGTAAAGCAAATGGCAACATCTCATGCCAATCCTTATACGTGACGACCATATTTTGGATAATCTTCTTGATATTCTTATTAGCAGCTTCAACAACCCCATTCATCTTGGGTCTATAAGGAGAAGAGTTGTGATGCGCAATCTTGAACTCACTACATAGTTCTTTCATCATTTTGTTGTTCAAGTTAGATCCATTATCAGTAATGATCTTATCTGGCACACCATAACGGCATATGAGTTGATTCTTGATAAACTTCACGACCACCTGCCTGGTCACATTTGCATACGATGCCGCTTCAACCCACTTGGTGAAGTAATCAATTGCTACGAGAATAAATCTGTGTCCATTGGACGCTTTCGGTTCTATCATGCCAATCATGTCAATTCCCCACATGGAGAAAGACCAAGGTGATGAGATCACATTCAAAAGTGTCGGGGGAATATGAATCTTATCCGCATAAATCTGACACTTATGGCATTTCTTCACATATTTGCAACAGTCAGACTCCATTGTCAGCCAATAATAGCCTGCTCTTATCATCTTTTTAGCCATGGCATGTCCATTGGAATGAGTACCAAATGAACCCTCGTGGACCTCAGTCATCAACAGGTCTGCTTCGTGTCTATCCACGCATCTGAGCAGGACCATATCAAAGTTTCTCTTATAAAGCACATCACCATTGAGGTAGAAACTTCCTGACAATCTCCTCAGAGTCTTCCTATCTTTCATAGATGCCCCAGGAGGGTAAACCTGGTTCTGAAAGAAGCACTTGATGTCATAATACCACGGCTTATCATCTTTCACTTCTTCTACCGCAAACACATGAGCTGGTCTGTCCAAGCGCATCACAGTGATATTGGGGACTTCGTTCCAAAGTTTCACCACAATCATCGAAGCAAGTGTAGCAAGAGCGTCTGCCATCCGATTCTCATCTCGAGGAATATGATGGAAGTCAACCTCAATAAAGAATGTTTAAATCCTCCTCGCATAATCCCTATATGGAATGAGACCAGGCTGATTCGTTTCCCATTCACCCTTGATCTGATTAACAACGAGGGCCGAATCACCATAAACATCAAGATGCTTGATCCTTAGATCAATGCATTCCTCCAATCCCATAATACAAGCTTCATACTCAGCCATATTATTCGTGCATTTGAAAGTTAGCCTTACTGTAAAAGGAATATGTGTGCCCTGAGGAGTAATAATCACTGCCCCAATACCATTTCCATACTGATTTACAGCGCCATCAAACACCATACTCCATCTGGAACCAGGCTCTGGCCCTTCATCGAGTGTAGGCTCATTGCAATCTTTTATTTTCAAATACAGAATCTCCTCATCCAGAAAATCATACTGAACTGACTGATAATCCTCGATCGGCTGATGTGCCAAGTGGTCAGCCAAGATACTACCTTTAATAGCATTTTGAGCTCGATACTCAATGTCGCACTCAGATAACAACATTTGCCAACGGGAAATCCTCCCTGTTAAAGAAGGCTTCTCGAAGATGTACTTGATTGGATCCATTCTGGATATCAACCAAGTCGTATGATTTATCATATACTAGCGTAAGCGCTTAGCAGCCCAAGCCAAAGCACAGCATGTCTTCTTAAGCAATGAGTATCGAGACTCACAATCAGTGAACTTCTTGCTCAGGTAGTAAATAGCATATTCTTTCTTTCCCGATTCATCTTGCTGACCAAGGACACAACCCATTGAGTCTTCAAGAACAGTCGGATACATGATCAAAGGTCTCCCTTCCACAGGCGGAGACAGGATCGGAGGTTCAGACAAATACTCTTTAATACTGTCGAAAGCTTCCTGGCAATCCTCGGTCCAATCGTGGGACTGATCTTTCCGGAGGAGCTTGAATATCGGCGCACATGTGGCAGTCATGTGGGATATGAATCTGGAAATATAATTCAAGCGGCCAAGAAAACCTCGGACTTGCTTCTCAGTTTCGGGCGCAGGCATTTCTTGTATTGCTTTGACCTTTGCAGGATCAACCTCAATACCTCTTTCACTGACAATAAAGCCCAATAACTTGCCAGAACGGACTCCAAATGTACACTTGTTGGGATTTAGACGAAGCTTGTACTTCCTCAAACGATGAAAAAGCTTCAACAAGCGCTCTACATGTTCAACTTCCGTTCTTGACTTGGCGATCATATCATCAACATATACCTCGATCTCCTTGTGCATCATATCATGAAACAAGGTGGTCATAGCTCGTTGATATGTGGCTCCGGCGTTCTTCAAACTGAAGGGCATCACTCAATAACAGAATGTTCCCCAAGGTGTGATGAATGTTGTCTTCTCCATATCCTCGGGTGCCATCTTGATCTGATTATATCCGGAAAATCCGTCCATAAATGAGAAGACATTGAATTTAGCTGTATTGTCAACCAACATATCAATATGTGGCAGAGGAAAATCATCTTTCGGACTAGCTTTATTCAAGTCTCTATAGTCCACACACATTCAGACTTTTCCATCTTTCTTAGGTACGGGCACAATATTGGCCACCCATTGAGGATATGTAGAAGTCACCAGAAACCCCGCATCAATTTGCTTCTGAACCTCCTCTTTGATCTTCACTGCCATATCAGGATGAGTTCTTCTGAGCTTCTGCTTCACAGGCACGCACTCAGGCTTCAAAGGTAGGAAATGTTGCACAATATCAATATCTAGACCGGGCATGTCTTTATATGACCAGGCAAAGACATCAACATATTCTCGTAGCAATTCAATCAACCCCTTCTTAACAGATTCTTCAAGGAGTTCCCCAATCTTCACTTCTCGCACACAACCCTCAGACCCCAAGTTGACTCTTTCCAGGTTCTCAAGATGCGGCTGAATGATCTTCTCTTCATGCTCAAGTAGCCGGGTAATCTCGTCAGGAATCTCTTCAACATCATCTTCTTCCGCCTCAAATACAGGGAATTCAAAGTTGGGAGATGGTGTTGGGTCATTATGTTCAATGGGTTTGATCAACCTGCATAATGATTTTGGATATGAAAAGCTTTAGAATTCAAACAAGGCAATCATTATGCAGATGAAAAGATCGATTTTATTCTATTTTTAGGTTTTATGTGATCACCAATTTCATGCAAAAAGCAAAAAGGGAAAATAGTTGGAAAAATAAATATTTAACATGAATCTATTGAATGAAAATATCATTGTATTAATGCGCCAACAATGTCATCACTTCTCCCTTTGGCATGGGAGAAGGGTTTTTAAACACAATGAACATTACTTCGACTTATGGATAACTGTTGGAATATCTACAGCGACCCAATTGTTGCAGACCCCACCAGGGATGATGAAGTTGCCAGAATCCTCTGCATCCTCTTCCAAAATGGCAGTAGCCTCCTCATCTTGACCAGTGTGGATGAAACCTCCACTCTTGAAAAGCCCTTGCGAATTAGAAACCCCAGAAGAAAAACCTATGCCATCCCGGGACTTGTTGTCTTCTAGCTCAATCATTTTCCCTAAACCAGCGGTTGCACCACACTCAATGGCCAACTTTGTATCTTTATAGGAAGCAAATGAAGGAGTTCTTTTTCTCAAGCGGCTCAGCAATAGATAAAGCTTGGAAAGGAGTTCCAACTTCATCCTCAGCATCTATATATGAGAAGGAAGACAAATGGCTAACCAGGAGAGCCTTTTCTCCCTCTACCACCACCAGTTTCTTATTCTTCACAAATTTCAGTTTCTGGTGTAGGGTGGATGTCACGGCGCCTGCCTCGTGAATCCATGGTCTGCCTAAGAGACAACTATACGATGGGTGAATGTCCATAACCTGGAAGGTAATCTGGAAATCACTCGGTCTGATCTTGATTGGGAGATCAACTTCCCCAATCACCGTTTTGTGAGACCCATCGAAAGCCTTCACAACCACTCCACTCTGCCTCATGGGAGGCCCTTGATATGACAGTTTCGAGAGAGTGGATTTTGGCAATACGTTTAATGATGACCCAGTGTCCACCAACACATTGGACATGGCATCGTCTTTGCAGTTCATAGATATATCTAATGCCAAGTTGTGGTCTCTTCCCTCCTCAGGGAGATCAGAGTCACAAAAACTCAAGTTGTTACAAGCAGTAATGTTTGCAACAATGCTATCGAATTGTTCTATTGTGACATCATGATCTACATATGCCACATCCAAAACCTTCTGCAGAGCCTCTCGATGTGATTCTGAATTCAAAAGCAATGATAACACCGATATTTTGGATGGCGTTTGTAGAAGCTGGTCTACAACATTGTACTCGCTTCTTTTGATGAGCTTCAACATCTCATCACAGTCTTCTTTCACATTGCCGTTTGGGCCAACGGAAGCAGGAGTTCTCAATGTAGAGGAGGGCTTAACAACAAGTGTCGGATTTTGAGTGCTCACCGCATTCCCAATCGGGCGTTCAACCGAATTAGCATTAGCTTGGGGATTTGAGGGTGCTGAAAATACACGACCACTACGTGTCAGACCGCTAACATCAGCAATATTGACAACGGATGAAGATGGTAAGGACACCTCTTTCATATTTTCTACTGCGACAACATTGTAGCGATAGGGAACCGCTTTTTCAGAAGAGTATGGTATTGGTCCGGCTGGCTTGATGGTTAATGTAGGAGAAACCTTTTGCTTGCTACCATCATACTTGATGATAACAGGCTCGGGGGTCCAGAATACTGGAGAAATTACGTTGACCTCGTCAGCATCTTCGTAAACATTTTTGTTTTGAAGGATCTCAATAACTCCTTCATCCAGCATTTCCTGAACATCTTTGCGCACCTGGCGACAACCTCTTTGATTGACAGAACAAACTCGGCATCTATCGTGGTCATGCTCATAATGACTATAATCACACAGCAAATGATACATCTCGACCAGTGATTGTCGAATACGACTGACATATTTCACTTTGTATTTGCCAGGGCAGCCCTGGACCATGTTGACAGATTTCCCATGCTCGGGCAATGGGTTCTTCTTCACATTAGGAACTACGTCCTTGAAACACAGAATGCCACACCTCACAAGTTCTTGAAACTTGGTCTTCAAAGGGTAACAATTCTCCACGTCGTGGCCGGGAGCACCAGAATGGTAAACATAGTGTAATTCAGGCTTATACCACCACTAGGGGTTAGCAGGTATAACCGGTGGGTCTCGCGGAGTAATCAACTTCCTCTCTATCAAAGAGGGATATAATTCTGCATATGTCATTGGAATAGGATTGAAGGTGACCCTTTTCCTCTCGTAACCCGTGCTGGTTTGATTACTGTTTCGAGGCTGGCAGGCCTGCTGCGGCGGACGGTGCTGTTGATGTTGATATTGCGGATGTGGTTACTGATTGTTGTGATGTTGCTGGTACTGTTGATTGTCTCTGAAAACCGGTGCTATATGAGCCACCTGGTGCTGGTTACCGGCGGGACGCACGGTCTTCCTCCTCACAGAGGGTCTTCTTGGTTTCCCATGGGAGGTCACAACATGTGCCTCTCCATCTTTCTTCTTTGCAAACGCCCCATAACGTTTGGCAGAAGAGCCTTCTTCTCTGGTCAGACGTCCTTCTCTAACCCCTTCTTCTAGACGCATCCCCATATTCACCATCTCGGTGAAGTCAGAAGGAGCGCTAGCAATCATCTGCTCATAATAAAAAGAACTTAAGGTCTTCAAAAAGATCTTAGTCATCTCTTTCTCTTCTAGCGGAGGCACGACCTGTGCTGCTAACTCTCGCCACCTTTGGGCGTATTCTTTGAATGTTTCCTTGTCCTTCTGGGACATGGCTCTCAATTGATCCCTATCGGGAGCCATATCCACATTGTACTTGTACTGCTTGATGAAGGCCTCGCCAAGATCGTTGAAGGATCGGATGTTCGCACTGTCTAAACCCATGTACCAACGCAGAGCGGCACTTGTAGCACCTCGAAGTTGCCCTCCTCATTCATGCATTCATTTTTAGGTCATTTAACATTTGATATTGCATTTCATCATGTCAATCAAAATTGGCTCCAAGAGTTTGTCTTCCGAGAAGCTTGTATTCATCTGGGTATCAAAGTCAAAGTAGGGTTCCTCAAGGATTGAGATGCATTCTTGGTTTGAAGGTCTTATGGATGTTGTGTAGAGCTCTTGGGAGCTAGTGTTTCATTTTCAGAGGTTTTCTTCAAAGGATCAAGCTTAATGGGCTCAGTACAGTTCAAAATTCAACTATGAAGTCAAAAGTCAACTGTAGGTCAACTGAGGGTCAAATGGCTAGGGAATGATTGGAGATACTTCCAACATGTTCAAATGGGGTCTATTCATCATTCAAAACGTTCATCTTGAAGGGACAAAGGTCTGTTCTTGAACTGTCATGCTCGCTAGGCGATCAATCCTTCGCTAGGCGAAGCCCACGCTTCCTCATTCACTCCAGCGAACCTTGATGATGTTTCTACTGGAATTTCTCGCTAACCTGCTCGCTGGATGCTCGCCTAGCGAGTAAGTGCTAGCTATGCTTTTATCCAAGTATGGGAGTGTTCGCTGGAACCTCGCTGAGTGCTCGCCTAGCGAACCCTTCGCTACCTCACTCGCCTAGCGAGCTTACTGATATACCAAAAATCATGGACTTGAATTGCCTTCATTCTGAGCCCACCAAGCCACAAAAATCAGAGTATAAATTCTAAAAATTCATTTGAGCAAAACCCTAATTCGGGCAGCCTCCATACACACTGAAAAACTCAGACACTCCCACTTTTTCACTTCCATCTCACATAAACCCTAACATTGCTTTGCACACCCAACCGTGCATTTCAATTTCAATCGATCTCTCCAATCAGGTTTGCCCTATTTCCATTACTTTATGCTTTCAATTTGAAATTTCTGAAGTATGAGGCATTATGGGTGAATTTGGGAGAGTGGGTATCATTAGGTTTTGCATGTGGGTTTAGATGTGCATGAATGTGTAGAACAATGCCTTGAATGTTTAATCACCTAGTTCCTGAAATGGGTACCATAGGATTTAGGGTTTTCTGAAATTGGACTGTTATCAAGGAAGAACCCAGAACCCGTAGGCATTCTCTATCACCTCGCTAAGCGAACCTGTAGCGAAGCTTCGCTAAGTCTTCGCTAAGTCTTCGCTAAGCGAAGCAGTAGCGATGCGATCATGACAATAGTTGGTTTTTTCTGTTTGCTCTCTAATATTTTTTGTGTTTGTTGTGACATGTTTTCTATTGCATCCGTGCACTGTTTACCTGACGCTGTTGTTGTTATGGTTCCTTTGCTTGGTGCAACTCATGATTGCACCCTATCTTGTTATTCTAACTTGTTTGTTGAGTTTTTGTGAGGGCTCACATGACTCTTGAAGAGATAGCTTGCTTGGTATTCCACTTTATTTGTGGGATACCATTTGGAGATTTATTCTGATTGCTTTGCTGACTTGTTTTCTTTGATGGTGCTAGCTTGAGAGACCTTCGGGTTTCTTGTTTCTTTAGTTGTTGTTACTTAGGATCTTTATCCGTGTGGTAGATCTCTTGATCCCTTTTACATCTTTCCAGCACTTTACCGCTTTCTTAGCTGGAAGACCTCGATAGGAGACAATGTTTTTGTGTGTTCACTTTTGTGCCCAAAGACCTCCAAGAAGAGGCACCAGTGCTAAAGACCTCCATGAAGAGGCAATTGACGGATAAAAGGGATTAGTAGTCAATCCCCCGTTATTCAGTGTGTCGTTCTTTATGCTCGTACTACGTGTCGATACTTCAGAACAAAAGCCCAAGATCTTTTGTCCGGTCAGTCAGTGGAGAGGGTTCCATCTTTCTGAATCCCCACGCTTTGTCATGAGCTCACCCTGTCCAGGGTTAAGAGCTATGAGGTCTTATCCTCATTACCCTTTTGATCTGCTCACCCTGACGTTCAATGTCAGTGGTTAAGAGCCCATTTGATTACCTTTCCATGGCTTGTTTGTCGAGGTTGATATGACCCCTCTTGACTAAAGCCCTACCCATGTATGCTTGAGCCCCCTTGTTGGTGTGTTTACTTTATGCTATATGTTTTTGTATGGTGTGATCGTCTCCCCATAGGACTGCTAGGCTTTGTATAGTCTCTCGTTTGCATGTCAATTAAGGTAGCACGGTTCCTTCGTCTAAGACTTCCTTTTTTGCATGAGCATTCCTAAAACACAAACAAACTCTTTGATTTTCTTTTCTTAAGAACACGTTAACTCCTTCTACTACAGGTGAGTAAGTCTCCAAAGGTCGAGCATCTGGTAGATTGCGTAGTAACGTCGTTCATCTAAAAAACACAAAACAAACAAAACTAGGTTTGCCGAGCTACGGTGCTCTGATTCTCAATCCTTCTTGAGATACGTATGCAGCAGGGTAAGGCCTGTACGAGCAATAACTCTTTCTTTTCTCTACTTTGATTTTCTCTCTTTCGCATCACATATAGGACTTTTTATACACACACTTTACACATAAATAGCAAGCGTGGATCCTATGGAGTACCACAGACGTGAAGGGGTGCGATAACCTTCCCTTCACGTAACCGGCCCCCTTACTCAGTTTTCTTTGGTTCGAGACTTTGTTTTATCCGTTCCCTCTTGGTTATGCAGTGCTACCTTTCCCTCCTCTTGGGATAAAAGTACATAGCTGGCGACTCTACACTTTTTTCACGCCACTCATTTTCGCGTTTGTACTTGGATTCGGGAAATCCGGGGAGCGATAGCTGGCGACTCTGCTGGGGACTTAATTTCCCTAGTGGGCCTTTCCTAGCGTTTGTTTGTTTATTGTCTATTGTGTGTTATTTATTTATTGCTTTGCATACTTATCTGCTTGCATTGCATCCTATGTGCGCTTTACTGTTTCATGCATACTGTGCTGGCTGTGTATCTGTTTCGCTGTTGGGTGGGATTCACAAGAGGTAAAAGGCCCAATACACATGCTATGAGTGAACTTTAGGACACCTAGGAATAGAGTGATTCATGAGAAGCGGGTGGTATGGCGCCACTTAGCGGAACACGGTATCACGAGCAGTTCAGATTCTGATGGGGTATTATCGTTGCATACACCTGGTGTGCATATGATGATATTCTTGAAAGGATTGTTTATCCTGCGTTTCTCTTGACCTTACCCTGGCCTAGATTACCCCCGTGAGTGGGGCAAGAATGAATCATTTACAGGTACTGATGGTGACTTGTTCTGTTGGTGACCGTGTCCTGTTGGTGACTTTTGTTTGGTTCTTGTTGGTGACCGTTGGTTCTGAAGTATGGGTTCTAAGTAAATAAATAAATAAATAAATAAAATATAACAGAAATTTTTTGGACTTGGGCCTCTCTTATTTGAGCCCACAGGTCCACAAAAATCAGGTTATAAATTCAAAGTTTCAGTGAAACAAAAGGCCATTCTATTCCTATTACCCTGGCAGGGAAAAAGATAGTGAGAGAAGAGCTAATAGAGTTCAGAGAAACCTCCAGAGAATGAAGGGAACTCATCTGCAAAGAACCAATTCCATCTCATATAAACCCTCAGATTGCTTTGCAAACCCAACCGGGCAATTCAATTTCATTCGATCTCTCCAGTCAGGTTTGCCTTATTCCCATTACTTTATGCTTTTAATTTGAATGCTCTAAATGTATGAGGTATTATGGGTGAATTTGATACCCTTTTGATGCATGTATTTGACAAGAGGTTTAGGCCTCCTACCCTTGGTTGCTTTTTGTGAGCTTTTTGCGAATTTTAATGGCATGATTCATGTGGTTACATTTTGATTTGGCGGCAAATCTGGATTACCCTATCTTGTTTCTCTAACCTGTTTGTTGAGTTTTGTTTTGTGAGGGCTCATATGACACTTGCAGAGATGGATTGCCTGGTGTTCCACTTTATTTGTGGGATACCACCTAGAGGTTTATTCCGATTACCTGTACTGACTCACTTTATTTGATGGTGCTAGCTTGAGAGATCTCTGGGTTTCTTATCTCTTTAATTGCTGTTACTTCGGATCTTTATCCGTACGGTAGATCTCTCGATCCCTTTACTTTTCCCGCATTTAATCAATTTCTTAGGTTTCGTATAGCCTCTCGTGGCATGTCATTTAAGGTAGCGCGGTTCCTTCATCTAGGACTGCCTTTTTTGCATGAGCATCCCTAAACACCCCAAACTCATTGATTTTTCTTCTCCTAGGAACACGTTATCTCCTTCTACTACAGGCGAGTAAGTCTCCAAAGGTCGAGCATCCGGTAGATTGCGTAGTAACGTCGTTCACCCCAAAACCAAACCCTTACCCCATAGGTGGTCGAACTACGTTTTGCTCTGATTTTCATCCCAGACGAGATACGTAGGCATAAGACGCGATGTCTTAGCGAGCACACTCCTCTTTAACCCATAGGTAACCGAGCTACGAAGACTCTGATTCTCAGATTCAGATGAGATACGTATGCAGTGGATGCGACGTCCGTGCGAGTCATTTTATTTTGACCCTTCTTTTAGTAAGTAGTACATTAGATAAACATACACGTTTTTCTCATCCCTTCAGTCATGTTTGCACAAATAAATTTTCAATAAAAAAACAACAACCTTTGCAACAAATGTGAAAAGGGATCCCTAGGAGTACCTAGGATGCTTTGGGTGCCTAATACCTTCCCATTGCATAACCAACCCCCTTACCCAGATCTCTGACATTTTTACTAGTTTTTGATTCGATAAAATTTTTAGGTTTTTGTTCGCTTTCTAACCATTCCTTTGGATAAATAGAAGTGCGGTGGCGACTCGACTTGTATGATTTACCTTGGATTTAGTCAATATCTCTAATGGTAACGAATACCCCGCTACAGAAATGTGGCGACTCTGCTGGGGACGAGAATTTGCCTAGTGGGGTTTGCCTACTTTTCATATTTGTTGTATTGTATTGTATATTTTTTTTTGTGACAGATTTTTGTGCAATTTGGGATTACTGTATTGTATGTAATGATTGAATTTCTTGATATTAATTCCTTGTATGCTTGGTGATCTTTACGAGATGAGTTCTGTACCCGAACTCGAGTGCACTTAGGATAGGAGAATGGCATAGTCTTGTCGACTTGTGTGGAGTTATTCCTTAGCAAGTTGACTTGCAAGCCCATTCACTTGGTGGAGGTCATGTTGGGATCAATAATGTCACACAAGTAAGTTGTGGTTAGACATTACTCTTTCCAATATATACCTTAGAAGCCAAGGACCTTAGTTTACCAAGCCCATCTTGGCCTATTCTTAGGATGTAGTGCGAAAGTCGTTCAAGTGTAAGATTTGATACGATTGTTACGCGATACTACACTCATAAGAGTCTCTCTTGAGAATATTTTCGGAATACGAGTAATCGTTTCTCCAATAATATCCGAAAGATGGGATGATGACTATGGGAACCTCTTGTAGAACATGTTTGGCAGGTTTAAACCCCAGTACACTCCCTTTTGGGTGGTTATTAACCTAACTCCATGCTCGTGACTTACAACAAACCCTTGATTCATGGTTGATCCGTTCATGAATCCTTAATATCAATGGAACTTAGGTGTTGATAAGGTGTAAACCATAATCCACCAAAATGGATGGTTGATATTAAGGATAACATGATCCATCCCATGACCTTTGTTTGGTGTGCTTTGCTTGATCCTTGAGTGTGATTGTTGCATTCATGCATTCATGCACCCATTTGCATTCATATCATCAAAATAGTAAGAAAATTTTCAAGGAACTTAAGGGGTTTATTTGCAAAATTTTTAGACATGGAAAGACAAGGAAGGAATACAAATAAGTACAGTTTCAGACAACCAGATTTGAAAGAGTTAAGGAATCTGACATCCTATGTATTAGATCCTTTGGGTTTCAAGGCTCATTTTGGGAAGCTTCTTCCTCTTCTGACTACTTAGGTGGATGAAGGATTGGTGAGTGTATTGGTGCAGTTTTATGATCCCTTGTACCGTTGCTTCACGTTTCCGGATTTCCAGCTTTTGCCTACCCTTGAGGAGTATGCTTACCTTGTGGGTATACCTATTCTAGACCAATTGCCGTTCAGTGGCTTGGAGAGTATTCCTACTTCTCAAGAGATAGCTGACATGTTACACATAGATGAATCTCTGGTTGGTGCTCATATGACTACCAAAGGTGGAATTCAAGGTCTCCCTTCTGAGTTCCTCATTGCTCAAGCTTCTATATATGGGAAGGACATGAGTGAGGATGCCTTTGAAGCCATATTTGTACTTCTCATCTATGGATTGGTATTGTTCCCCAACATCGACAAGTTTGTGGATGTGAACGCTATTAGGACTTCTCTACTCTTAATCCCGTTCTGACTCTGTTGGGCGATACCTACTTCTCTTTGCATATGAGGAATGCAAAGGGTGGTGGCGCCATTGTGTGTTGTTTGCCGCTGTTGTATAAGTGGTTTATTTCTCACTTACCTCAGACGGTCACTTTCAAGGAGAACAAGGAATGTCTACGGTGGTCCACGAGACTTATGTCTCTCACTAATGATGATATCTCTTGGTATAACCGTGTGTATGATGGTGTGCGGATTATTGACTCTTGTGGCGAATTCTCCAATGTACCTCTTCTTGGTACAAGTGGTGGGATTAACTACAATCCTGTTTTGGCACGTCGGCAGCTTGGGTTCCCCTTAAAGGATAAACCCAATAACATTCTATTAGAGGGTGTATTCTTTCAGGATGGTAAAGATCCCCAAGGCTTGAAAGCTAGGATGGTCCGCGCTTGGCGCAAGATTCATAGGAAAGGAAGGAAAGAGTTGGGTCCTAAGAATTGCATCGCTTGGGAGCCTTACACTGTTTGGGTTAGGAAGAGGGCGTTTGAGTATCTCATGCCTTACGAGTATCCGAGACCTACACCTATGATTATGGCTGGGCCTTCAACCCTCCCTAATCAAGGAGTAGAGGAGTTGAGAGACGAAGACCGTTCACGTGCCTGGATCTGTGAACGTGAAGAGTTGCTTCAGCAGATTAAGGAGAAGGATGCGTTGATTGAGTTTCTTGAGCATCAGGTTATTGATGACCCTGATGATGTATGGACTTCTCTACTTCCTCAGTCTTCTAAGTTCTGGAAGAGGAGGTATGCTCGACTCGCCAAAGAAAAGGCCGATATGGAGGCAGCCTACGAGAGGGAGGTGAAGAGGCTTCGCGCATCTTATCTTCCTGTGTCCCGAGCTTTGGATGATTGTTTCTAGGGATCCATAGGATGATTATTTTCCTTTTCTCTTATATATGATTGACGATGCTGCATTCTTTTCCCTTATATTATTTGATGAGATATTTCTGTACGTGATAAAATGCTTAATATTTCCAAAATTTACAAATAAAACTCTAAAGTTCCTTTGAAATAAAAAACAAATCATATGCACAAACATTGCATGCATCATATGCATAAGCAGGTTTTGTTTCCGGTCCCTTGCCTTGTGGTCTAACTCTGTGTCCTTCATTTATTTTGAAGACAAGCTGACTCACCGGTACTACACTAGAGCCAACATTTCAAGACTGATGGATCACTTAGAGAAAGAGAACCACGAGCTGAAAGAGGAAGTGGCCAGATTGACTGCCCTAATGGAGTCACTCATGGCTGCCCAGAGCCAGTCTTCTCCGACACCTTCAACTCCTCCCCAGAGGACAGTTATCTCCGAGATTGTCTCCTCTTCTGTGCCCGCTGCCAGTGCACACTTTGTTCCAACAACCATGCCAACCGGGTTCCCGTGGGGGATGCCTCCCCAATTTCATGCCTGAGGGTCCTGTTCCTACCTTTGCTTCTCTGCCGGCATCTAGCCCGGTCCTTGCCGTTCCTCCTCCTGTCGTGCATACTTTGCCCAGGGTAGACGACACCATCTATCATTCTGAGCCGTTTGAGGGTCCAGATGTTTATGAGAAGATGGATGCTATGAACGATCAATTTCTTGAGCTTCGCAAGGAATTGAAAACTCTCAGAGGGAAGGATCTTTTCGGCAAGTCTGCTGCCGAACTCTGCTTGGTTCCAAATGTGAAGATCCTTGTGAAATTCAAGGTCCCTGATTTTGAAAAGTACAAAGGAAATACTTGTCCTCTCAACCACCTGGTCATGTATGCCAGGAAGATGTCGACTCAAACCGATAATGACCAACTACTCATCCACTACTTTCAGGACAGTCTGTCCGGTGCCGCTTTGCGTTGGTACATGGGTTTAGACAGCGCGAACATCCGATCCTTCAATGATCTCGGCGAAGCCTTCGTCAAGCAGTACAAGCACAATGTGGATATGGCTCCCGATAGAGATCAATTGAGAGCCATGTCCCAGAAGGATAAAGAAACATTTAAAGAATACGCCCAGAGGTGGCGAGAGGTGGCAGCACAGATCGTGCCTCCGCTAGAAGAGAAAGAGATGACTAAGATATTTTTGAAGACTTTAAGTTCTTTTTATTATGAGCGGATGATTGCTAGCGCTCCTTCTGACTTCACCGAGATGGTGAATATGGGGATGCATCTAGAAGAAGGGGTCCGTGAAGGACGGTTAACCAGAGAAGAAGGCTCTTCTGCCAAACGTTATGGGGCGTTTGCAAAGAAGAAAGATGGAGAGGCACATGCTGTGATCTCCCATGAGAAACCAAGAAGACCCTCTTTGAGGAGGAAGACTGTGCGTCCTGCCAGTAACCAGCACCAGGTGGCTCATATAACACCTGTTTTTAGAGACAATCAACAGTATCAGCAACATAGCAACAATCAGCAACCACCTCATCAATATCAGCCACAACAGCTCCGCCCACAACAGCAGGCCTACCGGCCTCGCAACAGTAATCAAACCAGCACAAGTCACGAGAGGAAAAGGGTCACCTTCGATCCAATTCCTATGACGTACGCAGAGTTATATCCCTCTTTGATAGAAAGGAAACTGATTACTCCGAGAGACCCACCGGCTATACCTGCTAACCCCCAGTGGTGGTATAAGCCTGAGTTACATTGTGTTTACCATTCTGGTGCTCCCGGCCACGACGTGGAGAATTGTTACCCTTTGAAGACCAAGGTTCAAGACCTTGTGAGGTGTGGTATTTTATGTTTTGAGGACGTAGGCCCTAATATGAAGAAGAACCCATTGCCCGAACATGGGAAATCTGTCAACATGGTCCAGGGTTACCCTGGAAAATACAAGGTCAAATATGTCAGTCATATTCAACAGTCTCTGGTCCAGATGCATCGTTTGTTGTGTGACTACAATCATTATGAGCATGACCATGATAGATGTCGAGTCTGCTCTGTTAACCGATTGGGTTGTTGCCATGTGCGCAAGGATGTTCAGGGAATGTTGGACGAAGGAGTCATTGAGATCCTTCAAAACAGGAATGTTGATAAAAATGAGCCCGAGGTCAATGAGATCTCCCCAGTGTTCCGGATACCCGAGCTTGTTATCATCAAGTACAATGGTAGCAAGCAAAAGGCTTCTCCCGCTCTGATCATTAAGCCTGCTGGTCCTGTGCCTTACTCTTCTAAAAAGGCAGTTCCCTATCGCTACAACACCGTAACAGTAGAGAATGGGAAAAAGGTGTCCTTGCCCTCTTCTTCTGTTGTGAATATTGCCGATGTTAGCGGTTTGACCCGTAGTGGCCGTGTATTTTCAGCACCGCCGAAGCCTCAAATTAATGCTGATTTTGTTGAACGCCCGATCGGGAACGTTGTGAATTCTCCGAATCCGACACTTGCTGTTAAGCTATCCTCCATACTGAAAACTCCTACTTCTGTTGGCCCGAGTGGCAATGTGAAAGAAGACTGTGATGAGATGCTGAGGCTCATCAAAAGGAGCGAGTACAATGTTGTAGACCAACTTCTACAAACGCCATCCAAAATATCTGTGTTATCCTTACTCTTAAATTCAGAACCACACCGAGAGGCTCTGCAGAAGGTGTTGGATGTGGCATATGTGGATCACGATGTCACTTTGGAGCAATTCGATAGCATTGTTGCAAACATTACTGCTTGTAACAATTTGAGTTTCTGTGACTCTGATCTCCATGAGGAGGGAAGAGACCGCAACTTGGCTTTACACATATCTATGAATTGTAGAGACGATGCCATGTCCAATGTACTGGTGGACACTGGGTCATCATTGAACGTATTGCCAAAGTCCACTCTCTAAAAACTATCATATCAAGGGCCTCCCATGAGGCAGAGTGGAGTAGTTGTGAAGGCTTTCAATGGGTCTCGTAAGACCGTGATTGGGGAAGTTGATCTCCCAGTCAAGATCGGACCAAGTGATTTCCAGATTACCTTCCAGGTTATGGACATTCACCCATCGTATAGTTGTCTCTTAGGCAGACCATGGATTCACGAGGCAGGCGCCGTGACATCCACCCTACACCAGAAGCTGAAATTTGTGAAGAACAAGAAACTGGTAGTGGTAGGGGGAGAAAGGGCTCTCCTGGTTAGCCATTTGTCTTCCTTCTCTTATATAGATGTTGAGGTTGAAGTTGGAACTCCTTTCCAAGCGTTATCTATTGCTGAGCCTATTGAGAAGAGAACTCCTTCATTTTGCTTCCTACAAAGATGCAAAGCTGGCCATTGAGCGTGGTGCAACCACTGGTTTAGGAAAAATGATTAATTTAGAAGACAACGAGTCTCGGGCTGGCATAGGCTTTTCTTATGGTACTTTCAACAAGCAAGGGTTATTCGAGAGTGGAGGTTTCATCCACACTGGTCTAGATGAGGAGGCTGTTGCTGTCTTAGAAGAAGATGCAGAGGATTTTGGCAATTTCATCATCCCTGGAGGGGTCTGCAACAATTGGGTCGCTGTGGATATTCCAACAGTTGTCCATAAGTCAACGTAATGATCACTTTGTTTAAAAACCCTTCTCCCATGCCAAAAGGAGGAGTGATGACATTGATGGCGCATAAATACAATGATATTTTCATTCAATAAATTCATGTTAAATGTTTGTTTTTCCATTTATTTTCCCTTTTTGTTTTTGCATGAAATTGGTGATCACATAAAACCCTAAAAAAATAAGAATAAAATCAATATTTTCATCTGCATAATGATTTGCTTTGTTTGAATTCTAAAATCTCTTTTATATCCAAAATCATTATGCATACTGTCATACCCCAAAAATTACCCATCATTTTTCCTAAAAAAAAAAAAAAAAAAAAAAAAAAAGAAAAAAAAAAGAATTTTTTTTTTTAATTAATTAATTAATTAATTAATTAATTAATTAAATAATTAAAATAAATAAATAAATAAAATATAACAAATTATTTTGGACTTGGGTCTCCCTCATTCCAAGCCCATTACCCACGAAATTAGTCTATAAATACTGAAGTTTCAGTAGGGGAGTTAGACTTGGAGTTTACACTGGGAGATTTACTGGAGAAAGAAGGAAGAGAAGCAAAACACTCTGAGGTTTCCTTGGAACAAAACCTTGAGGAAAAAGAAAGAGAGAGAACAGAGAAGGACGGATAGAAACTTTGGCATAGGAACCCTGCCTACCCGGAGAATTCAGAGTAAAGAAACCCTGAAGGCAGCCCATCTGCACCGAAGCCATCGCCGTCCAATTCCCGCTGCCTAACTTATTCCGATACTACAAGTGGTCAATCCCTTCAACCTTGAATTGGCAAACAGGTTTGCGTATCTCTATTGTTTATACTTTCAATTGGCCATATCTACATATATAATGCATCATGATTAAATGTTGATATATAATTTGCTTTCGTATGGGAATTTAAATATGCCTGAATACCCTGAATGTTTGACCATGTTATTCCTGTGATAAAATGCCATAAAATTCAAAGTTCCTAACATGGGGCTGTTTTCAAATTCAAAATCCGTGGCCTTCGCTAGGCGAGGCAGAGGCGAACGAGACAGTACCTGATTCTTCTAGTTTGTTTTTTTTATGTTTTTATCATAGCCATGCATTATTTATCCTATCCTATTTATTGTTGTGATATTTCTCCGGTGTAATCTTCGATTGCACCCTGATTTGGTGTTCTGACATGTTTCTTTTTTGAATTTCGTAAAGGTTCACATATCCCAGGAAAAGGTTATTGGCTAGGTATTCCACTTTATTTGTGGGATACCCTTGTGGAGTTTCACCCTGAATTAATTTTTAATGTATTAATTTCTAATGTATTAATTTTTTAATATATTATTTTTAATAATTTTAATGTGGAGTTTCATCCTAATTATATAATTAATTGTAAAACTTTGCCTTTGAATAAGTGATCTTGGACCTCTCTTTGTTGCCTTACGATTACGATATTACGGTCATGTCCCGCGAACGTGGGGATACCCTTAGCAAAGACCCTTCGGTTAAATCATCATAAAATAAATTATAGTCCCTCGGATGTTGCCTTCGAATATACAACTTTGTCCCTCGATGACCCTCCGATGTTGCCTACGGTTAAAAGATGATAGTCCCTTCGAATGCTAAGTGTAAGACCCCAATTTTGGGCCCTAAGATCCCTCATGGCCCATATCATTTATATCATAACCTCAAGGATCATTGCATGCCTTTGTCCCCTCCTAGTGGGTAGATTGCCTTGTAGGTTTGTTTCTTGATCACCAAGCATACTTTGCATTTGTATATTTTTGCTTTTCATATGTTTACTAACCAAAAAATACAAAAATATTGTCAGTTTAACCTTGTTGATTGCAGATGAAGCATTTAGGTCAAAGACAGTCAACAGTCAGTCAAAGCAATGGATGGTGGCCATTCTTGCAGAATTTGGGCACCATGATCAATAATCAAAAGTTCATACATCTTGGGACATCATTTGAAGCCAAGGTCTCAAGGGATTAGGGTTTGGAATTCATCAGAAGTGCATCAGTCATCCAAAACCCTAGAAAAGTCAAACTTGGTCAACTGAGGATTTAATCAGAGATTTGATGGATAGAATTGATCTGAAGGAGCTCATTCATGCTTGTACAAGCCTCATCTATCATGTCAAACCTCATCATGGAAGAAAATCAAGTGAAATCAGAAATTTCCAGAAATAGAAAGTGGACCTGTAATTTCAACTGCCAAAAATGGAAACTTCTTGATCTTAAACTTACATCATGATACAAGCTTCAAATGAATTTATGCCCAACATGAAAGTTGAAGATCTTGTTCTCCCATTTTCAAAAAGTCCAAGAACTCTCAAATCCCATGTGTGGTTGTCAAGATATGATCAAATCATTTTCATCAATTTTTGAACTTCAACAAGCCATATCTCTCAAACCATAAGGCCAAATTTGGTGGGGTTTTTTCCTACAAACCACATTTTTCATCCTCTTTCCAAAAATATAAATTTCATGACCTAAAACCTTGCCATTCAAAATGGCATTTTTGGACCTTTTTCATTTAAATTCAAAGTTTGACCAAACTTTGACTTTTTGATTCTTTGACTTTTTCTTGATTTGGCCAATTGGGAAATGTTCCATATATTATTTGTGACTTGCCTCAAGCCTTAAACCATGTCCATACCATCATTCCACTACCATTTTGAATCAAAATGCAAATTTGGAAAAATGAACAAATGGGAGCATAAGAGTAAAAGCAAGTACAAGCAAGGACAGCATTCAAAAGCAGACCAAATGCAGCAATTATGTTGGTCCTTCTGCAGCCTGTCCAAGCCCAAACCTGCGCAAATTTCACACCTCCACTTCATTTGTACATAATTAGCAATTTTTGCGAATGGCTTAAAAGAACAAAACAAAGTGCAGCATTCTGGTACAGACCAACAAACAGCAATTGTGCAAGCCACTAGCAGCCTGTTTCAAGGCCCACTCGAGCAACATACACCCTCCATCATTCACTTGTTCCTCAATTAGCAAAAATGCAAAATGCTCCATTTCAACAAAACCAATTTAGCACTTGTTAAGCAGAGGTTAAACAGACAATATAAGCTAATTTTCTGACATTTGTGGAACCCTAGACACAGCAGCCACATAACAGAAAATACTTTTTCCTCTCATTTTGCATCTGGCTCGATTCTGGATTTTCTGCCAAGACTCTCAAAACCCTCGAGATTTCTTCATGCTTCCATCATCTAGACAATATTGGTAGGCTTATTCAAGCAGTAAATCCCAGCTGGAACCCTCTTTTTGTTCTGTTTTCTTCAAGAACCCACAATGGCATTTCGAGCTATGAAGGTTTCCAAGTACCATTGAGCTTACCTACTTCAAGCATTCATCATTCTACAGCATTGTCTTCACCTGTTTCAAGCTATATCACCAGAATACCAACTGTGTCTCATTTTCTTCAAAAACAAGTAAAGTTTCGACCAACTCTTTTCTCAAATTCTTGCTATGCCATGTGTAGCCCTTGTGTTGTTGAGTACTGTGTGCTTTGAATCGTGTATTATGCTTGCTTGTGCTGTGAGATATTTGAGTTCAAAGTTTTGTGTTCATGGATGTTTTGCTTGATTCATGATACCTAGTGTGTTTTAGTGCAAATGAACTGTAGAATGAGCATGCTGGATGTTTATTATGTCGATTGCCATGCCTAATTTCATGTTCTGGGCTCTTCCAATTTTCACGATTTATTTGTTGGTGATGGTGATATGCTGTTGAAACCCTGCTGCATTTCCAGAAATATGAGTTTCATGCTTTGGTTGGTTTACTACATGATGTTGCATAAAGTCTTCTAATCCGTGCCATGCTGTGGTGTGACTTTGGTGGAATGTTGTTTGCTAATGATGAACATGAGTGTGTAGCCATGCTGCTAAAACCATGTTGCTGTTTGAAATCCCATAAACATGCTCAGAAATCCATTGCATTGTGATGCGTGTTTGGTTTATTGTGTTTGGTGTTGCATAATTTCTATTTGCCATGCTGTATGTGGAATGCTGTCGGATTTTATTATGATGATTACATGATGATGTTGGTTGTCTGCTGGTGTTTCTAAAACCATAGAACAGAACTCTCCCCAGATTTCTCCATGAGTATGCTTGTTCTAATGTTGGTTATTGTATGCCCAATGATGATGTTTCGTGCCATGATTGATCTTACATGCTGTTGTCTGTTTGTTTGGTCGAATGATGTTGATGTTCATGATGCCCAGCTACATAAACCCTTAAGAAACCCTGCTGCTGTTTGAAACCCCTGAACCATGCTGCTAAACCATGCTGATAAACCCTGTTACTTTTTTCCAGAAATCCAGCTCATGAATGTGTTTTGCTGCTGTTAAATCTTGTCCTGTCCAGAATTTTTGCATGAATGTGTGTTGGTTTATTGCTAGCTAGGTATGCATGAACATGTTTGTATCACTCCCATGCTGTTACCATAATATTGAAATGTTGATTGATGATGAAACATGATGATGAATACCATTGCTGCATATGCCCTGCTGTTGTGTTTTTGCTTGGTTTGATTTTAGTTTGATGATTTTTTAAACATGATGAATACGATGCCCTGCTGCTATGCTGAAAACATGCTTAAACCCTAGGGTTTTTCTTAAAAACCCAGAATTCTGCTCCTCCCATTGGCCCGGATACTGTTTGATTGGCTGAGAGCCAATCAAAACATTTCATTTTGTATGGCCAAAACGCATCGTTCCAATAAGTGATGCCCTGATTTACCAAACTGCCATCGGTTGACCGCATGTTGACCTTATACCATGTCATCTTGTTCATACTTCATTCAATTATTCATCAAACTTCCATAATTCATTTCAAATTCATTTTAACTCCAAAAATTGTGGGATTTTTTGCATTAAACTCATGAAGGTGTCCTATATTTTGTTGTGAATTTTAATTAATTTTCCATGTTCTGGATTTTAAATGATAAATGATTTTTCAACATGTATGCCAAAATGACACCCTTTGCCATTTCAATTGTGAAATTGTCATGTTGTATCCAATGAGCTTGAAATTTTTTGTGGTGAAACTAGACACATTGACCTTCATTTCCATATAAAGTTTGTGCATTTATCATTTGTGGATTGAGAGTTATGATTTTCTGAAGTTATGTGTTGCATTTGGTGCTATACCATGATCATGTATTTTCCCAATTTTTGTTCACATGCTTCCTCTTATCCAAATCACTTGAAACTTTGCATGAATGATCTCTCATATGTCTAGTTTATGTATGATTTTTCTTGGAATTAATCTTGCTGTTTTCCATTTGATTGAGAATTTTCTTCCATACTTGGTCATTTGTTGACTTTTTGTGCTATGCCTTGCCAAATCTTTTGTGAAATTCTCAAATCTTATTGTATGTCCATGAAATTTCGTATGTGATAACTAGACATCTTGAGCTTTGCATTGGTGTTAACCTCACTCATTTCTCTTCTGTTTTCAAATTGATATGATTTTTTGAAGTTGACCCATGCTTGTTGACTTTCACCATGCTTACTTAAATTTGGTTTGACTTCATGATTTTACTTGACTGCCTTCCTCTCATCCAAATGCCATGAAATTTTACATGCTTACCATGTTAGATGTTAGGATTGAGTGTGATTTATTTCACAATTTTTGAAATTGTTTGAGTTGACTTTTGAATGAAGTCTTTGATGTTGACTTTTGTATGCTTCTCTTGCCATGCTTTGCATTCATTTGTGTATGAGATGACCATGATGCATGATTTGATTATGAATCCAATTGAGAATGCTTCTTGAATGTTTAAACTTGGTTTGGGTTGACTTTTCCTTGCTGCCTTGACTTTTTCTTTCATCTTTGACCCTAGGCTCGTCCTAGTGGTCTTCTAAGCTTATGTTGAGTTCATCTGTTTCAGGTTAAGCACCAATGCCTCAAAGACCATTCAAATTTGTTTGAGATTGAATTATATATTGTGCTAAACTTTGTTTTGTAGGTGTGACTCACATACTTGAGTCTTTGTGCCTTGCACAGTTGGTCCCTCTGTGGTTGACTATTGGGTTATTTCCTTTTGATTTTGACTGTTGATCTGTTTACTAATTGGTCTGACTTTTGCAGGTACTTTAGTTGCTTAAGTTCTCTGAACTTGCCTGCTTTGCTATTTAGCATTTGCTTTGAGGTATAAACCTTTCTTCTTCATGTAGTCTGGAGACCCGGTCTGTTATTTGACCGGGCAAACTGTCTGAAGTCCTCCTTAAGAGGCAATGCCTGTGCTTGTTTATAATTGTCCCAAGCAGGAAAAGTCCTTCAAGTAAGGCAATTGGTGGAAGGTAGGGATAAGCAATCTATCCCCCACTATTCAGTGTGTCCTCTCTTTGCTCCCATTACATGGTTGAAGCATTGAGATAAATACCCAAGATCTAATCGAGTCAATAACGTGGAGAGAGTTCCTACTTTCTGAACTCCCACACTTTCTTTGATGCTCTCTCAGACCTGAGATAGAAGCAATGAGGCACACCCCTCATCTCCTATTCATCTGCTTCACCTTAGCCTCTCAATGGCAAGGTTAAGAGCGACCCTTACCTATTACAGTGGACTTTCAAAGTCAAACCCTCTTGTGTGAGCCCCCCATTGTTTGGCTATAGAGTGTGCTGTTTGATATTCATTGATTGATTGATTGCTTCATGTGCACTTGCTTGCCTGTATGTTATGCATTTATTATCATCATCAATTGCCATTAGTGCATGATCATCTCATTTGTTTTGTGATGTTATTATTGTTTCTTGCCCATTGAGGACAATTGTAAGTCCATTGCTTTGGCATTTGCTCCTGTGATATGGAAGGATAGAGTGTAAGACCTCTTTGGTCACTCATATCTTCTGTTTATCTGTTTGTATGTGAGGATACAGTTATAAGTCCCTGTAAGTTGGCATCTGTTGTCCTGTGATCATAATTTGATCTGTTTGATTTGTATGTGAGGATACAGTTATAAGTCCCTGTAAGTTGGCATCTGTTGTCCTGTGATCATAATTTGATCTGTTTGATTTGTATGTGAGGTTGCAGTTATAAGTCCCTGTAAGTTGGCATCTGCTTTCCTGTGATCATAGTGTGTTTTATCTGTTTGTATGAGAGGTTGCAATTATAAGTCCCTGTAAGTTGGCATTTGCATTCCTGTGATCATATTGTTGCTTTTGTTCTTGTATGTGAGGATCCATTGTAAGTCCCTGTAATGTGGCATTGGATTTCCTAGGACCATACTGTGGAGTTAACCTAAGTCCAGACAGATTGGCAGTTGACTTCCATATTTCATCTTTGTTTTCTTTTGAGGAGATTGGTGTAAGTCCATTGAGTGGCTTCTGATATCCTGTTCTGTTTTAGGAGACTGGTGTAAATCCATTTATTGGTATCCGGTATCCGCCTTTTATTTTCTTTGTTTGAGGAGATTAGTGTAAGACCATTGAGTGGCTTCTGATATCCTGTTTTATTTTAGGAGATTGGTATAAGCCCAGTGATTGGCATCCGATATCCGCTTTTCTTTTCTTTCTCGTTTGCTTTGTTATTATCCATTGCTATTCCAAAGGACACACTTGAATCATCTGCTATATGATTTCAAGAAGTGAACCTTCTAAGAAGTTTTACTATCCACCTTCATCCATTCATCATTCATTATGTCCTAAACCTTTTCACACTTTATCTTTCAAACTTGACATAAGTGTTGTGCAAACATCTTCATGTTTTTTAACTAAAAACCTGGACCCCAAGTCCTTGACTTTTTTCAAACTCCATTTCATAATACTTCTTTTGAATCAATCTTAATCATACTTTGACTTCATTTTCATAATCACAATCAATTAACTTCACTCATTCACTTGTTTTGGCTCTGTCCATTGTTAATCTTTTCACATTAGCCATAGGTTTCAATTATCATTGTGGTTGATGTAAATCTTGCCTATCCTTAGTGAGTCGACAGTAAGACTTCCGTACTTCAAACAGGGCTAACCCCTCTAGTACGTCGAAGCTATCCTCGCATGGTGGATGTTGTTTTTGGTCGAGTGTTCTCCCATTGATAATGAAAAGCCTCAGTGCTTGTGTTTAAAACTGAATCCACCAACTTTTGGAAATCTTTTAGCCGAACTACGGCGTTTTGATCCTTACCTTTGATGGAAGGTACGTAGGCAGCGGGTTCATCCGTTCGAACACAAAAATAAATAAAACCCAATACCCCAATAAAAATGTATATTCTTTTCTCATCATCCCAATCATGTTTGCACAATATTTTTGTCATAACAAATAACAATATTTTACAACAAGTGTGAAAAGGGCTCCCTAGGAGTACCTAGGACGTAGTGGGTGCCTAACACCTTCCCATTGCGTAATTTACCCCTTACCCAGAATCTCTGATCTTTTTATTAGTTTTCTACGTGTAAAACTTCTTAGGCTTTTGTTCGCTTTTTAGCCAATCCTTTGGATAAATAAAAGTGCGGTGGCGACTCGAAAATTTGAATGTATCTCTTAGCTTGTGATTTAACCAATAGATCATATAGCGACGAATACACCGCTACAGAAAAGTGGCGACTCTGCTGGGGAGAAGGTAACCAGAATCTCTGGTTGGTATCGCCTACTTTTCACCCTTGTTGTGCTATATTATTATTTGTCATTTCTGACATATTTTTGTATAATTTGGGATGAATGTATTGATTGTAATGTGTGAATTGCTTGATATACATTTGCTGTTTGCTTTGGTGATCTGTGAGATGAGTTCTATACCCGAACTCGAGTGCTCTCTAGGATAGGAGAATGGCATAGTCTCGTTGACTGGTGTGGAGTAGTCCTTAGCCAGTTGACTTGCGAGCCCATTCACTTGGTGGAGGTCATGTTGAACTAATAATGTCACACAAGTTATTTGTGGTTAGGCATTATTCTTTCAATCATGTTCCGCAGAAGCCAAGGACCTTAGTTTACCAAACCCATCTTGGCCTATTTTTAGGACCGTAGTGCGGAGGTCGTTCAGATGTCAGTTCTGATGCGATTGTTACGCGATACTACACTCATAAGAGTTTCTCTTGAGAATATTCTTGGAATACGAGTATTCGTTCCTCCGATAATATTCGAAAGATGGAACGATGATTATGGGAACCTCTGATAGAACATGTCTGGCAGGTTTAAACCCTAGTACACTCCCTTTGGGTGGTTCTTAACCGAGACTCCATGCTCGTGACTCTCAACAAACCCGTGATTCGTGGTTGAGTCGTTCAAACATTGTTATATCAATGGATCCCGGATCAGGTGTAAAACCTAAAATCCACCAAAGCGGCTGGTTGATATTAAGAATGTTTGAACCGGTTCATGTACCGTTAATATCAATGGAACTTGGGTGTCGATAAGGTGAAAACCTAAATCCACCAAAATGGATGATTGATATTAGGGATACAATGAGCTTTCCCACGACCTTTGTTTGGTGTGCCTTGCTTGATCCTTGAGTGTGTTTGTTGCATTCATACATTCACGCATTCATCCGCATTCATGTCATCAGAAAAAGAGAAAATTTTCAAGGAACTCAAAGGAGTTTATTTGCAAATTTTCAAACATGAAAAACCGGGAAAATTTTTCACCTGATATATCTGATGAGATATTCTCATGTATGATCAAAATGCTTAAATATTTCAAAGTTTGCAAATAAAACCCTCGGGTTCCTTTGATATAAAAACAAGCATATGCACAAACACTTCATGCATCATTTGCATAAGCAGGTGTTTTGTTCCGGTCTCCCGTCCTGTGGTCTGACCCTGCGATCTTCATTTATTTTGAAGACGCACTTTGCCGGTATTATACAAGGGCCATCTCTGCCAAATTGATGGATCATCTAGAGCTAGAGAGTTGTGGACTCCGAGGAGGATTTTGTCAGCCTTAGTGCTTTTAATGGATTTATCCCTGTTGATGGATTTATTCCTGTTGATGCCATGTTAGCCCTTGTGTTGTTGAGTACTGTGTGCTTTGAATCGTGTATTATGCTTGCTTGTGCTGTGAGATATTTGTGTTCAAAGTTTTGTGTTCATGGATGTTTTGCTTGATTCATGATACCTAGTGTGTTTTAGTGCAAATGAACTGTAGAATGAGCATGCTGGATGTTTATTATGTCGATTGCCATGCCTAATTTCATGTTCTGGGCTCTTCCAATTTTCACGATTTATTTGTTGGTGATGGTGATATGCTGTTGAAACCCTGCTGCATTTCCAGAAATATGAGTTTCATGCTTTGGTTGGTTTACTACATGATGTTGCATAAAGTCTTCTAATCCGTGCCATGCTGTGGTGTGACTTTGGTGGAATGTTGTTTGCTAATGATGAACATGAGTGTGTAGCCATGCTGCTAAAACCATGTTGCTGTTTGAAATCCCATAAACATGCTCAGAAATCCATTGCATTGTGATGCGTGTTTGGTTTATTGTGTTTGGTGTTGCATAATTTCTATTTGCCATGCTGTATGTGGAATGCTGTCGGATTTTATTATGATGATTACATGATGATGTTGGTTGTCTGCTGGTGTTTCTAAAACCATAGAACAGAACTCTCCCCAGATTTCTCCATGAGTATGCTTGTTCTAATGTTGGTTATTGTATGCCCAATGATGATGTTTCGTGCCATGATTGATCTTACATGCTGTTGTCTGTTTGTTTGGTCGAATGATGTTGATGTTCATGATGCCCAGCTACATAAACCCTTAAGAAACCCTGCTGCTGTTTGAAACCCCTGAACCATGCTGCTAAACCATGCTGATAAACCCTGTTACTTTTTTCCAGAAATCCAGCTCATGAATGTGTTTTGCTGCTGTTAAATCTTGTCCTGTCCAGAATTTTTGCATGAATGTGTGTTGGTTTATTGCTAGCTAGGTATGCATGAACATGTTTGTATCACTCCCATGCTGTTACCATAATATTGAAATGTTGATTGATGATGAAACATGATGATGAATACCATTGCTGCATATGCCCTGCTGTTGTGTTTTTGCTTGGTTTGATTTTAGTTTGATGATTTTTTAAACATGATGAATACGATGCCCTGCTGCTATGCTGAAAACATGCTTAAACCCTAGGGTTTTTCTTAAAAACCCAGAATTCTGCTCCTCCCATTGGCCCGGATACTGTTTGATTGGCTGAGAGCCAATCAAAACATTTCATTTTGTATGGCCAAAACGCATCGTTCCAATAAGTGATGCCCTGATTTACCAAACTGCCATCGGTTGACCGCATGTTGACCTTATACCATGTCATCTTGTTCATACTTCATTCAATTATTCATCAAACTTCCATAATTCATTTCAAATTCATTTTAACTCCAAAAATTGTGGGATTTTTTGCATTAAACTCATGAAGGTGTCCTATATTTTGTTGTGAATTTTAATTAATTTTCCATGTTCTGGATTTTAAATGATAAATGATTTTTCAACATGTATGCCAAAATGACACCCTTTGCCATTTCAATTGTGAAATTGTCATGTTGTATCCAATGAGCTTGAAATTTTTGTGGTGAAACTAGACACATTGACCTTCATTTCCATATAAAGTTTGTGCATTTATCATTTGTGGATTGAGAGTTATGATTTTCTGAAGTTATGTGTTGCATTTGGTGCTATACCATGATCATGTATTTCCCAATTTTTGTTCACATGCTTCCTCTTATCCAAATCACTTGAAACTTTGCATGAATGATCTCTCATATGTCTAGTTTATGTATGATTTTTCTTGGAATTAATCTTGCTGTTTTCCATTTGATTGAGAATTTTCTTCCATACTTGGTCATTTGTTGACTTTTTGTGCTATGCCTTGCCAAATCTTTTGTGAAATTCTCAAATCTTATTGTATGTCCATGAAATTTCGTATGTGATAACTAGACATCTTGAGCTTTGCATTGGTGTTAACCTCACTCATTTCTCTTCTGTTTTCAAATTGATATGATTTTTTGAAGTTGACCCATGCTTGTTGACTTTCACCATGCTTACTTAAATTTGGTTTGACTTCATGATTTTACTTGACTGCCTTCCTCTCATCCAAATGCCATGAAATTTTACATGCTTACCATGTTAGATGTTAGGATTGAGTGTGATTTATTTCACAATTTTTGAAATTGTTTGAGTTGACTTTTGAATGAAGTCTTTGATGTTGACTTTTGTATGCTTCTCTTGCCATGCTTTGCATTCATTTGTGTATGAGATGACCATGATGCATGATTTGATTATGAATCCAATTGAGAATGCTTCTTGAATGTTTAAACTTGGTTTGGGTTGACTTTTCCTTGCTGCCTTGACTTTTTCTTTCATCTTTGACCCTAGGCTCGTCCTAGTGGTCTTCTAAGCTTATGTTGAGTTCATCTGTTTCAGGTTAAGCACCAATGCCTCAAAGACCATTCAAATTTGTTTGAGATTGAATTATATATTGTGCTAAACTTTGTTTTGTAGGTGTGACTCACATACTTGAGTCTTTGTGCCTTGCACAGTTGGTCCCTCTGTGGTTGACTATTGGGTTATTTCCTTTTGATTTTGACTGTTGATCTGTTTACTAATTGGTCTGACTTTTGCAGGTACTTTAGTTGCTTAAGTTCTCTGAACTTGCCTGCTTTGCTATTTAGCATTTGCTTTGAGGTATAAACCTTTCTTCTTCATGTAGTCTGGAGACCCGGTCTGTTATTTGACCGGGCAAACTGTCTGAAGTCCTCCTTAAGAGGCAATGCCTGTGCTTGTTTATAATTGTCCCAAGCAGGAAAAGTCCTTCAAGTAAGGCAATTGGTGGAAGGTAGGGATAAGCAATCTATCCCCCACTATTCAGTGTGTCCTCTCTTTGCTCCCATTACATGGTTGAAGCATTGAGATAAATACCCAAGATCTAATCGAGTCAATAACGTGGAGAGAGTTCCTACTTTCTGAACTCCCACACTTTCTTTGATGCTCTCTCAGACCTGAGATAGAAGCAATGAGGCACACCCCTCATCTCCTATTCATCTGCTTCACCTTAGCCTCTCAATGGCAAGGTTAAGAGCGACCCTTACCTATTACAGTGGACTTTCAAAGTCAAACCCTCTTGTGTGAGCCCCCCATTGTTTGGCTATAGAGTGTGCTGTTTGATATTCATTGATTGATTGATTGCTTCATGTGCACTTGCTTGCCTGTATGTTATGCATTTATTATCATCATCAATTGCCATTAGTGCATGATCATCTCATTTGTTTTGTGATGTTATTATTGTTGCTTGCCCATTGAGGACAATTGTAAGTCCATTGCTTTGGCATTTGCTCCTGTGATATGGAAGGATAGAGTGTAAGACCTCTTTGGTCACTCATATCTTCTGTTTATCTGTTTGTATGTGAGGATACAGTTATAAGTCCCTGTAAGTTGGCATCTGTTGTCCTGTGATCATAATTTGATCTGTTTGATTTGTATGTGAGGATACAGTTATAAGTCCCTGTAAGTTGGCATCTGTTGTCCTGTGATCATAATTTGATCTGTTTGATTTGTATGTGAGGTTGCAGTTATAAGTCCCTGTAAGTTGGCATCTGCTTTCCTGTGATCATAGTGTGTTTTATCTGTTTGTATGAGAGGTTGCAATTATAAGTCCCTGTAAGTTGGCATTTGCATTCCTGTGATCATATTGTTGCTTTTGTTCTTGTATGTGAGGATCCATTGTAAGTCCCTGTAATGTGGCATTGGATTTCCTAGGACCATACTGTGGAGTTAACCTAAGTCCAGACAGATTGGCAGTTGACTTCCATATTTCATCTTTGTTTTCTTTTGAGGAGATTGGTGTAAGTCCATTGAGTGGCTTCTGATATCCTGTTCTGTTTTAGGAGACTGGTGTAAATCCATTTATTGGTATCCGGTATCCGCCTTTTATTTTCTTTGTTTGAGGAGATTAGTGTAAGACCATTGAGTGGCTTCTGATATCCTGTTTTATTTTAGGAGATTGGTATAAGCCCAGTGATTGGCATCCGATATCCGCTTTTCTTTTCTTTCTCGTTTGCTTTGTTATTATCCATTGCTATTCCAAAGGACACACTTGAATCATCTGCTATATGATTTCAAGAAGTGAACCTTCTAAGAAGTTTTACTATCCACCTTCATCCATTCATCATTCATTATGTCCTAAACCTTTTCACACTTTATCTTTCAAACTTGACATAAGTGTTGTGCAAACATCTTCATGTTTTTTAACTAAAAACCTGGACCCCAAGTCCTTGACTTTTTTCAAACTCCATTTCATAATACTTCTTTTGAATCAATCTTAATCATACTTTGACTTCATTTTCATAATCACAATCAATTAACTTCACTCATTCACTTGTTTTGGCTCTGTCCATTGTTAATCTTTTCACATTAGCCATAGGTTTCAATTATCATTGTGGTTGATGTAAATCTTGCCTATCCTTAGTGAGTCGACAGTAAGACTTCCGTACTTCAAACAGGGCTAACCCCTCTAGTACGTCGAAGCTATCCTCGCATGGTGGATGTTGTTTTTGGTCGAGTGTTCTCCCATTGATAATGAAAAGCCTCAGTGCTTGTGTTTAAAACTGAATCCACCAACTTTTGGAAATCTTTTAGCCGAACTACGGCGTTTTGATCCTTACCTTTGATGGAAGGTACGTAGGCAGCGGGTTCATCCGTTCGAACACAAAAATAAATAAAACCCAATACCCCAATAAAAAATGTATATTCTTTTCTCATCATCCCAATCATGTTTGCACAATATTTTTGTCATAACAAATAACAATATTTTACAACAAGTGTGAAAAGGGCTCCCTAGGAGTACCTAGGACGTAGTGGGTGCCTAACACCTTCCCATTGCGTAATTTACCCCTTACCCAGAATCTCTGATCTTTTTATTAGTTTTCTACGTGTAAAACTTCTTAGGCTTTTGTTCGCTTTTTAGCCAATCCTTTGGATAAATAAAAGTGCGGTGGCGACTCGAAAATTTGAATGTATCTCTTAGCTTGTGATTTAACCAATAGATCATATAGCGACGAATACACCGCTACAGAAAAGTGGCGACTCTGCTGGGGAGAAGGTAACCAGAATCTCTGGTTGGTATCGCCTACTTTTCACCCTTGTTGTGCTATATTATTATTTGTCATTTCTGACATATTTTTGTACAATTTGGGATGAATGTATTGATTGTAATGTGTGAATTGCTTGATATACATTTGCTGTTTGCTTTGGTGATCTGTGAGATGAGTTCTATACCCGAACTCGAGTGCTCTCTAGGATAGGAGAATGGCATAGTCTCGTTGACTGGTGTGGAGTAGTCCTTAGCCAGTTGACTTGCGAGCCCATTCACTTGGTGGAGGTCATGTTGAACTAATAATGTCACACAAGTTATTTGTGGTTAGGCATTATTCTTTCAATCATGTTCCGCAGAAGCCAAGGACCTTAGTTTACCAAACCCATCTTGGCCTATTTTTAGGACCGTAGTGCGGAGGTCGTTCAGATGTCAGTTCTGATGCGATTGTTACGCGATACTACACTCATAAGAGTTTCTCTTGAGAATATTCTTGGAATACGAGTATTCGTTCCTCCGATAATATTCGAAAGATGGAACGATGATTATGGGAACCTCTGATAGAACATGTCTGGCAGGTTTAAACCCTAGTACACTCCCTTTGGGTGGTTCTTAACCGAGACTCCATGCTCGTGACTCTCAACAAACCCGTGATTCGTGGTTGAGTCGTTCAAACATTGTTAATATCAATGGATCCCGGATCAGGTGTAAAACCTAAAATCCACCAAAGCGGCTGGTTGATATTAAGAATGTTTGAACCGGTTCATGTACCATTAATATCAATGGAACTTGGGTGTCGATAAGGTGAAAACCTAAATCCACCAAAATGGATGATTGATATTAGGGATACAATGAGCTTTCCCACGACCTTTGTTTGGTGTGCCTTGCTTGATCCTTGAGTGTGTTTGTTGCATTCATACATTCACGCATTCATCCGCATTCATGTCATCAGAAAAAAGAGAAAATTTTCAAGGAACTCAAAGGAGTTTATTTGCAAAATTTTCAAAACATGAAAAAACCGGGAAAATTTTTTCACCTGATATATCTGATGAGATATTCTCATGTATGATCAAAATGCTTAAATATTTCAAAGTTTGCAAATAAAACCCTCGGGTTCCTTTGATATAAAAACAAGCATATGCACAAACACTTCATGCATCATTTGCATAAGCAGGTGTTTTGTTCCGGTCTCCCGTCCTGTGGTCTGACCCTGCGATCTTCATTTATTTTGAAGACGCACTTTGCCGGTATTATACAAGGGCCATCTCTGCCAAATTGATGGATCATCTAGAGCTAGAGAGTTGTGGACTCCGAGGAGGATTTTGTCAGCCTTAGTGCTTTTAATGGATTTATCCCTGTTGATGGATTTATTCCTGTTGATGGATTTATTCCTGGTTAATCAATCCCGGGCTGGCATTGGCTACTGTTCTGGGGCATTCAATGAGCCAGGTTTGTCCAAGAGTGGAGGATTCATCCCTGCCGATCAACTTGAAGAGGAAGCTGCTGCTTTCTTGGAAGTATATGCAGAAGACTTGAACAATTTCATCATTCCTGGTGGTGTCTGCCACAATTGGGTCGCTGTGGATGTTCCTACGGTCATTCATAAGTCAGCGTGATTTGTTCATTTTGTTTAAAACCCTTCTCCCATGCCAAAAGGAGAAGTGATGACATTGTTGGCAAAGCATTTAATACAATGATGTTTTCATTCAATTAATGCATTGTCAAACATTTGTTTTTCCATTTGTTTTCACTTTTTGCTTTTTTGCATGAAATCAGTGATCACAGAGAACCCTGAAAAACAAAAACAGCTTTTTCATCTGCATAAATGATTTGCTTGTTTAAATTCAAAAGCTTTTCATTATCCAGAATCATTATGCAGGGATTTCTAAACCCATTGAACATAATGATCCAACGCCATCTCCCAATCTTGAAGTCCTTGTATCTGAGGCAGAGGAAGATGATGTTGAAGGGGATTCCTGATGAGATTACCCGCCTTCTGGAGCACCAGAGAAGCTCATTCAGCTGTATCATGAGAATCAGCAAAAACAGTCAAACTGGGGATTACAAAAGAAAAAAATCAAAAAAAAAAACAAAAAAAAAAAGAAGAAAAAAAAGAGGGTGAAAAAGATGAAAAATCAAAAAATCAGGAAAATTTTTCCAAATATTTTTTCCAAGGGAAAAAAGAAAAATTATACCCTCAAGTCCCTAGTTGACTGATGCTGAACGGATTCAGAGTCGTTACGACCAGTTGAATTTAATTGAAGAGAAGCGCTTAACTGCCATGTGCCATGGTCAGTTGTATCAGCAAAGAATGAAGAAAGCATTCGACAAGAAGGTCAAGCCTCGTGTGTTCCGAGAAGGTGACCTCGTGCTCAAGAAAGTTTTGTCTTTCGCGCCCGATTCCAGGGGCAAGTGGACTCCAAACTACGAGGGTCCATATGTTGTTAAGAGAGCCTTTTCAGGCGGAGCTTTGATGCTTACAACAATGGATGGGGAGGATTTCACTCGTCCTGTGAATTCAGATGCAGTTAAGAGATACTTTGCCTAGAAAAAAAGTATATGCAAATGAAAAAACAGATGAAAAAAAAACAGAATAGCTCGCTAAGTCGAAAACCCGAAAGGGCGGCTTAGGCAAAAATGAGCGTCTCGGTGGAGAACCCGCAAGGGTAATTCAGGCAAAAATTAGAGACTTGAAAAAAAGATATATTTGCATCCCGCTAGATTGAGTACCTCACTCTGGGGCAATCTAGGCAAAAATTAGGGATTTGGCAAGTAACTGCATCCTGACAAGACTTTCTGGTTTATCAGCCGTCATTTCGTCAGAAGATTCTCGATTCGTCGTCAACTGAAGCTTCGGATACATCGAGATTCAAATTGGTAGAGAAAGGATCATTATGTTCAATGTAGCCCTCTTCCAATATATATATCACTGATTTCAAATTTGTACAGATCTATGGAGTCTTGCCATTTGCAGACTACCATTCTATCAAATCAATTTGAGCTTTTTATCCAATTTATTTGCACTCTTATTTGTTTCAATTCAACAAATGTTTTGCATGTTTTAAATTGATAAAATGTCATTGTTTTAAACAAATCAAATTTTTCAAAATTGTTGTTTTTAAACAAAGTGAACATTCACAAGATTGAAAGGATACTCAAGAATATCTCAGTGCTCTCCCGAGGGTGGCATGATTCCCAACAGGTAAGACATTGGTTCATATTCCTGGTTTGGTGGTATCTTCTTTCTTCAGATCTTTGTTGGGGTTGTTCCTCAAGCAGAGTAGTTGTTGGGGCTATTCCCCAGTACAGTCGCAAGCAGAGTGCTGTTGAAGACTTTGTTTTCTCCAGCAGCAGGTCCCCTAGCATGGGTGTTTCTTGAGAAGTTTCGGTGATTGATGGTTTGTCATCTTGGTGCCCCGTCACTTTCTCCAGTGGGTCGTATACCCCAGACTTTATTTGTCTCCTCAGCACAATCATGAGTATAACTGATTGATTAATACTCCCTTCGGAGTCACGAGTAGAGCTGTTATTGATATCCCCACCAGGGTTGCAAGTGGAGTTGTTACCGCTTTTCCCCATACAGTGTGCCAGCAGGATCTGTCTGTTTCCTCAGCACGATCGTTTTCTTTTTGAAGATTCAGTAAGTCAGTGGTTTGATACTCGGTACTCTACCCTTTCCCCGGCGAAGTCGTCTGTGGATTTGTTGCTATATCTCCATCAGAGTTATTCTCTCCAGCAGAGCAGGATTTATTTTCCTACTCAGTGGTTGATTGGGTTGACATTCCAGTATTGCAATCATCTTTTCCTCAGCTTGGTCTGCAGAATGTTTGTTGTGGCGGTTTTTGCCTGTTGAATACTCCTTTCAATCCCCGATATGGTCGGATGATGGCTCTAGCCTCCAGTGAATGGATTGATTTCCTGACTGTTTGTGATCCCCAGTAGAGTGGCTTATATTGCAGAACCTACTTGTTGTGATCAATTTGCTTTGTATATTCTCCCCAAGTGGAGTGGTTCATTGCAGAATCTACTTGTTTGATCTGTCCTCCTTCAGTGGGTTGTTCCCCAAGAGAGTAGCCGACAGTTTTCCCCAATAGAGTTGCTTATGCAGTCAGTTTCTATCTGGATGATATCATTCTCCCTCAGTGGGTTGTTCCCCAGTGGAGTTATGTGGATTTGCTTCTACAGCAGTTCGTGCTTATGCGTCTTTTGTTTCTCAGTTGACACTGGGATCCCCTGCAGATACTTTAGGATTTCTCTTGTTCCCCTACAGATTCGTCTTGGTGGCTGTTTTGCCCGTTGTGACTTTCTGTACCTTGATTGGGTTGTTTCCTGATATCTCTGATTCTCTGCTTCTTCGGCAGTACCTTCAGATCTTTGCTTTACAGCATGTAGATCTCTGCAGATTGGCTCTCCAGCTGGTTTTTCCCCTGGAAGTATAATACCGGACGTTTGATTCTCGAACCTGTTTGTGTTAGAACTGTCTGTTTTGTCAGCATTCATCAAACATAAATCACGCATATTCATGCATACTCATTAAACATTCAGATATTCATGTTGCATTTCTTGCCATATATCTTTTGTTTGTCGTGTCTCCTGCTATGGTGATACAGATCTTCTTTACAGATCTCCCCAAGCAGATGTCGGGTGTTTATAAATCTCTCCATATAGAGTCAACTCCATAAGCAGAAAATGTCTGTCTTTCCTTCTGCAGTTCCCCACTGAGATATACCCTCGTGGATGACGGTTTCTTCCGTTTCCTCCCAACACATATATTGGGATGGATTTTCCTATTTGAGTTATATCCTCATTAGGACGTGTCTTTATTCAGTCTGTCTCTTCGGATCATTCCCGAATTGGCTATTTGTCAAATATCTTGTGCTTCCCAGTGGGTTGTTCCCCAGCGGAATGTTTTTGGGCCTCTACCCTCATACCGGTAGTTGTAAGTCCTATCTTTCCTGGCTTTCTTAACAGAATTTGTGGTTATACACCTTTTATTCTCCAGCCAGAGTTTTTTTTGGTTTTCTACCTACTACCCGGTAGTTGTAAATCCTATTTTTCTGCTCTTCAGCAGTTTGTGGTTTGTTATAACCCTATTTTGGTTTCCCGTGCGGATTTGTGATTTATTTTATCCCCACGCGGAGTTTTTGGTCTTCTACCCCGTATTCGGTAGATGTGAACCCTAATTTTGTGGTTATCTTCATTCAATATTTGATGATGATTTTCCTTTGCTTGGATAAGTTGCTCAGATTAGCTCTTATATCCGTAGCAAGTCTTTTGTGGATAATTGCCGTATGCTAGCAATTTTATCCCCAGTGGGTCTTTTCACCGTATGCTAGTGATTTGTTCCCCGGATCATTGGTTGTTTACCAATGCATCCCCAGCTAGTCTCTGTCGATAATTGCCGGATGCTTGCAATTTATCCTCAGCAGATCGCCTTTCATTTACCCTTTGTTGGTAATGTCTGTTGCTCCTTTTGATTGGTTATCATTATATACCTGATTTGGTATCCCGATGCCTTTCTTTTCGGTTGATTTATCCTTTATAAACCCAGTAACCGGTTGTGGATAGTCTTCCATGCGAGTATATTATTCACGGTCTGCCGGTAATGAATAGTATATCTCATGCACTCTTCAGTCGAAGCCTTTTGTGTTTCCCCAGTCGAGTAAGATTCGTTATTTCCCTTTGCGGAGTCGAATATATTTTCTTGTTGTTGGATAATTGCCGGATGCTTGCAATTTATCCTTTGAGTTGTCTTTCGTTTACCCGTATGCTTGGTATCGATTGTCTCTCTTTTTGGTTAGTCACCTATTATATACCCAGTAACCGGTATCTCTGGTGTCTTTTCCTTTCGAGTGTATTATTCACGGTCTGCCGGTAATGAATAATATATCTCATGCGCTCTTTAGTTGGAATCCTTTGTTGATTTTCCCCAACTGAGCAAGATTCGTATTCTTTGTAGAATCGAATATCCATCCTTTAACCAGTTTGTGTTTTGGATGATGAGTGTTTTGGAAGTGAAATCCAATTCACGTTTTCGGTAGATCACCTATTATATACCCAGTAACCGGTATCCCTGGTGTTTCTTACCATGCGAGTTTATTATCTACGTTCTGATGGTAATAGATAATATATCTCATGCGAGTATTCTTATCCACGGTCTGCCGGTAATGGATATTATATCTCATGCACTCTTTGGGTTTGTGTCCCCAGTTGAGTAAGATTCGTTTTCTCGTTGTGGATTCGAATGTCCATCCTGTAAGTTGTTTTGCTTTTTCAAGCCCTCCTTTCGGATGATGAGTGTTTTGGAAGTGAAAACCAATTCACGTCTTCGGATTTTATCCTATAAACAACCCAGTAACCGGTTCAGGATAATTTTCCTTTCGAGTATATTATTCACGGTCTGCCGGTAATGAATAATATGTCTCATCTGAGTATTCTATCCACGTTCTGACGGTAATGGATATTATATCTCGTTCGCTCTTGAGTCAATCTTTTGATTGTTTTTCCCCTCAGAATAAGATTCATTTTTCCTTGTGGAATTGAATGTCCATCCTATAAACAAGTTTGTTTTTCTAGCTCTCTTCAGGATGATGAGTGTTTTGGAAGTGAAATCCAATTCACGCTTTGGTCGGTCACCTATTATATACCCAGTAACCGGTATCCTTGGTGTTCCTTCCTTTCTGCTCCCTATTATGACCTCGGTCCCCCTGTGGAGTCAGATTTTCCTGAGTTTGTTACCCGTATGCCTGGTAACATCTCATTTTGCTTGTTACTTCCCCAGTGGAGTTTTTTGTTGCTTCTCCCCAGGAGTCAGCTTGTGTCTTTCCAATGAATTTATTTTCCTTTGGAAATCTGTTTCCCAGTGTGAGTCCTTCACTTCCCAGTGAGTTCTCCTGTCTGTTTTTTTCTGTTTTCCTTAATCAGAGTCGTGTTTTGATCACGTTGTGTCAGTTTTGTTTTTTCCTCAGTTTGGAGTCGTGTATTGTTCACACATTTCTTTTTCTTTTGTTTATCCCCATAGAGTCTTGTTAGAGTCTCTGTTCCTGGTGAGTGTATTACTCCGATGGATCGTCTTTTCTTCTGTGTGAATCATATCCCCACAGAACTTGTGTCTTTTGCATACATACATTTGCATCATGAGGTCTCTTAGGGACCAAAATTTGTCTCATTACTGTTATTTAAGCCCATTCTACCGCGTCGAGATGAAGATTTCTAAACTTCACTTCTCCGGCTAGAATGACCTTAAATAGGGGCATCTGTAAGACCCCAATTTTGGGCCCTAAGATCCCTCATGGCCCATATCATTTATATCATAACCTCAAGGATCATTGCATGCCTTTGTCCCCTCCTAGTGGGTAGATTGCCTTGTAGGTTTGTTTCTTGATCACCAAGCATACTTTGCATTTGTATATTTTTGCTTTTCATATGTTTACTAACCAAAAAATACAAAAATATTGTCAGTTTAACCTTGTTGATTGCAGATGAAGCATTTAGGTCAAAGACAGTCAACAGTCAGTCAAAGCAATGGATGGTGGCCATTCTTGCAGAATTTGGGCACCATGATCAATAATCAAAAGTTCATACATCTTGGGACATCATTTGAAGCCAAGGTCTCAAGGGATTAGGGTTTGGAATTCATCAGAAGTGCATCAGTCATCCAAAACCCTAGAAAAGTCAAACTTGGTCAACTGAGGATTTAATCAGAGATTTGATGGATAGAATTGATCTGAAGGAGCTCATTCATGCTTGTACAAGCCTCATCTATCATGTCAAACCTCATCATGGAAGAAAATCAAGTGAAATCAGAAATTTCCAGAAATAGAAAGTGGACCTGTAATTTCAACTACCAAAAATGGAAACTTCTTGATCTTAAACTTACATCATGATACAAGCTTCAAATGAATTTATGCCCAACATGAAAGTTGAAGATCTTGTTCTCCCATTTTCAAAAAGTCCAAGAACTCTCAAATCCCATGTGTGGTTATCAAGATATGATCAAATCATTTTCATCAATTTTTGAACTTCAACAAGCCATATCTCTCAAACCATAAGGCCAAATTTGGTGGGGTTTTTTCCTACAAACCACATTTTTCATCCTCTTTCCAAAAATATAAATTTCATGACCTAAAACCTTGCCATTCAAAATGGCATTTTTGGACCTTTTTCATTTAAATTCAAAGTTTGACCAAACTTTGACTTTTTGATTCTTTGACTTTTTCTTGATTTGGCCAATTGGGAAATGTTCCATATATTATTTGTGACTTGCCTCAAGCCTTAAACCATGTCCATACCATCATTCCACTACCATTTTGAATCAAAATGCAAATTTGGAAAAATGAACAAATGGGAGCATAAGAGTAAAAGCAAGTACAAGCAAGGACAGCATTCAAAAGCAGACCAAATGCAGCAATTATGTTGGTCCTTCTGCAGCCTGTCCAAGCCCAAACCTGCGCAAATTTCACACCTCCACTTCATTTGTACATAATTAGCAATTTTTGCGAATGGCTTAAAAGAACAAAACAAAGTGCAGCATTCTGGTACAGACCAACAAACAGCAATTGTGCAAGCCACTAGCAGCCTGTTTCAAGGCCCACTCGAGCAACATACACCCTCCATCATTCACTTGTTCCTCAATTAGCAAAAATGCAAAATGCTCCATTTCAACAAAACCAATTTAGCACTTGTTAAGCAGAGGTTAAACAGACAATATAAGCTAATTTTCTGACATTTGTGGAACCCTAGACACAGCAGCCACATAACAGAAAATACTTTTTCCTCTCATTTTGCATCTGGCTCGATTCTGGATTTTCTGCCAAGACTCTCAAAACCCTCGAGATTTCTTCATGCTTCCATCATCTAGACAATATTGGTAGGCTTATTCAAGCAGTAAATCCCAGTTGGAACCCTCTTTTTGTTCTGTTTTCTTCAAGAACCCACAATGGCATTTCGAGCTATGAAGGTTTCCAAGTACCATTGAGCTTACCTACTTCAAGCATTCATCATTCTACAGCATTGTCTTCACCTGTTTCAAGCTATATCACCAGAATACCAACTGTGTCTCATTTTCTTCAAAAACAAGTAAAGTTTCGACCAACTCTTTTCTCAAATTCTTGCTATGCCATGTGTAGCCCTTGTGTTGTTGAGTACTGTGTGCTTTGAATCGTGTATTATGCTTGCTTGTGCTGTGAGATATTTGAGTTCAAAGTTTTGTGTTCATGGATGTTTTGCTTGATTCATGATACCTAGTGTGTTTTAGTGCAAATGAACTGTAGAATGAGCATGCTGGATGTTTATTATGTCGATTGCCATGCCTAATTTCATGTTCTGGGCTCTTCCAATTTTCACGATTTATTTGTTGGTGATGGTGATATGCTGTTGAAACCCTGCTGCATTTCCAGAAATATGAGTTTCATGCTTTGGTTGGTTTACTACATGATGTTGCATAAAGTCTTCTAATCCGTGCCATGCTGTGGTGTGACTTTGGTGGAATGTTGTTTGCTAATGATGAACATGAGTGTGTAGCCATGCTGCTAAAACCATGTTGCTGTTTGAAATCCCATAAACATGCTCAGAAATCCATTGCATTGTGATGCGTGTTTGGTTTATTGTGTTTGGTGTTGCATAATTTCTATTTGCCATGCTGTATGTGGAATGCTGTCGGATTTTATTATGATGATTACATGATGATGTTGGTTGTCTGCTGGTGTTTCTAAAACCATAGAACAGAACTCTCCCCAGATTTCTCCATGAGTATGCTTGTTCTAATGTTGGTTATTGTATGCCCAATGATGATGTTTCGTGCCATGATTGATCTTACATGCTGTTGTCTGTTTGTTTGGTCGAATGATGTTGATGTTCATGATGCCCAGCTACATAAACCCTTAAGAAACCCTGCTGCTGTTTGAAACCCCTGAACCATGCTGCTAAACCATGCTGATAAACCCTGTTACTTTTTTCCAGAAATCCAGCTCATGAATGTGTTTTGCTGCTGTTAAATCTTGTCCTGTCCAGAATTTTTGCATGAATGTGTGTTGGTTTATTGCTAGCTAGGTATGCATGAACATGTTTGTATCACTCCCATGCTGTTACCATAATATTGAAATGTTGATTGATGATGAAACATGATGATGAATACCATTGCTGCATATGCCCTGCTGTTGTGTTTTTGCTTGGTTTGATTTTAGTTTGATGATTTTTTAAACATGATGAATACGATGCCCTGCTGCTATGCTGAAAACATGCTTAAACCCTAGGGTTTTTCTTAAAAACCCAGAATTCTGCTCCTCCCATTGGCCCGGATACTGTTTGATTGGCTGAGAGCCAATCAAAACATTTCATTTTGTATGGCCAAAACGCATCGTTCCAATAAGTGATGCCCTGATTTACCAAACTGCCATCGGTTGACCGCATGTTGACCTTATACCATGTCATCTTGTTCATACTTCATTCAATTATTCATCAAACTTCCATAATTCATTTCAAATTCATTTTAACTCCAAAAATTGTGGGATTTTTTGCATTAAACTCATGAAGGTGTCCTATATTTTGTTGTGAATTTTAATTAATTTTCCATGTTCTGGATTTTAAATGATAAATGATTTTTCAACATGTATGCCAAAATGACACCCTTTGCCATTTCAATTGTGAAATTGTCATGTTGTATCCAATGAGCTTGAAATTTTTTGTGGTGAAACTAGACACATTGACCTTCATTTCCATATAAAGTTTGTGCATTTATCATTTGTGGATTGAGAGTTATGATTTTCTGAAGTTATGTGTTGCATTTGGTGCTATACCATGATCATGTATTTTCCCAATTTTTGTTCACATGCTTCCTCTTATCCAAATCACTTGAAACTTTGCATGAATGATCTCTCATATGTCTAGTTTATGTATGATTTTTCTTGGAATTAATCTTGCTGTTTTCCATTTGATTGAGAATTTTCTTCCATACTTGGTCATTTGTTGACTTTTTGTGCTATGCCTTGCCAAATCTTTTGTGAAATTCTCAAATCTTATTGTATGTCCATGAAATTTCGTATGTGATAACTAGACATCTTGAGCTTTGCATTGGTGTTAACCTCACTCATTTCTCTTCTGTTTTCAAATTGATATGATTTTTTGAAGTTGACCCATGCTTGTTGACTTTCACCATGCTTACTTAAATTTGGTTTGACTTCATGATTTTACTTGACTGCCTTCCTCTCATCCAAATGCCATGAAATTTTACATGCTTACCATGTTAGATGTTAGGATTGAGTGTGATTTATTTCACAATTTTTGAAATTGTTTGAGTTGACTTTTGAATGAAGTCTTTGATGTTGACTTTTGTATGCTTCTCTTGCCATGCTTTGCATTCATTTGTGTATGAGATGACCATGATGCATGATTTGATTATGAATCCAATTGAGAATGCTTCTTGAATGTTTAAACTTGGTTTGGGTTGACTTTTCCTTGCTGCCTTGACTTTTTCTTTCATCTTTGACCCTAGGCTCGTCCTAGTGGTCTTCTAAGCTTATGTTGAGTTCATCTGTTTCAGGTTAAGCACCAATGCCTCAAAGACCATTCAAATTTGTTTGAGATTGAATTATATATTGTGCTAACCTTTGTTTTGTAGGTGTGACTCACATACTTGAGTCTTTGTGCCTTGCACAGTTGGTCCCTCTGTGGTTGACTATTGGGTTATTTCCTTTTGATTTTGACTGTTGATCTGTTTACTAATTGGTCTGACTTTTGCAGGTACTTTAGTTGCTTAAGTTCTCTGAACTTGCCTGCTTTGCTATTTAGCATTTGCTTTGAGGTATAAACCTTTCTTCTTCATGTAGTCTGGAGACCCGGTCTGTTATTTGACCGGGCAAACTGTCTGAAGTCCTCCTTAAGAGGCAATGCCTGTGCTTGTTTATAATTGTCCCAAGCAGGAAAAGTCCTTCAAGTAAGGCAATTGGTGGAAGGTAGGGATAAGCAATCTATCCCCCACTATTCAGTGTGTCCTCTCTTTGCTCCCATTACATGGTTGAAGCATTGAGATAAATACCCAAGATCTAATCGAGTCAATAACGTGGAGAGAGTTCCTACTTTCTGAACTCCCACACTTTCTTTGATGCTCTCTCAGACCTGAGATAGAAGAAATGAGGCACACCCCTCATCTCCTATTCATCTGCTTCACCTTAGCCTCTCAATGGCAAGGTTAAGAGCGACCCTTACCTATTACAGTGGACTTTCAAAGTCAAACCCTCTTGTGTGAGCCCCCCATTGTTTGGCTATAGAGTGTGCTGTTTGATATTCATTGATTGATTGATTGCTTCATGTGCACTTGCTTGCCTGTATGTTATGCATTTATTATCATCATCAATTGCCATTAGTGCATGATCATCTCATTTGTTTTGTGATGTTATTATTGTTGCTTGCCCATTGAGGACAATTGTAAGTCCATTGCTTTGGCATTTGCTCCTGTGATATGGAAGGATAGAGTGTAAGACCTCTTTGGTCACTCATATCTTCTGTTTATCTGTTTGTATGTGAGGATACAGTTATAAGTCCCTGTAAGTTGGCATCTGTTGTCCTGTGATCATAATTTGATCTGTTTGATTTGTATGTGAGGATACAGTTATAAGTCCCTGTAAGTTGGCATCTGTTGTCCTGTGATCATAATTTGATCTGTTTGATTTGTATGTGAGGTTGCAGTTATAAGTCCCTGTAAGTTGGCATCTGCTTTCCTGTGATCATAGTGTGTTTTATCTGTTTGTATGAGAGGTTGCAATTATAAGTCCCTGTAAGTTGGCATTTGCATTCCTGTGATCATATTGTTGCTTTTGTTCTTGTATGTGAGGATCCATTGTAAGTCCCTGTAATGTGGCATTGGATTTCCTAGGACCATACTGTGGAGTTAACCTAAGTCCAGACAGATTGGCAGTTGACTTCCATATTTCATCTTTGTTTTCTTTTGAGGAGATTGGTGTAAGTCCATTGAGTGGCTTCTGATATCCTGTTCTGTTTTAGGAGACTGGTGTAAATCCATTTATTGGTATCCGGTATCCGCCTTTTATTTTCTTTGTTTGAGGAGATTAGTGTAAGACCATTGAGTGGCTTCTGATATCCTGTTTTATTTTAGGAGATTGGTATAAGCCCAGTGATTGGCATCCGATATCCGCTTTTCTTTTCTTTCTCGTTTGCTTTGTTATTATCCATTGCTATTCCAAAGGACACACTTGAATCATCTGCTATATGATTTCAAGAAGTGAACCTTCTAAGAAGTTTTACTATCCACCTTCATCCATTCATCATTCATTATGTCCTAAACCTTTTCACACTTTATCTTTCAAACTTGACATAAGTGTTGTGCAAACATCTTCATGTTTTTTAACTAAAAACCTGGACCCCAAGTCCTTGACTTTTTTCAAACTCCATTTCATAATACTTCTTTTGAATCAATCTTAATCATACTTTGACTTCATTTTCATAATCACAATCAATTAACTTCACTCATTCACTTGTTTTGGCTCTGTCCATTGTTAATCTTTTCACATTAGCCATAGGTTTCAATTATCATTGTGGTTGATGTAAATCTTGCCTATCCTTAGTGAGTCGACAGTAAGACTTCCGTACTTCAAACAGGGCTAACCCCTCTAGTACGTCGAAGCTATCCTCGCATGGTGGATGTTGTTTTTGGTCGAGTGTTCTCCCATTGATAATGAAAAGCCTCAGTGCTTGTGTTTAAAACTGAATCCACCAACTTTTGGAAATCTTTTAGCCGAACTACGGCGTTTTGATCCTTACCTTTGATGGAAGGTACGTAGGCAGCGGGTTCATCCGTTCGAACACAAAAATAAATAAAACCCAATACCCCAATAAAAAATGTATATTCTTTTCTCATCATCCCAATCATGTTTGCACAATATTTTTGTCATAACAAATAACAATATTTTACAACAAGTGTGAAAAGGGCTCCCTAGGAGTACCTAGGACGTAGTGGGTGCCTAACACCTTCCCATTGCGTAATTTACCCCTTACCCAGAATCTCTGATCTTTTTATTAGTTTTCTACGTGTAAAACTTCTTAGGCTTTTGTTCGCTTTTTAGCCAATCCTTTGGATAAATAAAAGTGCGGTGGCGACTCGAAAATTTGAATGTATCTCTTAGCTTGTGATTTAACCAATAGATCATATAGCGACGAATACACCGCTACACTAAGGTATCCTCGTAACTGTTTCCTTCAATGACCAATCGATGACCCTACGATGACCCTTTTACATCCAAAGGATAAAACTACTTATTTCTCAATAATAAGGACAGTTTTACCCTCATAAGGATAGGAAATACTCATAAAGACCTTGGGTCGGTATAACTCTTAATTGCTGGCTCACAACCTAAAACATTTTTTCACACCTCACACCTTTCAAAATACCTTCAGAAAATCACCACTTGGTATACATTCATACTAGAATCATTACCGAGTTATATTTTTCTAAACAATTTTCAAAACTAAACGAGATAATCACTTTGTATACATTCATACAAGAATCATTACAAAGTTAAATTCTCTTTTCAAAACAATTTTTCTAAACAATTCACAAACACTTTTTTTTAAAAATAATATAAGTGATCGAGCAATTAAGAGCCCATGGATAACCATGGATACAAAGGGTGCTAACACCTTCCCTTTGTATAATGTACCTCCCGAACCCAAAATCTAAATTAAGGTCTTTCCTGTTCTTTTCCACCTTTCCTTATTGGATAAAAGAAAAGTCGGTGGCGACTCTTGCTAACCGCGACATTGCGATTAAAACCACAAAAAGTCCAGTTCACCGTATGACAGAACTGGCGACTCTGCTGGGGACCTTAAAAAGAGAGGTTACCTTAAAAACAAGATCACTTATTCAATTTGTCTGATTTATTTTTAAGGGATTGCTTGGGTATGTTATGCTTGAGTGAAAGATCCTACACCCGGATCTAGTGTACCTTAGGTAAGTAGCAAGAGATCATCGCGACTGTCCGGCGTATACTGGAATGGTCAAAATGATGGCTACGGTTAATGTGGCACTTTGGATGTCCTGATGTTCCTCATGTTAGTTGAGGAAATATTTGGCATTCGCGTGGTGTCATAAAAGCATTAACCAGACCTTTAGAACCCTAATTGACTCATCCTGGCCATTAGAAAGTAGTGTGATAACTGGCTTCGGTTCCGACTGGAGTTGGTTGAGACTCGATACTACACTCTTTGAGATTGGACTTTAGGGAAGCTTCGGTCAACCACTTGGTGTTGCACTGAAGTGGACTTAAGGAAAGGTCAATGATTTGAGATCCTTCTAGAACCCGGTTACTATTCTAAGACAAGTTGAACCAACCAAACTTCAGTGGGGAGGGTATTTACCTATGGAACTCACGCAAGCCTTAAAACCTAGGAATGATTGTTGTGTGACTTGCTTGTGCTTGTTATTTATCTAACAACATGACATCATAACAACATAACATCATAACATCATGGCATTGTACTAACCATTTCAAGGATTTAGGGATTTAACTCTGCTAAAAAAAAAACAGAAAAAACAAAAACAAAAGCAAAAACAAAAGAGAAAAGAAAAAAAAAAGCTCTTTTTGTTAGTTTATGCAAAGTTAAATCCCGAAAGTCCTTGAAAACATTTCATACATTGCATTGCATCGCATAACAGGTATTCTAAAGGATCGGTGTTCTCACGATTTTCCTATCAAACAGATTCCAGCAGATTCAAACAGATTGAACAATGGCTCTCGAACAAACTGTCAAAGATCTCCAGGCCCAGAATGCTCAATTCCAGGAAATGATGCTGAGCTTATCTAAGGGGCAGGAAGAACTGAAAGCTCTTTTGATGGAGAAGAAGAAGGACCAGAAACCTGTGGGTTACATCAACCCGGGGAGAAGGCTTAAGGGACAGGTTACAGGAGTCAAGATTAGAATTCCGAAGGATTCAGAAGAAGAGACCGAGAATGATTCGGAAGATGAGAATCCTAATCTCGTCAATTCTGAGGACGACGATGAAGATTATGAACATGAACAGTACTCTCCGAAGGATGATAAGTACAAGTTGCTGGAAGAACGTATGCTAGCTATGGAGGGGCAGAAAGTGCTCGGTCTGGATTTCGAAAACTTGGGTCTGGTCTCTGATGTGGTCATTCCCGGCAAATTCAAGGTTCCCATTTTCACTAAGTATGATGGTGCCTCTTGTCCTCAGATGCATCTAAGGGCTTATGTGAGAAAGATTCAGCCGCACACTACTGATAAGAAACTGTGGATCCATTTCTTCCAAGAGAGTCTGTCTGGCACACAGTTAGAGTGGTATTATCAGCTTGAGAGCTCTAACATCCGCACATGGACTGATTTAGCAACAGCTTTCTACAAGCACTACCAGTATAATTCTGAGTTAGCGCCTACTCGGCTACAGCTACAAAATATGACTATGGGCTCTAAAGAAAGTTTCAAAGAATATGCTCAAAAGTGGAGAGATTTGGCTGGCAGAGTCAAACCCCCTATGACTGATCGAGAGTTAGTGGACATGTTCATGGGTACACTGACTGGCCCATTCTACAGCCATCTACTGGGAAGTTCCTCGTCAGGTTTCACTGAACTTATCTTGACAGGTGAACGGGTTGAAAGCGGCATTCGAAGTGGAAAGATACAGGCAACTACTTCTGCAAGCACCAAAAAGTCCTATCAGGGAAAGAGTGAATCAAATGCTGTGTACAGTGAGAGGAAGCATAACAAGAAGAATCGTGACCATACTGTTGGGGCAGTTACAATTGCCGCACCGCCATCTCAGAACTTCCAACACAGACAAGACAGGTCGAGAAGACAGTTTACCAAGATCAATATGACTTTAACCCAAGCACTGCAGAGTATGTTAAAGGCCAATTTGATTACCCTCAGAGGCCCTCCTGCAAATCCCAACACTACTTCTCCTCGTTATAATCCCAACGCCAGGTGTGCCTATCACTCCGATAGCCCCGGGCATGATACGAATGATTGCTGGTTGTTGAAGAACAAGATTCAGGATATGATCGACGCTGGAGAAATTGAATTTGATCCTCCGGCGACCCCCAATGTCATCACAGCACCTATGCCTAATCATGACCAGAATGTTAATGTTGTGGACGATAATTCTCACGTTACTGACGTTGCTGATTTAGCATCTCCTCTCCTGATCGTTAAGAAGAATTTATTGCAAGCTGGTTTATTTCCAGGTTGTGCTGAAGATTGCGATCTCTGTGTACTCCGACCCAATGATTGTTTGAAGTTGAAGAACGGCATTCAACGGCTGATGGATGATCGTACAATTCTATTTGAAAGGGTTCCTAAGGTGGACAACTCTATTGAAGAGGTATCTGTGATTGCTAGGTCCAAAGCTCCAATGAAGATTACCGCTACTAGAGTGCCTGTGAAGATTACCGCTGAGCCCAAAGTGGCTCCCCTGATTATTACCGCACCTGGCCCCGTGCCATATTCCTCCAGCAAAGCTATTCCGTGGAACTATGGAGGCGACGTTTACATCCATGGCATAAAGCAGGTTGGTAGTTCTGCTAATCCTAATGATATTGTGGGGACTAGTAAAGTTACTCGAAGTGGAAGGATCTACTCCCCAGAAATCTCACCTCCCGCTCCCGAAATTCGAGGAAAAAGACCAGTCAATCCTCCTCAGTCAGAGACATCGGTCGAAGTTACTTCTGAAGATGTTGCCAAACAGGAAATGGAAGAGATGCTGAAAATCATCCGTAAGAGCGATTTTGATGTAGTGGAACAATTGGGGCATACTCCGTCTAAAATCTCAATGTTGTCCTTGTTATTATCCTCTGAATCCCATGCCAATGCATTGATGAAATTCTTGAAGACCGCTCATGTGCCTCAAGAAACATCCGTCGATCAATTCGAACATTATGTTGCTAATTTGACTGTTGACAATGGCCTAGGCTTTTCCGATGCTGACCTGACGCCAGCAGGAAAGAATCACAATAAAGCTCTGCATATCTCCATCGAGTGTGAGGGGATCACCCTGGCTCACGTGTTGATCGACAACGGCTCTTCCTTGAATGTGCTCCCGAAAGCTGTACTCGATAAATTTGACTACAAAGGCATTGAACTGAAACCTAGTGATGTTGTGGTGCGTGCTTACGATGGTGCGAAGAGTGTTGTCTATGGTGAAGTGGTTCTCCCTATCAAGATAGGACCTCAAGTCTTCAACACTACCTTTCACGTGATGGACATTCGTCCCGCCTACTCCTGCTTGTTGGGGCGCCCTTGGATCCATGGGGCAGGTGCGGTAGCTTCGTCGCTTCATCAAAAGCTGAAGTATCCAATAGCAGGCATGGTTGTCACTGTATGTGGAGAAGAAGAGTATATTGTCAGTAGTGTGCAAGCCTTCAAATACGTCGAGATGGATGGTGAATTCTTTGAGACTCCTTCTCAGTCATTTGAAGTGGTTCCTCCACCCAGTCCTGTCCTTAAGCCAACTCCCCTTGTGCCCAAGGTTGTTCGTGCTCCCCCTGTCATGATCTCTCTGAAAGATGCTCAAGCCGCGATTGAAAATGGTGATCGTGCTGGTTGGGGTCAACTGATCAATGTACCGTACAAGTCTGATAAAGCTGGCCTGGGGTTTAACTCTGGAAAGATAGTCAAAAATCAGATTAATGCTATGGAAGATGCTGATAGTAATTGCGACTTGGATAGCTGGATTTTCCCAACAATTGGTGACGGACTCAACAATTGGAAGACTGAAGACATTATCCCGATTTCCTTTAGTCAGGAGTAATTGTTATTGTTTATTCTAGAATTGCAAATTTTAATTTTCTTTTACAATCAAACTTCTTAAAGCATTGTGTCTATGCCCGAGGCACAATGGCTAATTTGTTAGGGGTTTTGTCATTTTCATAAGCATATTTATATTCAATAAATCAATGGACTTTTTGCATTCAAATATTGCGCTCTTTATCTTTCCTGTCATTTTTCAAACAAGCTATGTTTCTTGCACACACTCACGTAACAATTTGCCGATCCATATCCACTCTGGATCCTGTTGGTAATGACTCTGCTACTGTTCATTATGACTTTGAAAATCCGATCTACCAAGCCGAGGATGGAAGCGAGGAAGATTGTGAAGTCCCTGGAGAACTTGCCCGACTACTGCAAGAAGAAAAGACTATACAGCCGCATGAGGAATCAATTGAAATTGTAAATCTGGGTACTGAAATAAACAAGAAAGAAGTCAGAGGTTTCTTGGGGCACTCGAATTACATTGCCCGATTCATTCCACACTTGACTGCTACCTGCAAACCCATCTTCAAATTACTGAGACAAAATCAAGAGATGGTATGGAATGATGAATGCCAAGAAGCTTATGACAAAATCAGGAAATATCGCCAAGAACCTCCAGTTCCGATGCCACCAGTTGAAGGAAGACCTTTAATTACGTATTTGACCGTGTTAGAAAATTCAATGAGGTGTGTTGGGGCAACATGACGAGTCTGGTCGAAAAGAGCATGCCATATACTGCCTTAGCAAAAGGTACCGACTGTGAAACAAGATACTCACAGCCCGAGAAAGCTTGCTGTGCTTTGGCCTGGGCTGCTCGCCGACTAAGACAGTATATGTTGAATCATACCACCTTATTGACTTCTAAGATGGATTCTATCAAATACCTATTTGAGAAACCTGCTGTCTCCTGAAAGAGTTATCACTGACAATGGTACTAATTTGAACAATAAGATGATTACTGAACTCTGCACGCAGTTCAAAATAAAACACCATAACTCTTCTCCGTACCGGCCAAAGATGAACGGCGTTGTAGAAGCGGCTAATAAGAATATTAAGAAGATTATACAAAAGATGACGGTAACATACAAAGACTGGCATGAGATGTTACCATTTGCTCTTCATGGTTATCGTACTTCCGTGCGAACTTCGACAGGGGCAACTCCTTTCTCTTTAGTCTACGGAATGGAAGCCGTTTTACCAGTGGAAGTTCAGATTCCCTCTCTAAGGATCATGAAAGAGGCGGGCTTAGACGAGGACGAATGGATTCAGACTCGACTCGATCAGATAAATTTGATGGATGAGAAGAGACTTGCGGCTGTATGTCACGGGCAGATATATCAGAAGCGCATGACCAGGGCATTCAACAAAAAGGTCAAGAGACAAGTGTATCAAATTGGCGACTTGGTAATCAAACGCATCATCCTACCACAAACTGACCCCAGAGGCAAATGGACTCCCACATACGAAGGGCCATTTGTAGTTAAGAAGGTATTCTCAGGTGGAGCCATGATACTCGCTACAATGGATGGTGAAGACTTCCCACATCCCGTGAACGCGGACATAGTTAAAAAATACTACGCATAAAAGAGACCCGCTAGATCGACGTATCTAGGCAAAAGTAAGGGCATCCCGGCGAACCAAAAGGGTTCGGGCAAAAATTAGGGATATATAAAAAAAAATGTACACCCGGCAAGTCGAAAACCTGAAAAGGCGGCTTGGGCAAAAAAGGGTATCCTGGTGGACTGAAAACCTGAAAAGGCGGTCCAGGCAAAAATTAGGGATTAAAGCGTATGACTATGTCCCGTTCTCAGTCAACTTTCATCCAAGTTCGAGGGACTGACCAAGCCAATCACTTCTATCCGACAGCAAGGGATGAGATGCTCGAAGACATAATGACAGTAGTAGGCTTAAAATCAATAGGACTTCTTCCACATAGCTTTCTCTTTGTTTTCGACAATTTCCTCTTACTAGGATTTCTGTCTCCTTGTACACAAATTGCCTGTTTATAGGCCTTCTTTCAAAATCAATACAACCTTCTTTCAAAAGATGCTTTTGTTTTTTCTTTTTCTGTTTTGTTTGCGTAAACGTCCATTGATTTAATTTGAATTAATATGTGCATTTGAATATGATAAATGTTTACCAAAATATATGCGTAGAATAGCAATAGCAATTACTACCCGACTTCAGGATCGAGGAGAAGGTCTAACCATGCTTCCAATGAATCCGCTACCAATTCTCTTCCCCAGCAAGCCTGTTTTTTTTTTTTTTTTTTTTTTTTTTTTTTTTTTTTTCCTCAGAAAATGGCAGTATCCCCAGGCACAACCAGTTACTCCCCAACAGAGGTCGGCGTCACCAGACAGATTGATCATCTCATCCATCCCCAGCCAGAATCAAGAACCCCCTGCCGAGAAAGGGTCATCGTTACAAATATCTCCAATCAGTAGATGGGGATTTATTTTCCCCAGTAGAGTCCCCAAGCAGAACTTCTCATACGCATAACTCATTCATTACATCATTTCACAGCATACGCATGCATACAACATTCACATTTATTTTAGCATAACACGAAACATCTCATGCATCATGACATAGCATGAAGCTAACTTTTTCTTTGCAGGTTAATTATCCTCCTGACATAGTCAAAATAAAAGGTTCATTCAGACACATATACAGGTTATCAATCACATTCAAGATTCAGATACATATTTCAAATACAGTTCATGGGAACATTCATTCTGACAACACTTCGATATCCTCCTAACGATGGCATCTTTAAGCCCATCCCAGACATTTATTGCAAGTACAACATATACAGGTTATCAGATACAGCCTAACGTACGGTTCATTCTGATTCAGCCCAACATATGACTTCTTCAGCAACTCCAATGCGGTCTAACGTACGACCCATTTGGACCTTCAAATCCTCAGATGCTGCCTAGCGTACGGTACATTCAGGGGTGTAGTCTAGCGTACGACTACTTTCTTTTTCAGATGCAGCCTAACGGACGGCTCATTCTACAACTCGGATACGATCTAACGTACGATCCATTCTGAACTTCAACAACCCCAACGCGGTCTAACATACGACCCGTTTGGATCATACAACCCTCAGATGCTACCTAACGTACGGTACATTTCTGAAGTGTAGTCTGGCGTACGACTACCGCTTTCATCATCAGATGCGGCCTAACAGACGACTCATTCTGCGACGGTCTAACGTACGACCCGTTCGGATGTCCATCCCCTCAGATGCTACCTAACATACGGTACATTTCTGAAGTGTAGTCTAACGTACGACTACCCCTTTCATCATCAGATCCTACCTAACATACGGTACATTTCTGAAGTGTAGTCTAACGTACGACTACCCCTTTCGTCATCAGATTCAGCCTAACGTACGGCTCATTCTGCAACTCAGATACGATCTAGCGTATGGTCCATTCTGATCCTTTATCCCCAACAGCATATGACACACTCCGACTCCCCAGCGAAGTCGGCAGCCTAATGGATGACTCATTATACGGTCTAACGTACGACCCAGTGTGGCACCCATGTCTTCAAATTGGCCTAATATACGGCGCGATCTGAAGCTTTCGTCATCAAACCTCCCGGATGACATCTTTAAGCCCATCTCCATCAAGACCAACTGTCGATTCTCAAGTGCAAATTTTTGGGGCATTCTAGTGTTCAATAATCTTCCACCTCCAGACCACGAATGACATACACGCCATCCTAACTCTCTCGGTTCAAGAATATTGAACAGGGGCAGCTGTCATACCCCAAAAATTACCCATCATTTTTCCTAAAAAAAAAAAAAAAAAAAAAAAAACGAAAAAAAAAAAACGAAAAAAAAAACGAAAAAAAAAAAAAAAAAAAAAAAAAAAAAAGAATTTTTTTTTTAATTAATTAATTAATTAATTAATTAAATAATTAAAATAAATAAATAAATAAAATATAACAAATTATTTTGGACTTGGGTCTCCCTCATTCCAAGCCCATTACCCACGAAATTAGTCTATAAATACTGAAGTTTCAGTAGGGGAGTTAGACTTGGAGTTTACACTGGGAGATTTACTGGAGAAAGAAGGAAGAGAAGCAAAACACTCTGAGGTTTCCTTGGAACAAAACCTTGAGGAAAAAGAAAGAGAGAGAACAGAGAAGGACGGATAGAAACTTTGGCATAGGAACCCTGCCTACCCGGAGAATTCAGAGTAAAGAAACCCTGAAGGCAGCCCATCTGCACCGAAGCCATCGCCGTCCAATTCCCGCTGCCTAACTTATTCCGATACTACAAGTGGTCAATCCCTTCAACCTTGAATTGGCAAACAGGTTTGCGTATCTCTATTGTTTATACTTTCAATTGGCCATATCTACATATATAATGCATCATGATTAAATGTTGATATATAATTTGCTTTCGTATGGGAATTTAAATATGCCTGAATACCCTGAATGTTTGACCATGTTATTCCTGTGATAAAATGCCATAAAATTCAAAGTTCCTAACATGGGGCTGTTTTCAAATTCAAAATCCGTGGCCTTCGCTAGGCGAGGCAGAGGCGAACGAGACAGTACCTGATTCTTCTAGTCTGTTTTTTTTATGTTTTTATCATAGCCATGCATTATTTATCCTATCCTATTTATTGTTGTGATATTTCTCCGGTGTAATCTTCGATTGCACCCTGATTTGGTGTTCTGACATGTTTCTTTTTTTGAATTTCGTAAAGGTTCACATATCCCAGGAAAAGGTTATTGGCTAGGTATTCCACTTTATTTGTGGGATACCCTTGTGGAGTTTCACCCTGAATTAATTTTTAATGTATTAATTTCTAATGTATTAATTTTTTAATATATTATTTTTAATAATTTTAATGTGGAGTTTCATCCTAATTATATAATTAATTGTAAAACTTTGCCTTTGAATAAGTGATCTTGGACCTCTCTTTGTTGCCTTACGATTACGATATTACGGTCATGTCCCGCGAACGTGGGGATACCCTTAGCAAAGACCCTTCGGTTAAATCATCATAAAATAAATTATAGTCCCTCGGATGTTGCCTTCGAATATACAACTTTGTCCCTCGATGACCCTCCGATGTTGCCTACGGTTAAAAGATGATAGTCCCTTCGAATGCTAAGGTATCCTCGTAACTGTTGCCTTCAATGACCAATCGATGACCCTACGATGACCCTTTTACATCCAAAGGATAAAACTACTTATTTCTCAATAATAAGGACAGTTTTACCCTCATAAGGATAGGAAATACTCATAAAGACCTTGGGTCGGTATAACTCTTAATTGCTGGCTCACAACCTAAAACATTTTTTCACACCTCACACCTTTCAAAATACCTTCAGAAAATCACCACTTGGTATACATTCATACTAGAATCATTACCGAGTTATATTTTTCTAAACAATTTTCAAAACTAAACGAGATAATCACTTTGTATACATTCATACAAGAATCATTACAAAGTTAAATTCTCTTTTCAAAACAATTTTTCTAAACAATTCACAAACACTTTTTTTTAAAAATAATATAAGTGATCGAGCAATTAAGAGCCCATGGATAACCATGGATACAAAGGGTGCTAACACCTTCCCTTTGTATAATGTACCTCCCGAACCCAAAATCTAAATTAAGGTCTTTCCTGTTCTTTTCCACCTTTCCTTATTGGATAAAAGAAAAGTCGGTGGCGACTCTTGCTAACCGCGACATTGCGATTAAAACCACAAAAAAGTCCAGTTCACCGTATGACACATACTGATCAAACCCATTGAACATAATGACCCAACACCATCTCCCAATTTTGAATTCCCTGTATTTGAGGCAGAGGAAGATGATGTTGAAGAGATTCCTGATGAGATCACCCGTTTACTTGAGCATGAAGAGAAGATCATTCAACCACATCTTGAGAATCTGGAAACAGTCAACTTGGGGTCTGAAGATTGTGTGCGAGAGGTAAAGATTGGGGCACTTCTGGAAGAATCTGTGAAGAAGGGGTTGATTAAGTTGCTACGAGAATATGTTGACGTCTTTGCCTGGTCATATGAAGACATGCCTGGTCTAGATACTAATATTGTGCAACATTTCCTACCTCTAAAGTCTGAGTGCATGCCTGTAAAGCAGAAGCTCAGAAGAACTCATCCTGATATGGCAGTGAAGATCAAAGAGGAAGTTCAGAAGCAAATTGATGCGGGGTTTCTGGTGACTTCTATATATCCTTAATGGGTGGCCAATATTGTGCCCGTGCCTAAGAAAGATGGAAAAGTCCGGATGCGTGTGGACTATAGGGACTTGAATAAATCTAGTCCAAAAGATGATTTTCCTCTACCACATATTGATATGTTGGTAGATAATACGCTAAATTCAAAGTCTTCTCGTTTGTGGATGGATTTTCCAGATATAATCAGATTAAAATGGCACCCGAGGATATGGAGAAGACAACATTCATCACACCTTGAGGAACATTCTGTTATCGAGTGATGCCCTTCGGTTTGAAGAACGCCGGAGCCACGTATCAACGAGCTATGACTACCTTGTTCCATGACATGATGCACAAGGAGATTGAGGTGTACGTTGACGATATGATCGCTAAATCAAGATCGGAGGTTGTACTCCCTGTAGAGGTGGAGATCCCGTCAATAGGAGTCTTGATGGAGGCCAAGTTGACTGATGCTGAATGGGTTCAGAGTCGTTATGACCAGCTAAACTTGATTGAAGAAAAGAGATTGACTGCCATGTGCCATGGTCAGTTATATCAGCAGAGAATGAAGAAAGCTTTTGATAAGAAGGTCAAGCCTCGTGTGTTCCGAGAAGGTGACCTTGTGCTCAAGAAAGTCTTGTCTTTCGCGCCCGATTCTAGGGGCAATTGGACTCCAAACTATGAAGGTTCATATGTTGTTAAGAGAGCCTTTTCAGGCGGTGCTTTGATACTTACAACTATGGATGGGGAGGATTTCACTCGTCCTGTGAATTCAGATGCAGTCAAGAAATACTTCGCCTAAAAATAAAAACAGAATAGCTCGCTAAGTTGAAAACCCGAAAGGGAGGCTTAGGCAAAAATGAGCGTCTCGGTGGATTGAAAACCCGAAAGGGCGATCCAGGCAAAAGTTAGAGACACAAAAAATATATAATAATGATATATGTATCCCGCTAGATTGAGTACCTCATCCTGGGGCAATCTAGGCAAAATTTAGGGATTTGGAAAGTAACTGCATCCTGACAAGACTTTGTTCTACAACTGTCGTCCGTCAGAGATCCTTGCTCATTATCAGCCAAAGCTTCAAATACATCGGATTCAGAATTGGTGGAGAAATGGTCATTATGTTCAATGTAGCCCTTTTTCCAATATATATCACCAATTTCAAATTTGTAAAGATCTATGGAGTCTTGCCATTCGCAGACTACCATTCTATCAAATAAATTTGAGCCTTTTATCCAATTATTGGCACTCTTTCTTCCTCAGCAGCTTGGATCTCTTTGGGCAAGAGCGGTATTTGGTGATTGATCCCGATAAATCCTTTATCTCCTCGGATAGATTCCCCAGTAGAGTTTTTGGTGTGGTGGACCTTGTTTTTGATAACTCTCGTCCCCAGCTGGAATGATTGATGATTCATCCCTTGCAAAGTTCTTTGCTTCCTGGTATCTCTGATCCCTAGCAGATTGGATACTACCCGGTGAACTTGGCTTTCTCTCTTGAGATGTAGTACCGGGTGGTTGATTCCTGAACCTGGTTGTGTTAGATATGTCTGTCTGTCAGCATACATCATACATAAACCACGCATATTCATATATAATTATAACATTCAGATATTCATGTTGCATTCTTTGCCATATATCCTTGTTTGCTGTCTCCTGCTATTTGGTGATATACTTCCCCGAGCAGATGTGTGTGTCTGATCTCTCCATATAGAGTCAGCTCCATAAGCAGAAAGCGTCTATCCTTTCTTCCATATTCCCCACCGGGTTATATCCTCGTGGATGTTGATTGTTTTTGTTCCTCCCTAACACATATACTGGGATGGTTTTCCCCATTGAGTTATATCCTCACCGGGACAAGTCTTAATTTGGTGTGCCTATCTAGTTTGATCCTAGATCGGTCTCTTGAGACTCTTTTCCTGTTTCCCCGTGGTAAATGAATAATTGCTCAATAATTAGTAATTATTATCCCCGGCGGAGTCTGTGTTTCTCTACCCTCATACCGATAGTTGTAAACCCTGTTTCTTCCCTTTTTGCAGAGTAACTATTTTTGCTCATCTTTAATTGGTGACAGTTATCTTCATCCAATATTCGGTGTTGATATCCCCTCATCTGCTTGGATAATTGCCCTGATTACGCAATTTATCCCCAGCGGGTCATCTCTCGTCTACCTTGTTGTTGTTGGTAACGATTGTTCCTCCCCAGAATTGGTCATCATTATATACCTAGTTTCGGTATTCCGATGCCTTTTCTTTTCGGTCGATTTATCCTTTATTAACCCAATAACCGGTTGTGGATAATCGTCCATGCGAGTATATTATCTATGTTCTGACGGTAATAGATAGTATATCTCATACACTCTCGGGTTTGAAGCCTTTTGTTCTTCCCCAGTTGAGTAAGATTCGTATCCCCTTTGTGGAGTCGAATATCTATCCTGTAATCGAGTTTGCTTTTAGCCCTCTTTTGGATGATGAGTGTTTTGGGAATATTCCCCAATTCACGCCTTGGTTGGTCACCTATTATATGCCCAGTAACCGGTATCCCTGGTGTTCCTTCCTCTCTACTCCCTATTATGACTTTTTGTCCCCTGTGGAGTCAGAATCCCTGAGTTGAAGTATACCTTTTAGGTTTTCCTCAGACGTTTTCAAGTTTTGATATCTCTCACCCTTATGCCGGTCTTGGATATTCATTTCTTCCTGAGCATGTTGTATCTCTCACCCTCATACCTGGCGTTCAGATCACATGTCTCCTTGAGCTTATTACCTAGTAACCGGTAATACCTCGTCCCGCTGCTTCCCCAGGAGTGTCCTTGTGGACATCCCCAGCGAAGTCCCTTAGTGGATTGTTTTCATCCGGATTTTATCTGAAGTATCCGCTGTGGATAGTTTTTTGCTGTATTGGCATATTCCCCAATACATGCATCTTCGAGTCAGCTTGAGTCTTTCCATTGGATCTTTTCCCTTTGGAATTCTGTTCCCCACGCTTTGAGTCGTGACCTGCTCGCGCATTTTTATCCCTTTTCTATCCCCAGGAGAGTCCCCAGGGTCTTGGTCCCATGGAGTGAATTGCTCATATGGATTATCAGTGGCTTCTGATTTCTTTGCTTTTGTGGACACATATCTCCACAAAGTGCTACCATTTTTCATACCTACATTTGCATCATGAGGTCTCTTAGGGACCAAAATTCGTCTCTTTGTTATTATTTAAGCCCATTCTACCCCGTCGAGACGAAGATTTTAACCTTCACTTCTCCGGCTAGAATGACCTTAAATAGGGGCATCTGTAAGACCCCAATTTTGACCCTAAGATCCCTCATGGCATCATAACATTGCATTTGCATAGCCTCAAGGACCTTTAGCATCTTAGTTCCCTTTTCCTTTGGGTGGGACTCCTTGTGATTGGTTTGAGATCACCAAGCATGCTTGAATTATACATCATTGTTTCTCTTACTTTTGTTTACTAACCAAAAGCACAAAAATGTGTCACTAACATCTTTTGTTTGAAGCTTGAGTATCATCCAAAACACTTTGTGGGTTCTATTTAGATGATCAGTCAACACAAGGGAATGGCTTGAGATACTTCCAACAGGTTCAAATGGGGTCTATTCGTCAGTCAAAACATTAATCTTGAAGGAGCAAAAGTTTGTTCATGAGTTGTCATGCTCGTTAGGTGAGCAGAATGGGTCGCCTAGCGAGTCCCAAGAAAAGCCACCAGAATCACCTACGCTCAGAGGAATTTCTTGAACTGTCATGCTCGCTAGGCGAAGCCCACGTGTTTAAAAAAAAAAAGAACGAAAAAAAAAAGAACGAAAAACGAATAAATAAATAAATAAAATATAACAGAATTTTTTTGGACTTGGGCCTCTCTCATTTGAGCCCTCCGGTCCATAAAAATCAGGTTATAAATTCAGAGTTCCAGTGAAACAAAAGGCCATTCTATTCCTATTACCCTGACAGGGAAAAAGATAGTGAGAGAAGAGCTAACAGAGTTCAGAGCAACCTCCAGAGACTGAAGGGAACTCATCTGCAAAGAACCAATTCCATCTCATATAAACCCTCAGATTGCTTTGCAAACCCAACCGGGCAATTCAATTTCATTCGATCTCTCCAGTCAGGTTTGCCTTATTCCCATCACTTTATGCTTTTAATTTGAATGCTCTGAATGTATGAGGTATTATGGGTGAATTTGATACCCTTTTGATGCATGTGTTTGACAAGAGGTTTAGGCCTCCTACCCTTGGTTGCTTTTTGTGAGATTTTTGCGAATTTTAATGGCATGATTCATGTGGTTACATTTTGATTTGGCGGCAACTCTGGATTACCCTATCTTGTTTCTCTAACCTGTTTGTTGAGTTTTGTTTTGTGAGGGCTCATATGACTCTTGCAGAGATGGCTTTCCTGGTGTTCCACTTTATTTGTGGGATACCACCTGGAGGTTTATTCCGATTACCTGTACTGACTCACTTTCTTTGATGGTGCTAGCTTGAGAGATCTCTGGGTTTCTTATCTCTTTAATTGCTGTTACTTCGGATCTTTATCCGTACGGTAGATCTCTCGATCCCTTTACTTTTCCCGCATGTTACCGATATCTTAGGTTTCGTATAGCCTCTCGTGGCATGTCATTTAAGGTAGCGCGGTTCCTTCATCTAGGACTGCCTTTTTGCATGAGCATTCCTAAACACCCCAAACTCATTGATTTTTCTTCTCCTAAGAACATGTTATCTCCTTCTACTACAGGCGAGTAAGTCTCCAAAGGTCGAGCATCCGGTAGATTGCGTAGTAACGTCGTTCACCCCAAAACACAACCCTTACCCCATAGGTGGTCGAACTACGTTTTGCTCTGATTTTCATCCCAGATGAGATACGTAGGCATAAGACGCGATGTCTTAGCGAGCACACTCCTCTTTAACCCATAGGTAGCCGAGATACGAAGACTCTGATTCTCAGATTCAAATGAGATACGTATGCAGTGGATGCGACGTCCGTGCGAGTCATTTTATTTTGACCCTTCTTTTAGTAAGTAGTACATTAGATAAACATACACGCTTTTCTCATCCCTTCAGTCATGTTTGCACAAATAAATTTTCAAAAAAAAAAACAACAACCTTTGCAAAAAATGTGAAAAGGGCTCCCTAGGAGTACCTAGGATGCTTTGGGTGCCTAATACCTTCCCATTGCATAACCAACCCCCTTACCCAGATCTCTGACATTTTTACTAGTTTTTGATTCGATAAAACGTTTAGGTTTTTATTCGCTTTCTAACAATTCCTTTGGATAAATAGAAGTGCGGTGGCGACTCGACTTGTATGATTTACCTTGGATTTAGTCAATATCTCTAATGGTAACGAATACCCCGCTACATTATCAAAGCGGGAAAAATCCAAGACCCTGGTTCTTCAAGTTCTTCAAGTGCTAAGAAACCATTTTCAGGGGCACCCAGAAGGAGAGAGGGTGAGACAAATGCTATACATAATCAGAGAAATGGAAACAGAGGACAATAATGCCGTCAAGTTGCTGCTGTGACTATTCCAGCAACCCAACCTCAACAACAACAAAGAGGACAACCACAACAACAACAACAACGCCAATGACTTATGCTGAATTACTCCCTGAACTGCTCAGGTTAAAGTTTGTTGAACTTCGCACTATGGCTCCATTAACAAGGATTCCCGCTGGTTATGATGCTAATGTCCGCTGTGATTTTCATTCTGGTGCGCCAGGGCACCACATCGAGAATTGTCGGGCTTTTCACCATAAAGTTCAAGACTTGATTGATGCCAAGACGATTAACTTTGCTCCTACTCCGAATGTGGTGAATAATCATATGCCTCAGCATGGAGGGCCCAGAGTAAATAGTGTGGAAGATGGGGAAAATTTGAACTTGGTAGTCAATGTTAATGATGTTCAGACTTCGTTGTTTGTGGTGAAGGAACGTCTGCTTAGAGGGGGAGTATTCCTGGGATGTGACAAGAATTGTTCAGATTGTGGTAATCATGAAAACGGCTGTGTGAAATTGAAAGAAGGTATCCAGGAATTGATGAATGAAGGTTGTTTACAGTTTGATCGAGTAGTGAAAGACCGTGAAGAGGTTTCGACTATTACCATTTACTTTACACCGTCAGAAGGTCCTGTACATGCTCCAAGAACTATTAGTGCGCCTGTGACTATTGGTACTCCTGTGACCGTAGTTGCTCCCGTGACCATATCTGCTCCGGTGACTGTTGGTGTTCCCGTGATTACTAATGCTCCAGTAACTATCAGTACTCCTACCACCATTGCTGCTTCGAATGGAAGACCTTTTGAGAATAGTAGAGCAATTCCGTGGAAATATGACAATGCTTTTCGCAGAAATAGAAGACCAGAGAATCAGACCAGATCAGTAAATCATACTCCAGTGACGATTGGTTCGTCAAATAAGACTCCAGTAATAGTTGGTTCGGCTGTGGGTAATGTGGGAGGACCCGGAGGATTTACGAGAAGTGGTCGTTTGTTTGCACCACAGGTTCCGAAGGATAACAATGCTGAAGCTCTTGCTAGAACAAAAGGAAAACAAGTTGTAGTTGAAGAAGAACCAGTGCGAAAGGAAGTGCCCAAGAATTCTTTTGAGAAGGACGTGGAGGAACTTATGAGAATTATCAAGAAGAGTGATTACAAGATCGTGGATCAGTTAAACCAGACACCGTCAAAGATCTCTATTCTCTCTCTGTTAATGTGTTCCGAGGCACATCGTAACGCCCTGTTGAAAATGTTGAATATGGCTTATGTGCCTCTAGAGATTTCTGTTAACCAGCTTGAAGGTGTTATTGCAAATGTTAACACGAGACATGGTTTGGGATTCACGGATCTAGACTTGACACCTGAGGGTCGCAATCCCAATAGAGCTCTGCATATCACGATGGAATGCAAAGGCGCCATTTTGTCGCATGTTTTGGTTGATACCGGTTCTTCTTTGAATGTGCTGCCTAAGAAGGCTCTGAGTAAGCTTGACGCCGAAGGGGTTGTTCTCACACCAAGTGATCTTGTTGTCCGTGCTTTTGATGGATCCAAGCGATCAGTTTTTGGGGAAGTCACGTTGCCTGTGAAGATCGGCTCGAAAGTGTTTAATATTGTCTTCTATGTGATGGATATTCAACCAACATATAGTTGTCTGTTGGGGCGTCCCTGGATACATGGAGCCGGAGTAGTTTCTTCGACTCTCCACCAAAAGCTAAAATATGTGTGGGATGGTCAAGTTGTGACCGTGTGTGGCGAAGAGGACATCTTTGTGAGCCATTTATCCCCCTTCAAATATGTGGAGATGGATGGCGAGATTCATGAAACTCTATGTCAAGCTTTTGAGACTGTCAGTATTGAGAAGGTGGCTTTTGTTGAACAGAAGAAATCAGGTACCTCGATTGCGTCCTATAAACAAGCTCTGGAAGTCATTCATTCAGGTAACACGGAAGGCTGGGGCAAGGTGATTGATGTGCCCGTAAAAGAAGACATGTGTTGGCGTCGGTTATCAGCCTTTTCAATCATCAGAGCAGGGTGTCCAGAATCATAAAGGGCCGTGTATTTTCACTAGTGTTGGATTGATGAATCACGAGGATGTCTTTGCAACAGACACTGAAGATGGTGACAGTGATTGTGATATGGATAATTGGGTGCGCCCGTGTGCTCCAGGGGAGAAGATCAACAACTGGACCGCTGAAGAAATAGTCCAAGTTACTCTTTAGACAGAGTAATTTTCTTCTGTTTTTCATTTTGCATGAAAGCCCTACGCTCTGCCCAAGGTGTAGTGGTTCATTGTAGGGCCACATCATGTTTTGAATTTTCAATGATTATCATCAATAAAGGACGTTTTGCAATCAAATTTGTGTTCACTGTCTTTCTGTTTTTATTACTTTCATTTTCAAAACAATAAAAATGGCAATGTTTTTTTGTGACTTCCTTGAACCCTTTTCTAAAATAAAGCATGAAACACCGTTCGTGCAAAATTGATCTTGCGGATTCCATTAAAAACAGTTCTGTTATGGCTCAATATGACTTCGATAATCCCATTTACCAAGCCGAAGAGGAGAGTGAAGAAGATTGTGAACTCCCCAAAGAATTAGCCAGACTATTGAAACAGGAGGAAAGGGTCATTCAACCTCATCAGGAAGAGTTGGAAGTCATTAACCTTGGTACTAAGGACGCAAAGCAAGAGATCAAGATATGGGCTGCTTTAGAGGAAAAGGTCAGGAGAGGGCTGATTGAAATGCTGCAAGAATATGTGGACATATTCGCATGGTCGTATCAAGATATGCCTGGTTTGGATACAGATATTGTGGTGCACAGGCTACCTCTCAGAGAAGATTGTCCATCGGTAAAGTAGAAGCTTCGCAGAACTAGTCCTGATATGGCTGTCAAGATCAAAGAGGAGGTTCAGAAACAGTTGGATGCAGGTTTTCTAGCAGTTACCAATTATCCCCCTTGGGTGGCCAACATCGTACCCGTGCCGAAGAAGGACGGTAAAGTCAGGATGTGTGTCGATTACCGAGATTTAAACAGAGCCAGTCCGAAAGATGACTTCCCATTACCTCACATTGATGTATTGGTCGATAACACTGCTCAGTCCTCGGTTTTCTCTTTCATGGGTGGATTTTCTGGCTATAATCAGATCAAGATGGCGCCAGAAGACATGGAGAAGACGACATTCATTACACCTTGGGGCACGTTCTGTTATAAGGTAATGCCATTTGGGTTGAAGAACGCCGACGCTACCTACCAAAGAGTTATGACGACTCTCTTTCATGACATGATGCACAAAGAAATTGAAGTGTACGTGGATGATATGATTGCGAAGTCTCAGACAGAAGAGGAGCACTTGGTAAACTTGCAAAAGTTGTTTGAAAGATTGAGAAAGTTCAAATTGAGGCTGAATCCAAACAAATGTACATTTGGAGTGAGATCTGGAAAGCTGTTAGGTTTCATTGTCAGTGAGAAAGGGATTGAGATTGATCCAGCGAAAGTAAAAGCTATTCAAGAAATGCCTGAACCAAGAACGGAAAAGCAGGTTCGTGGGTTTTTAGGGAGGCTGAACTACATTGCGCGGTTCATATCTCACCTAACAGCTACGTGCGAACCGATATTCAAAATGCTAAGAAAAGATCAAGCAATCAGGTGGAACGATGATTGTCAAAAAGCTTTTAATAAGATAAAAGAATATTTGCAGAAACCTTTAATTCTTATACCTCCGGTTCCTGGGAGGCCTCTGATAATGTACCTTTCAGTAACAGAGAATTTGATGGGGTGTGTATTGGGACAGCATGACGAGTCTGGTCGAAAAGAGCATGCAATATACTACCTTAGCAAAAAGTTTACCGACTGTGAAACAAGATATTCGCTGCTCGAGAAAACTTGCTGCGCTTTGGCATGGGCTGCTCGCCGACTAAGACATTATATGTTGAACCATACTACCTTGTTGATTTCTAAGATGGACCCAGTAAAGTATATCTTTGAAAAGCCGGCTCTTACCGGACGAGTGGCTCGTTGGCAGATGATTTTGACAGAGTATGATATATAGTACACGTCGCAAAAGGCCATCAAGGGTAGTATTCTGTCTGATTACCTTGCCAAGCAACCAATTGATGACTATCAGCCGATGATGTTTGAATTCCTCGATGAAGATATCATGTACTTAAAGATGAAAGATTGTGAAGAGCCTCTTGTCGAGGAAGGAATGGATCCCGACGACAAGTGGACACTGATGTTTGATGGGGTGGTAAATGTGAATGAAAATGGTGTTGGGGCAGTACTCATTAATCCTAAAGGTGCACACATACCTTTTTCTGCCAGATTGACTTTTGAAGTAACCAACAACGAAGCTGAGTACGAGGCCTGTATCATGGGGATTGAGGAAGCCATCAATCTAAGGATCAAAACTATAGACATTTATGGAGATTCTGCTATAGTGATTAACCAAGTCAATGGAGACTGGAATACTCATCAGCCGCATTTGATTCCTTATAGAGATTACACCAGAAGGATCCTGACTTTCTTCAAGACAGTAAAGTTGTGTCACGTACCCCGAGATGAAAATCAAATGGCTGATGCCTTAGCCACATTGTCTTCCATGATTAAAGTTCATTGGCAGAATCATGTGCCACACGTTGCTGTGAATCGACTCGAGAGGCCTGCGTATGTGTTTGCAGCCGAGTCTGTTATTGATGAGAAGCCGTGGTTTTATGATGTGTTGTACAAGAGGAACTTTGACATGGTTCTGCTCAGATGCGTGGTTAGACACGAAGCAGACATGTTAATGCAGGAAGTACACGAGGGATCTTTCGGTACCCATGTTGGTGGTCATGCAATGGCCAAGAAGTTGTTAAGAGCCGGTTATTACTGGATAACCATGGAATCTGATTGTTTCAAATACGCTCGGAAGTGCCACAAATGTCAGATCTATGCAGATAAAGTGCATGTACCACTAAACCCTTTGAATATTATGAATTCTCCTTGGCCATTCGCGATGTGGGGCATCAATATGATTGGAAAGATTGAACCTACTGCTTCTAATGGACATCGCTTCATCCTAGTCGCGATTGATTACTTTACCAAGTGGGTGGAAGCAGCTTCCTATGCCAATGTTACCAGACAAGTGGTTGCTCGATTCATTAAGAAAGAAATTATCTGTCGTTATGGGGTTCCTGAGAGAATCATCACTGATAATGGTTCGAACCTCAATAGCAAGATGATGAAAGAGCTTTGCAAAGACTTTAAGATCGAACACCACAATTCTTCTCCTTACAGACCAAAGATGAATGGTGTTGTAGAGGCGGCAAACAAGAACATTAAGAAGATTGTGCAAAAGATGGTTGTGACGTACAAGTATTGGCATGAGATGTTGCCTTTCGCTTTGCATGGGTATCGTACCTCAGTGCGTACGTCAACCGGGGCAACTCCGTTTTCACTTGTGTATGGCATGGAGGCAGTCTTGCCAGTAGAAGTTGAAATCCCTTCTTTGAGGGTGATGATGGATGTAAAACTTGACGAGGTTGAGTGGGTTCAAGCCAGGTTTGATGAGTTAAATTTAATTGAGGAAAAGCGATTAGCAGCTGTGTGCCATGGACAACTATATCAGAGAAGGATGAAGAAGGCCTTTGATAAGAAAGTGCGTCCTCGAAGCTATCAGATAGGTGACTTACTTTTGAAGAGGATCCTTCCTCCCGGTACAGATGACAAGGGCAAGTGGACTCCGAATTATGAAGGCCCATATGTTGTTAAAAAGGTCTTTTCTGGTGGAGCCTTGATGCTTACAACTATGGATAGTGAAGATTTTCCGTCTCTTGTGAATTCAGATGTAGTCAAAAAATACTTTGCATAAACTGACCCGCTGGACAAAAAAGGAAAGTCCAGGCAAAAAAGGGCATCCCGGTGAACCAAGAGAAAAAGAAAAGAAAAAGGTTCGGGCAAAAGTTAGGGATAAAGAATAAAAATAATATGTACACCCGGTAAGTCGAAAACCTGCAAAGGCGGCTTAGGCAAAAATGGGTATCCCGGTGGATTGAAAACCTGAAAAGGCGGTCCAGGCAAAAGAGGGACTAAAGCGAAGACTACAGTCTGAGTTATCTGTACTTCATCGCGTTTCAGTGTCTACCATCTTGAAGGATATGATCGGTCCAATCACTCTTCTCAGAAAGCAAAGAATTTGGGGGAAAGTGAAGATCTATGAGTCATAACAGAATTGGAAAATAGTGGAATGTCGTGTTCACATTGCCAATAGGATAGTTTATTTTCTCTTTTGGCGCAATTACCTCTTCCTAGGAATTGCTTCCTGATGTATTTGCCTTTTTAGGCCATTTTCAATCAATAAAAGTCGTTATTCAGTCGAATTGCTCTCTTGTTTTTTATTTCTACTGTTTTGTTTGCAAAAAACGTCCAAATTTTTGATAAACATTGCATCTAAAAACATGAAGGCTAGACAATGACGTGCGGAAAGATAAAACATCTGAAAATCATTTTGAATGTTGAGTACACTTGAGTATATTTTGTCCATATGATCCCCTGGGGCATGTATATCTTGCCGTTTTGCAGGTTACTATCTTTGATTGATGGCTAAAGCAGATGAGCCAAAGTTTGTTCGAAAGAAGACCCTGTTGCTTCAACACTGTCCAGTCGTGTAAGAAGTTGGGTCGTCTAAGTCGAGTTCAGAATTTGTTTCCCCAGCATGGTCGAGAGGTTGGTGTTTTTCCAACAAGTGACTCCCCAGTTGAGTTGGTTTCTCTACCGTTCCGAGAATGTCAGATCAGTAAGTATCATCAGCAGAATCGTTGTATGTCCCCAATGAGTTGGAAGATCGAATCAGAAATTATGTGCTCAGTAAAGCGATCATTTGCTTTCCCAACAGGAGTTTTCCTCTCCTTGCATCTTGCATGTAGTAATCATCATTTGCATTCGCATTCTCAAATCGCGTAGCATTTCCATTCAGTATGGAGCATTACGCCATGGAAAACTCAAACATATGCATACATGTATTAAACCAAATTGGATCATATCTCCGAAAGAGACGAATCATTTTTCAACATCAGTGTAGCACATTTGCAGTAGTTGCTCTTGGCAACATTCAGAATCGATAATCCCAGTGAGATTTATTTTCTCACCAGTCCGTGAAAGGAAAGCTTGATTCTCTTCCGATTTAGTCACCAGTAAGTGTCTGCCTTATTTTGACATATGTAAATATCATCCTTGCGATACCGGTAAGTGTCGTGTTGATCCCCGTAAATGTCTGTCCTTTTCTTTGATGTCGGCGAACATCATCTTTCGATGTCGGTAAATGTCGAATTCTAATCGTTGGCCATCAGTAAATGGCATGCCTCTCGTGGTGTCTACAAAAAAAATCGTTCTGTCAACACCCGTGTGTGTCCTTTCCCTTTTTTGGTGTCGGTAAACATCATTGTTCGATGTCGGTAAACATCAGCCGCTTGTTAACCATCGGTAAATGGTTTTGTCATTTAAATAACTGTGTGTTTTCGCTATCCATAAATATCGAATATTTCATTTTCGCCATCGGTAACTGGTTTCATTTCATAAATGTATTCTTTCCTTGGTGTCTGTAAACATCTTTGTTCGATGTCGGTAAACATCGAGTTCCTTCCCAGTCATCGGTAAATGTCTGGTCTTGTTTCACTTATAAACATCATTGTTCGATGTCGGTAAACATCGAGTTCCTTCCCAGTCATCGATAAATGTCTGGTCTTGTTTCACTTATAAACATCATTGTTTGATGTCGGTAAACACCGAGTTCCTTCCCAGTCATCGGTAAATGTCTGTTCTTGTAGCGCTTTCTTTGATATCGTTAAATATCAAATTTGTTTTGACGCCGCCATCGGTAAATGGCCTCGCTTTCCTTGATATCGGTAAATATCAAATTCGTTTTGAAGCCGCCATCGGTAAATGGCCTCGCTTTCTTTGATATCGGTAAGTATCAAATTTTGTTTTGAAGCCGCCATCGGTGAATGGCCCCACTTTCCTTGATTAGTCACCTACAGAGTGAAAATTCTCCGGTTCTTTTGGTATTCAATCCCTATTTACCTTGAAAGTCTGATAGCCGCTGCTTTCATCCGTTCAGGTTCACAGTTGATTGAATAAGGGCAGCTGTAGCACCTCAAATTTGCCCTCCTCATTCATGCATTCATTTTTAGGTCATTTAACATTTGATATTGCATTTCATCATGTCAATCAGAATTGGCTCCAAGAGTTTGTCTTCCGAGAAGCTTGTATTCATCTGGGTATCAAAGTCAAAGTAGGGTTCCTCAAGGATTGAGATGCATTCTTGGTTTGAAGGTCTTATGGATGTTGTGTAGAGCTCTTGGGAGCTAGGGTTTCATTTTCAGAGGTTTTCTTCAAAGGATCAAGCTTAATGGGCTCAGTACAGTTCAAAATTCAACTATGAAGTCAAAAGTCAATTGTAGGTCAACTGAGGGTCAAATGGCTAGGGAATGACTGGAGATACTTCCAACATGTTCAAATGGGGTCTATTCATCATTCAAAACATTCATCTTGAAGGGACAAAGGTTTGTTCATGAACTGTCATGCTCGCTAGGCGAAGCCCACGCTTCCTCCTTCGGTCCAGCGAACCTTGATGATGTTGCTACTGGAATTGCTCGCTAACCTGCTCGCTGGATGCTCGCCTAGCGAGTAAGTGCTAGCTATGCTTTTATCCAAGTCTGGGAGTGTTCGCTGGAACCTCGCTGAGTGCTCGCCTAGCGAACCCTTCGCTACCTCACTCGCCTAGCGAGCTTACTGATATACCAAAAATCATGTACTTGAATTACCTTCATTCTGAGCCCACCAAGCCACAAAAATCAGAGTATAAATTCTAAAAATTCATTTGAGCAAAACCCTAATTCGGGCAGCCTCCATACACACTGAAAAACTCTAACACTCCCACTTTTTCACTTCCATCTCACATAAACCCTAACATTGCTTTGCACACCCAACCATGCATTTCAATTTCAATCGATCTCTCTAATCAGGTTTGCCCTATTTCCATTACTTTATGCTTTCAATTTGAAATTTCTGAAGTATGAGGCATTATGGGTGAATTTGGGAGAGTGGGTATCATTAGGTTTTGCATGTGGGTTTAGATGTGCATGAATGTGTAGAATAATGCCTTGAATGTTTAATCACCTAGTTCCTGAAATGGGTACCATAGGATTTAGGGTTTTCTGAAATTGGACTGTTATCAAGGAAGAACCCAGAACCCGTAGGCATTCGCTAGCACCTCGCTAAGCGAACCTGTAGCGAAGCTTCGCTAAGTCTTCTCTAAGCGAAGCAGTAGCGATCATGACAGTAGTTGGTTTTTTCTGTTTGCTCTCTAATCTGTTTTGTGTTTGTTGTGACATGTTTTCTATTGCATTCGTGCACTGTTTACCTGACGATGTTGTTGTTATGGTTCCTTTGCTTGGTGTAACTCATGATTGCACCCCATCTTGTTATTCTAACTTGTTTGTTGAGTTTTTGTGAGGGCTCACATGACTCTTAAAGAGATAGCTTGCTTGGTATTCCAGTTTATTTGTGGGATACCATTTGGAGATTTATTCTGATTGCTTTGCTGACTTGTTTTCTTTGATGGTGCTAGCTTGAGAGACCTTCGGGTTTCTTGTTTCTTTAGTTGTTGTTACTTCGGATCTTTATTCGTGTGATAGATCTCTTGATCCCTTTTACATCTTTCCAGCACTTTACCGCTTTCTTAGCTGGAAGACCTCGATAGGAGGCAATGTTTTTGTGTGTTCACTTTTGTGCCCAAAGACCTCCAAGAAGAGGCACCAGTGATAAAGACCTCCATGAAGAGGCAATTGAAGGATAAAAGGGATTAGTAGTCAATCCCCCGTTATTCAATGTGTCGTTCTTTATGCTCACACTACGTGTCGATGCTTCAGAACAAAAGCCCAAGATCTTTTGTCTGGTCAGTCAGTGGAGAGGGTTCCATCTTTCTGAATCCCCACGCTTTGTCATGAGCTCACCCTGTCCAGGGTTAAGAGCTATGAGGTCTTATCCTCATTACCCTTTTGATCTACTCACCCTGACGTTCAATGTCAGTGGTTAAGAGCCCATTTGATTACCTTTCCATGGCTTGTTTGTCGAGGTTGATATGACCCCTCTTGACTAAAGCCCTACCCATGTATGCTTGAGCCCCCTTGTTGGTGTGTTTACTTTATGCTATATGTTTTTGTATGGTGTGATCGTCTCCCCATAGGACTGCTAGGCTTCGTATAGTCTCTCGTTTGCATGTCAATTAAGGTAGCAGGTTCCTTCGTCTAGGACTTCCTTTTTTGCATGAGCATTCCTAAAACACAAACAAAATCTTTGATTTTCTTTTCTTAAGAACACGTTAACTCCTTCTACTACAGGTGAGTAAGTCTCCGAAGGTCGAGCATCCGGTAGATTACGTAGTAACGTCGTTCATCTAAAAAACACAAAACAAACAAAACTAGGTTTGCCGAGCTACGATGCTCTGATTCTCAATCCTTCTTGAGATACGTATACAGCAGGGTAAGGCCTGTACGAGCAATAACTCTTTCTTTTCTCTACTTTTATTTTCTCTCTTTCGCATCGCATATAGGACTTTTTATACACACACTTTACACATAAATAGCAAGCGTGGATCCTGTGGAGTACCACAGACGTGAAGGGGTGCGATAACCTTCCCTTCACGTAACTGGCCCCCTTACTCAGTTTTCTTTGGTTCGAGACTTTGTTTTATCCGTTCCCCCTTGGTTATGCAGTGCTACCTTTCCCTCCTCTTGGGATAAAAGTACATAGCTGGCAACTCTACTCTTTTTCCGCGCCACTCCTTTTCGCGTTTGTACTTGGATTCGGGAAATCCGGGGAGCGACAGCACCGGACAGACTCTCCTGAAAGTAGTGGATAAGCAATTGGTCGTTGTCATTCTGAGTCGACATCTTCCTGGCATACATGACCAGGTGGCTGAGAGGGCAGGTATTTCCCTTGTATTTTTCAAAGTCAGGGACCTTGAATTTCACAGAGATCTTCACATTAGGAACCAAGTAGAGTTCGACAGCAGACTTACCAAAAAGATCCTTTCCTCTGAGAGTTTTCAATTCCTTGCGAAGCTCAAGAAATTGATCATTCATAGCATCCATCTTCTCATAAACATCTGGACCCTCAGACGGCTCAGAATGATAGATGGTGTCGTCTACCCTGGGCATAGTATGCACGACAGGAGGAGGGACGACAAGGACCAGGCTAGATGCCGACATAGAAGCAAAGGTGGGAGCAGGACCCTCGGGCATGAAATTGGGAGGCATCCCCCACGGGAATCCGGATGGCATGGCCGTTGGAGCAAAGTGTGCACTGGCTGCAGGCACAGTCGAGGAGACAATCTCAGAGATGACTGTCCTCTGGGGAGGAGTTGAAGGTGTCGGAGAAGACTGGCTCTGAGCAGCCATGAATGACTCCATCAAGGCACTTAATCTGGCCCCTTCCTCTTTCAGCTCGCGGTTCTCTTGTTCCAAATGATCCATCAATCTTGAAATGTTGGCTCTGGTGTAGTACCGGTGAGCCAGCTTGTCTTCAAAATAAATGAAGAACACAGAGTTAGACCACAGAACAAGAAGCCGAGAACAAAACCTGCTTATGCACATGATGCATGCAATGCTCATGCATATGATTTTTTCTTTTATTTTCAAAGGAACTTTAGGGTTCTATTTGCAATTTTTTTGGAAATATTAAACATTTTTCACATATGGAAATATCTCATCAAATAATATCGGGGAAAAGAAGTACAACATTGTCACCCATATACAAGAGAAAAGGAAAATAGTCATCCTATGGATCCCTAGAAACAATCATCCAAAGCTCGGGACACCGGAAGATAGGATGCAGAAGCCTCTTCACCTCCCTCTCGTAGGCTGCCTCCATATCTGCTTTCTCCTTGGCGAGTCGGTCATACTTCCTCTTCTAAAACTTGGAAGACTGAGGAAGTAGAGAAGTCCATGCATCATTAGGATCATCAATAACCTGATGTTCGAGGAACTCTATCAAAGCATCCTTCTCCTTGATCTGCTGAAGCAACTCATCCCTTTCACGGATCCAGGCACGTGATCGGTCTTCGTCTCTCAACTCCTCTACTCCTTGGTTAGGGAGGGTTGAAGGTCCAGCCATAACCAAAGGTGTAGGTCTTGGATACTCGTAAGGCATGAGATACTCAGACGCTCTCTTCCTCACCCAAGCAGTGTACGACTCCATAGCAACACAATTCTTAGGACCCAACTCCTTCCTTCCTTTCCTATGAATCTTGCACCAAGCGCGGACCATTCTGCCCTTCAAGTTTTGGGGATCTTTACCCTCCTGGAAGAACACACCCTCTTACAGAATGTTATTAGGTTTATCCTTTAGGGGGAACCCAAACTGACGACGTGCTAAAACAGGGTTGTAGTTAATCCCACCATATATACCAAGAAGAGGTACATTGGAGAATTCACCACAAGAGTCAATAATCTGCACACCATCATACACACGGTTATACCAAGAGATATCATCATTAGTGAGAGACATAAGTCTCGTGGACCACTGTAGACATCCTTTGTTCTCCTTGAAAGCGACCGTGTGCGGTAAGTGAGAAATAAACCACTTATACAACAGAGACAAACAACACACAATGGCACCACCACCCTTTGCATTCCTAATATGCAAAGAGAAATAGGTATCACCCAACAGAGTCGGAACGAGATTAAGAGTAGAGAAGATCCTAATAGCATTCACATCCACAAACTTGTCGATGTTGGGGAACAATACCAATCCATAAATGAGAAGTACAAATATGGCTTCAAAGGCATCCTCACTCATAGCCTTCCCATATACGGTAGCTTGAGCGATGAGGAACTCAGAAGGGAGACCTCGAATTCCACCTTTGGTAGTCATATGAGCACCAACCAGAGATTCATCTATGTGCAACATGTCTGCTATCTCTTGAGAAGTAGGAATACTCTCTAAGCCACTTAACGGCAACTGGTCTAGAATAGGTATACCCACAAGGTAGGCATACTCCTCAAGTGTAGGCAAAAGTTGAAAATCCAGAAATGTGAAACAACAGTACAAGGGATCGTAAAATTGCACCAATACACTCATCAACCCTTCGTCCACCTGAGTAGTCATAAGAGGAAGAAGCTTCCCAAAACGAGCCTTGAAACCCAAAGGATCTAATACATAGGATGTCAGATTCCTTAACTCTTTCAAATCTGGTTGTCTGAAACTGTACTTCTTTGTATTCCTTCTTTGTCTTTCCATGTCTGAAAATTTTGCAAATAAGCCCCTTAAGTTCCTTGAAAAATTTCTTTATTATTGATGATATGGATGCAAATGGGTGCATGAATGCATGAATGCAACAATCACACCCAAGGATCAAGCAAAGCACACCAAACAAAGGTCATGGGATGGATCATATCATCCTCAATATCAATCATCCATTTTGGTGGATTATGGTTTACACCTTATCAACATCCAAGTTCCATTAATATTAAGGATACATGAACGGATCAACCATGAATGAAGGGTTTGTTGCAAGTCACGAGCATGGGGTCTCGGTTAAGAACCAACCAAAGGGAGTGTACTAGGGTTTAAACCTGCCAAACATGTTCTACAAGATGTTCCCATAGTCATCATCCCATCTTTCGGATATTATCGGAGAAACGACTACTCATATTCCAAAAATATTCTCAAGAGAGACTCTTATGAGTGTAGTATCGCGTAACAATCGTATCAAATCTTACATTTGAACGATCTTCGCACTACATCCTAAAAATAGGCCAAGATGGGTTTGGTAAACTAAGGCCCTTGGCTTCTAAGATCTATATTGGAAAGAGTAATGTCTAACCACAACTTACTTGTGTGACATTATTGATCCCAACATGACCTCCACCAAGTGAATGGACTTGCAAGTCAACTTGCTAAGGAATAACTCCACACAAGTCAACAAGACTACGCCATTCTCCTATCCTAAGTGCACTCGAGTCCGGGTATAGAACTCATCTCACAAAGATCACCAAGCATACAAGGAATTAATATCAAGCAAGTAAATCATTACATACAATACAGTAATCCCAAATTGCACAAAAATATGTCACGAAATAATACAATACAACAAATATGAAAAGTAGGCAAAACCCACTAGGCAAATGTCCCAAGCAGAGTCGCCACTTTTCTGTAGCGGGGTATTCGTTACCATTAGAGATATTGACTAAATCCAAGGTAAACCATACAAGTCGAGTCGCCACCGCACTTCTATTTATCCAAGGGAATGGTTAGAAAGCGAACAAAAACCTAAAAGTTTTAACAAAAACTAGTAAAAGAGAAACAGAGATCTGGGTAAGGGGGTTGGTTATGTAATGGGAAGGTGTTAGGCACCCAAAACATCCTAGGTACTCCTAGGGAGCCCTTTTCATACTTGTTGCAAGGTTGTTGTTTTGTGAAAGTTTATTTGTGCAAACATGATTGAAGAGATGAGAAGAGAATATACAAGTTATTTACATTTTTGTGTTTGGATGGATAAACCAATTGCCTACGTACCATCTTATAAAAAGATTAGGATCAAAACTTCGTAGTTCGGGGTAAAAATCTCAAAATGAGTTGGTGAATTGATTGGTTTAAAAGCCTTAAGGTCTTTCGTTATCAACGGGAGAAAACTCAACCAAACCACAAATCCACCATGTGAGGATATCTTCAACATGCTAGTGAGGGGTTAACCCTATAATAAACATGGAAGACTCATTGTCCATCACTAAGGATATATGTGAGTATGACATCTACCACAAGGATAACTCAAACCTAATAGCTAAAGGTTATAAAAGATTTGATTAAGGAAGTGGCCTTTGGAACCACAAAAAGACATTTGAATGGGTTATATTTACTAGTTAGAAGTATATACAAAAATGGTCAAAGTTGACTTAAAGATTCAATTCAAAATAAGTTTCAAAATAAGTTAAGAAAGTTTGAAAATCAAAAGCATAAGGCTTAGGTTTCTAATGTTTGAAAACAATGGTTAAATGTTTGCACAAAAGTTTTGGCTTGGGTTAGAGTGGAGGGAAGAAGAAGAATGGCTAAGTCCTAAGCAAAGCAAAAAGGTGAGGGATAAAGAAACAAAACCATAATGGAGTTCCTCTCTTGAGATCATATTGATGATCCAAGTAGCTCCCATCCTTTGGAATAAGCAATCACAATAATATATTCAAGCAATCAAACAAGTCTCTTAAGAGATCCCCAATGTATCCTGTGTCTTTCACTTTGGATGAACATGGCAATGGCCCTCCAATTTGAGCTCTCATAGAATTCCCTAGCACAAAAGCACACACATCAAAAGTTACATGAAGTAAACCAAGGATGGACAAGAGTGAGTTTAGAGATTTGGTCCATATTCATCATTAAGGTCCTTTTACTCCAATTTTGCATAGGGAATGTCCTAGAATCTAAGTCCATTTCTCCATTCTTTGCATAGGGTATGTCCTAGAATCTAAGTCCACTTCTTTGCATTTGGTTCTCAACAATCAAAACAAAACACAAGCATAAAAATATATACACAATTATGTGCTCAAGTGAGCAAAAGGTAAATGGCATTAACATAAACATGTGCTCAAGTGAGCAAAGAGAAAAGCAAATGGATAATATGTGCAAGAATAGTAAATTGCATAAAAGTAAAGAACAAAAAGTAAATGTTAATTGTTAATGGTTAGTGTTAGTAATTAGTGTGCCATAAGGCAAATTAAGCGTTACGTTAAGCAATCGTAATTGGACTTATGTAGAAGTCACAACTATCTGAGGCCGGTCAATAATAATGTAGGCAACAACACAAGTTAGAAGTCTTGATTAGTGAACCAAGTTCCAACAACTTGCCATGCCAAAAAGGAAAAGAGAATTGATCTTGTATTGGTTTAAGCCTTTTGCATGATTTAGAAAACAACCTATCCTTAATGCAAAGCCATTCACTTGATCAATTGATCAAGATGAATTAGATTTGAATCAAGGAAGATTAAATCTCCCTAATCAATGCTAACTTATCAACCTTCAACTCATTGATCAAAAGAAAGAAGAAGAAGAAGAAGATGAGGGAAGGATAATGAAAATGGAAAGATCAAAATGCATAAAGTGAAATAAGATGTACCAATCCATATGTATTGACTAAATGACATTGAAAGTCAAAGTCAAACAATGAGAAATCAGAAGTGAGATAAAGATTGGAGATCAAACAATAAGCATAATATTTTTGGCATTTTTAATATTAAAATAAACTTGGATTAAAAAATAAAAGAAAGGTCAAACTTCAAAATCACTTCAAATCAACCTTGAAAGGTCCAAGTGATTTATCCTAAGTTCAACAAGGTCAAACTAAGTTTGACAAAAACATTCAGCATTTTTAAAAGTTAGAAACTATTTTTAATCAATTAAAAATGAATAAAAATAACCTAATTGAACTAAAATCTCAAATAAATCTCAAATCAATTAAAAAATTGATGAGAATATTTTTCATAGATCCATCATCATTCAAATAGGTTAGGAAAATATTTTTTTGTATTTTTTGAATATCAAAAACTATTTAAAATGAATTAAAAATAACCAGAAAAGAGAAAATTCACAAAAAATATCAAATGACAAAAAAAAATCAGAATCAGAAACTAGAATTTATTTAGAGACTAATGCAATTGGTCCCATAATTTTTGGATTAAAAATGAGAGAGATATGAATTTTTGAAATAAAAGGAAATAAAGAAAATAAAATCAGAAATTAAAAAAGATGGAAAATCAGGAAGCGTTGGATCACGTTCATTAATTGACGTGGCCAATCTGATGGTCCTGAAGCGCGCGCTCATGGTGAGTCTAGGTCAATGCAACCACACGCTGATTAAGCAAAAGTCATAACATCTAAAGGTTGGGATTGAATCTGGAGATGAGATCCAACGATCCAGATTCAAACTGGCAATGGGCGGCCACCGGAGCCACCTTCTTCTCCGGTGAGCTTCCAAATTCCGGCCAGATTTGCAGGTTTTCAAACCTTCACCATTTTGCACGATCCTTATACCAAAATGAAGCTGGGGTGATGTACATCACCCCTGTAACCTTGAATCACACTCAAGATTCATATAGGTTAAGAAATCTGAGGTGGAAGATTCAGGTATGAAAAATGCAGATCAAAGAAAAACAAAATTGAAGCTACCACTAGCTTGCCTCTCAAGTGAGGACTTTAGAAAACACTTTGGCCAGGCAAATGGATCAATATATGATGAGTTTCGAAGAAAATACCAGTTGGAGAACAAACTTGAATTCTGGAGATTTGAGCTCGATTCCTTGCTTGCTTTGCCAAAACAGAAGATCAATGAGTTGAAGGATGAAGGTTTAGAAGCTCTAGATCCAAGGATTCAACCAGAGGTAGTTGAATTTTGGATCTGAAAATTTTGAAGAAAAATGAAATAGCTTCTTTGGTAATGGTTATGGATTCAGTTGTGCAGCATCTTAGGCGCCATTAGGTTGAGAATTGAATGAAGAGGAGCATGTATTTATAGTTGAGCTTGAAGCAATGCAAGGCAATACTCGTGTGCATGAGAATTGGGTCCTCCATGCATGGGCCTGTACAGGCGCATGTGAGGCCCAAAAGCTGATGCAAATGAATGCTGAACACAAACCAAGTTGAATTGGACGTGTAATTTGAAGGGCATTTGCTTGTGTATCAAGATTTCATGTGAATTCCATATTTGGACCTAAATGTTCCCTTCTTCGAAAGTCCCATTTGGAAAATCCAAACATGGGCATGTGAGTAATGGTTGGAAAGGTTTTGATGTAAGGAACAATTGTTATGTTTGGCAAAATTCCATTTGAAGTGTGGAAATTGGTGAAATTGGAGTTTAAAGTGCAAGGTGCAAAACATGCAAAGGCAATGTTTCTAAATTTGGCCAATGTTCAAGCCCTTCTGTCTTGATGATTCAAGCTTCAAATGAGAAAACCTCCAACATAAAAGTTGTAGATCTTTTCAAGAAAATCAAAATGGACTTAAATTTTGCATCATTTGGATTTTTGATGAAAGAGTTATGGGCACTTGAAGTTGGACTTTTTTGCCTTTTAATGCATTTGGCCCAAAATGACCTATAATGTCTTGCATTATCACATGTATTTCCTTTGAGATTTTAAAATTTTGTTCAACATAACATTTTAAGTAGACATCTTAAGCTTTCCAATGCATTTGATCCCTCCTCAAAATCATAAGAAATGAATGAGTTATGTCCTTGGGAAGTTGACCCAAAATTAGGGTTTCAGTCAAAATGACCTATAATGTCTTGGAATGGGAGATGACCTTCCAAGCTTCAAATCAATTTTTTATGAACATGAAAGTTGTTCATATTGTCCTTAAGAACATTGTTTCTTTTGGAACCATCTCCATTTGACCAACACATAAAAAGTTAGGTCTCAGTGCATTTCAAAATAGTCAGATGAATTGACTGATCAACTTCTCAAGGCCATGACTCATATCTTGATGAATTGATGATTGAGGACACTCAAATAAGTTCAAATATGCATGAAATGATGAATTAAATAACTTCCCTTGATTGTATTTGATCATGGGCTGAGGTTGCTTCAAGAACAAGGCATTATGGTGCACAGATGAATTAGGGTTTCCTTGGGGCACAAACCTCAAACCCTTTGACTTGCTTTGATCAAAATGATGAATTGAGATGATAGGGAGGCATATTTTATGGATGAGAGCTTTGGGAACCATTATCATGCTTGCTATCATCTCCTCTTGGCCATATCTTTGTACCAATGATCTCCTTGAAGCCTTTGACCTTGTGATTACTCAAGCTACAAACAAAAGATGTTAGTGACATATTTTTATGCTTTTAGTTAGTAAACAAAATAAGAAAAGCAATGATATACAATTCAAGCATGCTTGGTGATCTCAAACCACTCACAAGAAGTCCCTCCCAAAGGCAAAGGGAACCAAGATGCTAATGATCCTCGAGGCAATGCAAATGCAATGTTATGATGCCATGAGGGATCTTAGGGACAAAATTGGGGTCTTACAATATCCACTGTGCTTTTGACTGCCACTGGGGATAATGAATCACCATCAACCCTTGTGCTCAACAAAGTTTCTCCAATACTGGACGATCGGTAGCATGTAGTTACTTTCCATAATCCATAATTTTTGCAAAAATTTCCCCAAGGTAGGGTAATCAATTTATCAGGATAAATTTTTCTGTTTTATGTCTCTAATTTTTTCCTGGATCGCCCTTTCGGGTTTTCAATCCATCAAGACGCTCCTTTTTTGCCTAAGCCACCATTTCGGGTTTTCAACTTAGTGATTTATTCTTTTCTTTTTTAGGCGAAGTATTTCTTGACTGCGTCTGCATTCACAGGACGAGTGAACTCTTCACCATCCATAGTTGTAAGAATCGAAGCACCGCCTAAAAAGGCTCTCTTAACAACATATGGCCCCTCATAATTAGGAGTCCATTTTCCCCTAGATTTTGGTTTAAACGATAAAATCTTCTTGAGCACAAGGTCACCTTCCTTGAATACAGGAGGTCTGACCTTCTTATCAAAAGCTTTCTTCATCCTTTACTGATATAACTGACCATGACACATGGCAGTTAATCTCTTTTCTTCTATCAAATTCAACTTATCCAACCTGGTCTGACACCATTCAGTCTCAGTCAACTTGGCTTCCATGAGCACACATAATGATGGAATCTCAACCTCTACGAGGAGCACTGCTTCCATACCATAAACAAGAGAGAAAGGGGTTGCCCCTGTTGAAGTGCGGATGGATGTATGATACCCATGCAAAGCAAATGGGAGCATCTCATGCCAATCTTTATATGTGACAACCATCTTCTGAATAATCTTCTTGATATTCTTATTTGCAGCTTCAACAGCCCCATTCATCTTGGGTCTGTAGGGGGAAGAATTATGATGTGCAATTTTGAAGTCTTTGCAAAGAACTTCTATCATATTATTATTCAAGTTCGATCCATTATCAGTAATGATCTTACTTGGCACAACATAACAGCATATGATATGATTCTTGATAAACCTTACAACAACTTGCTTGGTTACATTCGCATACGGTGCCGCTTCCACCTATTTTGTGAAGTAGTCAATTGCCACCAGAATGAAACGATGTCCATTCGAAGCTTTGGGCTCAATCATCCCAATCATATCAATTCCTCACATGGATAAGGGCCATGGGGAAGAAATAACATTCAACAGTGTCGGAGAAACATGAATCTTATCTTCGTAAATTTGACACTTGTGGCATTTCTTCACAAACTTGCAGCAGTCAGATTCCATTGTCAACCAATAGTAACCTGCTCTCAACATCTTTTTTGCCATTGCATATCCATTGGAATGAGTACCAAAGGAACCCTCATGTACTTTAGTCATCAACAAATCTGCTTCGTGTCTATCCACGCATCTGAGCAGAACCATGTCGAAGTTTCTTTTGTACAAACCATCACCATTCAGGTAGAAATTTCCAGCTAACCTTCTCAAAGTATTCTTATCTTTCAAAGATGCCCCAGATGGGTAAATTTGACTTTGGAGTAAACATTTAATGTCATAATACCATGACTTTTCATCGTGGACTTCATCAACAGCAAATACATGAGCTGGCCTATCAAGACGTATCACAGTCAAATTGGTAACCTCATTCCAGTACTTCACTACAATCATTGACGCCAACATTGCAAGAGCATCTGCCATTTGGTTCTCATCTCGAGGGATATGATGAAACTCAACCTTTGTAAAGAAAGTTGAAATCCTCCTCGCATAATCTTTATACGGTATCAAACCGGGTTGATTCGTCTCCCATTCACCTTTGATCTGATTTACAACCAAAGCGGAATCTCCAAAGACATCTAAGTGTTTGACTCTGAGATCAATGGACTCTTCAAGCCCCATAATGCAAGCTTCATATTCTGCCATATTGTTTGTACACTTGAAAGTCAATCTAGCTGTAAATGGAAAATGCGTGCCTTGAGGAGTAATGATCATTTCCCCAATGCCATTTCCATACTGATTAACAGCTCCATCAAATACCATGCCCTAACGGGAACCGGGTTCTGGCCCTTCTTCAAGCAATGGTTAATCACAATCTTTCATTTTCAAGTACAATATCTCTTCATCAGGAAAATCATACTGCACTGATTGATAATCCTCAATCGGTTGGTGAGCCAAATGGTCAGCCAAGATACTACCTTTGATCGCTTTCTAAGATTGGTATTCAATATCATACTCTGATAACAACATCTGCCAACGGGCGATTCTCCCAGTTAAAATGGGCTTCTCAAATATATACTTGATTGGATCCATTTTAGATATAAACCAAATGGTATGATTCAACATATACTGACGCAGACGCTTAGCAGCCCAAGCCAATGCGCAACAAGTCTTCTCTAGCATAGAATACCGAGTCTCACAATCGGTGAACTTCTTACTGAGGTAGTAAATTACAAATTCTTTCTTTCCATTCTCGTCTTGCTGACCAAGAATACGACACATACTCTCTTCAAGTAGATATTCTTTGATACTGTCGAAAGCTTTCTGGAAGTCTTCGGCCCAATCACAAGACTGATCTTTCCAAATAAGCTTGAATATAGGTACACATGTGGCAGTCATGTGCAAAATGAATATGGAAATATAATTCAAGCGGCCGAGAAAACCTCTGTCTTGCTTCTCAGTTTTGGGCGCAGACATCTCTCGTATTGCTTTGACCTTGGCAGGATCAACTTCAATACCCTTCTCGCTGACAATAAAGCCCAACAACTTACCAGAACGAACACCAAATGTACACTTATTGGGATTCAAGAGGAGTTTATACTTCCTCAAACGCTGGAATAGCTTCAACAAATGCTCAACATGTTCCTTTTCATCAATTGATTTAGCAATCATATCATAAACATAAACTTCAATCTCTTTATGCATCATATCATGAAAAAGAGTAGTCATTACTCTTTGGTAAGTTGCACCAGCATTCTTTAAACCGAAAGGCATCACTCTATAACAAAATGTTCCCCAAGGTGTAATGAATGTGGTCTTATACATATCTTCGAGTGCCATCTTGATCTGATTATATCTGGAAAATCCATCCATAAACGAAAACACTTTGAATTTAGTAGTATTGTCTAACAACATATCAATGTGTGGCAGAGGGAAATCATCTTTCGGACTAACTTTATTCAAATCTCTATAGTCAACACACATGCAGACTTTTCCATCTTTCTTCAGCACATGCACAATATTGGCCACCCATTGCGGATACTAAGCGGTCACAAGGAAACCGACATCAATCTGCTTCTGCACTTCCTCCTTAATCTTCACTGCCATATCAGGATGCGTTCTCCTCAACTTCTGCTTGATTGGCGGGAATTCTGGCTTCAACGGCAATCTATGCTCCACAATCTCAGAATCCAAACCAGACATGTCTTGATAGGACCAAGCAAACACATCTGAATACTCTCGAAGAAGATAAACCAACCCCTTCTTAACATCTGGACACAGTCGAGACCCAATCTTGACTTCCTTCACGTCGTCCTCGGAACCCAAGTTGACTAGCTCAATCTGCTCTTCGAACGGCTGAATGGTCTTTTTATCATGCTCAAGAAGACAAGATAATTCATCACTCACCTCTTCATCACTTTCCTCTTTGGCCTCAAACACAGTGGATTCAAAATTAGGAGAAGGAGAAGGATCATTGTATTCAATGGGGTTGGAAACCAACCTGCATAATGATTTGATATTTTGATTTTAGAGAAGTGAATTTGTGACCAAATATTATGCAGATGGACAATTTATATTGTTTTTTTTTATGTTTTTTGTGATTACCATTTGCAGAATAAAGTAAAAAGTAAAACAGAACATCATAGATGTGGATGAATAGAATTAATTTTATTAATGATCAATTTCAAAATGCCCAAACAATGTTCACTTCTCCCTTAGGCATAGGAGAAGGATTTTTCAAAACATATAAAAACAATTACTTAGATCGATGCAAAATAACAGGAACATCAACAGCAGTCCAATTGTTGCAAGCCTTTCCATGCGTCACAAAATTGGTGCAGTCTTCCTCTTCGTCATCCTCTAACACAACAACTAAGTGTTGTTCATTTCCATGAATGAACCCCCCGCTACGGAAGCTAAGTTGCATATCCTCAGACCTTGCAATTGATGAACCTCGCTGAAAGCCAAGACCGGTTCTACCTTTGTTGTCGGAGACCTCTACCATGCGCCCCCACTGATCAACATTGCCTTCTTCAACAATCTTCTTTGCATCCTTCAATGAGGACATAGGTTCCCCAACTCTCTTTTCAGCAGTAATAGATAAGGCTTGGAATGGAGTTCCAACCTCATCCTCAGCTTCAACATAAGAGAAAGATGACAGATGGCTAACCAATAGCTCCTTCTCCCCGCCAACAATAACAAGCTTTCCATTCTTCACAAATTTTAGCTTCTGATTCAATATGGAGGTAATAGCTCCCGTCTCGTGGATCCATGGCCTTCCCAACAGACAACTGTAGGCCGGGTGGATATCAATTACTTGAAAAGTAATTTGAAAATCACTCGGACCTATCTTCACTGGAAGGTCCACTTCTCCAATCACTGTTTTGCGTGAACCATCAAAAGCTTTGAAGATTACACCACTATACCTCATAGGCGCTCCTTGATATGACAACTTTGACAAAGTTGACTTCGGCATCACATTCAATGAAGACTCGATGTCAACAAGCACATTGCACAAAGCATCATCCTTGCAATTCATAGAAATATGCAAAGCCAAGTTATGATTTCTACCCTCCTCAGGGAGTTCTTCATCACAGAAACTGAGATTGGTGTAGGAAGTGATGTTAGCCATAATATGATCAAATTGATCCACCGTAACATCATGTTCCACAAATGCTTGCTCAAGAACTCTCTGCAGTGCTTCTCTGTGTGCTTCTGAATTCATAAGCAGAGACAATACTGAAATTTTCGAGGGGGTTTGGAGCAGCTGCTCCACCACATTGAACTCGCTCTTTTTGATTAGACGAAGTACGTCATCATCATCATTAGCCTTCAAATTGCTGGATTCACCAGACTTACACTTTGAAGCATTAACCGGATCTACAGCAGGCACTTCCACCTCCTTACTGACAGCGGATTCTTCTTTGTCTTTTGGGAATACCGACCCAAACACACGACCACTGCGGGTCACCTTGGTAACATCGGCAATTCTCACTACAGAGTTGGTCGTAGGCAACGAGACCTCTTGACCATCCTTCATCATTGTTGCATTGTACTGATACAGAACAACTTTATCGGATGAATACGAGACTGGACCCGCTAACCGTATAACCAACGGCGATACCGATCTGTTGTTGACGCTGTTACTGTTACTGCTGTCGTATTGAATGACTAATCTCTCGGGGTTCTTGAAAACGGGCACTATGACATTCACATCGTCATCTACATGACGGGATTGAAAAATCTGAATCATGCCTTCATCCATCAACTGCTGGATGTCCTTTTTCACAACCTCACAACCTCTCTGGTTGACACTGCAGATAGCACAACCATCATGGTCATGCTCATAATCACTCACCATACAAATGTCCTTATGCGTCATCACCAAGGACCTCCGGATGAAACGAACGTCAAACACTTTAAACTCCCCAGGACAACCGTCCACCATATTAACTGAAGGATTCCCATGAGCGGGTAATGAATTTGCTTTCACGTTTGGCGCACGGTCTTCAAAGGACACAATTCCACTCTTTATCAGTTTCTGAACCTCATACTTGATCAGATAGCAATTCTCTATGTCATGTCCGGGTGCTCTTTGGTGTAAAGCACAGCAAAGTTCAGGCTTGTACCACCATGGAAGTGGTTCTAGAATATGTGGCGGGTTTCTTGGTTGGAGTAGGTTCTTGAGAACCAAAGATGGGTAAAGCTCTGCATAAGTCATAGGAATCGGGTCAAAAGAGACCTTCTTCCTCTCAAAGTTTTGTTCATGATGATGGTTGGTATTGTTGTTTTTGTAGGTGTTTGTTCGTTGTTGTGGTTGTTGTTGTTGACGTTGTTGTTGCTGAATTGGTGTTGCTTGATTATTAGAGAATACAGGAATGACTAAAGATACTTGATGATGGTGTTGACGGGATGGTTGATTCCTTCTAATCTGAGGCCTCCTCTACCTCCCACTAGAAATTGCATTAGCTTTGCTATCTTTTTTCTTCCCAAAACTGCTGCCATATCTCTTACTCGATGATGCTTCCTCTTTTGACAAACGTCCTTCTCGGACACCTTCCTCAAGCCTCATCCCCATGTTTACCATTTCGATAAAGTCACTGGGGGAACTGGAAATCATACGTTCATAATAAAATGAACTCAGGGTCTTCAAAATTATTTTCGTCATCTCTTTCTCCTCTAAAGGAGGAGTGATCTAAGCAGCCAACTCTCTCCACCTCTACGCATACTCTTTGAATGTATCCTTATCCTTCTGAGACATAAACCTCAGTTGGTCTCTATCAGGCACCATATCCACATTGTACTTATACTATTTGACAAAAGCCTCTCCCAAGTCATTAAAAGTGTGAATGCTTGCACTGTCCAACCACATATACCAACGGAGTGCAGCACTGGTTAAACTGTCTTGAAAGTAGTGTATCAACAGTTGATCATTGTCAGTTTGGGTAGATAGCTTGCAGGCATACATCACTAGATGACTGAGCGGACATGTGTTCCATTTGTATTTTTCAAAGTCAGGCACTTTGAATTTCACCAGAATCTTCACATTCGGCACCAGACATAACTCAACAACATTTTTCCCAAACAAGTCCTTACCTCTCAACATCTTCAATTCCTTGCGTAGCTCAAGAAACTGATACTTCATTTCGTCCATTTTCTCATAAACATCTGGGCCCTCAGACGGCTCGGAATGATAAATAGTGTCCTCTACACGAGGTAAAGTGTGCACAACGGGAGGTGGCACAGACGTGACCGGGCTAGATGCCGGCATAGAAGCAAAAGTAGGCGCAAAGCCTTCAGGCATGAAGTTCAGCGGGATTCCCCACGGGAATCCGGCAGGCATGTTGGGTGCAAAGTGAGCGGTAGCAGCAGGCATGGTAGAGGTAGCCACCTCTGAAATAACAGTCCTTTGAGGAGGAGGAGTTGCGGGCGTTGGAGAAGATTGGCTCTGAGCAGCCAATACTGACTCCATCATGGCAGTCAGTCGAGTGATCTCGTCCTTCAACTCTTTGTTCTCTTGCTCAAGATGTTCCATGATTCTCAGATGATTGGCGCGAGTGTTGTACCGATGAGTCAGCTTGGCTGAAGCACAGAAGAAACACCAATAAGAAATCTGGAGAAAGAGAAACCTTCTTATGCAAATGATACATGAAATGTAATGCTTGTTTGTTTATTTTTATTTTCAAGGAACTTACTATATCATTTACAGAGATATATATGTACTTTACAACAATTGAAATAATTTGATATGACCATAAAAATCTCTTTTTATTTATATAATTGGAAGGATTACATTGAGTATAACTTCAGAAACCAAATGAAAAATGCAAGAGAAAATGAGACAAGTCATCCTAAGGATCCCTAACAACAATGTCAGAAGATCTGGCTGAATGATCCCTAACAACTAGTCATCCTAAGGATCCCTAACAACAATGTCAAAAGATCTGGCTGGAAGAGCGTACTTCCTACGAATGCGTCGAATCTCGGTATCAAAAGAAGCCTTCATCTGAATCTTCTCGAGGACAAGCTGATCAATAATCTTCTTCCAAGCGACGGAAGGATGAAGCATGCTAGAAGATGAAACCTCCGGCTCTCTCTGTTTCTTTGTCACTCGGTCTCCGAGTAGCTCAATAAGTGCATCTTTGTCCTTAGACTCCAATTGCAACTCCTCATGCTTCTTGCTCAAAGTACGGAAACACTCTTCCCACAAATCTTTCTCTTGCTTCATCATGGCGAGTGCGTCTTCCAACTCCTCTACATCTTGGTTAGGGAGAGTTAATGGCTCAACCACAACCATAGATATAGGCCTCTCACAAGGATAAGGCATCTTCAACTCCAAAGCTCTCTTCTTCACCCAAAGAGTGTAGGCTTCCAAAGCTACACAATTGCACGGACCAAGCTCGAATCTTCCTTCCCTATGCACATTATGCCAAGCATGCACAATCTTCTGCTTCAAATGTTGGGGATCTTTACCCTCTTGATAGAAAAGACCTTCTAACAAAGTGTTATTAGGTTTGTCTCTCAAGGGGAACCCAAGCTGACGGCGAGCCAAAGCAGGGTTGTAGTTAATTCCTCCTTGTGTACTAATGAGAGGCACATTAGAGAATTCACCACAACAATCAATAATCTCCAAACTGCTCAAAGAAGGATCATACCAAACTATATCATCATTAGTGAGATACATAAGTCTTTGAGACCACCATAGACATTGTTTATTCTCCACAAAAGCAGGTGTCTGAGGCAAATACGAAATAAACCACTTGTACAGAAGAGGAATGCAACAAATAATAGTCCCTCCATCCTTAGAATTCCTTAGATGCAAAGAGAAATACATATCATCCAACAAAGTAGGCACATGATTCCCAATCGAGAAAAGTCTAATGGCGTTAACATCAACAGAACCATCAATGTTAGGGAAAAAAGTTAATCCATAGATGAGCAACACAAAAATAGCTTCAAAAGCGTCCATACTACCGGCTTGAGCAAAGGCAGTAGCTTCCTTGATGAGGAAATCAGATGGCAACCCAAATAAACCTCCTTTCTTCACCCAATTAGCCTCTATCTCAGACTTCTTCAAGTGAAGAGCTTCAACAATAAGATGAGATATGGGAATCTCCTCCAATCCACTAAAAGGCATTCTACTAGAAATGGGTATCCCTAAGAGATGGGCATACTCCGCCAATGTAGGCACAAGCTGATAATCTGGGAAAGTGAAGCAACGGTGGAGAGGACCATAGAACTGAACCAATACACTAAAGAGTCCTTTAACCACATCAGTAGATAAGATATACAAAAGCTTCCCATGATGTTGTTTGAAGTCCAAGGGATCTAGCTTCCTTAACTCTTTCAAGTCGGGACATCTGAAACTGTACTTCTTAGTGTTCCTTCGCCCACAATCCATGGTCTGAAAATATTTGCAAATAATACCTCAGTTCCTTGAAATTTTTGTGTGATGAATGTTATGATGCGCATGAATGCATGAATGCAACAATCACAAATAAGAGATCACACACAAGGCAAACAAACAAAGGTCAAGGGATGAATCAAGTCATTGTCAAGATCAATCATCCATTTTTGTGGATTATGGTTTTCACCTTATCAACACCCAAATTCCATTGATACTGACAAGACTTGATTGGATCAACCAAGAATCAACGTTTTGTTGTAAGTCACGAGCATGGAGTCTGGGTAAGAACCATCCCAAAGGAGTGAACTAAGGATAAAAACCTGTAGATCATGTTTTAAAAAGTTCCCAGAGTCTTAATTCCATCTATCGGATATTACAGGTAAAGATGACTGACTCACCGACCCATAATATTCTCAAGAGAAACTCGTCTGAGTGTAGTATCGCGTAACAACTGTTATCAAGTCTACACTTGAACAGTCTCCTCACTACATCCTAAATAGGCCAAGAGGGGTAAATGTTCTACGATCCTCAACTTCTCAGATCCAAATTAGAGATAGTAATGCCTAACCACAAATACTTGTGTGACATTTCCAAATCCAAAAGAGCCTCCACTGAGCAGATGGATCTCAAGCCAACTTATTAAGGACTACTCCACACAAGTCGAACATGACTATACCATCCTCCTATCTTAATTGCACTCAAGTTCGGGTTAGAACTTATCTCACCACTCAGAGATCACCAAGCACAACAAGCAGATTATATCACACAAACAAATATACATACATCAAATACACATTAATATACGCACAAAAAAAGTTGGCTAAACCCACTGGAGACTACTCCCAAGCAGAGTCGCCACTTAATTTTTGTAGTGGTAAATTCATGATCATCAAGCTATAGATAAGCTAGACATCAAATAACAAGAGTCGCCACCGCGCTTTTATTATTTCCAAGGGAAAAGGGAAAAGTACGAACAAAATCCAAAAGTAAGAAGTTTTCAAATCAAACTAATAAAATGTCAGAGATTATAGGTAAGGGGGTTGGTTACACAGAGGGAAAGTGTTAGCACCCAAAGTGTCCTAGGTACTCCCAGGGAGCCCTTTTTTGTGTGCATATGTATTTTGTACAAAAATGCTATTTACAATAAAATAGAATGGGGGGATGAGAAAAGAATTCATTAATTATATTTTTGTGTTTGACAAGACCTTCAGACTTGTGCATACGTACCAACATAAAAATGAGGGATCAAAACCTCGTAGTTCGTGATACAAATTTCAAAGGGATACATTGCTTTTTAACAAAAAATTAAGTTTGAAAGGCACAAAGGCCTAAAAAATGGTTTGAATGAGTTAGTTCTTTTTGGCTTTTTGAAAGTTTAAGTCAAGTATAATTAAGTCTATTTACAAGTTTGATTAAGAAAAGAAGTTTGAAAATGCAATGACATAAGGCCAGAGTTTCTAGTTTGTAAAGTGGTCAAAGTTTAGAACAAAACTAGTTCAAGCAAAGAAGAATTTTTTAAAAGGAGGGGGAGATTTTGAAATTAAAGAGGTGGGGAGGAGATGAAGAGACTAGTCCTAAGCACAAAGTTAAAAGTTAAGAGTTGAAAAGATCTGACCGATGGGTAGCAATTTAATAGACAAGAATGTCTTATAGAAACCCCAAAATCCCTTGGATATTAGAATCAAGCAACACACAATGCATACACTATTATCTTGAAGAGCAAGACATCAAATAAAGATATCCCCATCAAGCCTTAGCCACTCCATGATCTTCTTCAAATTTGCCTATGTAGCAGATAAATTCCACAAGTCACAGGTTCAAAATAACAACTTTACAATGATCATATTACAGATGAACTCAAAGGGATCTTCAGTGATGTATCAGATGAAGTTTCAAATTGCAAGCACTGGGTTTCACAACAATTAGCATTGGCCAAGTCCTTTAGCATATGAATGTTGCCTAAATTCTAAGTCCAATTGTTCAAGATCAAACCAACAGTCCACACAATAGTCTTTTAGGTTTTTTTGTTTCTTATTATGTACACTAATGGTCAAAGACCATACAAACAAACAAAATATACACAAACAAGATATATCACCCAATATGGTCCAAATGGACAATGTGAAAATGGCACTAACATAAACAATTAGAATGGTATGAATAATGGCAAATGAATAGAACTTGAAATTAAATGGCATTAAAGTAAATAACTTGAAATTAAATGTTAGCTGTTAATGAGTTAGAAGTTAGTATTGTTTTGCTTTTACTTTTTGTTATAAGTCATTCTGTGGAGAACACTCAACCTATTTATCACAAGCATGGATCCTTGAGCCAAGACATCTTCCAAAGGAAGGAAAAAAGGCCAAGTTTCCACACAATACCATGAAATAGGGGAGACTTACAATATCACTAACTAGAATGCTATGCCTTTTGTGTCAAAAATTTAGCGCTATGTTAAGCAATCGTAATTGGACTTATGTAGAAGTCATAACTATTTGAGGTCGGGCAATAGAATTTTGGTGTTAATGCATGTTAGAGACATAGTATAATGTACTATACTCATGAAACATACCACACACAAAAATAATATGCAAAAGAGGTGGCCTAATCTCATCCATACTTATGTAGGTAGTGTGTGTGCTCACCTATGTTCTATCAAGCTCACATCTAGGGTTTGAGACCCTCAATGCAAGGAGTTAAATCAAGAAATGGCTCACATTGGTTTTAGGCATCATATGTGGATCCCCATGATCTTCACATGACATTTTGATCAAGAAATCATCAAGAGTTTGGAGTTTGTTTGCCTTGGAAACCCTAATTCATCTGGGTATCTTGTGTGACTTCTTCAACAAGTTTCTTCAACATTTGATCAATTATTTAAATGGGTACTTCATATTACATCATCCTAGACATTTATGATCCTCCGTGAGTCCCAAAAGTCAAGAGAATATCAAGCTAGCAAGATGGTTCATGGTGGTTGACCAGAGAAAGTCAACTGGTCAAAACTGGGGTTCCCTAGACCCTATCTCCTACAATTTTTGTCATATGAAAATTATTCCCAGAGAAACTTTACTCAAAATGATATTTCAAACAACTTTCATGTTAAAGTCAAGAGCTACTTTTGCTTGGAAAGTCATCTTTTACGGTGAAATATTATAGGTCATTTTGTCTAAACCCTCGTTAGGAGGTCAACTTCTCAAGACCATAACTTTCTCAATTCTCATGAGATGAAAGACATTAAAATTACATGATAAAATGAAAGATGTCTACTTCAACTTTTATGTTTGGAGGGAGTTCAAATTCAACTTGCAAATGCATGTGCCAAGAGGAAACATTATAGGTCACTTTGGGCCTATGCCATTGAACAAGTGATTTTCCTCAACTTCTAAAATTCATAACTCCTTCATTCCAAATCCAAATGAGGTCAAATTTGTGACCAAATTGAAGAGGTTTTAAATAGATACAACTTTGATGAAGGAACTGTTTTCATTTGAAGTCCATAGAAAAAGTTATTCAAGGTGGAAGAAGTGAACATTTGACTTGAGACTTAGAAAATTTTCAAGTATGTTTGATTTCCCAAACTTCCACCTCAAACTTCATCATGATTCAAGATTCAAATGAAAACATTTTAAACATGAAATGTGTTCCCCTTGATCTCACATTTCCAAAAAGTTCAAGATCACCTAATTTAGCCAAAGAATGAAGGACTTGCGCATGGGTGCAATGTGAGGTACCATTTGGATGATTTTCACTTCCACATTTCAAACACAAATGCATAACCACATGACATGATTTTAGCATGATTCTCACTCATTTTTGGACTTGAATACATCACTTGATGGGCCTATCACACGCCCATGCAAGCATGCAAGGTGAATTGCTAAAATTGGCAATTTTTAGAAGTGTGTGGAATTGAATCTCTTTGGCTATAAATACAACCTTCATTTCTCAGAATTAAGGACCTCATGCACAAGCTTTGAACCTACAATCCAAACCCTCACCATTAAAGGATAATCTTGAAGGTTTTCATTTAAAAATCGAGCTTCAAATCTCATTATGTTTTGAGATTCACTCTCCAAGAGTCCAAGCCATTTCTTGATCCTAATCACTTCCTACAAGCTTCTGAAACAAAGCCAAGCACAATTGGAATCAAGATCAAGCAAGGTTAAAGCTCCCTCGAAGGTAATTTTTCAGATTTTTCATCTCTTCGATTCTCCCTCAATTCTTCACTATTCTTTGTGATTTTTTGTTGGCTGAAGTCCTACCAATGTAGGCGAGAAGATTGAGTTGCTTTGAGGTTAAATCGAAGTAACTCAGTTCATGATTCTCAAAATTCAAATCTATATATCTTTTTATATACTTGGAATAGGAGAAAATTGAGGCCATATTCGAGCTCCTGGGCATTTTTTCTTTGAATCCATGTCCTTGTTTTTTATTTTAGTGATGGTTGATGGTGGAACAGTCCAGTGAGGTCCACCGGAGAAGAAGACCAGAGCCCTAGCTCCGGTGGTGTGTTGTCACGCCTCTCAGCCACCAGATCTTGTTTAAACGTTTTAATCTTATCCTTTGGTTTTGATTACCACTCCTGCAACGCGTTTGACTTGGTCTTTGGAGGACTGCACACGCGTGGCCATCAGATCTTCCACCTCAATTAATGAGTGAGATTTGATGGCCCCTAATTTCCCATATTTTCTAATTTTCCATTTAATTGTGTTATTTTGTTTAATTCATATTAATTTCATTTTTAATCCAAAAAATATGGGACTTTCACCAAAAATATTTAAATATTTTCCTCTTTCATTTTCTGAATTAAAATTATTTTTTGATTAATTTTGATATTTTTCATGAATTAATTGTTTATTTGCATATTTTTAATTGTTTAAAAATACTTCTGACTTTTCAAAAATCATGAAATTTTATGTCTAAGGTCCTTTGACCTTGTTTGACCTAGGATACATCTCTTGGCCATTTATTTGGTGTTTTGAAGAGGTTTTAGGTTTTGACCAAACTAAGTTTAATTTAAATGCATTTTTTATTTTATTTTTAATTGATTAATTGTATAGAAATTATGTTGAGCCAATTTTATTGACTTGTGATATTTGACTATGTGTTTGGGCCTTGGCCAAGGTTGATTTGAGTTTTGTTAAGTTAAAATCGTTGGATTTAGGGGATTGATGAAATGTACATTTCATCTCTCAAAATGAATGAATGATTTTAATTTGATAAAATTTCTCCCATGACCAATTTGTGTTTCTCTCATCTCCCCTCTCTCTTGATATTCAATCCCATGCTTTCCCATCCCTTTCATTGACCAATGAAATCTCAATATCCTAAGGCTAATTGGTTCATCAATGACCTTGTATTAGATGAACCAATACAAGTATGGATGAGATAGGTCCATCATTTTGATCTTTTCTTTTAGTGTGTGGTATGTTTTAGGAGTTTGGTCCATTATACCAAATCTTTAACATGCATTAGCACCCTACATTTTTATGGCCCGGCCTCAGATAGTTGTGACTTCTACATAAGTCCAATTATGATTGCTTAACATAGAGCTAAATTTGACCCTAAAAACATAGCATTCTAGTAAGTGAGATTGTAAGTCTCCCATCTTTCATGGTATTGTGTGGAAACTTGGCCTTTTTCCCTTCCTTTGGAAGGTGTCTGGGTTCAAGGATCCATGCTTGTGAATAGATGGTTGAGTGTTCTCCAAAGAATGACTTAATCAATTGAAAAGCAAAACATCACTAACATCTAATCAACTAACATTTGACTAACTTGTATTAATATTGATCTTAAATTCAAGTCATTTACTTTATGCAATTCAAAATTCAAGTCATTTACCATTCATTTGTCATTTACATAACATTTTAATTTGTTTATGTTTATGTCATTTTTCACTTTGCTCATTTGAGCCATATATTGTGATTGTATATATTTGTTTGTGTATTTTGTTTGTGTTTGTGGTCTTAGGACCTTAAAATACTTAATAAACAACAAAAACCCTAAAAAATGTTTGTGTGGACTATTGGGTTTGATCTGAGCTTTGGACTTAGAATTAGGCAACATTCCATGAGCAAAAGGACTTGGCCAATGCCAACATTTCTGAGACCCAGTTATTGTGATTTGAGCTTTCATCTAATGCAAGTATTGGGATCCACTTGAATTCATCTGCTACATGACCTTGATGCAACTGTTATTTTGATCTTGTGTCTGATGCATTATTCTGAGTTAATCAAGGAATATTTCATCTAGTACATGAAAAGACAAAGAAGGCTACTAGCTATGGGATTTTCTTGCTTGGATGTGGCTTTCTTTATTTGATGCCTTGATCTTCATGATGTCTTATATTGCTAATTTCTTACTGATTAGCTTGATTCAAAGTCCAAAGGGAGAGTGGATTTTCTATATGACATTCTTGTATGTTGGATTGCATCCCATTGGTCAGATCTTTTCAACTTTTAACTTTTAATTTTATGTTTAGGATTAGTCTCTTCATCTCCTCCCATTTTCTTAAATTTCAAAATCTCTCCCTCTTTTCAAAAACTTTCTTTGTTTGTGATTTCAAAACTTAGACCTTATTTCAAATTAGAAACTTTGACCTTATGCCGTTGCATTTTTAAAAATCTTTTCTTAAATCAAACTTTAAATGAATCTAATCATATTGACTTAAAATTTCAAAATACAAAAATAACTAACACTCATTCAAAGTTTTGGGCCCTTTATGCCTCTTTTAAATTTAAACTTTTGTTAAAAACAATCCACTCATTTTGAAATTGATGCCATGAACTACGAGGTTTTAATCCCTCATTTTTATGTTGGTACGGAGGCACAAGTCCGAAGGTCTTGTCAAACACAAAAATATAATTAATGAATTCTTTTCTCATCCCCACACTCTATTTGTTTCAAACATATTTATACCAAAACACATACACACATAAAAAAAGGGCTCCCAATGAGTACCTAGGACACTTTGGGTGCTAACACCTTCCCTCTATTTAACCAACCCCCTTACCTATAATCTCTGGCATTTTATTAGTTTTAATTTAAAAACTTCTTATCTTTGGGTTTTGTTCGTACTTTTCCCGTTTCCTTTGGAAACAATAAAAGCGCGGTGGCGACTATGGTTTTATTGACGTTAAGTTTATCCATAGCTTAATGGTCATGAATTCGCCGCTACAATTACCAACTACCAGCCAAGTGGTAACTTAAAATAGGTAACCAATCAGAGGTAAAAGGAACTATTACATACTACCATCCGAGTGATAACTTAACAAAGGTAATAAGCTCAAACAGAATGATTATCAACTACCATCCAAGTGGTAACTTAACAAAGGCAACCAATCAGAGGTAAGAGGAATTAGTATCTACTATCAGCCGAGTGATAACTTAACAAAGGTAATAAGCTCAAACAGAATGATTACCAACTACCATTCATGTGGTAACTTAACAAAGGTAAACAATTAAAGGTAAAAGGAACTATTACTTACTATCAGCCGAGTGATAGCTTAACAAAGGTAATAAGCTCAAATAGAATGATTACCAACTACCAGCCAAGTAGTAAATTAACAAAGGAAACCAATCAGAGGTAAAAGGAACTATTACCTACTATCAATCGAGTGATAGCTTAACAAAGGTAATAAGCTCAAATAGAATGATTACCAACTACTATCCAGGTGGTAACTAAACAAAGGAAACCAATCTGGGGGGACCAAAGTTCAACCCAGAAATGAACTAGAGAGAAGCGGTCAAAGAGGACTTCACCCAATGAGGAAATAAACTCAATTGGGGATTAATTCCATATAAATAATGAATTGGAAAGGAAAACTGAAGCAAAATCTTCCACGAGGATCATACTCAATGGGGAATTAGAAAGGATAAACTATTTCTGCTTAAGGTTGACACTCTATTGGAGAGAGGACGCACACACTCTGTGGGGAAAAAAGTTCAAGAGAGCGGGGGGAAGCATTGAGAAATGCAAAATACGCAAATAAACAGCATGATGTTATGCACATGTGTATGATTATGCTGACAAAACAAGTACAAAGGGTGTGAGACTGATAACAGAGTACAACTAGATACTCGGCGAATGTCAACAAGGTGGAGATGCTGGCAAAGATTTGTTAGGGATTCTAGTATTCTTGCAATCTGATGCTGGGGAGACTGTTATATATGTAACAAAAGAAAATTCATCCTGGGGAGGTCACTGAATTCCATTCTTCAGGATCTTACCATCCTTCAGATTGCTATTAACATTCTTTTCTATTCACAAGTCGAGGAAAATACATATTTGTGAATTTTAAAAAATATGATTGTTTATATATATATATATATATATATATATATATATATATATATATATATATATATATATATATATATATATATATATATATATATATATATATATATATATATATATATATATATATATATATATATATATATATATATATATATATATTGTTTTAAAAATTATCATCAAAAAATTAATGAAATTTCGTAAACTGAAACAAAATAAGAATAGCAAACAAATGGGCAAAAGGCTCAAATTTTATTGATATAATGGTAGGCTGCAATGGGCATGACTCCATGGATCATTACAAAGTTGAAAAATGGTAAGTACATGGAAAGGGCTACATTGAAATAAAATGAACATTATTCTCCCTAATAACTCAGAATTCGATATGTTCTAAACTTCGGCCGAGAATGATTGAATAGGAACCTGTGATAGGCATTGTTGCCTCAAACATTCAAGTCTAGCCTGATGCAGTTACTTTCCATGATCCCTAAATTTGGCCTAGATTTCCCTTTTGGGTCAATCTACCGGGATGGTTACTTTTTATTTGTGTCTCTAACTTTTGTCTGGACCATCCTTTCGGGTTTTCAATCCACCGAGACTCTCATTTTTTCCTAATTCTCCCTTTCGAGTTTTCAACTTAACAAGTTGTTCTTTTATTTTTTCTAGGTGAAGTATTTCTTGACTGCATTGGCATTCATAGTACGAGGGAGCTCCTCACCATCCATTTTTGTAAGAATCAATACACCACCAGAGAAAGCTCTCTTAACAACATATGGGCTTTCATAGTTAGGAGTCCACTTTCCCATAGAATTAGTGTTGAAAGACAAGATCTTCTTGAGCACAAGGTCACCTTCTCTAAATACATGAGGTCGAACCTTCTTGTCAAATGCTTTCTTCATTCTCTTTTGGTATAACTGGCCATGACACAAAGTCTTCATTCTCTTATCTTCAACTAAATTCAACTGATCATATCTGTTATGACACCATTCAGCCTCATACAAATTTGCACAGTCAAAGAATTTAATTGATCAAAGCGAACTTTGAAAAATTGAATCAATCAGGGGGAAATCGATTAAAAATTCATGCACAAAGAAATAAAGACTAGCAAACCATAAGGATTAATCATTTGAAATAAATTCTAAACACCTAAGTCTAAGGGAACATGCCATGGCTAAGGTGCAATTAATCAGAGAATCAGATCAAAGTTCTAACAAGAAACAATTGATTAAGAGATCAATTAAACCTAAAAGGTTATGAACAAGATTAATTCCACTAATTAAAATCCTAATCAATTAGAATTCTAAACATGAATTAAAATAAAAAACATGAAGGTATTAAGATCAAATCACATCATGTAATTAACAAGTATCATATGCAATTAACAATCTAACATAAATCAAGAAATAAGATAATATCATTTTTTTCTACTCATTTTTCAATAAGTAATCAAGAATTAAACCATCCAACTAATTCTAATTAACACTAATCATGTTAAAAAATCTAATTAACTAACAATTTCAATTCCATATCATGAACAATTATTAAAAAAGGAGTTTTAAAATTTAAAAGAAACAAATATTAAAATAAAATGCAAAAAGAAAGCACAAACAACGGGGGTACAAATCAATTCTAAGGTGTAAACAACATAGGCCAAAGTCAAAAGCCCAAAACTAAATCAGGCAAAGAAACAAGGGTGCAGAGCTGTGGGGGAGGTGCAGATAGCATATTTTGGGCCCAAAAGCCCAATGCAATGCAATGCTGAAGGCTGGAGGGTGAGATTAGTGACTCAAGAAAGGAGTCTATGTGCACAGGAATAAACATGTTGAACAAGTTTTCCACGTGTTATCACTTAGAGTTAAACGATTCATAGAGTTAAATTCTTAGTTAGGTTCAGTTAGATTCAGTTAGAGTGGATTAGGTTAGTTATTGTTAGGGTGAATCAATTAGTTAAAGTGAAAAATGAGAAACGAATCTGGAAATTCGAGTGGACGTGTTAATTGCTTTGTAACAGATATTTGAATTACTTAATTCAAGTTAGTTAATGAGGTTGGTGTTAAACTGGGTTTTAATTTTCTGTTAAAGCTGATGTTAATTGTTGTTGTTGAGTAAATTTCCTGCTCGATGTTTAGTTAAATGGTTGTTATTAGTTTGCTCGAGCTCAAATGCCTGCTATTGATGTAAATTATTGTGCTCTGTTTTGGATGATGTTAGTTGGCCTGCTTGATTTTATTTGACATGCCTTATTGATTGTTGAATCGTTTACTTAAGTGTTTGTTGCATTCTTTGCCCTTCAGGATGGTATTATTGATGTGCTACTGATGTTGTTCATGTGTTGTTGCATGATTTCTGTTGGTTGGATTGAACTTCCATGGGGTGTTAACATACCATGTCTGTTGGATGGAAATTAATTGTGTTGGCTGAAGACTATTAAGTTGGATAGTAGACTGCGTGATTGTTAGGTTAGGGTTAGCAGGATTTTGTGCAATGTCATGTTAGGTCTGTTTGCATTTGCTTTGGTTATGCATTGTTTTATAATACATTGGCAATGCATGTGGTGATGGTGAATGGTATGGGTTGTATGGACACACCTTGTTGTTTAGGTTGTAAATGTGGTCATGAAAGTGTATATGTAATGCTCATGCCTAGGTCATTTGGTTTGGTGTAGGTTATGGTATAATTGTTTGACATGTTTGGCTTAGAAATGAACACGTGTTTGGTTTTGTGTTGCATTGGTTTTAAAATGTTTGAAAATAAACATGATTTGAATGCCTTTGTTTTTGTAGGTGATGGATAATGCAAAAATGATCTTAACTTAAAGACCAAGGAAATTTAGGGTTTAGGGATGGTAGAAATGATGAGTTGACTTTGGTCAACTAGTCGACCAAAAAGTCAACAGTTGATCAAAAGAACTTATGCAAAAATGCATTTTTTTGTAATTTTTTCAATGCAATGTATATGAACAATGTAACCAATGAATGTAATGTATTTTATTTAATTAAGAATGTTCTAATGATGCAATGAAACAATTGGATTCAACTAACCATTTTCTTTCAATGAAACCAATTGAAAACAAGTGATTTGAATGAATGAATGAAATTGAAATCCAATCACCATGAAATGATTGGACCAAATAGACAATGAACCTTGAATCAATTGAATTTAAATTGAACCTTGACACACCATGGAAACAATGAATGAGAATGGAATGAAACTTTGGATCAGATGATGACCATGAAAAACAATGAATGAAGTGTGACTTTAGATTAAATGAGACCAATAAAAAAATGCAATCAAAAAGTGGAATATGAATAAATGCAAGCACATCTTAGACCAATCATATGGCACCATCAACTAGGGTTTAGCTAGGTCAAAGTTCAAAGTGCCAAGTAATAACCAAGAATCTCAAACCAAATGAGTAATCAATACAAGTAATCTATCAATGTCATGAACCAAACTAGGGTTTCCACCCATTCAAAGCAAACCACAAGGTTTACCAACTCCAAGATCAAGGATTAGGGTTTGGTATGGAATGAACACCAATACGCAACCTCAAGCACCTAGCAACTAGGGTTTTACACCCTGATCACCATGATGGGCTCTTCTCAATGATTGTAGCATCACAACCCCTAGGGCTTGATCCTCAAGTAAACCTAGCTCCTTGTTAAGTATAACCAACCTTAAACCTTTGAATCTATGATGAGATTAGTACACTAGATGATATGGATGTTCATGAATGCAAATGAATCTTAAACTAAAAGGTTAGATGAATATGAAAAGAGGAGGGAAAATTTTGGGGTATGACAATGCGGAAGGAGTAAGGGATAATTGTGTTTGTAGGTGGTCTCCACGGAGGATGAAGGAGGTGAGAATAAAGAGGATGAGATGCGGTTTGAAAATGGAGGTCGAAGGCTTATGTTGGTGGTGGTTGGCGAAGACACCGTGGTGGTTTTGGTGTTCAAAGGATGTTATTGAAGTTTAAATATGGTGGAAGAGTGTGTGAATCAGACGAAATATGTTGGTGGTGGTCGGCGATCAGGATGAGGTTGACGTGGTTGATCACTACTAAAAACTTCGCGTTTAGTGACCGAATTAGATACTGAAAAAGCTTAAAAATCGGTCACTATAATATTTAGTAACCTATAAAGCGACTACTAATTTTCGTTTGGAAAAGTGTTAGCGACGTATTTAGTGACCAAAATTCAGTTAATTAAAGAACTCATACTAAAATCAAAAGATTTGCCACATTCAAGAATTGAACCAACACCCTTACCTTTCAAAAGTTCAATTGTGACCACTAAACTACTTAATTTTAATAATTATATTTTCTTTCAAAATTGTATATATTATAAACGAAATTAAATTTTTAAATATTATTTACAAATTTAATTAAACTAATTATACTTAAAATTACATTTTTTTAATTAATAAATTTGTATGGACGAATTCTTTATATAAATATATATTTTATTTGTTAAAAAAATAAAAATGTGATACTTTCACTAAAAAATAGAAAATGAAAAGAAATTAAAATCTTAAAAAAAAGAAAAAGAATGGGAGATGTAAGTTAATAAAGAAAAAAATTATTAGTGATCGGAGCTAATATTATTTAGTGACCGATCTAGTAACCTTTAAAATTTTATTAACATATGTCTAATTTCGGTGACTATAATGACAAAACAATTCGGTCACTAATTCGATCACTAAAAGCGAATTTTTGTAGTGGATGGTTTAGTGAAAAAAATATAGACGGAGGTATGGTGGTGGCGGTTATTACATGGATATTTTGTGGGTTATGGTTTGAAGAAGAAAAGTTGACTCAATTTCTTTTTAGAAGGAGAGAGTTCTGGGTAAAGTTCCAATAATGTGAGGGAGGGTTGCTTCTAAGGCCACGTTTGGATTACTTTCCTCAGCAAAACTAATTTTTCCTTCTTATCTTCCCTTCTCCAATGACACACTGTCGCTTATCACGCTAGAGTGGAGATAGGAAATCTCCTCAATTGCAAACTGTCAAAACGTGTATATCTCCCCTAATTTTAATTTTTCTTTTTTTTATTCTCTTAATTTGTGATTGGTTGAAAAGGAAAGTTGTGAATAGCCGGTATGGATCATTGATCAATTAGAATCGACGATCAGGATAAAAATGACAAAGTTGTTCCTTCAAGATATTTTAAAAGATCTAAATTAAATTAAATCAATTAAAATAAATAAAGTTCCTACCTTTTAAAATAACCACAATAAAATAAAAATAAAAATATGATTATTCCTATTTAATTTTTCCCGAATCTTTTGATAAAAAGATAAAAATAAAAGGGATTAAAATTAATAAAAATCGAGTGCAAAAGTATTCGAAAAAATAAAATGAATGCGCTATAATGATTAACGCAAAATAAAGTTTTAGAAAATAAATAGGTTTTGATCAAATTTTAAGGTAAAAAACGCCCGGTTAAAAAGGTTCGGACGGATCAAAATACGATAAAAAAAGTAGTCTAGAAAATAAAACAAGCACGCCAATTTAAATTATACGAACCGTAGATCAATAATATTGATGTCTGCAAGTTCGATTTCGAATTTTTTTACCTATTAATTTTATGTACAATTGTCAATCGATTCATTCAATGTGTCTATTAATATATTTCGTTGATGTTTTTTTTCATCTAGCTTGTGGCTTTTCTTCCATTTTTAGTGTTCTCTTATGGCATATCTTATACTATTTGATTACATTCCTTTGTTCTATGTAAGACTTTTACCTTAACTTATTTTAATATTTATTTTGTCTTTCAAGAATATAAATTAATTTTTTTTTTATCAAATTTCACAATTTTTTCTATGATAGATGATTAAAAGCAGTAAAATATAATTGGGAACAATAACAAAGAGTACCAAAAAAAAAAAACAGCAACAATAACAAAGAGTACAAAAAAAAAACAGCAACAATAACAGATACTATGAGTCGATATATTTAATATTATAGGTATAATATAATTGTCACATCGGGTTTAAAACTATATATCTGTAAATACTTTATTTTTGTTTACCTTAAGACATAATTCAAATGCCTAAGAACATGCAACTTGGGAAGAAATTGGTGTAAATTTAAACTCAGAAGCAGAAGTATAGGTGAAGGTAACAGATTTAAATCCATAAAGTGGTGCTCCTTGGATGAGAAGACCATCTTGGCTAAAGATTACTGGATCAACAGGTGTGCTTGACTTAAACCCTTTGGTATTGAACTTCACTTCTGTTTGAGTGCAAATACAGTTGTTGGTCACAGTAACATTCCACACTAATCCTGATGTTTTGGTTTGTGTAACCTCAATGTTACTCAAATTACAACGTTCTCCATAAGCTGCAATATCAACCATAGATTAAAAGTTATAATAATAACCATACAGAAAACCATAAACTTTAATATAAGGTGGTTTATAAAAAAAAGTAATATATGTGTGTAGAGAGGGCTTGTGAGATTACTACTACTAATATTTATGCATGATATACCTTGCAAAACTAGGGCAAGGAAGAGAGTGATGGAAAGAACGTTGAAAATTGAAGCCATTTGAAATTTGAGAGTTTAAATGTGTAAACTAGTGATTTTGTAAGAGGAGGGTGATGATTGTCACTCTATTTATAGATCAAATTAATGACATTGAAGGAATCTCTATTTGATACAACACAATATTGCATTTAACAAAAGCATATTCCTTTGGTAAAAAATATTTGTAGTATTTGGCTATATTATATAAATTAGTGAAAAATAATATATAGGTGATAATTATTTTTTAATTAAAGGTAAAAATGAAAGTGCTAGTCAAAATTATTGTCCTTTTTGTGATATTACTTTTTATGATTTTTTTGAATGACAAATAAATTTTTAAATTTTTTTCAAATAAATTAAATTCTATATTATAAAGGGTAAAAAAGGAATATACATAAAGTAGGTGGTTAGGCCTGGCCCGTGAAAAGAAAAGAAACACAAAAGAGAAAAACGAAAAAAAATAAAAAGTTAAAAATCTAAAAATTAAAACTTTTGTCTAGAAAGTGTTGATTGCTCCATTTCTTGATGAAGAATTCAATGTAGAAAAGTAACTCAGATGTTGTTCAGTGCTCAAATCCATTCTCATGTTGAACGAATGCTCTCTTGAATCTCATCGGGGAGGATGATCCATGATACCCTTAGATATAACGTTATATAACTAACCAACGTTTTTAGCATAAATATTAAATATATATGTGTCACACCCTAATTTTGATCCTAAATCGTTGATTCAATACATTCATCATAGATATTGCATCTCTACATAACATACCATGCATTCCATACCGCATATTGTCTAGAATATCAGTTGAAATAATTTTTTCGGATCTACAGGCAAATCGGTTGAATTAATCGACGGATGTGCGTCAAATCAGTGGACGAATTTTTTTAAAAATCAAGCTTCCAGACATCAGCTTTATTAATCTACGTTTCGCGTAGTTTAATCTGATATGCTCGATTTATTTTTCAGCTAATTTTTTGGCCACTTTTTGATCAACTCGAGCCTGTTTAACCGGTCAAAATTTATTTCAAAATTAAAAGAAACGCTGTATTTTTTCAATAAGTTTATTTCACACTGATCATTTTGGTGCATTCATTTTAATTTTTCGAGCACTTTTGCGTCCGATTTTTATTCATTTTGAGTCTTTTTTTAATCTTTTTATCAACATATTTATAAAAAAATAAATAGAATTGTCTATTCTTTTTTGACTTAATTTTAATTATTTAGATTAATTTATTTTATTTGATTTATTTTTTTAAAACTCATTTTTTTCACTATTTTTATTCATTGAGGGCAATATTGGAATTTTATTAAAATAAGTAAACCCTATTTTCATTTGTATATATAAGATGTTACTGAAAGAAAGGGGGAGAAAAAACCAACCACACACCAACCAATAAGCACCGCCCCGCCCCATTTCAACTGCCGAATCCCTCTCTCAGCTTTTGGAAGCAAATTTTTTTCTTCATGTAACACACACTCACATGGCATAACCTCTACTCCACCTTTAAAATCCAATTTCATTTTTCTATAAACAATATTCATCTTCACTACAAATCATACACACTACTTTTCCTTCTACAAATCATACACACTACTCTTCCTTCCACTCTTTACACACATCCTGCTACCACATATTTCTCTTATTCCACTTCACAAAAATAATACTTCCTCTTCACATTCACCTACTTCATATCTCCCTCAATTATCTTTTTAACTCAATAAAAATACCTCATCATTCATATCTATATATACCACATTTTAAAAAAAATTGTGTTGAGCTTCATATATATATATATATATATATATATATATATATATATATATATATATATATATATATATATATATATATATATATATATATATATATATATATATATATATATATATATATATATATACTATTTTGGGATTTTATTTATGCATCTTATACTTACTATCTTTTTTTTTTTAATATATAAATATTTTGTTTAAGTTATGTATATATACTGCCTTTTACATATGGATATTGATTTTGTAACTTTATATTTGATTTTTTTAAACACTGTTTGTGTTAAGAAACATATACATTACTTGTTTTGATTTATATATATATATATATATATATATATATATATATATATATATATATATATATATATATATATATATATATATATATATATATATATATATATATATATTTCCATTGTTATATATAGAATTTTGTTCTTTTTTTGTTTTATATATAATATATACCCTTTTTAATTATATATTTTTCGATTTGAGTATATAAACATAAAGAATTTTTTTGTTTTTTTTTTGTTTTTATATGATTTTGTTTTTTATGAGTTTTATTCAATGTATAATGTTACGTTTTATATTATACATACTCATGATGCTAAGAATTTGAATGTAGCAGTGGGTGATGTCCCCTTATGTCATACTGTTTCTTCACTTAATTTTTTTTCTTTGTTTCATTTTTGTTTATTAATGTTTTTATTTTATAATATTAGAGTTTATTTATTTTGGGGCTCGGGCCCAAACTGCTTCGGATTATTTGCACCCCTCTTTCTTATTAACTATGTTAATTATTGTTCTATTTTATTTTTTCATTCATTTAGTTGATTGATTATTTATTTGATTGGCTAATTGGAGATTAAATAATTATTTGTTTTTTTTGTTGCTAAATTGATTGTTTAATTACTTGTTGCATTGATTTTAATGCGTTACGATTTCGGAGCTTAAAATTCAATTTAGCTTTTGAGAATCGTTTGGACGCATAGATTTATGCCCGACTTATCATAGAGTGATTCGTACATGAATCCACTTTAAGTTAGCTTACAGCTAAATTAAGTTGCTTTGGATTTCGGTTGGATTTCGATCCCGTGGCTTACTTTTTGGCCTTCTTACAATGAGCTTTTAAGCAATACCAACATAATTTTCAATAAATTCAAATCTTTGTACATTAATCATTAATAACTCCAAACTATTTTCATAAGTAAAATTTGAAGAAAAAGATTATCCTGGATGGAATATCCAGTTATAATCCCGAATATTAGGCTTAAGCTGTAAGAGCTTGCAAGCCATAAATATTCGTCTTCCCTTCCACACTCTAATATTCAAATCGTTTTCTAAATAAAGCGTGAAGAAAAAGATTATCCTGGAGGGAATATCCAGTTATAATCCCGAATATTAGGCTCAAGCTGTAAGAGCTTGCAAGCCATAAATATTCGTCTTCCCTTCCACACTCTAATATTCAAATCATTTTCTAAATAAAGCGTGAAGAAAAAGATTATCCTGGAGGGAATATCCAGTTATAATCCCGAATATTAGGCTCAAGCTGTAAGAGCTTGCAAGCCATAAATATTCGTCTTCCTTCCAAAACATTCGTAAATATTCGAATCATTTTCTTAGCAATATTGGAAAGAAACAGACTGCCTGGGTGGAATGTCCAGACGTAGTCCCGAGTACTAGACCCAAGCTGTAAGAGCTTGCAAGTCACAAGTATTCGTCTTTCAAACTCCAAAATACTTAATTCCTATCTTAACCTCTTTCAATAAATATGGAAATGGAACATGGTGTATACCGTGCACCCTTGAGGCTAGGATTCGATATGTATATCTCGCTCATCCAAGCTCTCGCCATCACTCAAAATACCTCCAACCAATTAAAATCTTTTTCTCCGTCGTGCGACTAATCAAAGAACCCTTTTCATAAATGAAAGATATATTGTCTTAAGGTGATACAAAATAATGTTTCGGCCACGATTGTTGAGTCGAGATAAGTGACGCTTTTCCGAATGTAGATTTATAAATCCGTTCGATGTGTGGTATGCGTCCACTCCTCATCTATTTTGGGTAAAACAATGTTTTCGTCGATTAATACAGTATAGCTTTCGCTAAAATCGACCAACAGACAAATATTTTTCTACCCAGAACTACGTAAGCCTTGATTTCTCTTTTGAGATACGTAGGAGCAGGGTTTTTAAATCTTGTCAGGCCCACTAATAAAAAACTTAGGTTTAGTCCTTCGTTAAAAAATCCAAAAACATTCTCTTCCTTTCTTTCTTTCCCACCTAATAAATTGAAAAGCCTAATATTTCAACTAACACTAACGCACACAACTGACCTAATGGTTCCTGTCATACGGTGAACTGACTTGGGGTATTTTGCTTTTTATCGCAATGTCGCGGATAGCAAGAGTCGCCACCGACTTTTCTTTTATCCAATAAGGAAAGGTGGAAAAGAACAGGAAAGACCTCAATAGATTTTGGGTTCGGGAGGTACATTATACAAAGGGAAGGTATTAGCACCCTTTGTATCCATGGTTATCCATGGGCTCTTAATTGCTGGATCACTTATATTTTTGTCTGAAAAGTGTTGGTGAATTGTTTAGAAAATGTTTTGAAAAAAAAGAGAATTTAACTTTGTAATGATTCTCGTATGAATGTATACAAAGTGGTTATCTCGTTTAGTTTGGAAAATGATTTAGAAAAATATAACTTGGTAATGATTCTAGTATGAATGTATACCAAGTGGTGATTTTCTAGGATTTGCAAAGTGTGAGGGGTGGAAAATGTTTTAGGTTATGATCCAGTAATTGAGAGTTATACCTTCCTAAGGTCGTTATGGGCATTTCCTATCCTTATGAGGGTAAAACTGTCCTTACTATTGAGAAGTAAGTAGTTTTATCCTTTGGATGTAAAAGGGTCATCGTAGGGTCATCGATAGGTCATTGAAGGCAACAGTTGTAAGGATACCTTAGCATTCGAAGGGACGATCATCATTTAACCGTAGGCTACACCGAAGGGTCATCGAGGGACAAAATCGTATTTTCGAAGGCAACATCTGAGGGACCATGATTTATTTTATGATGATTTAACCGGAGGGTCTTTGCTAAGTGTATCCCTACATTCGCGGGACATGACCGTAATACCGTAATATCATAAGGCAAAAGAGAGGTCCAAGATCACATATTTAAAGGCCACATTTTAAAGTTAATTAGGTGATTATGATGAATCTCCACATTAAAATCAATACATTAAAAATAATACATTAAAATTAATACATTAAAATTAATTATTAAAATTAACACATTAAAATTAATTAAGCAATTTAGGGTGAGCCTCCACAAGGGTATCCCACAAATAAAGTGGAAGACCTAACGGCAATCTTCGGGAATATGTAAACCTTTACACAATTCAACACACGGATTAGAGCATCGAGATAAAATATAATTGAAAGTTACACCATAAAGTAAACACAACAGTCATGAACCCAGGCCAAATGATGCAGAATTATGATAAATTATGCTTAGACCAACATAAAATAGAACAGCAAGGAAATGAAACAGCCACTGCCTCGTTCGCCTCTGCCTCGCCTAGCGAAGGCCTAGCGAACACTCGCTACATGCTCGCTTAGCGATGTGCTAGCGAGCGGTTGCGGGTTTTGAATTTCAGAACAGTATGACTTCAACCTGCGGCATGGCTTATGGCATTCAACACATAATTACATGGTTCAGCCTTCACAATATTCAGGCACACTTAAATTCACATGCAAAACCTCAAATATGTTTATGAATTCAATTATCATATCCCATGCAAGTTAAGGACATAAAGCGGTATCATATGCAAATTAAGAAAATAAAGCGATAAGAGTAATGCAAACCTGTTTGCAATCGAATTGTAACCTTGAGTTGGCCGATCGGATCGAATTGAGCGGAAGTGACCTTGTTGCCGCCGGCTTTTCCTTCAGGGTTTCCTTTAGGGTTTTCCGTCTGTGAGCGCTAGGGTTTGCTTGCTAGGGTTCTCCTTTCCTCCTTTTTTTCGTTCTCTTTTCATCACTGAAGTGCTGGTATTTATAATGCTCTTTTTCATGACCTAATGGGCTCAGAATGAAGCCCGAAATTTTTTTGTTGTCTGTCAGCTTCGCTAGGCGAGCTGGTAGCGAACGTGTAGCGAACGTTCGCTAGGCGAGCGTGTAGCGAACAGGCCAGTTTGGGCCATTTTCTAGATTGGGCCATTCGTGAGCTGGGCCTTCGTTCCTTTGAGATCAGTGTCATAAAAATGATTCGGAATGCCTTGAAAAATGTCTTGAAATATTAATGGGAAAATTTTGGGGTATGACAGCTGCCCCTGTTCAATATTCTTGAACCGAGAGAGTAGAATGGTATGTGCCGTTCGTGGTCTGGAGGTGAAAGATTATTGAACACTAGAATGCTCCAAAAATTTGCGCCTGTCCATTAGTCTTGATGGGGATGGGCTTAGAGATGCCATCCAGGAAGTTTGATGACGAGCTTCCGATGGTGTCGTACATTAGACGATGTCTGAAGACATGGATGTCATACCGGGTCATACGCTAGACCGTATAATGAATCATCCATCCTGCTGTTGCCTTCGCTGGGGAGTCAGCGTGTGCTATATACTGCTGGGGATGAGGGATCAGAAATGTACCTGTCCGAAGGTAGCATCTGAAGAGATGAAAGTTTAACTTGGTCGTACATTAAACCATATCTGAGCAGAATGAGCCGTCCGTTAGGCTGAATCTGCTGAAAAGGGAGTAGTCGTATACTACACTACCATTCAGAAATGTACCTGTCCGAAGGTAGCATCTGAGTAAGGGAGTAGCCGTATACTAGACCACCATTCAGAAATGTACCTGTCCGAAGGTAGCATCTGAGTAAGGGAGTAGCCGTATACTAGGCCACCATTCAGAAATGTACCTGTCCGAAGGTAGCATCTGAGTAAGGGAGTAGCCGTATACTAGACCACCATTCAGAAATGTACCTGTCCGAAGGTAGCATCTGAGTAAGGGAGTAGTCGTATACTAGACCACCATTCAGAAATGTACCTGTCCGAAGGTAGCACCTGAGCAAGGGAGTAGCCGTATACCAGACTACCATTCAGGAATGTACCTGTCCGAAGGTAGCACCTGAGCAAGGGAGTAGCCGTATACCAGACTACCATTCAGGAATGTACCTGTCCGAAGGTAGCACCTGAGCAAGGGAGTAGCCATATACCAGACTACCATTCAGGAATGTACCTGTCCGAAGGTAGCACCTGAGCAAGGGAGTAGCCGTATACCAGACTACTATTCAGGAATGTACCTGTCCGAAGGTAGCACCTGAGTAAGGGAGTAGCCGTATACTAGACTACCATTCAGAAATGTACCTGTCCGAAGGTAGCATCTGAGTAAGGGAGTAGCCGTATACTAGACTACCATTCAGAAATGTACCTGTCCGAAGGTAGCATCTGATTAAGGGAGTAGCCGTATACTAGACTACCATTCAGAAATGTACCTGTCCGAAGGTAGCATCTGAGTAAGGGAGTAGCCGTATACTAGACTACCATTCAGAAATGTACCTGTCCGAAGGTAGCATCTGAGTACTTGACGGTCTAACTTGGTCGTACATTAGACTGTCACTGAGCAGAATCTGGTCTAACTTGATCGTACATTAGACTGTATCTGGGCAGAATCCGAGGACTTGACGGTCTAACTTGGTCGTACATTAGACGGTCACTGAGCAGAATCTGGTCTAACTTGGTCGTACATTAGACTGTATCTGCAGAATCTGACTTGAAGGTCTAACTTGGTCGTACATTAGACTGTATTTGAGTGGCCTCTGAGGACTTGAAGGTCTAACTTGGTCGTACATTAGACTGTATCTGCAGAATCTGACTTGAAGGTCTAACTTGGTCGTACATTAGACTGTATTTGCAGAATCTGACTTGAAGGTCTAACTTGGTCGTACATTAGACTGCATTCGATGACTGGAAGGTCTAACTTGGTCGTACATTAGACTGTATTTGATGACTGGAAGGTCTAACTTGGTCGTACATTAGACTATATTTGAGTTGAAGAAGGTCAGAATGGATCGTACGCTAGATCGTATCTGGGTTGTTGAAGGTCAGAATGGATCGTACGCTAGATCGTATCTGAGTTGTTGAAGGTCAGAATGGATCGTACGCTAGATCGTATCTGAGTTGTTGAAGGTCAGAATGGATCGTATGCTAGATCGTATCTGAGCGATATAGTTGAATCCTGAATGTAATTGATAAGGATGTCCGTCTGAATGGACCTTTGTTTTGACTGTATCAGGAAGATAATTAACCTGAAAAATAAAGTTAGCTTCATGCCATGTCATGATGCATGAGATGCAAATGTTGTATGCATGCGTATGCTGGGAAATGATGTAATGAGTGAATTATGCGTCTGGAATGAATGAGGGCATTGTATACATGTATATGTTATGAAATGATGTAATGTATATGATGCGGAACGAAAATTGTATGTAGGTATGTGATGTGAAATGATGTAATGAATGCACGATGTGTCTGAAATATTCTTCCAGGGGGCTCTACTGGGGAAATAGATCTCAGTCTTCTGGTCGGAGATATCTGTATTGATGACCCTTCCTTAGCTAGGGGTATTTGACCTTTATCTGATGGCAGAGATATTCAACAGAGCCTGGCTGGGGGTAGAAGAGATGACCAGTCTAGTGATGCCCATTTCTTCTGGGGAATAACTGGCTTAGCCGGGGAATAGAATTGGAAACAGATTCATTGGAAAGCATGGTTAGACCTTCTCCTCGATCCTGAAGTCCTTTAGTAACTGCCATTGCTATTTTATGCATGTATTTTGATAAACATCTATCATATTCACATGCACATATCAATTCAAATTAAATCAATGGACGTTTATGCAAGCAAAACAGAGAAAGTAAAACAAAAGCATCTTTTTGGAAATGAAATTGTATTGATTTTGAAAGAGGGCCTATAAACAGGCAATTCGTGTACAAGGAGACAGAAATCCTAGTAAGAGGAAATTGTCAAGCAAACAAAGAGAAAGCTATGCAGAAAAAGTCCTGTTGATTTTAATTCCACTACTGTCATTATGTCTTCAAGCCTCTCATCCCCTGCTGTCGGATAGAAGTGATTGGCTTGCTCAGTCCTTGGAACTTGGGTGAAGCAGACCGAGAACGGGACATAGTCATACGCTTTAATCCCTAATTTTTGCCTGGACCGCCTTTTCAGGTTTTCAGTCCACCAGGATACCCTTTTTTGCCCAAGCCGCCTTTTCAGGTTTTCGACTTGCCGGGTGTACGTCTTTATATGTTTATCCCTAATTTTTGCCCGAACCCTTTTGGTTCGCCGGGATGCCCTTTCTTTTGCCTAGGTATGTCGATCTAGCGGGTCTTTTTTATGCGTAGTATTTTTTTAACTATGTCAGCTTTCACAGGATGCGGGAACTCTTCGCCATCCATTGTAGCAAGCATCATGGCTCCACCAGAGAATACCTTCTTAACTACAAATGGCCCTTCGTATGTGGGAGTCCATTTGCCCCTGGGATCACCTTGTGGTAGAATGATACGCTTGATAACTAAGTCGCCGATTTGGTACACTCATCTCTTGACCTTTTTGTTGAATGCCTGGGTCATGCGCTTCTGATATATCTGCCCATGACAAACAGCCGCAAGTCTCTTTTCATCAATCAGATTTATCTGATCGAGTCGAGTTTGAATCCATTCATCCTCATCTAAGCCTGCATCTTTCACAATTCTTAGAGAGGGAATCTGAACTTCCACTGGTAAAACGGCTTCCATTCCATAGACTAAAGAGAAAGGGGTTGCCCCTGTCGAAGTGCGGTAACCATGAAGAGCAAAAGGTAACATCTCATGCCAGTCTTTGTATGTTACTGTTATATTCTTGATATTGTTAGCAGCCTTCACGGCGCCGTTCGTCTTTGGTCGGTACGGAGAAGAGTTATGGTGTTTTATTTTGAACTACATGCAGAGTTCAGTTTAATACCATTATCAGTGATAACTCTTTCAGGAGACAGCAGGTTTCTCGAATGTATATTTGATAAGATCCATCTTAGAAATCAATAAAGTGGTATGATTCAACATATACTGTCTTAGTCGGCGAGCAGCCCAAGCCAAAGCGCAGCAAGCTTTCTCGAGCTGTGAGTATCTTGTTTCACAGTCGGTACCTTTTGCTAAGGCAGTGTATGACATGCTCTTTTCGACCAGACTCGTCATGTTGCCCCAACACACCCTATTGAATTTTCTAACACGGTCAAATACATAGTTAGAGGTCTTCCTTCAACTGGTAGTATCAGAATTGGAGGTTCTTGGAGATATTTCCTGATTTTGTTATTCATCATTCCATACCATCTCTTGATTTTTCCTTTTTAGTAATTTGAAGATGGGTTTGCAGGTATCAGTCAAGTGTGGAATGAATCGGGCAATGTAATTCAAGTGCCCCAAGAAACCTCTGACTTCTTTCTTGTCTATTTCAGTACCCAGATTTACCATTTCAATTGATTCCTCATGCGGCTGTATGGTCTTTTCTTCTTGTAGTACCAGTCTGGCAAGTTCTCCAGGGACTTCACAATCTTCCTCACTTCCATCCTCGGCTTGGTAGATCGGATTTTCAAAGTCATAATGAACAGTAGCAGAGTCATTACCAACAGGATCCAGAGTGGATGTGGATCGGCAAATTGTTACGTGAGTGTGTGCAAGAAAACATAGCTTATTTGAAAAATGACAGGAAAGATAAAGAGCGCAATATTTGAATGCAAAAAGTCCATTGATCTATTGAATATGAATATGCTTATGAAAATGACAAACCCTTAAAATTTAGCTATCGTGCCCCGGGTATAGACACAATGCTTTTGAAATACTAAAATAGCAATAACAATTACTCTCGACTAAAGGAAGTCGGGATAGTGTCTTCAGCCTTCCAATTATTGAGTCCGTCACCAATTGTTGGGAAAATCCAGCTATCCAAGTCATAATCGTTATCATCATCTTCTACAGCATTAACAGTCTCGTCATGGTTAGACGGAGGAGCAATGATGACATTAGGAGTCTCCAGAGGATCAGAGGTGGCTGCCTGTATCTTTCCACTTCGAATTCCGCTTTCAACATGTTCACCAGTTAATATAAGTTCAGTGAAACCCGATGAGGAACTTCTCAATAGATGGCTGTAGAATGGGCCGGTCAGTGTGCTCATGAACATGTCCACTAATTCTCGATCAGTCATGGGGGGTTTGACTCTGCCGGCCAAATCTCTCCATTTTTGAGCATATCCTTTGAAGCTTTCTTTAGATCCCATAGTCATATTCTGCAACTGTAGCCGGGTAGGCGCTAATTCAGAGTTATACTGGTAGTGCTTGTAGAAAGCTGTCGCTAAATCAGTCCAGGTGCGGATGTCAGAGCTCTCGAGCTGATAATACCATTCCAACTGTGTGCCAGACAGACTTTCTTGGAAGAAATGGATCCATAGTTTCCTATTGGTGGTATATGGCTGAATCTTTCTCATATAAGCTCTCAGATGCATTTGAGGACAAGATGCCCCATCATACTTGGTGAAAGCGGGGACTTTGAATTTGCGGGGAATAACTACATCAGAGACCAGACCCAAGCTTTCGAAATCCAGACCGGGCGCCTTCTGAGCCTCCATAGCTAGCATACGTTCTTCTAGCAACTTGTACTTGCCATCTCTTGGAGAGTACTGTTCATTCTCATAATCCTCATTGTCGTCCTCAGGGTTGAAGAGATCAACATTCTCATCTTCTGAATCTGTCTCTGTTTCCTCTTCTTGATCCTTTGGAATTCTGATTTTGACTCCCGCAGCCTGTCCTTTAAGCCTTCTTCCCGGGTTAATGTAACTCACAGGTTTCTTGTCTTTCTTCTTCTCGAGCAAGAGAGCCTTCAGTTCCTTCTGCCCCCTGGATAAGTTCAAGATTATCTTCTGGAGTTGAGCATTCTGAGCCTGGAGGTCTTTGACAATTTGTTCGAGGTCCATTTTTCTGTTTGGAGGAAAACCGTGAGAATTCTGATCCCTTTAGAACACCTGTTATGCAATGTTATGCTATGCAATGTATGAAATGTTTTCAAGGACTTTTGGAATTTAACTTTGCATAAACTACCAAAAAGGAAACTCTTTTTTTTTTTTTTTTTTTTTTTTTCGTTTTTTTTTTTTTTTTTTTTTTTTACGAAATAGAGAAAAGTTAAATCCCTAAGTCCTCGAAATGGTTAGTACAATGCCATGATGTTATGATGCTATGTAAATAACAAGCACAAGCAAGTCACACAACAATCATTCCTAGGTTTAAGGCTTGCATGAGTTCCGTAGGTAAGTACCCTCCCCACTGAAGTTTGGTTGGTTCAACCTGTCCTAGGATAGTAACCGGGTTCTAGAAGGATCTCAAATCATCGACCTTTCTTTAAGTCCACTTCAGTGCAACACCAAGTGGTTGACCGAAGCTTCCCTAAAGTCCAATCTCAAAGAGTGTAGTATCGAGTCTCAACCAACCCCAGTCGGAACCGAAGTCAGTTATCTCACTACTTTCTAATGGCTAGGATGAGTCAATTAGGGTTCTAAAAGTCTGGTTAATGCTTTGATGACACCACGCGGAAGCCAAATTTTTCCTCAAGTAACATGAGGAACATCAGGACAACCAAAGTGTCACATTAACCGTAGCCATCATTTTAACCATTCCAGTATACGCCGGATAGTCGCGATGATCTATTGCTACTTACCTAAAGTACACTAGATCCGGGTGTAGGATCTTTCACTCAAGAATACCCAAGCAATCCCTTAAAAGTAAATCAGACAATTTGGAATAAGTGATCTTGTTTTTAAGGTAACCTCTCTTTTTAAAGTGTCCCCAGCAGAGTCGCCAGTTCTGTCATACGGTGAACTGACTTGGGGTATTTTGCTTTTTATCGCAATGTCGCGGATAGCAAGAGTCGCCACCGACTTTTCTTTTATCCAATAAGGAAAGGTGGAAAAGAACAGGAAAGACCTCAATAGATTTTGGGTTCGGGAGGTACATTATACAAAGGGAAGGTATTAGCACCCTTTGTATCCATGGTTATCCATGGGCTCTTAATTGCTGGATCACTTATATTTTTGTCTGAAAAGTGTTGGTGAATTGTTTAGAAAATGTTTTGAAAAAAAAGAGAATTTAACTTTGTAATGATTCTCGTATGAATGTATACAAAGTGGTTATCTCGTTTAGTTTGGAAAATGATTTAGAAAAATATAACTTGGTAATGATTCTAGTATGAATGTATACCAAGTGGTGATTTTCTAGGATTTGCAAAGTGTGAGGGGTGGAAAATGTTTTAGGTTATGATCCAGTAATTGAGAGTTATACCTTCCTAAGGTCGTTATGGGCATTTCCTATCCTTATGAGGGTAAAACTGTCCTTACTATTGAGAAGTAAGTAGTTTTATCCTTTGGATGTAAAAGGGTCATCGTAGGGTCATCGATAGGTCATTGAAGGCAACAGTTGTAAGGATACCTTAGCATTCGAAGGGACGATCATCATTTAACCGTAGGCTACACCGAAGGGTCATCGAGGGACAAAATCGTATTTTCGAAGGCAACATCCGAGGGACCATGATTTATTTTATGATGATTTAACCGGAGGGTCTTTGCTAAGTGTATCCCTACATTCGCGGGACATGACCGTAATACCGTAATATCATAAGGCAAAAGAGAGGTCCAAGATCACATATTTAAAGGCCACATTTTAAAGTTAATTAGGTGATTATGATGAATCTCCACATTAAAATCAATACATTAAAAATAATACATTAAAATTAATACATTAAAATTAATTATTAAAATTAACACATTAAAATTAATTAAGCAATTTAGGGTGAGCCTCCACAAGGGTATCCCACAAATAAAGTGGAAGACCTAACGGCAATCTTCGGGAATATGTAAACCTTTACACAATTCAACACACGGATTAGAGCATCGAGATAAAATATAATTGAAAGTTACACCATAAAGTAAACACAACAGTCATGAACCCAGGCCAAATGATGCAGAATTATGATAAATTATGCTTAGACCAACATAAAATAGAACAGCAAGGAAATGAAACAGCCACTGCCTCGTTCGCCTCTGCCTCGCCTAGCGAAGGCCTAGCGAACACTCGCTACATGCTCGCTTAGCGATGTGCTTGCGAGCGGTTGCGGGTTTTGAATTTCAGAACAGTATGACTTCAACCTGCGGCATGGCTTATGGCATTCAACACATAATTACATGGTTCAGCCTTCACAATATTCAGGCACACTTAAATTCACATGCAAAACCTCAAATATGTTTATGAATTCAATTATCATATCCCATGCAAGTTAAGGACATAAAGCGGTATCATATGCAAATTAAGAAAATAAAGCGATAAGAGTAATGCAAACCTGTTTGCAATCGAATTGTAACCTTGAGTTGGCCGATCGGATCGAATTGAGCGGAAGTGACCTTGTTGCCGCCGGCTTTTCCTTCAGGGTTTCCTTTAGGGTTTTCCGTCTGTGAGCGCTAGGGTTTGCTTGCTAGGGTTCTCCTTTCCTCCTTTTTTTCGTTCTCTTTTCATCACTGAAGTGCTGGTATTTATAATGCTCTTTTTCATGACCTAATGGGCTCAGAATGAAGCCCGAAATTTTTTTGTTGTCTGTCAGCTTCGCTAGGCGAGCTGGTAGCGAACGTGTAGCGAACGTTCGCTAGGCGAGCGTGTAGCGAACAGGCCAGTTTGGGCCATTTTCTAGATTGGGCCATTCGTGAGCTGGGCCTTCGTTCCTTTGAGATCAGTGTCATAAAAATGATTCGGAATGCCTTGAAAAATGTCTTGAAATATTAATGGGCAAATTTTGGGGTATGACAGTTCCCGTTGAGTACAACGGACGTGAGGGGTGCTAATACCTTCCCCTCGCGTAATCGACTCCCGAACCCTGATTTGGTTGCGACGACCAATAATCATTGTCATTTTGTCTTGGGTTTTATCGATATTTCCCCTTTCCTTTTTGGGAATAAATAAAGTTCGGTGGCGACTCTGTTCAGTCCATCATTGCGAGCGTGCGATCGCGCTTCGCTTTGAAGTCGTATCCCTATTTTTTCGAGGTGCGACAATATGTCACACCCTAATTTTCAACCCTAAGATCCCCACATATCATTTGCATCCTTGCATACAAACAAGGTCACATCTTGGTCTTCTCCTTCTCATCTTTGAGTTTACCTTTTGCAGGGATCATTAAACATCTCTTTGTTAGTGTTTTACCTTTGTGTTTATATGTTTATTGCTCATCTAACCACAAATCAAAATAACAAAAATATGTCTTATTTTCTTTAAATTTATTGTGAAAGGTAGGGTTTCCCATCAAGAACATCAAGCATGATTCCTTAGCTAGGGTTTGTTGATTCCTCAAGTCAACGTGTGGTCAACCATTTATTCTCAAGAGGCTCATTTCTCAAAGCATGATCTCTAAGGTTCTCAAGCATCTTTCAATCTCATTTTGATCAAGAGTACCTCAAATCTTGGATGCTTATTTCTCAGGAAAAGTCAAAGGTTCATGTGTTTATTTTCATGTCTTATTCAACAAGTAACTTCAAACTTTGAGCAACTTAATCAAGAGACATTCAAGAACACCTTATTTTGAGTTCATATGATCATCCATCTACCTTGTAATGTAATAAAAGTCTAAGTTCACAAGTTTATTCCAAAAGGTTTAACCAAAGAGTCAATATTTAAAATCAAAGTTCAAAGGCACACAACTTCTTCAATTCTTAATATTTTTGAATGCTTCTTTTTGCACATGAATTTTCTCAATATCCTCTACAATTTCTCTTTACATAACAAGATCCAACTATGCTTGGAGGATCATCAAAAGTTTGAATACATTATAAGTCATTTATGGACTTAGTGAAATTTTACATATTTTCAAGTGTCTTTTTCTCAACTTTTAAGATTCATAACTTCTTCAATTTTTAACATTTAAGACTGATCCGTTTTGCACAATATCATTTATGATGCGCTCTACAAGTTTTCTCCAAGGATCAAAGTCAAAAATTATGCTTGGAAGGCCATGGAATTCTTTGAGACATTAGATGTCATTTTCAACCATTTAGCACTTAGAATTTTCTAAGTTACATGACCAGATTTTCACGCAAACTTTAACTTGTAATAAATTTGTGTTAAATGCAATCTTTCTTGGCATTATGTGATCTTTTATATGATTTCAACAAATTGCAAGAAGAATGGGATCAAAAGGCCTCATGAGCAAGATGCCCCATTGAGTTAAACATGGTGACTTGGAACTGAAGAAATCACCATGTTCTGAAATTTGAACTTCACTAGTCCTAATTCCAAGCCAAATTACCATATGTTTTGGACCTAAACATGTTTAACCAAGTCTCAGGAAGTTAATTGACTATTAAAACGCATGATTTGATTGAGTTTTGATGGATTGCAAGTCACACTTTCCACACATTCTGATCAAATTCGTTTTGCACAAATTAAGCTTGATTCCACACGTATTTGGATCCAAAAACATTTCCTATAAACAAAGGAAGCCACGACATTCATTTCCAAGCTTTTGAGAGCCAAGAAACACTTGGTTCAATCTGAAATCTTTCAGAAAAATTCAGCAATCGTGTTTTGAATTTCAACTTGTTGCAATCCAATTTCTTGATTCCATTAGCACCTTCGGTCCTCTATGAAGTTTTTGCAACATTTCCCAAGCTCTAGGACCTTCTAAAATGCTTTAACCATATCGAGTTTCATCAACTTCTGATCACCATTTGGACAAGGTAGTTCTGAGTATCATTTGAATTCAAATAAGTTACCATAATGTAGTCATTCAATCTCTGATGCTTTCCCCTAACTTATTTAGTGTTGATTGATCTTGTTCATCATTTAATTTTATTTTTCGTGGCTTGCTTGTTTCTGAAACTTCTTTGAAATTCCCCATGCTCAATTTAGATAAATGAATTTGGAGCATGAGGTTGAATTGGTGATGGGGAGGCGATCACATTGGTGGTGGTCTCGTGTTTTAAATTTACCAAACGATGAAACTCTAATGAGGGACCATCGGGGAAGATGACCACAGTTATCTCATGTCATCTAAATTTGGCTGCACATGTTGGATATTTGAGATGTTTTGATTGGTCCAATTTGAATTAGATTCCGTATTTTATTTTGATTAATTTCCATTGTGCGTCCCAACATGAGGATTGTTGGATCTGTCACGTCAATTAATTAGGCCAGATCCAACGCTCTGTGTTTTTTTTATGATTTTATTTCTTTTTCGTTTTTCATTTTTAATTATATTTTCTTTTAAAATTCTTAAAAAAAATCACTTTACATCCAAAAAATCCCAAAATAATTTCTAAAATTCTCTTTTATTTTTCTTCGTTTGATTCTTATTTTTTCATATTTTATTTTATTGATTTTCTATTTTTGATGGATTTTCTATTTTCTCCTTTGTTTTAATTGGTTTGAAAATACATTTATGCATTTTTAAATTCTGGAAGTTTTATTTTATGTCTCTTTTTTTATTTCTAACCTTCCATAATTTTATTGGCCATTAATTTGATGTTCTGAATGACTTTATGGATTTTCTCTTTTATTTCCATTTTAAAATTCCTTTTTAAAAGTATTTTTGATACATTTTATTGCATTTTATATTTGTTTAACATTTTTTGACTTTTATTGGCGTTGGATCAAGGTTGTTTTGATCATATGTCTCATCAAACTCAATGATTATTGAGTGTTGATAGGGTGAAAATCCAAATCCCCCAAAATGGATGATTAATTTTGATGATGACTTGATCAATCCTTTGATCCAATTTGGGTGTGACCTCTCTTGTCTTATTCTTCATCTCTTTCTTTTTCTCTTGATCAATTGGATGATTTGTGTCTATCTTGTTCATGATGTATTGGTTGGTGCTTGATAGAATTTCATAATTTCAAATCTACCTCTTAATTGATCATGGATCATTTAAGGTACTTTGGATTGATGCATAAGTTTGTCCTAGGTATCATGAAGTATGGATTGAAGTAATGGACCATCCTCCTAGCCTTTGTGCTTGATCCATCCTTTTTTTTTGGCATAGCTTTAGGAGAATGATTTACAATCCATTTCCCTAGCATGTATTAACACAAACATTATTGTTTCCTTTTCACCTAAGAGAGCTAGTGGCATACTTGTTGATTTTATCCAAGTTGGAATCCTTCTTATGGTGATGTATAGGTTCATATTTTCATATTTATGGGTGAGTAGTTGAGTGTTCTTCAAGAAATGACAAACCATCTTTCATCTTTTATCACTAACACAATTTACTAACATCTTATAGTATTAACTTTATTTAATGTCATTTATCTTATGTTTTTTTATTCTTTTTGTCATTTACTTTATGTTTTTATTTTTAGTATCTCATATCATACTATTTGTGCTTATGTCATTTGCTTTTGTCTATTTGGATTTTCATTTTCTTTTAAAAGACATTAATACAGGAAAAACCTATAAAATATTGGGTTCTCTTGATTCATGGGCTTGAGGTTACTATCTTTGGCATTATTGTGGAGTTATGGACTTAGAACTAGGATATTGACTTTTTCTTTATAAGTTTGTGATTTGAGACCTTGGGATTCATCCGGTACCTTTGACTTTGGACTTCTTTTAAAGACCTTGTTTGGTTATCTTGGTTTCATCTAATACATGAACTATTCTTTGCTTAATTGGCTTGCTTGAGGCTTAATCCAAAGGAGGGAATTATTGTTTGACTTATGTTATAAAGCTTGTTATCTCTTGGTTATATCTTTCCTCCCTAGCTTTTACTTTATGTTCTATGATAGTCTCTTCTTCTTCTCCCCTTCTTTAATTTTCAAAATCTTCTCCCCTTTTTCAAAACCTTCTTATTTTCAAACTTTAACCACTTTCTCAATAAACCTTGACTTATGTCAAGTGATTTTCAAAATCTTTTCTTAATAAATGCTAATACATCTTAAGCATATTCAGACCAATTTCAAAAGACTGAAAAATACATAACTCATTCAAAAGTATTTTATGCCCTTTGTGCACTTTTTCTTTTAAAACTTTTCCCTCAAAGTTTAGACATGTGTCATTTCGATAGTGAGATGTAATTCTCATATCCCCATAATATTGATGATAATTCTTTTTCACTTAAGAGAGCTAGTGGCATACTTGTTGATTTTTATCCAAGTCGGAGCCCTTCTCATGGTGATGCAAAGTTTTCATACTTGTGGGTGACTAGTTGAGTATTTCTCTTAAAATGAAAAAATGTTTTTTTCATTAAAAAAGAATAAAAACAAACATCTTTGTTATTTTTACCACGAGCTACGAGGTTTTAATTCTCCATTGCACTTTGTTGGTACGTAGACATGAGACTCATGAAGTCTTGGCAAACACAAAAAATATAAAAACATTTCTCTTCTCAAATTCCCAATCTTTTGCAAACAACACCATTTTTAAGCAAACATGTACAAATTTTCAAAGAGGTTGCTATAGAGTACTATAGATGTTTAGGGTGCTAATACATTCCCTTTGCATAACCAACCCCTAGACCCTTATCTCTGTTTTTTTAGTTTTGTTTTAAAACTTATTTGGATCTTTTCATTCTTTTTCCCTTTTCTATGGAAATAATAAGAGTGTGGTGGTGACTCTTGCTTTGTGAGTTAAGTTAACCAATAACTTAATCTCAAAAAATTTACGATTTTATTTTGGATGGAAAAAAGGTTTTACCTCAGTTTGGTGGGCGAGGTGAGAAGTGTGTACACCACTTTTCCCCTCGGTTAAACTTCCGGCTGAGGGGATAAGTTGTATTGGTCATGATTTCAATCCCTGTAGCAACATTTTTGTATTTTCAAAATTAGAAAGCGCACGCCACTTTTTCTCTCGGTTGGTTTTAGTAGTTGATGTGAAGGGTAAATATTTACCTCGGTTGTTATTTTCAAATGAGGGGAAACCATTGATTTTTTTAAATATAACATTTTTAGATATTACATAATTTCCATTTTTACCTGTATTTTTTTTATAGAAACTGATATACATATTTTCTAACAGAACCTATATACACATTTTTCAACAAGGCAACAAACCAAAAGAATTTTATATATACAAAAATACATTGTTTAAAATAAATCCAAAATGACACACATACATTTACATCATACTAATATAGGTTAAAACAAGACAACAACAAAGAGAAATTAGTGTAAATCATAATAATCTAGGAAGCAAATAGCCTAATATGGATGAGTGTCATCTATATCTTCTTGTGTGAATGGTGTCTCTTCGTTAAACACCTATAAGTTGAACAAAGTTTAAATTAGGATAACATAACAACAAGAAGAACATTTAATATCCAATATCCATAAAAACAATAACATAAACATTTTACTATCTTGTTAACTCAACAACTAACATAAATAAATTACATACATATTATCGCGGCGCAAAAAAAACTGAGCGTAATGAACGCTTAAAATTAAAAGAGTCGCCACCAAAGTTTTACTCTTAAAGGGAAACAACGATAAAATCCTTAAAGAATGAAATATGGTCATCACAACCAAATTCGGGTTCGAGAGTCAGTTATTCGAGGGGAATGTATTAACACCTCACACATCCGGTGTGCTCAACGGGAACTTTCTGGTTAGTTTTATGAAAGTGTTTAGTTTAAAAACAATTTGAATTTTTATTTATTAAAGGACATATTACAAAAAGAAATAAAAAGAGAAAAATTGTTTTTTATTAGGGTGCTTGATAAGATATTGAACCTTACTCCTACGTATTCTCAGGTGCGATGGGAAACACAAAGCTATGTATGGTGCTTGATTTTAGGCAGAAGACGGGTAACCGGTTCTAGAAAAGTGTACACTAAGCCTCTGATACTCAAGAAACAAATAAATGTACATTCTCCAACTCTCTTTTTGATCCAAATTTACTTATAAAAAATGTTTTTTTTGTAGAAGATGAATAATCAGTTTGAGCAAAGTGTACACTAAGTCTCCAATACTCGAGGAATAAACGAATGTATATTCGCCCATTCCTTTTTTTTAATCCAGGTTAATTAAAGGTGTCTTTTAATGGAAGACGAGAAATCGATTCAAAGAAGCGTACGCCGAGCCTTCGATTATTCGAGGAACAAGTGAATGTATATTTACACATTTTGTTTTTTTAAACCAAGTTTATTATAAAAAAAATAAATTAAATTGATTAATTACGTTCATTATAATTAATTTAGTTTTATTTTTGGTATCTTTAATATAAATAAAAAAATGAAAATAAAAAACAAATAAAAACTTAATTAAATAAATAAAATCATAAGGGGGATGCAAACTGGAAAAAGGGGTAAGGAGTCCAAACTTGACTCTGGGCCCAACAGGGAGGCCCAATCTTTGAAGAAAAAAAAAACAAAGAAAAAAATATGGTCATCATATTGATCAACTGGCCTATATTCAATCTCAAATAAAACATGCTTAGTTGTTTGATAAAAGATCAAAGGCTCGAAATGAAGACTTAGGGTAGGCGTGCATGTATGGGATCACACTGAGGGGACGATCTGGTGGCCATTGATGAGCCACATGTTGGTCATCTAAGAGCGGGGAGAGAGAGTATATAAGCCCACTCTCCCTCATCCCACTCTCATTTTCTCATTCCCTTTCTCTCTCTTCCCTCTCTCGTTCTCTCTAACCTTCTCTCCCTTCTCTCTAAACCACCTTAGGACAATCATCCATCACCCTTAGAGCCACCCTAGAACCACTGTCCACTACCATGCTCTTCATGTTTTTCATGAAGACAAAGATCAATAACCTAGAAACGTGAACATCACCACACCAACCAGCATGAACCACCATCTAAAACCAACATCCTACCCAGAACTTCAATGTGTTCATCATGATAATGATGAATGCTTATCTTCAACCTTCAACATAAACCCTAACCTATCCAGAAACCACATAAATCAATCCAAAATCAATCCAAACCTCCACTAAACTATATATTGTTACCTTCTTAACACAAATTAATACTAAAAGACTGTAAAAAAGGGCAATGAGAAAATGTTTAGTTCAAGTTTGAAGGGTTCTTCTTTATTTTCTTGCATTTTTCTTTATTTTTCTTGCACTTTTATTTCTTTCATTTTTATGTTCATGTTTCTTTCTTGTTTTTAGCTACTTTCATACTTGTTTGTTTCAATAAGACCACTTTTTTGTAGTTTTTCCCAAACTAAGACCATAAAAAATATTATGACAAGCCTTGATTGTGGGGAAAATAGGAAAGTATATAAAGTTTGAGGGAAGAAAGTATATGACTATGGACATTGGGAAACCTTGAAAACTTAAGTATTACCCGAACACCTTAGCCCTGCTGGAGTAGGAACTGAGTCCAACGTGTAGATTTGTGCCATAGTACTCGACTCTGAGAAGTATTCCTCGATTAGTTTATATTGATGGCTCGACATCATTTAGACTTGCATACATGCATGATTGATTGAGAAAAAAATAATTTTGGGCACCAAAATGATGAAAATGAAATAAAGGCTACTAGAGCCTTTAAGTTGGGTAACCCGATTATTTAGTCTAATGGCAGTTGAACCTCAAAATGTCGTCCCAAAGTGGACCAATAAACACCAAAGTGCGTAATTCATTGGGGAAAAAAAGCTACCTAGACAAAAATTCTCGATTGATCTTGTGCATGTGACAAAATAAATAATTCCAAATGCATTAATATGATTGTCGGAAGGAAAGGGGAAGAAAATAGAAAAAGAGACTTAAGCCCAAATCATAGTTGAAGAGATGTCAGAAAGGGAGACTTAGGTCCACGTCACCGCAGTTAGTGTTCTTGCGAATACCTTTGTTGACAGATGAGTACCAAGAGAACCAGGCTTAGCTGATCGGAACAAAGACTCACCTATGAGTATCGTTTAACCCGTTTTTGTATGCTTTATCATGATATGACCGTTTAAACCTAAAACTTATGAATGCAAGATTTGTTTCTTGAGGACAAACAATGGGCTAAGTTTGGAGGAATTTGATAAGTTGTCTTTGCATCATTCTTTCTAGTTGTTTTCCTTTGAGTATTTTACCGTATTTTTTTTATTTCCTTTCATTTTTCATGTTTTATCCTTTGGTTTGTGTTTTCTTGTAAATTCCAGGGTCTAATAAGCAACCCAGACAAAGAAGAATCAAAGGTAAGTAAAAAGAGCAAACGGAAATTCGGAAAATTCTCTCATACAAATACCAGGGGGTTGCTACGACCACCCATAGCAGCGTCTACGACCATCCGTAGCAGGTGCTATGGGTTATAGTAGCAAGAAACCCTATATTCCCATTTGATTCTTCCTTGGTACGTAAGACGGGGCTTGCTACGGCCACCCATAACAGATGATATGAGTCGTAGCAGGGAGGCGAGAGAAAAGTGAAGATTTGTTTTTACTTCCTTAAATGGAATGATCCCCTCTTAATTGTGACGCTTAGATAATATTTGATTGATATCAAATCAAAATATTTCTAAATAAACCAAAGATGTTTTCCACTTATATTATTTTTCTATAAAACACTTAGCATATTATAAGTTTAGGGTTACCATGTTTTGTCACTTTTCATTCCTAGTTGTAAGACCCCAATTTTAACCCCTTAGACCCCTCATGCCATATCATAGCTTTGCATTGACATTGGGATCACACCTTGGTATTCTCCTCACCTATCATTCATTGGGATTGCATTGGGAGAGATCACCAAGCATATATGATTGTATCATGATTTATTTTCTTTTTTTACTAACCAAAATACAAAAATATGTCTAGTATATCTTTGTTTCTTTTGTAGGTAGTGTGTGTGTGTCCATCTGTGCCCCCACCAAGCCCACAACTAGGGTTTGAGACCCTCAATGCAAGAAATAAAGCAAGAAAAGCCCCACACTGGTTCTAAACATCATATATGGATCCTCATGTTCTTTATTTGTCATTTTGATCAAGAATTCATCAAGAGTTTAAAGCTTGTTTGTCAAGGAAGCCCTAATTCATCTGGGTATCTTGTGTGCCTTCCTTAGAAAGTTTCTTCAACATTTGGTCAAATATATCAAGGGATACTTCATTTTACATCATCATAAGCATATATTATTCTCCATTATCCCCTAATATCAAAGTAACTTCAAGTGTGCAAGTTGATTCAAGGAAGTTGACCAGAAAAGTCAACTAGTCAAATCTAGGGCTTCCTAGACCCTATCTCCTACAAGTTTAGTCATATGAAAATGCTTCCAAGGTAAACTTTAATCTTTATGGCATTCCAAACATCTTTCATGTTGGCCTCAAGAGTTAATTTTTCTTGTAAAGACATATTTTATGGTGAGAGATTATAAGTCATTTTATTTGTTCCCTAGATAGAAGGTCAACTTCCAAGAGCTATAACTTCCTCATTTTTTATGATATAAAGATTATCCAAGTTTCATGATTAATTTCAAGATTTCTTATTCTCCTTTTCTCCTTTGATAAAGGTCATATTCTACTTACAACGTCATGTACCATGAGGAAACATTATAGGTCCACTTTGGTCCTCATCATTGAACAAGCAAATTTCCTCAACTTATAAAATGCATAACTCCATCATCCAAACTCAAAATGGTGCCGAAATTGTGATTAAGTTAAAGGTAATTTAAATATATACAACTTTGTAGAAGGATCCAAGTTCATTTTAAGCTCATATCAGAAGTTATAGAAGGTGGAGAGAGAGGTCATTTGGCTTATAACTTTAAAAAATATCTAAGTATGTTTGATACCTTCATCTTCAAGGCCATCTTTCTTCATTTTCCAAGATCTAAATTGAAAAGGTCACAATATCAAAGTTGTTCCTCATGATGAGAGGTTTCTAAAAAGTCCAGGATCACATCACTTGGAGGAGAAATGAGGGACTTGCGCATGAGTTCTGTCCATGGCTTAATTTGACATGTTTTGAGCTCCAAACATTGCACAACTTTGCATGGCTTTATGTGATGACTTCATCAACATTCTTGCATGATTTGGAGTGAATTTCAATCATTGTTTGGGCCTGTATATGCAGCCATCCACCCATGCAACATAATTACTCATTTTGATTCAAAATTGGAAAGGTGCATTTATCATTTCCTTGGCCTATAAATCAAAGAGCATTTGCTCAGAATTGAGAGAGAACACTTCTGCCAGCCATTTCCATAGCCTCACTCCATAGAATTCTTTGAAGATTTCTTTTGAAATCGAGTTTTTTTCAACTCAAGTTTGTGAATAGAAACTCCAAAGGTTCATTCCCTTTTCCATTCCATTAAGGTTCTGCAAGAAAGAGGAAGAGAAAGCATGAAGCATTGCATCAAGAATCAAGCTCAGAAGCTGCTCAGAGAATGTGAATTTCTCAAAATTTCATCTCTTTGATTCTCCCTATACACTCTAGATCTGAACTGAATTTTATGTTGGCTGAAGTCCTACCAATGTAGGCAACATGATTGAGTTGTTTTGAGCTTGATTCGAAGCAACTCAAGTTGAACACCTCCAATTTGATCTTCACTTTTCTAACTATGGAGTGAGAGATGGAATAAATAGAGGTCATATTCGTGATCCTTTCATTTTTTTCCTTTAAAATGATGTTAGATCCATGAATTTCTGAACAAGTTTATGCTTGCCAGTCTGATGTCCCTCACCGGAGAAGAAGACTGGAGCTAGGGCTCCGGTGGTGGCGTGGCATTGCTCCCACCCTTGGATCTTTCTTTCATCTTCTAATTTGAGCCCTTGTTTTTTATTACCACGTGTGTGGCGCGTTGACTGAAGGCATATGTGAACGTGTGTTTTATACCATCAGATATGCCACCTAAATTAATGAGGGAGATCTGATGGCTCCGGTTTTTCCTTTTTATTTTATTTTTCTAATTTGATTTTTAAATAGCCTTTTCTTTTAAAATTCACCATAAATTCATTTTTGATCTAAAAATTATGGGACCAACACCAAAAATTCACAAATATTTTTTTCTTCCAATTTCTGATTTAAAGTTAATTATTTGATTAAGTTTAATATTTTTGGTGAATTTTGTGATTTTTAACTTGTTTTAATTAGTTTTTAATTACTTCTGACTTTTGAAAAATACCAAAAAAATTAGTCAATATTCTTTTTACCTTGCTTGACCTATGATAAATCCCTTGGCCATTTCTTTGGTGTTTTGAAGGGGTTTTAGTTTTTTGATCTTTGAAAACTTATTTTTTCTTCATTTTAAAATGTTTTAAAATAGTTTAATTGATTTAATGCTTAAGTGAGCTTTTGTATTGACTTTGTGTTGACCTTAGTTCTGTTTGGCCTTGGTCTTGGTTGAATTGGATCTTGACTTGGTCAATACCATTGAATTTAGGAGGTTGATTAAGTTTAAAACTTCATCCCTCAAGATGAATGAATGGTATTGATCAAGTGGGATTCATACCTTGACCAATTTGGGATCCACTTAATTTCATCTCTCCTTTTTCATTCCATTTCTTCCCCAATCATATCTTGGCCAATGACTTCTCATGGATCATTATTTAGTTGATTCATCAATGACCTTGTGTCAGATGAATCAATATAAGCTTGATTGAGATAGGCGCATCCCCTCTTCTCTTTTTGTGGCCTGCTTTAAGAGCTTGGTCTTGGATATCTTGTCTCTAGCATGCATTAACACCAACATTATTATTGACCGACCTTAGATAGGTATGGGTTCTACATAAACCTACTTACGATTGCTTAACATAGCGCTAAATTTTCCTCAAGACACAAATTAACACACTAACTTGACAACTAACATTTGATTTTCTTGTCATTTACTTTAATGAAATTTAAATTCTTTCACTTTATAGTTCCTTGTCATTTATATTAATGCAAATTGTTTATACTTCAGTCATTTTCTCTTTTCCCACTTGGGCCTATGTTTATGCTTCAGTTATTTTCATTTTGCTCACGTGAGCTATTATACTTTGTGCTTGTGATATATTTTGTGCTTGTGATCATATTTTGTTTGTGGTCTTAGGACCTTAAAACACTAAATAAAAACAAAAACACTAAAAACCACATTGGTTGACTGTTGGATCTTTGTCTGTGACTTGATTTGGACCTATGGACATAGAGTAAGCAATATTCCTGAGCTATGGAAGAAAAACTTGGCCAATGCCACTAATTTGAAACCAAAACATGGCCAATGTCATTCATCTGATACAAGCTTGAGAGACTCCTTTTGGTTTATCTGATACATTCTTTCTCTTTGTCTAAATTATTATTTTGATCTTGCTGTTATTATTTGATGTTTTCTCTCTGAGTATGTTTCAAGGGATTTTTCATCTGATACACATAAAGGACATTGAAGATTGCTTTCTTTGGAGTGCTAGCTTGGATGATTGGTTATATTTATTTGATACCATTGAGTTTCTTATTAATTATTTGGATGATTATGGATTTGTTGTTTGCTTGACAATCCAAAGGAAATGGGTTTCTATCTGACAATATTGTCTTGTGGATGCTTTCCATGGGTTAGATCTTTTCAACTCAAAACTCTTAATCTTGTATAGGATAGCCTCTTCATCTCCACCTCCTTCTTATTTAATTTCAAAATCTCCTTCTCATTTTCAAAACTTATTTGCTTGTTATTTTTCAACTTAGACTTGTTTTAATGAGTAGAAACCTTGGCCTTATTCCATTGATTTTCAAACTATTTTCTTAATCAAACTTGTAAAAGGATTTAATCATATTGACTTTATTTTCAAAAAGACCAAAAAGAATTAATAACCTCATATATTTTAGCCACTTGGTTCCTTTTTACTTTTAAACTTTTAAAAAAGAAAGTGGTTAGATTTGAGTTATCCTTGGTTGAGATATAATTCTCCCATTCCATGATATGTTGAGTGTAAGACTTTCCATTTACTAGGGGTTAGAGGCATACTTGTTGATTTAATCCAAGTTGAAGCCCTCCCTCTTAAATGTTGAAAAGCCATCATTATTGATGGATGTTTGGTTGAATTTTCTCCCATTTATAACAAAAGATCTTTAAGCTTTTGTAAAAATCAATCTACTCATCTTTAAAAATTTTACCACGAACTACGAGATTTTTATCCCTCATTTATGTTGATACATGGGTATAAGGCAAAAGGTCTTGTCAAACACAAAAATGTAAATAATGAATTATTTTCTTATCCCCTCATTCTATTTTTAAAACAAACATTTTTTTCAACCAAAACAAGTACACACAAAAAGGGCTCCCTAGGAGTACCTATGACACTTTGGGCACTAATACCTTCCCTATGTGTAACCAACCCCCTTACTTATAATCTCTGACATTTTATTAGTTTTGATTTGAAAAATTATTATATTTTGGTTTTGTTCGTACTTTTTCCCTTTTCCTTTGGAAATAATAAAAGTACGGTGGCGACTCTGGTTTTATTGACGTTGAGTTAACCAATAGCTCAGTGGTAAAGAATTTACCACTACACTAGTTTTTATTCTACTTCTCTTTGTAACTCAAGTATCCAAAGGAGTTGTGTGTGGAACAAGTCTATTCATATTTCAGTTTTTATATTTCATTCTCTTTCTATTATTCATCTCTCGTGTTTTATTGTTATGAGTTTGATGATGAATACCCCTGTGATTGTGTTTCCCTTCACCATGAATGAGTAGTTCCCTAAGGAATAGGGGTTATGGGGATTGTTTCATGACCTATAGTATAGTCTGTAACTAATGATTGTGAGAATTTTAATTGAAATTATTTTATAATTTGAGTTCATGAATTCCTACTTCATTACGAAAGTAAGTGGTTCTCAATTATCGACCATAGTCTGAAAGGATATGTGTCGATACCGGAGCACATATTTTTAAACAACCTAATTTGGACGATAGATGAATTTGAGAAAACATATAGCTAGGAAAAAGTAATGAATCATCGAATAATAATTTGGACGATGCAAAAGTTGGCGGATTATTCGCTGATGATAGGGGAAATGCACTAGCGAAAACAGATAGTGCCCAATTTTATCTATTTTTAAAATTTATGTAAAGTTCTCTATGTAGATGTGACAAGGATCATATGATTGTCTTAGAAACATGAATTGTAACCCCAGGTCTTGTTTGCCCTTATTTGAGATTTAAGTGATTTTTCCGCTATTTCTGTTTAACTATTTTTTCTATTAAACTGTTTACTAAACTCTCTACTTTTGATTTCTCTAGATATACACTGATTGGAAATGAATTTGGTACTTAAACCATTGGTCTTTATGGTACGGTATTTATTTTATTACTTCGTGACAGTCGTGCACATGCGGTTGCGTCAAGTTTTTGGCACCGTTGTCTAGACCAATTGCGTTTAATATTGAATTCATGTTTAATCACTATATAGACAAGAGTTCTATTATTATTATTATTATTATTATTATTATTATTATTATTATTATTATTACTATTATTATTATTATTATTATTTTCATTTTTTTGCTATAGTCCTCTCGCTACCCTTACATGTGAAGAACTCGTTTTTATTCTATTTTACTATTGTAGAGATTTGAGCAACTTTTTCTTTTATGTTTTTTTCTTTTATGGTATGGATGGTATCTATCTAATATATGTTCAACTATGTGCACAATAATCATGAATACTTTTATCCTAATACCTATAATCAAAGGTGCATTAGTCACCAAAACTTTTTCTACAATAACCACTCCTAGTATTTTGAGGAACCACCAAACTCCTAAAAATCCAACATTGAAATGTTAATGGAGAATTTTATTGAGACACAAACTCACTCTAACCTGGAATCTATAATGGAGAGTTTTGTGGCAACACAAACTCTCCTTAATTAAGAGTTTAGAAATCAAAACCTCCTTATCAATGAGGCACTTAGGTAGTTGAACACTAAGGTTGACAATGTTATCACCCATACCAAAATGTTGGAGACTCAAATCTCCCAAGTAGCTCAATAATAAGTTGCTTCCTTCAATTCATTCGGGTCATTTCTAGGGAAACCCGAGAAAAGCTCCAAGGGACATATGAATGTTGTAACAACCAAAAGTGAAAAAAAAGCTGAAAAATTCTAGGAAGAATGATCAAAATGTTGAGGAGACTTCTGGTGCAAAAAAGTTAGAAAAATCAATGACACCACCCAAAAAGGAGGTTGTCAAAGAGGTAGAGAAGGAAGCATCTTATGTTGCTCCTCCTCCCTACAAGCCACTAATTACTTTCCCGCAAATGATTTTGGAAGCTAAGGTAGGTACCCAATCCAATAGGTATGCAAAAATAATGGAAAAGATCCTTACCAATGTACCATTAACCAAAGTCCAGTCTAAAAAGAGTATATTAGATGACCATCAAACCAAGAAAATTATTGATGTTAAGAGGGTAACGTTGAACTTAGAGGTTAGGAATGAAAGGATAAAATCCTAACCCGAAACGTTTTTACTTAGGATAGAACCAGAATCACCCCCACGGGTTCATAAGTGTGAACCACCCTATAGGAAAAAGAAACAGAAGAGTGGTGGATACAAGAGATGGATTGATAAGTGGCCATGGATACCTAATACTACTAAGAATGAGGTTGGGGAATCATTTTTTAAAGATCCACCATGAGTGCTTGAACTCACCGACCGTCGATCTAAAATGACGTTAAACAAAGCGCTACGTGGGAGGCAACCCATACTTTTTGCACTAATTTGTTTTCTTGTTGTTTGATTTTTCTTCTTTATTTTCTTGCACTTTTATTTCTTTCATTTTTATTTTCATGGTTGTTTCTTGTTTTTATCTATTTTCATATTTGTTTGTTTCAATAACATCACCTTTCTGTAGTTTTTCCTAAACTAAGACCGTACAAAAAAAATTATGATAAGCTTCGGTTGTGGGGAAAGAAGGAAAGTATATAGAGTTTGAGGGAAGAAAGGCTATGACTAGGGACATTGGGAAAGCTTAAAAGCTTAGGTATTACCTGAACACCTTAGGTCTCCCAGAGTAGGACACGAGTCCAACGTGTAGATTTATGCCATAGTACTCGGCTCTGATAAGTATTTCCCAATTAGTTTATATTGACGTTCCAGTATAATTTAGACTTGCATGTATGTATGATTGGTTGAGAAAAAATTAATGTTGGGCACCAAAATGATGAAAAAGATATAAAGGCAATTATACATTCTAAGTTGGGTAATCCTCGCCCGGTTATTTAGCCTAACGGTAGTTGAACCTCAAAATGTTGTCTCAAAGTTGACCAATAAATGCCAAAGTGCATAAATTCATCGAAAAATAAAAATAAAAATAAAAAGGTACCTAGGCAAAAAAATCTCGATCGATCTTATGCATGTGACAATATAAATAATTCCAAATTCCTTAATATGATTCTCCAAAGGAAAGGGGAAGAAAATAGAAAAAGAGACTTAAATTCAAAGCATAGTTTGAGAGGTGTCTGAAAGGGAGACTTAGGTCCGTGCCACCGCGGTTAGTGTTCTTGCAAATAACTTCGTTCATAGATGACTACAAGAGAACTAGGCCTAGCCGATCGGAACAAAGACTCACATATGAGTACCATTGACTCTGTTTTTGTATGCTCTATCATGATATCACTACTTGATCCAAAAACTCATGAATGAAATCTTTGGTGCTTGAGGACAAGCAAAAGTCTAAGTATGGGGAGTTTGATAAGTGGTATTTGCAGCATTCTTTATAGTCATTTTTCTTTTAGTACTTTACCATATTTTGTTCGATTTGTCATGTTTTAGGCATTGGTTTATGTTTTCTTGTAAATTCCAGTGTCTAATGAGCATCCAAGATTAAGAGGGGTCAAATGCAAGCAGAACAGAGAAAATGGAAATTTGGAAATTTCTCCCTTACAAAAACCAGGGGGCTACTACGGCCACCCGTAGCAGCTGCTATGGGCCGTAGAAGCAAGAAACCACAAATGCATATTTGATGCTTCCTTGGTACAAAAGACTGGGGCCGGCTATGGCCACCCGTAGCAGCTACTACGGGCTATAGTAGGGAGGCGAGAGAAAAGTGAAGATTTGTTTTTACTTCATTAAATGCAATGATCTCCTCTTAATTGTGCCTCCTAGACAATATTTGATTGATATCAAATCTGAATATTTCTCAATAAACCCAAAATATTTTTCACTTTTATTATTTTGCTATAGAACTCATAGCCTGTTATGAGTTTAGGGTTCCTAAGTTTTTACACTTTTCATTCCTAGTTTTTATTCTACTTCTATTTGTATCTCAAGTATCCAAGGGAGCAATTTATGGAACAAGGTTATTCATATTTCAAGTTTTATAATTCATTACCTTTTTATTATTCATTTCTTGTGTTCTATTGTTATGAGTTTGTTGATGAATACCTCTATGATTGTGTTTCCCCTCATCATGAGTGAGTAGTTTCCTAGGGACTAGGGGTTATGGGGATTGTTTCATGACCTATCGTTTGATCTGTTACTATCAATTCCGAGAATTTTAATTAAACTTATTTTATATTCTGAGTTCATGCATTACAACTTAGTTACGAAAGTAAGTGGTTCTTAGGTATCAACCATAGTCTGTAAGAATATGTGTCGATACTGGAGTGCAGATTTTTAAACAACCTAATTTGGATGATGCGAAAGACGACAGACGAATTTTAGAAAACATATATCTAGGAAAAATTAATGGCTCATCGAATAATAATAATCGGGACAATGTAAAAGCCGGCAGATTATTCGTCAATGATAGGGGTAATGCGCTAGCGAAAGCATGTAGTGTCCAATTTTATATATTTTCTATAATTTAAGCAAAGTTATCGTGATAGATGCGACAATGATCATATGATTGTGTTAGAAATATGAACAGTAACCCCGGGTCTTGTTTGCTCCGATTTGAGATTTAAGTCATTTTTCTACTATTTCTATTTAATTGCTTTTTCTTTTAAACAATTTACTAAACTCCTTACTTTTGATTTCTATAGATATACACCAATTAGATAAGAATTCACTACTTAAACCATTAGTATATGTGGTTTGATATCTATTTTATTACTTTGTGACAACTTGCACTTGTGGCTACGTCAACCAGCAGTTTTATTTTTTTTACTTTTTATTTTAAGCCACATTTTACCATAGATGAAATTTCTATTATGGTGAAAGTGGCTCCTGGTCATGAGTTTAAATCCTAGAACAATAGTTTATTTTTAATTTATTTTAAATCCACCTTTCATTACTTACAATCTTATCAACAACCTCGTGTGTAGCCTCTGATGTGAACTCGTCGCCTAGTCTTTGATGCAGTCTCTTCTATTTCTCATGGCATGATGGTCGAGATGGGAGGAGATCAAGAATTAAATAAGGATATCTCAACTCTTGTTCTATTTGTTTTATTTTTTCTTTAATCATTGTCTCCTCAATATTTTCATATCCTCTACGAGAAAATATAAGAGGATATATATTTTTGACTTTTTCTCCTTTCCTCTTTGACTTTTAGCTAAGAACTCAGAAGTGTTATGAGACTTGACAAACCTCGCCCAAGTGTCCTGGTAAATAAAACTATACATCTCATGTATAAGCTTTAAATCAGTACTCTTTGCCTTTTTAATACAATTCATTGTGAGAAGTGTCTTAAAGCCTCTTCAACGCTCACCGACATATGATATCTATTTCCTTGCCTACTTATCATCATCCTTTAGAACAATAAAAAGATTCTACCTTTACAAAATAATGCTGGTATTAATATTTAACAAAAAAATATATACATATATACTTGTAAAAAAAATCATGAAATTCAAAATACATACTTAAATATCGATTTATATACTTGTTTTCACGTAACCATGACCCCAATCACCATAAAAGTTACCACTTGATAAATAAAAATTGATGGGCATCCTGACACCGGTGTTACGGACTTTTATTGATTTTTCCGTGTTGTCTATGAAACCTCACTAGTTCCACTATTTTTCAGTATATTATTCTCTTGCTCCTTCGAATATTGAATTGATTTTGTATCCTTAGATTCTCTTTCATTGGAATCCAATTCAAAATTTACCTTCAATGGTGATGTCCTTTCGCTAAAATTTGATTTTCAGCCACCTCTATCTTAGCATTTTCCATATATTCGTTATGTAATTTCTCTTTAATGGATGCATGATATGTAATTTCTCTTCAATGGATGCATTTGTCATGTTACTACATATAATCATAGTTATTGTTGGACTCAATTTCTAATTGGATAGTATTTCCCGTGTTCCAGTTTGTATTCCCATCTGTTGTAACACAAAAGGAGACATGTGAACCTTTGACCCCTTAGTGAGTGGTGGGTCCACACTTGAATCAATGACGTGAGTTATTACTCCTGGTTTCAGGATGATGGATCCCATGGACAATGTGATAACTCACAAATTATGAATTATTGAAAAGCCTAATATTTGGATTTACCTTTATATTTTAAGTATTGAGTAACTTAATTGATTTTATTTTGTTGTTTTAGAGTAGTTTATAAAGGGTACAATAGATGTTCTATTTTGTTAGTTTTTATGTATTTGTTGTTTGTGTAAAGTTAACTTCTGATGAGGTTTAACATGACAGTTTAGAATAGTATTTTAAGCCAACTAAAAGTGGAAAGCTGGATGTAGCTGAAATAATAGTAAAACACGATTCACATTCCTATGGTACTCGTGGCAACAGTCTATTGAATGAATGATATTTGAATTGAGTATGCAAATGGATAAGAATAAGGTGTTAGAGAACAAAATTATGTACCATAGTACATCCATTATAGCGCATTGCTACTGCAAAGGAAAGATTCAACCAAAACCCTTGTCCCCCACATGTTGAATGTACATGATTCTACAATGGTACGACTTGGAAGAATTAGAGGGAATTTTGTTAATTCTTTTGGGTCAGCATTCACAAAATCACACAAAGCCCTTGATCCAAAACGCACAAAACCATAGTTTGATGTGACTATAAAAAAGATCTCTTGGAGGAAATGAGAGGGGGTTTAACATTTTTAAGATATAAACACTTAGAGAAGACCAGTTCAAGAAGTGATTTGAACAAGGTAGAGATTCCCTTTCTCATCATTTCAAGTGTATGCTACCAGTATCTGGCGTGATTGAAGTCATCTCTTCTTGACTAACCATTGCAAGAAGACGAAGAAGTTACTCTTTTGTTGTTATTTCTTTTTCGCCAAGTTTCTTCAACAATTGGTCAAATATTTCAACAGATACTTCATTGTACATCATCTTGTGCATATATGATCCTCCATCATCTCTAAATATCAAGATAACTTCAAGTTTGCAAGTTGGTTCAAAGAGGTTGACCAGAGAAAGTCAACTGGTCAAAACTAAGGTTCTCTAGACCCTATATCCTACAATATTTGTCATATGAAAATTATTCCAACAGTAACGTTACTCTTTATGACATTCCAAACAACTTTCATGTTGGCATCAAGATCTAGTTTTGCTTGGAAAGTCATTTTTTATAGTGAAACATTATAGGTCATTTTGTATGTGCCATAGTTAGGAGGTCAACTTCCAAGGACCATAACTTTCTCAATTTTTATGATATGAATTCCATCTAAGTTTCATGATCAATTTAAATATGTCTTCTCCAACTTTGATTCTTTTAGAAATGTCAAATTGAACATGCAAGGCCATGTGCCAAGAGGAAACATTATAGGTCATTTTGGGCCATTACCATTGAGCAAGCAATTTTCCTCAACTTCTAAAATGCATAACTCCCTCATGCAAAATCCAAATGATATCAAATTTGTAACCAAATTGAATAGGGATGAAAGAGATACAACTTTGATGAAGAAACCATTTTCATTTGGAGCTCATAGCAAAAGTTATTCAAGGTGGAAGAAGTTGTCATTTGACTGTAGTGGTAAATTCATGACCATCAAGCTATGGATAAGCTAGACGTCAATTAAACCAGAGTCGCCACAACGCTTTTATTGTTTCTAAGGGAAAAGGGAAAATTACGAACAAAACCCAAAAGATAAGAAGTTTTCAAATCAAAACTAATAAAATACCAGAGATTACAGGTAAGGGGGTTGGTTACACAGAGGGAATGTGTTAGCACCCAATGTGTCCTAGGTACTCCTAGGGAGCCCTTTCTTGTGTGCATATGTGTTTTTGTATAAAATGATGTTTGCAATAAATAGAGTGGAGGGGTGAGAAAATAATTCATTGATTATATTTTTGTGTTTGACAAGACCTTCGGACTTGTGCCTACGTACCAACATGAAAATGAGGGATCAAAACCTCGTAGTTCGTGGTATCAGTTTCAAAGTGAGTGCATTGATTTAAAAAAAATAAGTTTAACAAAGGCACAAAAGGCCTAAAAATGGTTTGAATGAGTGTTAGTTCTTTTTGGCTTTTGAAATTTTAAGTAAAGTATAGTTAAGTTTATTTACAAGTTTGACTAAGAAAATAAGTTTGAAAATGCAATGGCATAAGGCCAAAGTTTCTAATTTGCAATATGGTCTAAGTTTAGAAAACAAACACAAGAAAAGAAGATTTTGAAAGGAGGGAGAGATTTTGAAATTAAAGAAATTGGGAGGAGATGAAAAGACTAATCTTAAGCAAAAATTTAAAAGTTATGAGTTGAAAAGATCTGACCAATGGGCTGCAATCCAATAGACAAGAATGTCATATAGAAACCCAAATTTCCCTTGGACTTTAGAATCAAGCAATATCAATACACAAATAGCAAGGTGAAGAGAAAGACATCAAATAAAGATAGCCACATTCAAGCTTAGCAACTCCATGATCTTCTTCAAAATTCCCATGTATCAGATGACTTCAAAGATGGCATTAAACACAGGTTCAAAGTAACAGCTTCAGATATGATCATGTTACAGATGAACTCAAATGGATCTCTCATATTGTATCAGATGAATGTTTACTTCACAAGCACTTGGTTTCATGAAAGTTGACATTGGCCAAGTCCTTTGCATAGGGAGTATTGCCTAAATTCTAAGTCCAATGTCTCAGATCAAACCAACAGTCCACACAAATGTCTTTTAGGGTTTTTGTTCTTTATTATGTACTTTAAGGTCAAAAGACCATACAAACAAAACAAGTATATACAAACACAATATATCACAAATTATGGCCCAAGTAGGCAAAGGGAAAATGGGATTAAAGTAAACAAATTGAATGGTATGAATAATGGCAAATGAATAAAAACTTAAAATTTAAAGTGCATAAAAGTAAATGACTTGAAATTAAATGTTAGTTGTTAGTTGATTAGAAGTTAGTATTGCTTTTGCTTTGTTTTGTTTAAGACATTCTTTGGAGAACACTCAACCCACTTATCACAAGCATAGATCCTTGAACCAAGACATCTTCCAAAGGAAGGAAAAAATGCCAGGTTTCCACACAATACCATGAAAGAGGGGGGACTTACAATCTCACTTATTAGAATGCTATGCCTTTTGTGTCACAAATTTAGCACTATGTTAAGCAATCGTAATTGGACTTATGTAGAAGTCACAACTATTTGAGGTCGGGCAATAGAATTTTGGTGTTAATGCATGTTAGATACATAGTATGATGGACTATGCTCATGAAACATACCACACGCAAAAAGAATATGCAAAAAGGTGGACCTAATCTCATCCATACTCATGTTGATTTTGAAATCAACTAGCCTTAGGATATAGAGATATCATAGGCCCATGACATGAATGAATAAAGAAGGGGAATGAGATGAAGAGGGAGGGGGAATGGAATCAACACAAATTGGTCAAAGGAGGACTTTTACAAAATTAAGATCATTCATTCATTTTGGGAGATGAAATATACATTTCATCAATCCCTAAAATCCAATGATCTTAACTCAACAAAGTCAAATCAACCTTGACCAAGGTCCAATAACACAAGTCAAACTCAACAAGTCAATTAAAATGCATCTACACAATTTATTTGGCATTTAATCAATTAAAAACAATTAAAATACGTATTAAATTAAATTATGGTTGGTCAATTTCCTAAAACCTCATCAAAACACCAAAGAAATGGCCATGAGATTTATCATAGGTCAAACAAGGTCAAAGGACCTTGGAGAAAAAATTTCATAATTTTTGGAAACTTAAAACTATTTTTTAACAATTAAAAATATTCAAAAAATCAATTAAATCATGAAAAATATTAATAATGATCCAAAAAATAATTTTAATTCAGAAAATGAAAGATAATTTTATTAAATTTTTTTTGGTGAAACTCTCATATTTTTAGGATCAATATTAAAACTAATATGAATTAATGAAAATAGCACAATTAAAATGAAATTCAAATAATCAGAAAAACGTGGACCACTTGATCTCCCTCATTAATTGAGGTGGCAGGTCAAGTGGCCACAAGCGCGCGTTCCATGATGGAGTTAAGTCAGCGCGCCACACAAGTGGTAATCAAAACCAACACTCGTGATTAAAACAATTTGAATAGATCATGTGGCTCTAGACCTTGCCAACTCACCACCGGAGCAAATCTCCGGTCACCTTCTCAGGCGAGTCTCACCGGACTGGTCCATTCATAACCATCACTAAAATAAAAAAGAAGGACATGAGTTTGAAGTAAAAATGGCACTGAGCACGAATCTGACCTCAATTTATCCTAACTCCAAGTATATTGAGAGATACATGGAGTTAAAATTTGAGGTACATGATCTGAGTTACTTCGATTTAACCTCAAAGCAACTCAATCTTGTTGCCTACATTGGTAGGACTTCAGACAACCAAGGAACCAAGAGAATTATGGAGAATTAAGTGAGAATCGAAGAGATGAAAATTTCTAGAAAATATCTTCAATGCAGGTCAGAATTCACTTGCTCTTGCTTTGATTCGTGCTTGATCTCACTCAAGAAGCTTGCAGAAGTAGATTAGAATCAACCAAAGGCTTTGGATCCCTGGAGTTTTGAATCTCAAAATAGTGAGATTCAAACTCAATTTTCAAAGAAAATTCTCAAGATTATCCTCTCAAATGAAAGGGTTTGGGGTCTTGGAGCAAAGTTGGCGCGAAGGGATCCTCAATTCTGAACCTAGAGGCTTCTATTTATAGCTGAATCACCTGATGCTTGCATGGGCATGTACAAGCCCATGAAGTCACTCCCTTAGGTCCATAATCAAGTGTGAATGAGTCTGAAATCAACTTGGAATGCAAGGCAAATGTGTACAGCTGTTTGAAGTTTTGATTTTTCCAAATGATAATGCCATGTTCAAGCTATGCATAGACCATTCAAATCTTGTCCAAAATGGATGAAATTAGACTTTTTGGAAAGTTTAGATCAAGAGGAACACCTCTTATGTTGAACACTTTTTCATTTGAGACTTGTATCAGGATGCATTTTGAGGTGGAAGTTTGGAAATTTTAACATATCAAATTTTTTTCTAAGTGTCAAGCCATATGTTCACTTATTCCACATTGGTTAAATTTTTATGTAAGCTTAAAATGGGAAAATTGTCTTCATAAAAGTTATATCTATTTCAAATTAATTCAAAATGGTCACAAATTTGACCTCATTTGGATTTGATATGAAGGAGTTATGCATTTTTGAAGTTGAGGAAAATCACTTGTTCAATGGTATTGGTCCAAAATGACCTATAATGTATCCTCATATCACATGCTCATAAAGGTTGAATTAGCTCTTCCTCCAAACATCAAAGTTGAATTAGGAACCTTGAATTTGATTGTGAAACTTGTAATTATTTCATCTCATAAAAATTGAGCAAGTTATGGCCTTGGGAAGTTGACCTCCAAATTAGGGTTTAGACAAAATGACCTATAATCTTTCACCATAAAAAATGATTTTCCAAGCAAAACTAGCTCTAGACGTAAACATGTAAGTTGTTTGGAATGTCATTTATAGTAACTTTTCTCTTGGAATAATTTTCATATGACAAAAATAGTAGGAGATAGGGCCTATAGTAACTTTTCTCTTTGAAGTATATCTTAAAATATTTGATCAATTGTTGAAGAAGCTTATTGAAGAAGTTACACAAGACACCCAGATGAACTAGGGTTTCCACTGCAAAGCAATTCCAAACTCTTGATGATTTGATGATCAAAATATAATGTGAATATCATGGGGGCTCATATACAAGGTCTAAAGCCATTGTAGACCAATTATTAATTGAGCTCTTAGCCATGAGGGTCTTAAACCCTAAATATAAGCTTGATGGATCAAAGGTGATCATGTGCCTTACCTACAAAAGAGTTAGACAAATGCAAAGACATATTTTTGGTATTTTAGTTAGTAAAGATGATAAAATACAAAGTATGATACAATCAAATGGTGCTTGGTGATCTCTCCCAATGCAAACCCAATGAATGAGGGGTAAGGAGGATGCCAAGGTATGATCCCATTGCTAATGCATATGATGAGATAGCATGAGGGATCTTAGGGTCAAAATTCGGGTCTTACATTGACTTGGTACTTAGAAAATTTTCAACTATGTTTGATTTCTCCAAATTCCACCTCAAAATTCATCACGATCCAAGCTCCAAATGGAAAAGTGTACAACATCAAAGTTATTCCCCTTAATGTCACCTTTCCAAAAAAGTCCAAGATCATGGCATTTGGAGCATTCTACAAGGACTTGCGCATGGTTACTAGTCATGGTCCCATTTGGATGATTTTCATGACCAATCTTCAATTATAATTGCACGGCCTCATGTTAAGCTTTCAGCATCATTCAGGCACAATTGTGGACCTTTTCCAATCATTTCATTGGCTTATCACACGCCCATTCAAGCATGCACTAACATTTCTATTTTTGAACAATTTTCGAAAGTGTGTGAAAAGAAACGCAAAACCCTATATATACAGGTACTCTTGCTCAGAATCAAGGACCCTTGGCCCAAGCTTTGAACTGCAATCACCCTCACCTCCATTAAATGATAATCTTGAAGGTTTTCAATTGAAAATCAAGTTTCAACTTCACTTCTGTTTTGAAGTTGAAACTCCAAGAGTCCAAGCCAATTGAGCTTCCCTTTCACTTTCTGCAAGCAATCAGAAGAAAGCCAAGCCAATTGAGATCCAGATCAAGTTTCATCCCTGCCAAGCAGAAGGCGGATTTTCTCAATTTTCTTTTCTTCGAATTTCCCTCAATTCTCAACTTTTTGATTAATTTTTGGTTGGTTGCAGTTCTACCAATGTAGGCAACAAGATTGAGTTGCTTTGAGGTTAAATCGAAGCAACTCATATCATGCACCTCAAATTTCAAATCCATGTATCTTTCAATATACTTGGAATTGGAAGAAATGGAGGCCAGATTCGAGCTCCTGAGCATTTTCTCTTTAAAATAGTGCATTCACTTTTTATTTTAGTGGTAGTTGATGGTGGACCAGTCCGGTGAGGTCCACCGGAGAAGACAATCGGAGCTAGGGCTCCGGTGATATGTTTGCAAGGTTCCAACCCTCTGATCTCATATCCACGTTTTAATCTCAACCCTCCTTTCTAATTACCATTGGTGTGCACGCGTTGACTGAGGTGTTTGGTGAACTCTAGCGCGTGGTCATCAGATTTGCCACCTCAATTAGTGAGGGAGGTCTGACGGCCCTTGTTTTTTTTAATTTTATTTTAATTTCTGATTTTCTATTTAATTCCTTTATTTTGTTTAATTCATATAAATTTCATTTTTAACCCAAAAAATGGGACTTTCACCAAAAATCTTTAAATATTTCCCTCTTTCATATTTTGAGTTAAAACTATTTTTTGGATTAATTTTAATATTTTTCATGAATTAAATGTTTTTGTGCATATTTTTAATTGTTTTTAAATACTTCTGACTTTCCAAAAATCAAGAAATTTTTTGGATAAGGTCCTTTGACCTTGTTTTACCTAGGATAAATCCCCTGGCCATTTATTTGGTGTTTTGAAGGGATTTGAGGTTTTGTCCAAATTAAAATTCATTTTAATTAAATTGATTTTTAATTGAATAAATGTTTAAAAATTATGCTGAGACATTTCTATGGTCTTATGATGTTTGACTTTCTATTTGGGTCTTGGTCATGGTTGATTTGACTTTTGTTTGATCAAAACCATTGGATTTAGGGGATTGATGAAATGTACATTTCATCTCCCAAAATGAATGTATGGTATTGATCAGATGAAATTCCTCTCATGATCAATTTGTGTTTCTATTTCCCATTCGCTCTTCCTCTTCATCCCTATTCTTCCCCAATCCCTCATTGACCAATGAAATCTCTTCATGTCTAATGATTAGTTGATTCATCAATGACCTTGTGTCAGATGAATCAACATGAGCCAGACTGAGATAGGTCATCCCCCCATTTCCTTTAGTGTGTGGTATGTTTTAGGAGTTTGGTTCTTTGTACCAAATCTCTAACGTGCATTAACACCTATATTTTTATTTCCCGGACTCAGATAGTTGTGACTTCTACATAAGTCCAATTACGATTGCTTAACATAGAGTTAAATTTGATCAAGAAGGCTTAGCATTATAGTAAGTGAGATTGTAAGTCTCCCATTCTTCATGGCATTGTGTGGGAACTTGACCTTTTTTCCTTTCATGAGAGCTAGTGGCATACTTATTGATTTATCTAAGCTGGAGCCCTTCTCATGGATTATGCGTTGGTTCAAGGACTCATACTTGTGAATGAATGGTTGAGTATTCTCCAAAGAATGACTTAATTAATTAAAACTCATTATTAACATTTGATTAATCATTAGCTAACTTTTTAATTAATGTTTCTTTCTTTTTAAGTCATTTACTTTATGCACTTTAAATTTTAAGTACCTTTATCATTCATTGCCATTTACATTTCATGCAACTTGTTTATGTTTTAAGTCTTTTACACTTTGCTCATTTGGGTCATATCTTGTGATTATGTATATTGTTTGTGTGTCTTTTGTTTTTCTTGTGGTCTTAGGACCTTAAAACATTTAATAACAACAAAAAACCCTAAAAAGCATTTGGTGGACTATTTCCTTTGATTTGAACTTCTGGACTTAGAACTAGGCAACATTCCCTTTGCTAAAGGACTTGGCCAATGCCAACATTTGAGACTAGACTATCTCTTCTTGTGCCTTCATCTGATGCAAGACCTTTAGTGCCCTTGATTCATCTGCTACTCTGTCTTTGTGCTTAATTGTTATTTTGTTATTATTGTCTATGTCTGATGTTTTGTTCTGAGTTGATCAAGGAATATTCCATCTGATACATTGGAAGACACTGAAGACTGCTAGCTATTGGAATGCTTACTTGGATGTTATGGCTATCTTTATTCGATGTCTTGGTCTTCACATGATACTTGGATATTGCTCATTACTTATTTCTTATTGCTTGTCAAAGTCCAAAGGAAAATGGGTTTCTATATGACATTCTTGTCTGTTGGGTTGCATCTCATTAGTCAGATCTTTTCAACTCATAAACTTTTAATTTTTTCCTAGGGTAGTCTCTTCATCTCCTCCCACTTCTTTAATTTCAAAATCTCCCCCTCTTTTCAAAACCTTTCTTTTCTTGTGATTTCAAACTTATTCATGTTTTAATGATTAGAAACTTTGGCCTTATGCCATTGAATTTTCAAACTTTTTCTTAAATAAAATTTGTAAATAAACTTAACCACATTAACTTAAATTTCAAAAAGACAAAAATAATTAACAACCCCATTCAAAATTTTGGCCTTTTGTGCCTTTTCATCTAAACTTTTGTTAAAATCAATTCATCAACTTCTTTGAAATTTTTACCACGAACTACGGGGGTTTTGGTCCCTCATTTTTATGTTGGTACGTAGGCATAAGACTGAAGGTCTTGTCAAACACAAAAATATAATCAATGAATTATTTTCTCATCCCCTCACTCTATATTTTATCAAACATCATTTATACCAAAAATATATGCACACAAAAAGGGTTCCCTAGGAGTACCTAGGATATTTTGGGTGTTAACACCTTCCCTCTGTATAACCAACCCCCTTACCTGTAATCTCTGGAATTTTATTAGTTTTGATTGGAAAACTTCTTATCTTTGGGGTTTGTTCGTACTTTTCCCTTTTTCTTTGGAAACAATAAAAGCATGGTGGCGACTCTGGTTTTACTGACGTCAAGTTTATCCATAACTTGATGGTCATGAATTTACCTCTACAAGGTAACTAAGGCAAGACGAGTGCCTTCAATGCTCCTAGCATCATTTTCTTCCATCAGAGCCTTCAAGATGGTCACTTCTAACTTTTGTTCAAATATGGCATTTATCCAAAGATGTAAGAGCCACATCAGGCCATAGAGGAGACATTTTGTATTGGTCTCATGGAGGTGTTTCAGTTTGTAAGAAGCGGTACCTAACAATTGGTATTGAGTGGCTAAAAGCAACTTGCCAAGAGATATCGTTCGACCCTTATGGAGTTGAATTGCTAATGGGACATACTTTTTGGCTATATGCAAAGAGCTCGAGCAAAAGAAGTAGTAATAGAGCCAAAGGGTTAGAAATGCAATGTGATCTTGGTCAAAGACCTCTTTTGTTTTGGTCTTATGATGGTCGATAATGTAATTTTTAAAGCTGAATCGTTCGAACACGAACTTATTTACAAGTAAGATATTCCTTATTTTGGGGAGGGGTGTTTATTAAAAAATGTGCGTATGCGTTTCAATGAAATATAGGTCGAGATTTCTTCGAATGTAGAAGGCATGGTAACAGGACAACATGGAAAGAAACTTTTCACCTTCCTAGGGTGTGACTTAGCAGTGGGAAACGAACCTAGAAACACTAAGAGTCTATCAGAAAGGGAGAAGGGAATTAGTACTTGTTTAGCCCATATAGAGATTTTCTCCTTGGATAGTGGTGGTTCAAGTACAAAATCTCTCATATTTTCCTCCTCTGATACCGGAATCGCGAATGCCAGAGGGTTCTCACCAGTAACTGGTATAGAGTTGGTGAAAGTAGCCAGATGGTTATCGCCAGTAAATAAATATATGAGGATAGTATTTATAGAGGAGAGTAAATAGCTAATCATATGACAAATGGCATTCATGTGGAAATAGGATACGGATCCTCTTCCGGAAGTGGAAGAGTTAGTGGGTTGAGTTATGGCCCACTCTCCTAGGAAGTAGGGGCAATGATGGGTTTTGCTGGAAAAAACCATGTTGTGTGGACTTTTGTGAAAAGGTGCAATGATGACGCTGACGTCAGCGAAGTGATCTGAACAATGTCGATAATTTGCTCAAAAAATGCCACATTTCTCCTTTTCGACATACGTGTAGTCGAAAAATGGCATTTAGGGCAATTTGTTACCTCATATTTTTGACATAGGTGAAAAGCGTGAGCATTCAAGGTCGAATCTGGCCATAGTAGAAATTTAAGGTTTTACCCATAGTCGAAGTGGTCATTTTTGACCAGGAAAACACTTAACTTTTGGGGAGAATTCCCTGTCGGAGGAGATTGGTAAACTGGTCGAGAAGTCCACAGAAGACCTTGGTTGAAGCTGAAGACTTAGTGAAATTTGGGGTTATTATATGACGTGGCTCATGTTTTAATCAAAGAAAGTGGATAAGATCATATGGTTATTTGAGAACATGTGGAAACCTGTCAAAGACTAAGGTTGCATGAAGTCGAAGATGTGGCAAGTTTTGTTGAGTCGAGTGTTGTAGACGGTTACGTTAGGACTAGGATATAAGTAGTGTTAGTTTATAGTTTTAGGGGTCCGCAATTTCACACAAATTCTACAAACTCGAAGTATATAAGTGTTTAGTGAGAAAAGAGTAATCTGAAAATTTATATATTTACGTTCCACTTCACAAATTAAATTCTATATTTTTAGGTCATTTACTGCATTGTAAGTTATTTTCAAGTTCTTTTTATTTTCGACTTTAATGTCAAATGTGTTTCAAACTCATAATTTTTGCATAATCTGTCCTGAGATATTTTCGAGTTTAATCCCTTAAGTAAAATCAAACTTGTCTTTATTTACCAAATTTCACCGTAAACACAACCGTAGTGAAATTAACCTGGAGTGAAATGGTTCGAATCCCAACACCAACAATTTTCCGTTTATCGTGAAATAATGGGCTTGACCTTGTTTATCACCACGATTTTTATAATCAATCGTGGTGTAAGCTGCAATCATTTCATCACGGTTCATATTCTCAACCATGGTGAAAGGTGTTACTTATTTATATATAAGAGAAATTATATCTCACTTCAGTACATTATATATGTCTCTGTCAAAACAAAACCCTAACATCTCTTTCATTCGTCTCTCTCTCTCTCTCTCTCTCAAAATATGAATCTAACATCTCTATCACCCGTCTCTCTCGTATGGAAACCCCAAACTTATACAGCCAACTTGTATTCTTTGAAGGATGCCTTTATTACATCAAATCTTAGCAAATATCTACTTTACAGGTTCGTCTTCACTATAGTTTATGTTTCAAAATCTGTTTATGTATTATTGATTATGTTTCAATAGCTTGTTTCATAATGTTTAAACTTTCTACTTGTTTTGACTTGTAGGTAGGGATGTTTGTTTCAATAACAAAGACGAAGCTAAAGGGAGCGTTGCAAACTTGTGTGAAAGAAACAGAATGACATCCATTCAAAATAGACACAAGTTTGCAGCTTTAACTTCAACTTCATCCTTCTTTCAATGTGGATACCATTATGGGACATGTATGTTCTGAAACATTCTTTGAGTTGATATGTTTGTTGTATTGTGTATGTTGTTTATGGTTTGTTATTGATGAATGTTGTTGCTAACGTTTGTTTAAAAGATAAGTTTATTATATCTTATGTGGTTTGAGTATTTTTCCAATTCTTTACTAAATATATAACTTTTCATATTGCATTAACAAATTATAATATGATAGATAAAATTATATTAGAAAACAAGCAAACGTTCAATTCTAGACAAGAATTATTCAACTCATTATCTGCATATTATTCTTTAACTGTTAGAACTTTATTTAATACTTATAGTTCTTCAATCTCCCCTCTCTCCACCTCTAATTTTGTTTTCAAAATAAATAATATTTTACAAAATGAGGTAGAGGTGAAGGAAGCGGCGGTTGAAAAACTATGATCATTAAACAAATTTCTAACTATTAAAAAGAAAAATGCGGACAAGGAGTTGAAGAACTCTTGTCTAGCATTGAATGTAAATTTTTTCTTCTAATATAACTTAATTTGTCATATTATATTGTTCTTAATTCGATTGAAAGGTTATATGTTTAGTGAGCATTAGTGAAATAAGCATTTCACATGATTTATAATAAAATCAGTGTATATATCGCAAGGGTAGTTTATACTAACCGTTGTTAAATGTGATGTATTAAATAATATCACAACGGTTGATTAAATTAACTCTTATGGTAGGTAACACACTACATAGTTTATAATCACGATCGTTCGACTGTGATGGAAAATATCATACATACAATCACACCTTATCTCACAACGGTTGGTCCGACATGCCGGTATCCCTTTTTTCAACCGTAATGATAGGTAAAAGACATTTGTAATTTCGAGATAGATCAAATCTCAATTGATTATACAAGATTTCTATAAAAAAAATGGTATATCTACTAATATTCCTTACTTAGATTTTTTTAAAAGAAAGTAGTTCCTCTCAACCACAACAAGTGGAAGAATATCAAAGTTGAGAGTTCAGACACTTCATCATCTCCAACAATTCAACGATACAGTCGAGAGTAACTTCAATCGATGACTCACCCATGTGAAACCTACATTCATATCGAGACTAATTAAATTTAAAATTTATTATGCATCATATAAATAAATAATTAAATTATAAAATTAAATTTTTTGTATATTAATTAATTTAATACAATAAACAAATAAAATATTTGTTTTAAAGAAAGGTTATTACTTTTTTTAATAAAGAGAATTTATTAAATAAAAAAAGAAAAAATAAATTGAATGAGAACATAAAATATAACCTATTAAAAAATTAACAAAAATATAGTTGAACATGTCAAATACATCTCTAAATAAAACTTTGAAAAAGAAAAAGTATGAGCGAATTGGCTAAAATGTTTGCGCTTTATTATATTTTTTCTTCCAAAAATAAGTTATTTGGAAATGTAGTTTTCAAACTAGAATATAAGGGCTATTCTTTGTCATTCAAAATAAACAAATTAGATATTCTTTTCAGAAAAAGGATATAGAAAAAAATGTTTATTTTAAAGAATAAAAGAACGTTTTACATATTTTTTATTAAAACAATAAATTGAAAGAGAGTGATTTCAATGCATTTTAGAAAAATAAATTATAATAAATATGCAAACGCTTTTAAACAATGGCGTTAGCTTATAAATTTCATGAATAAATTCATGAGACCAATAGTAATAATAAAAAAAATAAAGAAAACACTATAAAAATTAATTTATCATAGTAAAGCTTTTCATTTCATTAATTCATAACTACTTTATTTGTGTGAATTTTTTTCACACAAATCGATTAATATTAGTGTCGGCCGCTACTATTTAAATAAATAAATACATAAAACAATAAAAAAGATGGAGGCAATGATAAAATTAAATAGAAAACAACAAATTACATGTTTGAGAATTAGCGTCGGTCGTCATCGCCGCTAATATTTCAATAAGTAAAAAATAAATAAATTATAAAATTATAAAATTAAATTTTTGTATATTAATTAATTTAAAATAACAAGTAAAATAAATAATTTTTTTTAAAAAATTATTACTTTTTTTAATGAAGAGAACTTATTGAATAAAAAAAAATAGAATGAGAACGTAAAATACAACCTATTAAAAGATAAACAATGATAAAGTTGAACATGTTGAATATATCTCTAAATAAAATTTTAAAAAAGAAGTATTAGCGAAGAAGCTAAAATGTTTTCGCTTTATCATTCTTTTTTCTTAAAAAAAATAAGAAAATAGATTAATATTAGTGTCGGCTTCCACCATCACTATTATGTAAATAGATGAATACCTAAAATAATAAAAAAGATAGAGGCATGGGGAAATAAAATTCGTTCTCACCAATAGATTATCATCAACGCCGGTTATGACCTCCGTTAATATAAAAAAAATATAAATGATAGAAAATAACAAATTACATGCTTGAGAATTAGCGTCGATGGAGCGACGCAAATGTAAATATAAATAAATAAATATTTTGTGTCAGTTTGTAGCAATATAAATAAAAAAAACTAAATGAAAAGCTAAATAAATAAATAAAGTAGTGGCTGTGTAAGTTGACACTATATTTAAAATTACTAAAAATATTAAGAAAATAATTTAACCTTTTAGCGTGCATTTTTGGGGACATAAGTCCGACGCTATTAGCGTCAAAATCTTGACCAACACTAAACATTTGCGGCTAAAACATTTTTTCCTGGTAGTATGTCAAAGGCCTAAGGGGAAAGGTATCCATTTTCTATGACACTCTATATTACCTCACCATCTTAGTTGAGATAAAAACCTTATTGCAACTGAGATAAAATCTTATATTCATTAGTGGGAGGTCTCATTTCTACATCTTTCATCTATTTGTCATTGGCATATACAGCTAAGTCCTTTCTTGTTGGGGTAACTCGTGGTTATGTCTTGAAGGACATGCTCGTTTATCAATATTAGATTATTAATAAACAATACAAAAAATATTGTTATGTTATTTTAAATATGGATAATATTGTTGAGCAAGAGGTGATAATATGTATTGATTTTTAAAGTGAGCATAAATGGCCATTTGATATGAATGTAGTCATAATAATTGCAACATGAAACACCAATACTCTTTATCATTGATATTTCTACTATTTTAATATTTTTTTTCTTTTCATGGATAGAAAACCTTTTCAAATAAATAACTCTTTTTATACTTAGAATAATAATCATTACAAATATATTATATTTCTCATTTCTCGGGGAGTCGATAATATTACTCACTACATTATGATTTTTTTGGCATAATTATTAAAATAGTTTTGATTTAAATATCACAAAAGGAAGCTAACACCTTCTTAAACCACAATTCCACCAACCAAAATATAACTTCTAAACACCAAAAGAGCATTTCTTATTTTTTTCAAACCCAACTCATTAACCTAACTTCAACTATCCAAATTCCAAACAAATTTAAATTTTTTTACTCAAATAACCCATTTTTTCAAAAAAAATAATCCAAAATAACATACTTTGAAGAGCTGATGTCAAATGAATTGGCGTTTGCTCTCTAAGTTAAAGAGGTGGCGCCAATTGAATTGGCTAATACAATAAATAAATAAAATATTTGTTTTAAAGAAAGTTTATTACTTTTTTTAATAAAGAGAATTTATTAAATAAAAAAAGAAAAAATAAATTGAATGAGAACATAAAACATAACCTATTAAAAAATTAACAAAAATATAGTTGAACATGTCAAATACATCTCTAAATAAAACTTTGAAAAAGAAAAAGTATGAGCGAATTGGCTAAAATGTTTGCGCTTTATTATATTTTTTCTTCCAAAAATAAGTTATTTGGAAATGTAGTTTTCAAACTAGAATATAAGGGCTATTCTTTGTCATTCAAAATAAACAAATTAGATATTCTTTTCAGAAAAAGGATATAGAAAAAAAAATTATTTTAAAGAATAAAAGAACGTTTTGTATATATTTTGTTAAAACAATAAATTGAAAGAGAGTGATTTCAATGCATTTTAGAAAAATAAATCATAATAAATATGTAAATGCTTTTAAACAATGGCGTTAGCTTAAAAATTTCATACATTTTCTCAACAGTTTTTCTCATTGCTCTCTAAATTAGTTTTTTACGAACTATATTTACATGAATAAATTCATGAGACCAATAGTAATAATAAAAAAATAAAGAAAACACTATAAAAATTAATTTATCATAGTAAAGCTTTTCATTTCATTAATTCATAACTACTTTATTTGTGTGAAATTTTTTCACACAAATTGATTAATATTAGTGTCGGCCTACACCGCTACTATTTAAATAAATAAATACATAAAACAATAAAAAAGATGGAGGCAAACCAAAATCATGGGGAAAATGAAATTCATTCTCACCAATAGATTATCATCAACGTCGGTTATGACCTTCTTTAATATAAGAAAGATATAAATGATAGAAAATAACAAATTACATGCTTGAGAATTAGCGTCGATGGAGCGACACAAATGTAAATATAAATAAATAGATATTTTGTGTCAGTTTGTAGCAATATAAATAAAAAACTAAATGAAAAGCTAAATAAATAAATTAAGTAGCGGCTGTATAAGTTGACACTATATTTAAAATTACTAAAAATATTAAGAAAATAATTTAACCTTTTAGCGTGCATTTTTGGGGACATAAGTTCGACGATATTAGCGTCAAAATCTTGACCAACACTAAACATTTGCGGCTAAAACATTTTTTCCTGGTAGTGTGTCAAAGGCCTAAGGGGAAAGGTATCCATTTTCTATGACACTCTATATTACCTCACCATCTTAATTGAGATAAAAACCTTATTACAACTTAGATAAAATCTTATATTCATAGTAGTGGGAGGTCTCATTTCTACATCTTTCATCTATTTGTCATTGGCATATGCAGCTAAGTCCTTTTTTGTTGGGGTAAAATTTGTGCATTATTATACATATTTGATATTTTGTCTTATTCTTAATGTATGTTATATATGTATTACACTTATTGATCTATAAGATGGGAGAGTCTCATAAGTCTAGACTAAGGGTTGTGGAGTCTTATAAGTCTAGACTAAGGGTAACTCGTGGTTATGTCTTGAAGGACATGCTCGTTTATCAATATTAAATTATTAATAAACAATACAAAAGATATTGTTATGTTATTTTAAATATGGATAATATTGTTGAACAAGAGGTGATAATATGTATTGATTTTTAAAGTGAGCATAAATGGTCATTTGATATGAATGTAGTCATAATAATTGCAACATGAACAGAAAACCTTTTCTACTATTTTAATATATTTTTTTCTTTTCATGGATAGAAAACCTTTTCAAATAAATAACTCTTTTTATACTTAGAATAATAATCATTATAAATATATTATATTTCTCATTTCTCGTGGAGTCGATAATATTACTCACTACATTATGATTTTTTTGGCATAATTATTAAAATAGTTTTTATTTAAATATCACAAAAGGAAGCTAACACCTTCTTAAACCACAATTCCACCAACCAAAATATAACTTCCAAACACCAAAACAATATTTCTTATTTTTTTCAAACCCAATTCATTAACCTAACTTCAACTATCCAAATTCCAAACAAACTTAGAAATTTTTACTCAAATAACCCATTTTTTCAACAAAAAAACCAAAATAACACACTTTGAAGAACTGATGCCAGATGAATTGTCGTTTGCTCTCTAAGTTAAAGAGATGGCGCCAATTGGATTGACTTATGCATCCAGTGTTGTCAATCCAATTGGCGTCTGTGTGTTAGGTTTAAGAGGAGACGCCAATTGATCTGATACCTATATGTGTTGTGTGTTTTTTTTTTTGAAAAATAATGTATATTTTATATAAAAGTTGAAATCGGATCAATTGGTATTAATATTAATATGCGTTTACATACGAATACCAAAAAGACTAATGTCGTTGACCGGGATGACTTAACTGACATTCGGTACCACATCCCCTAATTACCTAAACGTGTGACCCTAACCCACGTTGATGATTCACCCCAGGTGTTTGAGGATTTGAGGATCCAAGAACATCACCACCATCTGCAGGAGTTCCCTAAGATATTCAGTCAAATTCACGTAGTCCTGTGTATGCAATTAAGTGCTACCGCGATAGCTGAGTTCGTGACCCATGCTAGAGTAGTTGGGTTATGTTGAGTTATTGGAGGGAGAGCAGGACGACTGAAGGGAGGCATTGATGTGAATGGTGCGTCGAGGAAAGGTTGAAATGATTATTGTGGTGTTTGGTAGTCATATGGTTGTTGCATGTTTTGGTTTTGTGATGTTTGACCTTCTTGGCTATAGTAGGAGGAAGGATGGTTGGTGTTAAATGATCATTGAGTGTTTTGGCTAAGGCGGCTATGATAGGGTTATATGTTCGGTGCATAGCGATGTTGGGCGTCTTGATGATGATCTACTTGTTGGTGATGATACGGGGTATGCTCTTGGTATTGTGGTTGAGTGTTTGACATGTTAAGGTTGTAGGTTTTTCCGTTTGTGGACCGAAAATTTTGATTGGTAGGGGGTTGTGAGTAACCAGTTTAGTAATTTTTTTCGGAGTTAGATGTTGAACCTTCTTGTGTGTAAGTTATCTGGCGTGGGTCGTATAGGTACATATCCTCGACGAGGAACTCAAATCCAACTGATATGTACCAAGCCATATAATTACGAGTTGTTTTTTCTTCAATTGGCATCACAACGTCAGCTAAGGCATGGTCTTGTCGATGCTTCCAGTTTCAACTCTTAGATCTAGCGAAGCTTTGCCAAGGGTTAAAGTTCCATTGGTCATTAACTTTTCGTAGATGCCATTCTTTGAGGTTTGTCGGGGGATCTGGGATATGTTGAAGCATACCGAACTTCAATTTAATACGATCACTATGGTGCATCTCCACGGTGATGAATCTTATGATTGGTGTGCATGCAGTCAAAATGGATGCATCTTGTTCGTTGATTTCATGGTCATGATCCAAGCTTAGATATGGACGCCAAATGAATTGAAATGTGAAAGTATATTAAATTATGTCTATTTATAATGAAAAACATGCACTAGTGTACATGCATGAAATACATCCTAGCTCTAGTCCAATTGGCGAGCACATGTATATTTTAAATGTTAACGCCATCTCAATTGTCGCCTTCCTAGTTGTCTAGCTGCATGGTTGTCTCGTGGAAGGTCTTGCATGCTTAGTCTTTTCACAAGGCTGCATGGCTAATGCATGCAGCGGATAATCTCGAGGGCATGCAAAGAAGGTGTCAATAATGTCTTTCCCATTGCCTTTTCTCCGGTTGAAGGTGAAATCGCTAGTGGTTGGGGTTTTTCCTTAGTTATCTCAGAAACATGTCTCTCCACAAGCCAATATTTGTTTGATTTCAGATAAACATGCTACTATTGAGAGTGCTTATAATAACCATGATAACGAATGGCATAATCATCCTTCTACCCATATCTATTTCATTAGACATATCACACAAAACTTCATGCGTGCAATCAAAGACAAAAACCTTTGCAAAAAAGTGGAGAATCCAGGGTATGCTCTAACTCATCCATCATTTCAATATTACCGTGACGAAATTATATTGTCAAATGTAGATATAGGACGGTGGATGGATAACATACCATTAGAGAAATGGACAAGGGCATTTGACAGAGGATGTCGATGGGGTCACATGACAACAAACCTTGTGGAATGCATGAACAGCGTCTTCAAAGGCATTAGAAATCCACAAATAGCCGCATTGGTGAGAACAAACTATTTTAGGTTGGCATCGACCTTCGCAATCAGAGGCGAAAGATGGAGTGCAGTGCTAATGTCAGTTTATGAAGGAGAATAGCGATCCAAAATGCAGTGGAAATTAAATTTTCCTCCTTTAGTGATCCTTACGAATGAGCATGATTAGTGATAGAATCGTTACCTCTTGTGGCGATTGAAACCTTTGATGCATATCTAAGGAGTGATCACGAGCGTTGAATGGTGACAACGCCTCTAATTAGTCCACACGAACGGATTCCTTCAATCTCAGTGCTAGCTGCTACGAGTGAAGGCGTTGAGTGAGAGAGAGAGAGAGAGAAATGAAATTCCAACTGAACAAATGCTCCGGCACAAGGGTTCTATTTATAGAACCACTTGTGTGGGCTTTAAGCTAAAAAGTCCACTTAAGTGTATGTAGCCCATATCTTATGATATACCAAAATCACTTAAGCATGTGGTACCTTACCATATTTCATATTCTACTTAAGTGCATCGTACCTTACGATGTTCTACAATTCACTTAAGTGCAGCGTACCTTACGGTGTTCCTTATTTACTCTATCTCTCATCAATCCGTCCTTTTGTGTGTGACCCTGTAGGTTCTCGCGACATTGGTAATTATATTAAATTACGTATTTAACATAATAAACAGTGAGCGGTATCTAGCAATACATCACTGCTACCCAAGACACGAAAGTGTAATGTGATATGACAAATCCTTTTGTGATAATACTTATATGTACAATTACCCTTTTGCCCTTATGTCTATATTGAACACAAGGCATATACCGTGTCATCCTTGTCCATTTCAATATTGGGCCCTTAGACATTTATCCTGTTACGCAGGATGGAAAAATTCCATCTAGGTCATTCATGTCCCTCAGCATGCTTCGTGGAGTACCCATCAACTATTTTTATGGTCATCCAATTACGGGCAACGTTTGATCAGCAATAAGGCACTCGACTCTACATCTATGGTCCATAGTGATTTCAGGTCGAAGGGTAGTATACACCACTATCACCATAAGAATAACTTATGACATTTTTCATAATATTCTATATAGTATTCTCATAGCGGGTCAATCCAGTATAAATATTACTCTTAATATTCATACCTCACTACGCCAAATAAGGGATAAGAGGGCGCTTTTTTTGGCCTATAACAGCGCTTTAAAGCGCCCTCTAATCTGGCGCTGGCATAGGTAAAGACAACGCTTTTTTTCCTGGTGAAAGCGCTCTCTAAAGTGGCTCTTTAAGCCCTTTAAAGGCCACTTTAGAGGGCGCTTTTTAAAGAAAGCGCCCTCTAAAGTGGAAACTTTTAAGGGTTTAGAGGGCGCTTTTACTGGAAAACGCCCTCTAAAGTGGAAACTTTTAAGGGTTTAAAGGACGCTTTTACTGGAAAGCGCCCTCTAAAGTGGAAATTTAAAGGGTTTAGAGGGCGCTTATTTTGGAAAGCGCCCTCTAAAGTGGGTGGTTATTTAAATTTTTTTTTTTAAAAAGCGCTATATTTTTTTATTTATTTTAGACAACCTGTATATTGAAGCAGTACACCTAAAACTGTATAATTTGAAGCCCTTTTTCACACATTGCATTCAACAAGCCTTATATACAACAATCCATACATATACAACAATCCACTGATATATAATCGTTTAACTTCTAAAGATTCTAAATATACAACCAATTCATAACTTAAAAAGAAATAAAACTAAGTAGCAAAAGCATCTCTGAGATGTATGTTTTTTTGCTAGCCGCAGTCTTCTTAGCAACAACCTCTTTTTGTTCAATATCAATAGCATGAACCTAAAATATCATAAAATTAGTTAGGTGAAGTATAAGATCAAGAATTAACATCTCCATCTAAACAAATATCAATTGATACTTTCAAATATCCAGCATCATCATCTACGCGAATGAGGCTTGACGACAATGGAACATCTCCATCTAAACAAATATCAATTGATACTTTCAAGTATCCCTTGCCCCTTGCACGAATGATTGACTTCATAATAGCCATTTTACCTGTAATAAAGAAAACAATTAAAATCAGATGACAAATATAAAAATAATTAAAATCATAAAAGCCATTTTACCTGTAATAAAGAAAATAATTAAAATCATTTGACCTGTACCTTTTTCACTAAGTTCTCTTTCTTTTCTTGGTTGGAATATGTTCTACATGTCTCTTAACAACACGGACGGTTGGATTGATCCAAATACCCTCATTATGATCATTTCTAATATATGAATCATTTGATATAATATTCTCATCTTGATCATTTCTGGTAAACGATTCAATCTCAACATCAATATCACCTTGATCTCCAGTGTTTTCATCAATTACTTTGTTGGAAAAAAGAACTATAGACCATTTCGTACTTTTCGGATCATTGACATAGAACACTTGTCTAGCTTGAGAGGCTAGAATAAAAGACTCATCTTTGTATCCCACCCTATTAAGATCCACTTGCAAAAATCCTGACTTATCCATTCGAATGCCGTTATTATTTTCAACCCACTTGCAACCAAATATAGGAATCTGAAACTTCTCATAATCAAACACCCAAATGCGCTCGATAACACCAAAATACGACAGATTTGCAAATTTGGGGTTTAAGTCCTTCACACTTGATATGTGCATTGCTTCAGCTACCACGGTGACACCACTATTCTGCATAGTACTTTTATCATCTTGTTCTTTGGTATAAAATGTGTATCCATTAATCGCGTATGCGCTATAAGAAAAAACATGGAAACTTGGACCATATGCTAAGCATCTCAACCTTTCTGTTATTGAAGCGGGATCTGAATAATACTTTGAATAAATATGATCCTTAAACCAAGGTATAAAACATCGATTGTGCTCTCGTACTATCCAATTTTCATTTCTATTGGGATTTAAACCTCAGAGAACATCCTTGTGAATTTCAACATACGGCTCAACCTCATTCTCATTGTGCAGAACATACAAATGCACTTGATCCCGTTCGACCCTTGATACTGCCACGATTTTATTTCCAATTAGATTTTTTCCTTCTTTCTTTTCGACAAGCTGAGACTTGGGGAGTCCGATTGACTGAACATTAGACAAATATTCAGTACAAAACTTAATCGCTTCTTCAACAATGTATCTTTCAACCATACAACCTTCTGGTCGACTTCGGTTCTTCACGTACCCTTTTAATATTTTCATATAACGTTCAACAGGGTACATCCATCTCATATAAGCTGGTCCACACAATTGTGTCTCTTTCACAAGATGAACAACTAGATGTACCATTATGTCAAAAAATGATGGAGGAAAAAACATTTCAAGCTCACACAAAGTAATAACGATTTCTTTTTGCAACATTGGTAAGATCGCAGGATCGATCACCTTACTGCAAATTGACTTGAAGAAAGAACACAACTTAGTTATAGAGCTTCTTACTTTTTCTGGAAGAATAGAACGTATACCTATTGGGAGAAAATGTTCCATTATAACATGGCAATCATGGGTCTTTAAACTCTTTAACTTGAGGTCTTTCATAGACACAAGTCTTCTAATATCTGAAGAGTACCCTTCTGGAACTTTAACTTCACTTAGAAACTTACACAATGTTTTTTTCTCCTTTCTAGATAGAGTATAAGCAGCAGGCGGTAGATATGTTCGTTTTCCTTTCTTCAAGGGTCCTAATTCAGTTCTTATTCCCATCGCTATCAAGTCCTTTCTTGCCTTAAGGCCATCCTTAGACTTTCCTTGTATATTGAGTAACGTGCCAATAACACTTTCAAATACATTTTTTTCAATATGCATAACATCAAGAAAATGTCTCACATACAAGGACTTCCAATACGACAATTCAAAAAAAACTGACCTCTTCTTCCACCCACTTTTGACAAGTGTGTGGGCAAAAGGCTTGCCAAACTGAGTATCCAAATCTTTCACCTTTTCAAAAATTTGATCACCCGTCAATATAGGTGGAGCTCTGCCTTGTTCTGTCTCTCCATTGAACGCCTTTCTCCATCCACGGTAGTGATGATTTGAATTTAAGAATCTCCGATGACCGAGAAAGATATTCTTCTGACCAAACTCCAAGCGCTTCCAATCTGTTTTATCTTCACAAATAGGACACACACATTGACCTTTTATGCTATACCCTGATAGATTTCCGTATGCTGGAAAATCATTAATTGTGCCAAACAACATCGCCCTCAAGTTGAAACTTTCTTTCCTATATCCATCATAAACCTCCACACCGGTCTCCCACAAAATCTTTAAATCTTCGATTAAGGGCTTCAAGTACACGTTTATGTCATTCCCTGGTTGTTTAGGTCCAGAAATCAACATAGACAACATCATGTACTTACGCTTCATACATAGCCATGGAGGTAGGTTATAAATCATAATAATCACAGGCCATGTACTGTGTGAGATACTCTGGATACCGTGTGGGTTCATTCCATCAGTAGATAATGCCAAGCGAAGGTTTCTTGATTCTTCTCCAAATTCAGGATAATCATTATCAATTTTCAACCACTGTGGTGAATCTGCCGGATATCGATACTTTCCATCTATAATTCTTTCATCTGCATGCCAGGTCAAGTGTCTTGAATCGGTTTCACTATGAAACATGCGTCTAAATCTCGGAATAACAGGAAAATACCACAAGACTTTTGCTGGAGACAACTTGTTCTTATATCGCGAGACACCGCATTTAGGACACTCATTTAACGATGCATACTCATTTCGAAACAAAACGCAATCGTTTGGACATGCATGTATCTTATCATAGCTCATGCCAATAGAGCACAACATCTTTTTGGTCTCATATGTTTGATTGGGAAGAACATTATCCTCAGGAAGCATATCTTTCAAAAGGGCTAATAACTCTGTGAAACTTTTATCCGACCATCCATTGCCCGCCTTTAAGTTGTACAACTTTAATACCGCAGACAATCTTGTGAATTTAGTGCAACCATCATACAAAGGTTTCTCTGCATCACTTACCAACCTCTCAAACATTTCGGGACAATCCTTAAGATCTCCTTCAAGTGCTTCTGCAATCTCTTCAACTCGATCACAATCGTATGTATCTGCGCCACTATAGTTTGAGGCATAGGTCGTACTATCCCCCGGTTCAACATTCTCGTTACTTTTCTCACCATGCAAATTCCAACATGTATAACTTCGATCAATTCCATGCCTCATTAGATGTGATGTCAACTGAACTGCGACAACCCGTTTCCCATAACAACAACCCAAGCAAGGACATATCATTCTACTAGGGTCTTCGGCGTGCGCAACGGCAAACTTAACGAATTCTGATACCCCATTCTCGTACTCTCTCGACAATAGATTGGAAGACATCCATGTATTATCCATTACTAATTAGAATAAACAAAAAACAATTTCAGAAGAGAAACCAAAAATGGGATGAGACAAAACAATTTCGCTTTATTGAGTTAGTCTCTGTGCAGGGCATTCATGTCTCCAACAACAACCCAAAACCAAAACAATTTTGGTTTATTGAGTTAGTTTCTCAACATTTTCAGATATCTCTGACTTCAATAGCATGAGAATGTATGAACCATGCATTAAGCATTAGTGGTATGCACTAATTTGTAGCATAGTTATATATCATCATATAGTTTTTACAAAAGATAAACATTGACTAGAAAATATATATGTAGAATTGTATAATGGTCTAACTGAAAGCTAACAGAAGAATAGTCGACTCTAATTTACTCTATCAAATAACATCCATACCTAAACTTCTTAAGTTACTAGCTACGCTATGTATGCTAGAATAAATACACTCATAAGCTGCATAGTGTACCTTTGATTGGTAGAAGGTGTTTTAGATATTGCTGCCTCCTTTTTCTACATCGAGAAACAAATGGAACAGTTGGTGAAATTTAACCCATAATGCCTAGTCTCCATTGCTAGCATTGCAACACAATAATTATTGTTGAGAATACTCAATAAATGTATGAACCAAGAAAAATGAAACCAAAAATGAACAATAGCGAACGTCAGAAGAGAAACCAAGTAATATGAAGATTAGAAAAATACCTATGGTGTCAAAATCGAACAGCTAACAACGAATTAATAGAAGGAGGAAACATCGTAGATCTAACAGAGGTGGAAGGAGAACGCCTTAGAAGTAGCGAAAATCGTAGCAGTGAGAACCCTAACGTGAAAAAGAACGAAAATAACAGAGAGTGAAATAACAAAACGCGCAGTATGTTATAATTTTAATGTTTACTAAAGGGGACCTTAGAGGGCGCTTGTGGAAAAAAAGCGCCCTCTAAAGGGGGCCTAAGAGGGCGCTTATGAAAGCGCTCTCTAAGGCTTTCCAAAAGCGCTTTATAAACTGGAAATGCACATGGACTTATAGAGCGCTTTTTTAAAAGCGCCCTCTAAGGGTAACCTTAGAGGGAGCTTTCTAAAAAGCGCCCTGTATTGTTGTCCCTCTATCTCCTCCTTATTTTTTCGCTTCACCTTAGAGGGCGCTTTATTACAAAAGCGCCCTCTAAAGTGCGCTGTCTATTCCAGTTGTTCGCTCCTTATTTTTTCGCTTCACTTTAGAGTGCGGTTTTGTAATAAAGCGCCCTCTAAGGTGCGCTGTCTATTCCAGTTTTTGGCGTAGTGCCTATGTTTAAGACTTGATAACTCCTTATCCATGATCCATGAGATGTGATCATTAGTCTGTATACATAATAGTCTTAATGCTTTAAAGTTATCCCACTTTACAATAAAGCTCGACTACAGAGACTTTAAGAATAATGTCCTTATGTTTAATGGAATCTCATGATTAAGTCACACTTGATACATTAAATGGACTAGCTATTCTAGGGACTTTATTAAACAAACATAATAATGAAAAATCCTTTTATTCTTAATAAATAATTCGATATAAGTACCAAAAGTATTGGCCTCTAGGGCTTACACCAACAAATTACTCAGTAAATGTTGTATGAAAGTGATGAAAGAGGAAACTATCAAAGCTAGCACACACGCAGTTACAATCTTTGACTGTCATAGGAAAAATTTAAGTGTGTAGGAAACAATGAACCATAATGAGGGGAGGCCAAATTTATTCTATGCTGTCAAACTAAACAGAAGTTGGTGCGACTGTGGCAAGTTCCAGGCCTTCCGTATTCCTTGCTCCCATGTCATTGTGGCATGCGCACATACTCGCCAGAATGCTTAAAGCCATCTATCCGATGTTTACAAGGCCATAACCGTCATGAATGTCTATAACAAAAGCTTCTCAGTGCTAGAAATGGAGGAATATTGACCTCCATATCAAGGGGACATAGTTTGACACAATGATGAGTTGCGAAGAAAGAAAAAGGGACGGCAAAAAATCGTCAGAAATATAAATCACAAACTTACCTTACATGAAGAACAAAAATTTAAACCTCACAAGTCATGATAATGTTTCTGAGAATTTCCTACAACATTTTAACGAATAAATGGTGTGCATATACGAAACTAAAATAAAGCAAACTAAAACTAAAAATAAGGATCGTAACACCTAAACGATCATGCTGAGTAGAGTGAGCAGACCTATCAGGACTCAAATTTTGGCAAGAGCTAAGTTGTGTCTTCCTTTGCAAGGCATGGTATCATATCGAATAAGAAAAACAAAAAATTTAAACACGGAAGAAAGATGGAAAATTAGAGAGAGGCAGACAACTTAAATGCTAAATTTTATTGTAGCCCATGAAGCCCGGACTCGGATACGGACATGGGACACGACATGGACACGAGGATCCCGTTAATGTAAAAATCATAGGACACGGGCACGGCTATATATATATATATATATATATATATATATATATATATATATATATATATATATATATATATATATATATATATATATATATATATATATATATATATATATATATATATATATATATATATATATATATATATATATATATATATATATATATATATATATATAATATAATTTATGGGCAAAATTTGTAGAGTTTAAAATAAGAAGCAAAATTTAAGTTTATTTAAGATAAAACAATAAAAAATTCTTTCAACACTTTCAAACAAATTCCAAACATGATCATTGATATTCATAGATACCTTGTGAAAATCAAAGCAGTGGTGTGCAAAGATGAAAATAATCGGAGAAGATAAAAGAATTTTGTGGAGACAAAAGCAGTCAAATATAAAAAAATACGGAATCCTAATTGTGTTGTTTTTATAGCAAAGAAGTGAAATATGAAAGCTAAAAAACCTATTTATTTTTTAAATTTTGAAAAAATTTGAGTAGGATATTTTTTTAAACAAAAAATTCTGGAATTTTCTGAATTGGACTATGTCCTTTATTTGAAATAAGGTATCGTATCCGTGTCTGCATCAATTAATTTTTTTTTGTTGGATACTTCAAAAACGTGTTTGATACGTGTCGTACGTGTGTCAGTGTCTGACACGGCGACACACTATGTGAATGACGTGTCAGAGCTTCATAGATTATAGCCAAAATATGCTCAACATCTATGAAGCTCGGTCTCGGACACGGACACGAGGATCCCGCTAATGTAAAAATCATAGGTGTGGACACGGCTATATATATTTTATATATTAATATAATAATGCAATTTATGGGTAAAAATTATTGAGTTTAAAATGAGAAGTAAAATTTATGTCTATTTAAGATAAAATAATCAAAAAAAAATTCTAACACTTTCAAACAAATTTCAAACATGATAATTGATATTCATAGATACCTTGTGAAAACCAAAACAATAGTGTTCAAATATGAAAATATTCAGAGAAGATAAAAGAACTTTGTGGAGACAATAGCAGTCAAATATAAAAAAATAAGGAATCTTAATTGTGTTATTTTTTTAGTAAAGAAGTGGAATATGAGAGCTAAAAAATCTATTTATTTTTTTAATTTTGAAAAATTTTGAGTAGGACTTTTTTTAAAACAAAAAATTCTAGAATTTTCTGAATTGGACCGTGTCCTTTATTTGAAATAATGTGTTGTATCCGTGTCCACAACAATTAATTTTTTCCGTTGGATACTTCAAAAAACGTGTCTGATACATACGCGTGTCGGTGTTCGACACGATGACATACTGTGTGAATGGCGTGTCAGAGCTTCATAGTCAACATATTTGCTTTAGAGCAACTTGAAAATCATTTAAAGGGTTATTGCTTCTTTCTTCAAAAAGACTACAATAAGAATTACCCATACACATGAGATAATGACAACATATAGTTTAAGAAAGGAGCCATAGAACTCTCCTTAATAAATACGTGAAGCGAAAAAAGAAAAAGGGAATTGAAGAGAAAAGAAAAAGTTGGTTAGAATAATTTACAACGGCAGAAATACACTGCAAAATACTATTTTAATATTCTCAACTATATTTTTTCCTAACATATCAATTTTAATTCCACCACAAAATCTGCAAACATCAAAACAAATCCAAAATCATTCTAGATTCAATGCATTGAAACACGAACTATACAATTCCAAAAAAAAACATAAATTAAAACCCAATATTCACAGGAAAAATGTAATAAAACAACATAGTTAGTTTACATTCATAAACCATTATCTTCAAAATTAGGGTAGTAAGAGGAACCAACACCTACAATACCATCAATCAAATTAAATCACCTAACAAAGTCAAATCACCGGAAGTGGAACCGTGATAGACATAGTGCAGTAGGTTTAAGCAGGTAACAATAGCTTTGTCATGAAAAACATAGAAAAATAGTGGCTTAAATGATGGAATGATATCTTGAAGTCGAAATCGACATTGGTGGTGGCAAAAGTGGCAGAGTGAGGATGAATTAGAGAGCGATGAATCAATATTACAGTGGTATCAACTTTTGAAATCTCCAACTATTGATACTACATTGGTATTAATTACGGCCATTATTACATTTTAAATAACGAAAATTAATAATTAGGATATGAAATTGGTTGGTTTAAAATATAATAATAAGGCTACTTTAAGTTTTATATATTGATAATAGATAACTTAAAAGAGAGTGATTTCAGAGCGTTTTAGAAGAAGAAATTATAATAGATATGAAAACGCTTTTAATTAATTGCGTTAGCTTATAAATTTCATACACCTTCACAATAGTTTTTTCCATTGCCTCAATGAACAGTTTTAACATTGAGAACGAGCCAATGTTAAATTTATATTAATAAATTAATGAGACGAATAATAATAATAAATTAATTATTATCATAGTAAAGCTTTTCATTTCATTAACTCATAACTACTGTACTTTTCTTTATTATAAATACTAATATTCCTAAATTACAAGAATATCGATTTTGAAAAAAAATAGATAAAAAATATCATCCATACAATCACACTGTATCTTATAATAATTAATCTAATGTAATGGTATCTTTTTTCCAACGGAAATAATAGATATTTTAAATAGTAATGTAACAAAAAAAACAATTACATCCCAACAAACTCACAACTACTGCCAAACAATAAAAACATCACCACCATCCTAACCAGAATACATAAAAAAACAAGTAATCACGTCTCATTTATGTGAAACATACACTCATGTCGAGACTAATTAAATTTAAAATTTATTATTCATCATATAAATAAATAACTAAACTATAAAATTAAATTTTTTGTATATTAATTAATTTAATATAATAAAAACAAAAATATTTATTTTTAAAGAAAGGTTATTATGTCTTTTAATAAAGAAAATTTATTGAATAAAAAAAAACCAGAACATAAAACATAACATCATAAAAAATTAACAAAAATATAGTTGAAAATGTCGACTATATATCTAAATAACACTTTAAAAAAGAAAAAGTATGAGCAAAGAGGCTAAAACGTTTGCACTTTATTATTATTTTTTTATTCCAAAAATAAGACATTTGAAAAAGTCATTTTCAAAATAAGACATTGTGGTCCTAACTATGAGGGTTTTAAGTACCTCTTATATTCGTATTTAATGTTAATTGGATCCATTACTTATTAAAAAAAATAATTTCAAACTAGGATATATGGACTATTCTTTGCCATTCAAAATAAATAAATTAAATATTCTTTTTAGAAAAAGGCTATTGAAAAAATGTTTATTTTAAAGAAAAAAAAACGTTTTGTATATATTTTATTAAAACAAAAAATTGAAAGAGAGTGATTTCAATGCGTTTTAGAAATATAAATTATAATAGATATGAAAACGCTTTTAATCAATTGCGTTAGCTTATAAATTTTATACACTTTCTCAACAGTTTTTTCTATTGCATCTTTAAATAAACAGTTTTTTTTACGAACGAGACAATGTTATATTTACATGAGTAAATTAATGAGACCAATAGTAATAAGAAAAACTAAAAGAAAACATTATGAAAATTAATTATTATCATAGTAAAGCTTTTCATTTCATTAATTCATAACTACTTTTTTTTAAATTATTAATCACTAATAATCCTAACTCCTAAGAACATGAAGTTTGGGAAGAAATTGGTGTAAATGTAAACTTAGGATCCCAAGCATAGTAGAAAATGGCAGATTGAGAAGGATAAAATGGTCCTCCTTGAATGAGAAGACAATCATCACTAAAAATTGCTGGATCAATTGATAAATATGTTTGAAAATCAGTGCAATTGAACTTCACTTGTGATTGAGTACATTCACAATTGTTGGTTACATTCACCTTCAACACTGGCATTCCATGTGCATAGTCTGATGTTTTGTACTGTCTAACTCCAATTTGACTCAAAGCACAATCTCCATAAGCTGCAATATTAACACAAGATCTCTCATTGAGGAGATTAATCTTCATTATTGTGCATAGAAAATTTCTGATTTAGAGTTAAAAAATTAAATGTGACCTAAAATCGACCGACTAAATAATTTAAAATAAATTAAACCATGACAAAATATTTGTCACGGTTAAGCTATGATGATATATGATCTATATTTGATTTTTCACTGTTAAATCGTAATTAATATACAGAACATACGTAAACTTAAGACGATTTTGATAAAATTGATAAATTCAATGATAACACAAGATTTCTGATTAAAGAGATTAATCTTAGTTATTACAGACGAAAGATTTCTAATCTGTTGTTAAAAAAAATTAAATGTAACTTAAAATTGGCCGACTAAAGAGTTTAAAATCGTGAGAAAACCACACCTAACTTAGAAAAAAGCTTTAATTAATGTTTAACTGCAAAGACATTGAATAAAAATAAAACAACAAAAATATATTTGTGATGTATATATAATCTATGCATGCTACAAGTTATGAAATACATGTTGATACCTTTGAAAACTAGGGCAAAGAAGAGAGTGAGGAAGAGAAGGTTGAAAATGGAAGCCATTTGAGAATTGAGAGTCCAATGTATGAGAAGAGGGGTCATAGTTACACTATTTATAGAATGGTAACAATAGTTGTTAGGTATAAAGGCAAGAATCACTAACTGATCAAATACATTGAATTTAATTAAAAAATAAGTTTGGCAGTACAAAGGATTGTATCCAGGAGGCACAGTTTTTTATTTTGTTGACCAATATTGATTAAGAAAAAACAAAATTTAAAATAAATAATAATTTTATTTATTTATCTGTATTAAAAATTGGTGTTTCTGCTTTATCATTTTTGAGATAAACTTTAAGCACCAAATGTTAATTAAAAAGTGCATTTAATACTATCTTGAAATTTATAAGTGATAATTAAAAAGGAACAATTTTTTTTCAAAAAAGTGACATTTAAAATGTAACGGAGGGAATAATAACTTTTATTTTTTTTTAATTTTCATGATGCATATTATTTATACAAGAACATTTTATTCTCAATAACATCCTTTTTTTGTGCAATAATGTTTTAACAACCGGATCGGAGATCGAATCGATGAAACTTACGGTTTAAGATTTTATTGATTCAACCGGTTAAACCGTTTATTAAATAAACTAATAATATCAAATTAAATTTTATAAATATGTCACACATAATCATACATTCACAATTTAATAAAATAAATATTTTAAAAATCTATTAAAAAGTTAATACAACAATATCAAAAATATATATAATAACATAACATAGTTCTACACTTCATTTAAGAATAATTTGACGAAATTAAAAAAATTATAATAAAATAAGTTAAATTAATTCAAACCAATATTAAAATAATAAAATATAAAAACTAAACTAAAGTTCAAATAATTAAGACTATTTAAATTAAATTAAATAGAATATTAAAAATAAATAATATATTATAATTCATTAAACAACAAAAAAAACAAATTTAAGTTGAACTATGACACCCAAGTCTTAATTGACAACACCAACGATTTTGAAAGATTGATCCAATCAGATCCATCTTTGATTTCCGATCCAACCGATTGAACCGGCCAATTCGATCTGATTTTTTAAACATTGTGTGCAACTCTTGAAGTTGCATCGCCCTATCTTAAATTGTGTTATATTATTAAAAGTAATTAATACAAAAATATTTTTGGAATAAATATATTTAATATATTTAAATTTGTTAATATTTTCTTATATATTAAAAAATTTAGAAGATTTTTATTTATAAATAAGATCGAAGAAAATATTAAAATTCTATGAGTAGACTATAATTTAATTAAATATTTAATTTTAATTTTTATATACCTATCTTAAACCTATCGTATCTTGGATATATATATATATATATATATATATATATATATATATATATATATATATATATATATATATATATATATATATATGTATTCCATACTCATATCGTCTCGGTGCTGCATTTGGGTTTGGGTTTGGGGGAGGTAAAAACCGTCCCCGACCCGCCCCGTTGCCATGCCTATGTATAAGCGTGTGGTATGATCTGTATGTGTCATATCCTAATTTTTAACCCTAAGATCTCATATACCATTTGCATCCTTGCATACAAACAAGACCACCTCTTGGTCCATTTGCCTCTCATCTTTGGGGTTTGTCTTTTGCAGGGATCAATAAACACCTCTTTGTTGGTGTTTTACCTTTTATATCTATGTGTTCATTACTCATCTAACCACTAATCAAAATAGCAAAAATATGTTTTGTTTCTTTTAAGTTTATTGTGCAAGGTAAGGTTTCCCATCAAGAACATCAAACATGTTTCCTCAGTTAGGGTTTGTTTTGAATCCTTAACAAAGTGTGTCCAACCATTGATTCTCAAGAGACTGCATTCCAAGGCATGATCTTCAAGGTTCTCAAGCATCTTAAAATCTCATTTTGATTAAGAGTATATCAGTTTTGTGGCTAACTTCTCAAAGAAAGTCAAATGCTCATGTGTTTATTTTCATGCCTTCTTTAACAAGTTACCTCAAACTTGGAGCAATTCAATCAAGAGATATTCAAGGATATCTGATTTTGAGTTCACATGATCATCCATGTACCTTGGAATGTAAGAAAAGTTCAAGTTCACAAGTTTATTCCAAGAGGTTTGACCAAAAAGTCAACATTTGAAGTTAAAATTCCAAAGATCGCAACTCCTTCAATTCTCAATACTTTTGAATGTTTCTTTTTTCACATGACTCTTTTCAATATCCCCTACAACTTCTATTTACATGACAAGATCCAATTATGCTTGGAGGATCATCAAACGTTTGGAGACATTATAAGTCATTTGTCGACTTAGTGAAATTTGACCTATTCTCAAGTGACTTTTTCTCAATTTTCAAGGTTCACAACTTCTTCAATTTTCAACATTTGGGATGATTCTTTTTGCACAATATCATTTGTGATACCGTCTATAAGTTTTCTTCAAGGATCAAAGTCAAATTATGCTTGGAAGATCATGGAATCCATTGAGACATTACAAGTCATTTTCAGGCATTTGGGACTTAGAATTTTCTAAGTTACATGACCAATTTTTCGTGCCAACTTCAACATGACATAACTTTATGCTCAAGCATCCAAATGCAGCCTTTCTTATCACATTGTAATCTTTGTTATGATTTCAACGCATTGCAAAAATAATGGGATCAAAAATCCTCCTGAGTAGGATGCCTCATTGGGTTGAACATGGTGACCTGGAGCTGAAGAAATCACCATGGTCCGGATTTTACCTTCACTAATTCTTAATTCCAATCCAAATTAGCACGTGTTTTCGATCTAAACATATTTAACCAATTCTACAAAAGTTAATTGACCCTTGAAACGCATGATTTGGCTGAGTTTTGATGGATTTCAAGTCACATTTTTCTCACTTCATGATCAATTTTTTTGGCACGAATTAAGCTTGATTCCACAAGTATTTGGATTCAAACACATTCCATGTAAATAAAGGAAGCTACTACATTCATTTTGAAGCTTTGGAAAGCTAAAAAATCCCTGCTTCAATCTGAAATTTTCTAAAAAAATTCAATTATCGTGTTTTGAATTCTAGCTTGTTCCAATCCAATTTCTTGATTCCATTAGCATTTTCGTCATCCTCTGAACCTTTTGCAACAATTCCCAAGCTCTGAGACCTTCTGAAGTGACCTGACCAGATCGAGCTTTGAAATTCTAGTTATCAGACTTTCGATGTCACACGGGTTGTTATGACATCAGATTCTGCGCAGACAAGAATTATGCAGAACTTAACAGTAAGTGCAGTAAATAACACAAGTAATTGTTTACCCAGTTCAGTCCAACATGACCTACGTCTGGGGGCTACCAAGCCAGGGAGGAAATCCACTATTAGTAGTATTAATTCAGACCTTAAACCAACTGTTTAACCCTATCACTTAATACCTACCCAATGCAATTTCAATCTTACACTAAGATCAGAGTTCCTACTCACTCCCCCTCAATCACCTCAGTGATTACTACCTTTAATCAATATTAAAGACAAGTATGAAGTCACACTTCAAACAACTCTTGATTGTGCTTAACAGCTTTAATCAAGATACACAGCACTCACGCTTAAAAGCTTAGAGTGACACAACACTTACAACTCAATGAACACCCTATACCGAAGCAATCATCTAAGTGATAATAGCTTGGCTTACAAGATACGTCTAATACAAGACACACAAAAATACAGCAGTGAAGTATGAAGGACACACTAAATCTTCACGCCTAAAATCCCCGAGTTCTGAAAGAAGGATGGCCATCCTTTTATATTGCAGCACTTGGGCCTTGTACTTGTATTTTCCTGAAATTAAGGTCACGCGAGTTCCCCTAAATTCCACATCTAGGTTACTAACAAATAGGCTATTTGTTAGGTTCATTAATTGTAGCTTGGTTGTTGGTTTCCTGGATTTTCGCTCAGTTGTTGAATCCCTGAAGAATAGCCTGAGAAAAATGCTGAAACAGAAAAACTAAACAACCTACAATATAGCATACGCTGTCAGGAATGAATGTCACAACATTCAGTTTGACATCCAAATCAAGGACCATATGCTAAGTCTGTTTTTTCTTGAAAATAGACAGTACAAATTTGCTGAACTGTACAGAACCAATTTGTACATACCTCAGTATCAGCGTACATAAATAAATGTCAAGACATCCAATTTGACATTTACACAATTAGCCTTATGTCAGGTCTGTTATCCTCCTGAAGAACAGACTGAGATACATACTGAAGTGTAGCAGAAAACCACTCTACCTATTGTTCAGTATATGCTGTCAATGATGAATGTCATAACATCCAGTTTGACATTCAGACAGTAGGCCTTATGCCAGGTCTGGTATTTCCTTGATAACCAGACTGAAAATAAATACTGAGTTCTAGCAGAACACAACCTGTTCTGTTCCTCAGTATCTGCTGACAGGGATGAATGTCATAACATCCAGTTTGACATTCAATAAATCCTGTATTAGCTAATCCTGCAGTATACTACTCAAGTATGTCATGACATCAGCCAAGACATCAGAGTACAGCTAGATATTCTAACATACAATGCAGTCAAACAAACATCTCCACAGCATGTCATGACATCAGTCACGACATTAGAATCCAGCTAGTATTTTACCATACAATGCAGCCAATTAAACATCTACAAACTCCCCCTTTGGCAAATTTTTGGCTAAAACACTTTGGTCTCACAACAGAGTCCATAGCAGCGGAAATCACACATCTAGCAGGAAATTAACCTAGCTAATACACTCAGAGTAGCAGCACACTCACACAAATGGAAGTTAAATAAAACTTCACATATCAGCACACATGCAGAAGTTAAATAAAAACTTCTAATTGCAGCACACATACACACACTCACACTCATAGAAGTGGAACACCAGCTACAGAGTAGAGGATCTTGAATCTGTCTTGAATATCTGTTTTAAAAAAACAATCTGTTGTCCTGGGGTATCACCTGTTACTCCCCCTTTTTGTCAAAAATGTTGCCAAAGCAACACTTTAAATTACAGACCCACATATAATAAACAGAATTACACACAAATGACAGAATTACAGAAGGTGATTTATCCATCAACCTCATCAGTAGTGTCATCATCAGAATTGGCCTCCTCCTCACCCTCTGAGCTTTGCCTTGCAGCTCCATCTGTATCTTCAGCAGACATCTCCAATTGAAAAATCAGCTTTTCCAAGGCGAGCTTCCTAACCTCCAGCTCTTTACAAGTTTCTCTGAGCACAGCAATGACAGCAGCTTTATCTGGTTGGTTGCCAACATTGGATGTTTCACCAGATGTCATGACAATGTCAGGGACATGCTTACCCAGGAACAGTTTGTAGTTGAAGGCCAATGGACTCTCTCTTCTCTTCACAAAGTCATTGTCTGTCAAGATGTTTGGGAATTGATTCAGCACAATGCCACATATGAGGGAGGGAAAGGCTATAGGTCCCTTCACACTGAAACTCCCAGCATGTTTCATGGTCTGATCAAAGATGTAGGTACCATAGTCAAACTTTGCCTTGGTTCCAACAGCATAAATGAACTTTCCAAGCATCACAGACGCAGTTGACTTGTGATTTGTGGGCACCCAGTTGGCAGCTCCAACTTTGTGTAGCATTGCATACTTCACACTGAGTTGGCTGGCCACCAGCTTCCCTTTACGAGGCCACTTCCGGACTTGATTTGCAGTGATGACTTGACAGATTCTTTTGTCAGTCACTTCAAGCTCTGGTTGCACTACATCAGCACTTCCCAAATACAGATTGATTACTGAGGGAGAGAAGGTCACACACTTGCCACGCACATAGACCTTTCTGAATTCTTTGGACTTCCCATCTGCACATTCCTCAGACACATTGACAATGAACTCCTTCACCAAGGTCTCATAACACTTTGGGAGTTGACTCACAGTTCTCATTAGCCCTGCCTCTTTAATAAGGTCCACAATCTCCTTACACTCAAAGGCATTCTGAGCCAGTTCCCTCTCCAAAGCCAGCCTCTTGTGGTAGACATACTTCCACCTGTTCACACTAGAGGCAAAATGGAATGACACATTGTCAATAGGTACCTCTGGAACACTAGCAGCCAGCTTGCTAGTGGTTGGCTTCTTCTTGGACAGGGATGTTGTGACATCACAGGGGACATCTGAATCAGACTCCACCACAACAGCCTTGGTCTTCATTTTCTTGGGCATCTCTTTGCTCCAAGCCTTTGCAGGTCCATGACCTTTCCTTTTGAGGGGACTCTCTGTCACCTTCTGCTTGGGAGAAGTTGTCACATCAACCTCCCTAGTTGGGGACCTCTGCACCACAGTCTTTCTCTCCCTCCTAGTCCTAACCCTTTTTGCTATGTTAGGGACAACTGAGGTCAACAGTTCATTATCAGAGAACTCTTCCAGATTCACTGTGTTAGCATTAGGGTTGTCACTGACATTTTGAGTGACACGGACCTTCTCACCTCCCACATTGTCTAAGGGTTTTTCAATCCTTGAACCCTCCTGAGCACCAGGTTGCTCAGCATTGTCAGAAACATTCTTTCTTAAGACGACTGCTTTTTCTTGACATGCAACTCTATCAGGTATGATAGTGTTCAAGGGAACGGAAACCCCAGGAACATTCTGATCACCAGATAGAATCTTCGTGACAATATTTGCAATGGCATTATGCACATACCTCGAGCCTTCCCTGGTTGGTTCTTCAAGAGCGATTGCAGAGGAGAATCCGAAGACCGTTTCTTTTGGTCTTCTTGCATGAGAAGAAGTTGCAGCGTTAGCAGCAGAGTCCTCCCGGTTAGGGTTGCACGACTCAGTGCTGGGGGAATCGGACAGGGTCGTGTAGGAGGTGAAATCGGATTGGTCTGCCATGCTGAATATCTCGAAGGAAAGTTGAACAGTTTCTTTGGGAGAGGGTTTGTAAGACTGAACGTTGAATCGATGGAATAGGGAACGCTTGTTGCACGAGTAATGTCTATTAATTTTTGACCATTCAGAGTGCACTTTTAATTGTTTAATAAGTTGACTTACTAAACAGTAACTAACTAACATCATTAGTTGCTACAATTTCTCAGAAGAGCACATTCCCTCTTTGCCCCTACCATTGTCAAACTGAGTAGCATCCAATGTCATGACATTCTGAGTGACATTGTACTCAGTCTGCATCAGGTTCATCCATACCAGTGATGACCACCTGCTACCAGAAGCTAGGTACTTAGTTTCTGCAGACGACAATGTTACACACATATGTTTATCCCCTGCTACCACACCATTTGTATGATGACCAATAGGTGCCAATGACTTACACCTGTCAATCAGACATTTTCCACAGTCTGTTCTTTTATCAAAAGTCAGATATGGGATTCCTCTAATTGCTTCCTTGGAAATGTTCTTCTTCATTCCTTTTAAATGAAGTTGTCCAAGTCTTCCATGTTCCAGCTCTAATTCCTGCTCTCTCTTGGCTACAGGGCACTTGGGGGAGTCCAGTGAGTCTTTAGATTTCCATAGATAACAGTTATCTTTGGATCTGGCCCCTCTCATCACTTCCTGATTGCATCCATTTAACACCACACATCCTCCCCTAGTGAATTTCACATTGAATCCTTGGTCACATAGCTGACTTATGCTGATGAGATTTGCAGTTAGTCCTTTTACTAACAGCACATTACTCAGTTTTGGAGCTTCAGCACACTCCAGCTTACCAACACCCTTGACTTCTCCTTTAGCTCCATCACCAAATGTCACATACCTGGTGGCATGGGGTTGTAGATCCACCAATAGGTTTCTCATCCCAGTCATATGTCTTGAGCAACCACTATCAAAGTACCAGTCTTGTCTGGTAGGTGCCCTTGGAGATGTGTGAGCTAGTTTAGCAGCACATTGTTGATTCTCAAGGGAGAGATTAAGCTTAGATGCCTGCTGCTTAGGTCTTACTTGAGGAGTCTGATTCTGAGCCCATTTTTGTTTCTTAATGGGGGCATTAAGCTTAAACGCCTTCTGCTTATGTCTGACTTGAGTAGTCTGGTTAGGATAACCATGCAGCCTGTAGCAAAAGGGTTTTATGTGACCAAATCTACCACAGTAATGACATCTCCATCTCTGAAATTTCTTCTTCTGATGGTTACTCATTCTGGTTCTCTGATGTTGAGACATCGGTTGTGACTTCTGCTTGAATTTCTGAACTTCAGCCTTAGATCTTTTGAGTTCAGATGAAGGTTTCTTAGCAAAGCCTAAACCAGACATGGTTCCTGACTTCTGTCCTACCTTTAGAATCTCTTCCAAGGTGTCAGTTCCTTTGTTCAACATTCTGATGGATTTTGTCATTTGTTCTAGCTTAGATGTCAGTAAAGAAATCTCACCATTCAGACCATCTATGACTTTCAGCTGCTTCTGTTTTTCAGCTTCCAGCACTTTGATGAGTTTCTTCTGCTTTTCTCCTTGGATACATACATCTGCACTTTTAACACATAATTCTTTATATGAGGCAGCAAGTTCATCCAAGGTAAGTTCATCTGCACTTGAGTCATCATCAGTGTCACAAACACTAGTCAGTGCAGTGACATGTTTAGCAGCTTCTCCTTCAGATTCACTCTCAGAGTCTCCCTCAGACCATGTGACAGATAGCCCTTTCTTTTGCATCTTGAGAAAGGTAGGGCATTCAGCTTTAATATGGCCATACCCTTCACATCCATGGCACTGGATTCCCTTGCCATGAGTGACATTTTCTTCATATTTTGGCTTTCTACTGATGCCATATGAAGAGTTCTTGACATTAGGTCTACCCTGTTGATCAACCTTCTTTATGAACTTGTTGAACTGCCTCCCAAGCATGGCTATGGCTTCTGATATGCTTTCATCACCTCCAGTATATCCTGCTTCTGACTCCTCTTCAGTATTTGATACAAAAGTTATGCTTTTGTTCTTCTTTTCAACATTCTCACACATGCCCATTTCAAAGGTTTGGAGAGAACCAATGAGCTCATCCACCTTCATGATGCAGATATCTTGAGCCTCTTCTATTGCAGTGACCTTCATGGCAAATCTCTTAGGTAATGACCTGAGAATCTTTCTTACAAGTTTCTCTTCAGCCATTTTCTCCCCTAAGCCACCAGAGGTGTTTGCAATCTCAAGAATATTCATGTGAAAGTCATGAATAGTCTCATCCTCTTTCATCCTCAGATTTTCAAACTTGGTGGTCAGCATCTGAAGTTTAGACATCTTCACCTTGGAGGTACCTTCATGAGTTACCTTGAGGGTATCCCACACCTCCTTGGCCAGCTCACAGTGGTGCACCAGTCTGAAGATGTTCTTACTGATTCCATTGAACAATGCATTCAAAGCCTTAGAATTTCCAAGGGCTAATGCCTCTTGCTCCTTGTCCCACTCTTCTTCAGGAATCTGCACACTGACTCCATCTTCATCTGTCTTCGTTGGATGTTCCCATCCTTTATTGACATCTCTCCAGACTTTGCTGTCTAGAGACCTTAAGAAGGCTATCATACGAGGCTTCCAGTCATCATAGTTAGAACCATCCAGCATGGGTGGTCTATTTGAGTGTCCTATATCCTTGTCCATGGTACTAGAAAGTAACTTCCCTAGATCTCACCCAGAAATTAACAGGCAGGGTGCCTGCTCTGATGCCAATTGAAATTCTAGTTATCAGACTTTCGATGTCACACGGGTTGTTATGACATCCGATTCTGCGCAGACAAGAATTATGCAGAACTTAACAGTAAGTGCAGTAAATAACACAAGTAATTGTTTACCCAGTTCAGTCCAACATGACCTACGTCTGGGGGCTACCAAGCCAGGGAGGAAATCCACTATTAGTAGTATTAATTCAGACCTTAAACCAACTGTTTAACCCTATCACTTAATACCTACCCAATGCAATTTCAATCTTACACTAAGATCAGAGTTCCTACTCACTCCCCCTCAATCACCTCAGTGATTACTACCTTTAATCAATATTAAAGACAAGTATGAAGTCACACTTCAAACAACTCTTGATTGTGCTTAACAGCTTTAATCAAGATACACAGCACTCACGCTTAAAAGCTTAGAGTGACACAACACTTACAACTCAATGAACACCCTATACCGAAGCAATCATCTAAGTGATAATAGCTTGGCTTACAAGATACGTCTAATACAAGACACACAAAAATACAGCAGTGAAGTATGAAGGACACACTAAATCTTCACGCCTAAAATCCCCGAGTTCTGAAAGAAGGATGACCATCCTTTTATATTGCAGCACTTGGGCCTTGTACTTGTATTTTCCTGAAATTAAGGTCACGCGAGTTCCCCTAAATTCCACATCTAGGTTACTAACAAATAGGCTATTTGTTAGGTTCATTAATTGTAGCTTGGTTGTTGGTTTCCTGGATTTTCGCTCAGTTGTTGAATCCCTGAAGAATAGCCTGAGAAAAATGCTGAAACAGAAAAACTAAACAACCTACAATATAGCATACGCTGTCAGGAATGAATGTCACAACATTCAGTTTGACATCCAAATCAAGGACCATATGCTAAGTCTGTTTTTTCTTGAAAACAGACAGTACAAATTTGCTGAACTGTACAGGACCAATTTGTCCATACCTCAGTATCAGCGTACATAAATAAATGTCAAGATATCCAATTTGACATTTACACAATTAGCCTTATGTCAGGTCTGTTATCCTCCTGAAGAACAGACTGAGATACATACTGAAGTGTAGCCGAAAACCACTCTGCCTATTGTTCAGTATATTGTCAATGATGAATGTCATAACATCCAGTTTGACATTCAGACAGTAGGCCTTATGCCAGGTCTGGTATTTCCTTGATAACCAGACTGAAAATAAATACTGAGTTCTAGCAGAACACAACCTGTTCTATTCCTCAGTATCTGCTGACAGGGATGAATGTCATAACATCCAGTTTGACATTCAATAAATCCTGTATTAGCTAATCCTGCAGTATACTACTTAAGTATGTCATGACATCAGCCAAGACATCAGAGTACAACTAGATATTCTAACATACAATGCAGTGTAACAAACATCTCTACAGCATGTCATGACATCAGTCACGACATTAGAATCCAGCTAGTGTTTTACCATACAATGCAGCCAATTAAACATCTACAAGCTTCATCAACTTCTGATCACCATTTGGACAAGGTAGCTCTTAGCACCTTTTAAACTCAAACAAATTACCATAATGTAGTCCTTCACCCCTTGATGCTTTCCCCTAACTTATCTGGCGTTGATTGATCGTGCTCATCATTTAATTTTATTTTTCGTGGCTTGCTTGCTTCTGAAAATTCTCTGAAACTCCTCATGCTCAATTTAGATAAATGAATTTGGAGCATGAGGTTGAATTCATGATGAGGAGGCGATCACATTGGTGGTGGTCTCGTGTTTTTAATTTATCAAACGATGAAACTCCGGTGAGGGATCATCAGGGAAGATGACCAGAATGTTTCAGGCCGTCTGAGTTTGGCCAGACTCGTTTGAAAAATGAAATATTCTGATTGGTCCAATTTTAATTAGATCTCGTGTTTCATTTTTGTTAAATTCCATCGTGTGCCCCAGCCTGAGGATTGTTGGATCTGTCACGTCAACTAATGAAGCCAGATCCAACGCTCCATGTTTTTCTGATTTTTTTTTTCTATTTTTATTTTTAATTGCATTTTATTTTGAAATTCATAGAAAATTCATTTTACATCCAAAAATACCAACATAATTTCTAAAATTCTCTTTTTTTTTCTTCGTCTGACTTTATTTTTCTACATTTTATTTTATTGATTTCCTATTTTTCTTGAATTTTCTCTTTTCTCATTTGTTGTAATTAGTTTAAAAATACTTTTCTGCATTTTAAAATTCTGAATAAGTTATTATATGCTTCTTATTTTATTTCCAATCTCCCATAATTTTCTTGGCAATTATTTGATATTTTGAAAGACTTTATGAATTTTCTCTTTTATTTCCCTTTTAGGATTCATTTTATAAATGTTTTTGATGCATTTTATTCCATTTTATATTTGTTTGACCTTTGTTGAGTTTTGTTGGCCTTGGATCATGGTTGTTTTTATCATAAGTCTCATCAAACTCAATGGATCTTGGGTGTTGATGGGGTGAAAATCCTAATCCACCAAAATGGATGATTGATTTTGATGATGACTTGATCAAACCTTTGATCCAGTTTGGGGTGTGATCTCTCTTGTCCTCTTCTTCTTCATCTCTTTCTTTTCCTCTTGATCAATTGGATGGTTTATATCCATCTTGTTCATGATGCATTGATTGGTACTTAATGAACTTTTATCATTTCAAATCTACCTCCAAATTGATCATGGATCATTTAAGGTACTTTGGATTGATGCATAAGTTTGTCCTAAGTACTATGAAGTACGGATTTAAGTAATGAACTATCCTCCTAGCCTTTGCGTTTGATCCATCCTCTTTTCTTTTTGTGTGGTATGACTTTAGAAGAGTGATTTACATATCATGTCTCTAGCATGTATCAATACAAACATTATTATTTACCGACCTCAAATAGTTATGACTTCTACATAAGTCCAATTACAATTGATTAATATAGCGCTAAATTTGTCCCGAAAGTAAGTCATTTTTATAAGTGAGATTGTACGTCTCATACTCCTCATGGTATTGTGTGAAAATATTGCCTCCTTTTCATTTATGAGAGTTATTGGCATACTTGTTGATTTTATCCAAGTTAGAGTCATTCTCATAAGTAATGTAGAGGTTCATATTCTCATACTTGTGAATGAATAGTTGGGTGTTCTCAAATAGATGACAAAACCATTTTTCACTTTTTGATCACTAACATTTAATAACATATATTTTCATTGAATTTACTTTAATGTCATTTACCTTATGCTCTTTACTCTTTTGTCATTTACTTTATGCTTTATTTTTAACATCTTACGTCATATTACTTGTACTTGTGTTATTTGTTCTTTGTCCATTTGGGTTTCCATTTCCTTGTAAAAAGACATTAATAAAGGAAAGACCTAAAAAAGGAATTGACCCTCTTGATTCATGGACTTATGGTTACTATCATTAGCATTGTTATGGAGTTATAGAGTTAGGACTAAGATATTGACCCTTATTTTAGGAGTTTGTGACTTGAGACCATGGGATCCATTTGGCACATTTGACTTTGGACCTCTTTGTAAAGACCTGGCTCCGTTATCCTGGTTTTATCTGATGCATGATTTATTCTTTGCTTATTTGGCTTGCTTGAGGCTTAACCCAAAGGAGGGAATTCTTGCTTGACTTATGTCATAAAGCTTGCTATCTCTTGGTTATATCTTTTCTCCCTAGCTTTTACTTTATGCTCTAGGATAGTCTCTTCTTCTCCTTTCCTTCTTTAACTTTCAAAATTTTCTCTCTTTTTCCAAAACCTTCTTGTTTTAAACTTGAACCACTTTTCTCAATAAAACCTTGACTTTTGTCAAGTGATTTTCAAAACCTTTTTCTTAATAAATGTTAATCTATCTTAAGCATATTCATATTAATTTCAAAATACTTAAAAAATGCATGAACCCATTCAAACTATTTTGTGCCCTTTGTGCACTTTTTCTTTTAAACTCTTCTCAAAGATTAGACATGATTCATTTCCATAGTTGAGATGTAATTCTCCTATCCACATAGTATTGATGATAATTCTTTTCCATCTAAGAGATCTAGTGGCATACTTGTTGATCTTTATCAAAGTTGGAACCCTTCTCTATGGTGATGCAAAGTTCTCATACTTATGAGTGACTAGCTGAGTATTCCCCTTAAAATGAAAAAATGTCTTTTCAGTAAAAATGAATCAAAACAAAAATCTTTGTTAGTTTTACCACGAACTACTAGATTTTGATCTTCCATTGCACTTTGTTGCTACGTAGGCATGAGATTCAGAAAGTCTTGGCAAACACAAAATCATAAAAAAAAACATTTAGTTTCTCATCTCTCCAATCTTTTGCAAACAACATCTTTTTTTAAGCCAAAATGCACAGATTTTCAAAGAGGTTCCTATAGAGTACTATAGATATTTAGGGTGCTAATATTTTCCCTTTGCATAACCAACCCCTTGGACCTTTATCTCTTTTTTATTAGTTTTGTTTTAAATCTTCTTTGGGTTTTGTTCGTACTTTTTCCCTTTTTCCTTTGGAAATAATAAAAGCGCGATGGATACTCTTACTTTACGAGTTAATTTAATCAATAGCTTAAACTCAAAAATTTGTACCGCTATAGAAAAGCGGCGACTCTGCTGGGCAGTAGTCCTTGGTGGGTTTAGCCTATCTTTAATTTGTTTATATGTGTATCTTATATTTGCTGTTGTTTGTTATTGTTTATTATGTCTGGTGCTTGGTGATCTTTTTATGGTGAGATAAGTTCTATACCCGTAATAGAGTGCTCTTATGATAGGAGAGTGGTATAGTCTTGTTTGGCTTACGTGGAGTTAATCCTTAATGAGCTGACTTGAGATCCCCCGCTCAGTGGAGGCCCCTTTGGGATTACTGATGTCATGCGCGTAGTCATAATTGGCATTACTTTTTCTGATAATATCCAAAAGATGGAACTATGACTCTGGGAACTTTTTAGAACCTTATTCTACAGGTGATTATACCCTTAGTACATACCCTATGGGTTGGTTTTTACCCTTGGCTTTATGCTCGTGACTCTGAACCTTTGGACATTGCTTGTGTGCCTTGTGTGATCTTGTTTTTTGTTGTTGCATCATACATTCATTGCATTCATGAGCACTGTTCTTAGTTTTCAAGGAACTTAGAGATTCTCTTTGCAAACATCGCAAATATTTTGACCACGGATATTGGAAGAACGAATACCCGAAAATACAGTTTCAGATGTCCTGATCTTAAGGAATTAAGAAAGATAACATCTTTTGTGGATGATCCTAAGGGTTTCAGAGACCGTTTTGGCAGACTTTTGTTTGTTCTATCTACTAATGTTGAAGATGGCCTTCTTTGTACTCTGGTTCTGTTCTATGATCCCGTCTATCGATGTTTCACTTTCCCTAATTATCAGTTGTTGCCTACCATGGAGGAGTATGCTTATCTTTTGGGTATACCAGTTTTTGATAGGGTTCCTTTTTATGGTTTGGAAGGGATTCTGGAATCTCAAGTTATTGCTGGAGCTATTCACCTGAAGAAATCTGATGTAGATGTAAATCTCACTGTCAAAGGAGGTATCTGAGGATTGACTTCAAAGTTTCTGATTGAGAAAGCCTTTTCTTTTGCTAATGATGGTTGATGTTAAAGCTATTAGGATATTTTTGGTTGGAAATCCTGTTCCAACTTTGCTTGGTGACACCTATTTCTCTATTCATCATATGACTTCTAAAGGAAACTGAACTATTGTCTGTTGTGCACCTTTACTATACAAGTGGTTTATTCCTCACTTGCTGCAATCTCCCATCTTTAAAGAAAACAAGGGTTGTTTAAGGTGGTCTCAAAGGCTCATGTCTCTCACCAATGATAACATCACTTGAAATTCTTCTGTTTACGACAACGTTGAGATTATTGATAATTGTGGGGAGTTATCTAATGGAAGTTTTTTTTTATCTTTATTTTAGTTTTTTTTTTTATAATTTTTATTATTACTATTTTTTTTTTGGTATTTTAAGAACTTTTTATTAATAAATATGATTTAAAGTTCTAAAAATATAAAATAAAAGTAAAAAAAAAATAGACAAGTTTGGGGCATATTAGGAAAATAGATATGGGGTGGCTTCTTCATGTTTAAACCAAATTAGGAAGAATACATTTAAAATATAAAAGGGAATGAGAATCTTTGATGGACTTAGTCCATATTGGTGGCTGGACTTCACAGATGTTAAAAGAAATAATTTTTGGGTTATAAATTTGTGAATTGAATGAAATTTATTAGCGCTAAATGAACACAACTATTTTTTTATTTAAAACTTTTTTAGTCATACTAGGGAAAAATGACTTGAGTTCTTTTTATTTTAACTATTAAACGTCTTTTCTTGTTTTTTTCTTTATCTTTTATTATATTTTTGTTTTTATTTATTTATTTTGTGATGAATTTAAATAATAGAAATGAAAGAAATAAAATTGAATATATTTAACCAAAACAAAATAACCAAGGCTAAAATAAAAAGGAAATACCTAATAATATTAAAAATAGTTAAATGTGCCTATTTTTTTTTGAAGTTCATTAAATATTAGTGAAAAAAAGGTACGAGAGGAAAATTATAATTTTTTTTTATGTTAATAATGAAAAAAACTAACCTAGATAATTTATTGAAAAGAGATAAAGCCTAACAACTAAATATAGAATATATTTTTTTTGTATTTTTGAACATTGTTTTATTTTTTAATATTTAGTATTTTTGTATTTTAAATATTGTTTACTAAAAAGATTATTAGTTTTATTATAATATTATAATATTAAAATTTCTAAAAGGATTGTTTATTAAAAATGTTAAAATGTCATATTTCAGATTATATTGTACATTCCTTAAGAGTTGTTTAAAATTAGACTAATAGTTTTTCAAAAACTATATTTTAGATATAATGATTAAAAAAATTCTCCTTAAATAATTTTTCAATTTTAAATTTGTAGTTGTATGTCACAAATAATTTCGATAAATAATAATTAAAAAACTATCTTTGGAGAATGCTTCAAATATTTATAATAAAATAATTTTCAAATAATATTTATATCCAAAATATGAATAATTGATATTGAAAAAATATTTTTAAAAAACAATAAAAAATATATAAAGAAGATGATTTATAGTAAAGATTAGAGTATAGATGGAGAAAAAAACAATATATAGTAAAAGATTAGAGATGAAGAAGAAGAAAATAGAAAAAAATATATATATTATATTATTATTTCCACCTAACAATTTTCATTAACTTTATAGTGAGAGTTTACTTAGAGATAACATCTTAATCAATATTTAATAATGAGAGTTTATTGACAGATAACATATTAAACATTCTTAATTTACGTTCATAATTATTTATTACCTTAATAAATAAAAACTGAATTGATATAATAATTTAAAAAGCAACAGAGAATACCATATATAATATAATGTCTAAAAGTGGTTTCAAAACTTATATAATTGTGTAACTATTTTATTTTTGGTTAACAATAAAAAATAATCCTAACATAATTCTGATTCCTAAGAACATTCAGTTAGGGATGAAATTGGTGTAAATATGAACTGAGAAGCAGAAGTATAAGTGAAGGTGGCAGATTGAAATCCATAAAATGGTGTTCCTTGGATGAGAAGACCATCTTGGCTAAAGATTGCTGGATCAACAGGTGTGCTTGACTTAAACCCTTTGGTATTGAACTTCACTTCTGTTTGAGTGCAAATACAGTTGTTGGTCACAGTAACATTCCACACTAATCCTGATGTTTTGGTTTGTTTAACCTCTATGTTACTCAAATTACAACGTTCTCCATAAGCTGCAATATCAACCATAAATTAAACATCAAAATTATTAAAATAAAAAAAATGTTTTGGTTGATAAAACAAAAACCCTAACTGAAGAGATTATTTTCATGCTATAAAATATGAAAGGTATATGATACCTTGGAAAGCTAGGGCAATGAAGAGAGTGATGGAGAGAATGTTGAAAATAGAGGCCATTTGAGATATGAGTGTAAACGTCTAAATTATTTTTGTGTGAGAAAAGAGTGGCAATTGTCACACTATTTATAGTATCAAATGGAAAAATAAATTAAAGGCAATTACTAATTTTGTATTTGCTATTAAAAAATAAATAATTACATTAAATAAGGAATATAAAAAATTTCCATTATGAAAAAACTTTCTATTTAAAATTTTAATTATATTACAATAAATTAGAATTTCCAAAACAAACTACTATGAATATCCCATCTTAAAAAATAATATTATTATTTAAGCTATGGGTATATATCCATTAATTCCTTTTAATCGGTTGATTCAAAATAATTAACAATCAATAGTTATGTGATGAATATACTTTTCTCTATTCGTATTTAATTACTTATTATTTTAAGCCATTGAATTAAAAAAACTAATGGAGAAGATTTGGAATAACAATGAGTGACTTATTCTTGGAGTAAAAATATCTCTTCTTTTATATATATATATATATATATATATATATATATATATATATATATATATATATATATATATATATATATATATATATATATATATATATAATTTTTTGCTATTAAATAAATAGTAATAACATAAATAAGGAATATAAAATAAATTCCATTATGAAAAAACTTTCTATTTAAAACTTTAATTATATTACAATAAATTAGGATTTCCAAAATAAATTATTATGAATATCCCTTCTCAAAAAATAATATTATTATTTAACCTACGCGTAAAATGAAGATATCATGATTATCATCTATCAGATTAATTGTGAATTTTTAATAAATCCTTTCCTCTTTGGCCTAGTGGTGGAAATTTGGGTGTTTATAGTGTGTTTCTCTTTCAGTTTCATGTTCAAATTTTGCTTAGATGCAAATCAATTTTTGTGTCAGACCAATTTCATATATAATATATAGATGTGAAACAATATTAATCGAAAGATGTGTTGTGCGATGACACATATTTTATTTTCCTTAATTTAATTTAATATTAAAACTCACAACTATTTAATCAATTTAAAAAAAATAATAAAAGAAATTAAATGTTTTGTGCGATTAATTTAAAGAAGATAATTTTGCGGAGGGTCATAAGTTTAGACTAAAAATTTGGGAGAGTATAGTAATATCTTCAAACAACTCACCTATATTAAGTTTCATGCTTAGTGCTACTGGTCTGAATTAGTATAATTAAGAAGATCGTGAGACCAGATTAAGGTGGGCAGTGACCTTTCTAAAAAAAATCTTAAGTCTAAAGCTTCTATAAGTACCTCTTTCCATATCCTAACTTATACAAATCACACCTTACACACGCTTATACCTAAGCACACCCTCACATACAAAGCCTCTTACCTCATGTGAATAGGTCCTTTAAACCACCACAAAATAACATCATACAATGTTTCTCGTTGTCATGGGAAAGTCCTAACCATCATACAATATAATATATTTACTAAGACCTCTGAGTGTCAATGCCCTTGCAGAGGTAACATGTACATCTATACTTTTTAACCAGTACAGTGACGCCCATCGTGGGGCCCCGGTAAAACTAACATGAGCCACACATCTTTCACATTTTCTTCTTTCATATTTTCTCCGAAGATGTGTTGAAACAAGATTTGTTTATATCCTTAATAGGTTTTGATGATAACAATGTATTTAAAGAATAATAGGGTTTGCTAATATTTTGTTTAAGTATGCAGGATCACAAGCATAGAATTAATCCTGATTGGTAGCATATGCGAAGAAGGAATATTTGCCTTATTCTGATTTGATCAGAATCTGAAGTGGTTCATCAACATCTGAAGGCATCAGGCTCTGAAGGTTCAGACTCTAGTTTCAAGACTCAACTTCTGATGACAACTTAGATTCTGAAAGGTTGAAGGGCATATGTTTCGTATATTGTACCAAAAGCAGTATTGTCTTATAAAAGCCCTAAATTTCTAGGTAAAGTCAACTAGGTTTTAGTTTTGGAAGGTTCAAGAAATAGAGATGTGGCATCTTCAGTCTGTTCTACCTTTTGGTAGATACCTAGTACTTTGAAATATGCTAAGAGTAATGCTATTATTTAGTGGACAAAGATTCAGACCAGATGCTAGTCTCCAACGTCTCTCTTGGAATATTTATTCACTAAGTTTGCTCGCTATGTTCAAACCATCCAACGACTATTTCTCAGTCTCTATAAAAGGAAGCTGAAGACTCAAAGGGAGGTTACAACATGACAATGCACTTGAAAGATCTTAAGCATAACTCTGAGCTGTTATTTCTTGTAACTGTTATTTTCTAAAGATCTTAAGATTTCATATCTTAGATTATCTTATAAATCTTAGAAAGGTTGAAAATCATTGCGATTGTTACACAACTGTTATACTTCTGATTTTGTATCAAAGTATAGTAGTTATCTTTTCTACTAAACTTTTGTTTAAAGTGGAGGAAGTATCTTGTTTGCGTGTTGAGCAAGGAAGACTTTTGTTTGAGAACTTGAGAAGAAGTATCTTTCTAGGTTGATTGAGAATTAAAGTCTCTTGCAAGTGTGCTTGACAAATTTGTAACTTGTTTGATTATAGTGAAAAGCTCTTGTTGAGGCCAGGGAACTGGACTACTCTTTGTTGAGGAGAGGAACCAGGTTTCAGTATAGTCAATTCTTTCTTGTTGAGGCACTGGTGCATATATTTCAGTATAGTCAATTATTTCTTGTTGACCATAGCCTTGTGCAACCAGCCTGACTTTGTTTCTTACCACTTCTCCTTCCTCATTTAGCTTGTTTATGAAAACCCACTCAGTTTCAATGATGTGTTTCCCTTCGGGTCTTGGAACTAGATCCCACACATCATTTCTTATGAAGTGATTCAGTTCTTCTTGCATAGATAATATCCATTTTGAGTCTATTAGAGATTCATCAATGGATGTTGGTTATGAGATAGACACCGGACCTATAAGCGTATCTTCATCTTGTATGAATGATGATGATCTGTTTCTGATAGTTTTTGTTTTGTCACCCATAATTAGATCTTCATAATGAGACAATATTTTCTTGTACTTCTTTAGAGGTTCTGGTGTATTAGCAAGTTCTAGTTAGGACTGGTCAGTTTCATGTTGAGCACTTCCAGAGTCTTTAACCTCAGAGTCCTTTCCTTCAGAGTTTAAATAGAAGATTTCTAGATCTACAAAATTTTCATTCTACTTTGACTTTTCAGAGTCAAACTTATCATCAAACTTAACATGAATTAATTCCTTAACAATATGGGTTTCAGTGTTATACACTCTGTAGTTTTTTGAGCGTTCAGAGTATCCCAACATGATATACTTTTGAGCTTTAGAATTAAAATTGTTCAAATAATCTTTAGTATTAAGAATAAAATAGATACAACCAAATCGATTAAAATAAGAATTGTTGGGAAATCTATTCTTCCACAAAGGAGTTTACCAAAAATAGGTCTTATAGAGATCTTGTTCTGAATGTAACATGCAATATTCATTGCTTCTTCCAAGAGGTGTTTTGCAATATTTGTCTTATTCATCATGGTTCTGACCATTTCTTGTAAGGTACAATGTTTCCTCTCGACAACTCCATTCCGTTGAGGAGTTCTAGGACAGAAGAAATCATGAGAGATGACATTGTCATCAAAAAGTTTTTCAACATTTTTATTTTTAAATTCACCACCATGATCACTTCAAACTCTAACAATTATTAAGCCTTTTTCATTTTTCACTTATGAACAGAAGGTAGTAAACACAGAATGTGACTCATCCTTGTGTCTTAAGATCTTTACCCATGTCTATATGTTGTAGTCATCTACAATGGCTAATCCATACTTCTTGCCCATTATTAAGGCTGTTTTAATTGGCTCGAACAAATCAATGTGCAAGAGTTCCAAATGCCTAGAGGTGGAAACAACATTCTTATCTTTAAAAGAAGTTTTAGAAAACTTTCCTTTCTGACATACATCACAAAGAGCATCTAAAGTATACTTCAGATTTGGAAGGCCTCTAACTAAATCGAGCTTGTTGAGCTTAGAGATTCTTATCGTGCTCACATGGCCAAACCATCTATGTCGTGTCCATTATTCGTTGTTCACTGGCATAAGGAATTTTTTTTTCTAAATCAGAGAATTTGATTTTATAAATTCTGTTTTTCCTTTTACCTATGAATAGTACAAAGCCATCTTTTTTACTCACAAATTTGCATAACTTTTGATTGAATATAATGTCATAACCATTGTCACTTAAATGAGTTACGAACAAGAGATTATGTATTATACCTTCAACTAATAAAACATTGGTAATAGAGGGAAGTTAATTATTACCTATTGTTCCAGTGCCAATGATCTTAAGTTTCAGCTCTTTGAACATGTGCCTTCTTCCCTTCATGTGTCGAGAGCACCTAGAGTCCAAGTACCATGATTGGTGTCTCAACTTTATTGCTAAGGATATCTGCAACATAGATTATTTTAATTTTAGGTACCCACATCTTCTTAGGTCCTTTATGGTTAGTTTTCCCAGAGGTTTTATCAACCTAGGTTTTATGCGCAAAATAGATATCATGTGTGTGACCATAAGTAAAATGAGAATATAAAGCTTTTAGTTTTATCACCATTTCTTTAGGTTGACATTTGAACATAGTGTTCTTTGGTGGAACATAACCAATGCCTTTTTTCCCATTTCTACTTACTCCATAGATTATGAAAGCCATCTTTATTCAATCTATGTTTCTTGCTAGAAATATTTGAAAAGATATTTCATATTTCTTTGAAGCACACCCATAATCCATAGAAGCTTCTGAAAGAATGTCATTCTCATGTTTTTCAATCTTTATTTTGAGAGCAGAGTTTTCTTTTTCTAAACAATCAATTCTTTCTTTTAAAATAGAATTTTCTTTTATCAGCTCACTATGGGATCTATAATTAGGTACTTGAATCTGTCTCCCGTGAGCAATTGAAGTCCTTTTACCAACCATTGATACATGTACACCTAACAAAAGGTATATTTGGCTAGGCCTAGGGGTATTTAAAACAAAAGAGAAAAAGATATCATACCAAGTTTGAATCTTTTTGTGGTTTACCTTCCAAAAAACAATATCTAAGGGATATAATAATATAATGACGAAAGATATCATACCCCTAAAACTTCCAACAATCCAAGCCCAAATCTAAAATGACACTCATGCATTCGAGGTGCATCAGGCTATGCAGGATATAACCTGCCATATGAATATCATCATGTATGCACATATCCATCATTAATCCATTACTTCATAGATTAAGAGAAAAATCATGTTTAATTGTTAAGTCATACCCATCATCATTTAAAATGGTAGCTAATAGAGTATAACAGTACCCAAAACATCCACAATAGTCGAAAAATTGAAATTTGCAATTTAATATCATTAAAACAAGCATCTGCGTCCATTGCACACTTATGACGTGTTACCCTTCATAGTAGTGATGCGCGTCACCAAACTCAATACTCCAGAATGTCACTTAGGTGACGACCAGCTTGAAAGACAAGCTTGGGAAGCATGGCAGGTTACTCGTCACCAGCGTGACGGACGTCAGCGCCCCCAAAAATCTAGAACATCACATACGTGATGACCGACTTGGATCTCAAGCCTGGGCAGCGTGACGGGTTACCCGTCATTAGCGTGATGCCCGTCACCACCCTGAAACTTGCAGTAATTTGTATTCTTTAATGAAGTTCAAGGCAAAACTCCAAATTCTCAATTTAGACACCCAAAACTGATCCAAAAATATTACCCATATATTATGTGTCTATCAAAAACATCTAATTTCATCAATTAACACCTTTAATTCATGGTTTTCATAAAATCATATTATTCCCAAACTTTCAAAACAACAATAATGGTGAATATGTGTTGACTCATCAAAATAGAATTATCACACATCATAGCATGTTAATTTCATCACTAATCATCATCAGATAAAAAAAATCAATTACAAATATCAGAATTATGTAACAATCTCAAAGCCCTATTGGAGGTTAAGGACTCCTCAATTCTACCCCTCAAGCATATACCCATTATTGAGATAATTCTTCCCCCTGACCTAGTTATCCTAGCAGCATTGCAAAAAAATTGGTTTGTTGATTCTCTTCCTCAAACTCTAAGCTTTTCCTTTCCTCTTAGTCTTCTAGCCTCTTCCTCTCTAATTTTATTTTCACGTACTGTTTGGAATCCTCCCTAAATCTAGGTTATCTCTTAATTTATATAATTAGGATAATCTAGTTAGAATTATAAATTCACCTCTCAGTTACTACACTCTCACTCCTTCCTCCCCTCTATTTTTTATAATTCTCAATTCATCCTCAAACTCTCTATTTCCATTCAATTAATTAAATTAAAATAAAATATTATTATTTTAATTACTAAAATAATTCCTAATCATTCTATCCCACTTCTACCAATCTCTAATTACTCCTATACTCTTATCTTGAGGTCACACACCTCAATCACCCAAAATAATTTAATTATCGCACATAATAATAAATTAAAATACAAATAAATCAATTAAAATAATAACTCAAAAACTAGGATATTACATTCTTTACGGTGGAAGGATATTTGTTTTGTGGAAGATCCTTTGAAAGAAAATCAAGAGTATTGGTTTTCTAAGTCTATTTCGTGCAAGCTTGGCTATGGAAATTCTATTGGTTTTTGGAGGCACAATATATTACGTGTGAAACCGTTATGTGAGCTTTTTCTATCTGTTTTCTCGAATGTACGATGTTATTAGTTTTTGTTGACGTTTAAGTCTTTAAAGTATTATACTAACACACTATGTATGTTTTTTTGTAGAGATCTTTCATTATTGATGATGTACACAAAAAACAATTACTTCAAGTTGCCGGAAAATTGCATAGAGGTTTTCGATGTTTTTTAATAAGCAATTATGTTAAAGATGCCCATGAAAATTATATTGAAGTACGTGCAAAGATTTATGAAATCTTGATTTCTAAAGAAGAATGGAAAGCTTCTGTAGCCAAACAAAAAACCAAAAATTTCCATGTAATATTAATTTATGATGACAAGTGTATTTTATGATATACTTCTTCATCATGTGTTATAAAATGACTTATACAATGTTGGTTTAAATATCTGAACTAATGGCTAATTACAAAAATAAGAATACACTATTATTCAAGTATTTGTGCATTTTAGTCTATTTATTCTATAGTAGATTGCGGTTATTTTATCTTGAGGTTTATGAAAGAAATTATTATTTTAAATCAAATTGAGATTTCAAATATGGTATGTATTTATAATTTTATTATTATTTTAATATTTAATATTTTTTATTTAATTAGTTTTAACTAAATCATATTATGTTATACTCTCTCCGTCTTATATTATAAACAAATTTATTTTTTAGATTCATTAAATAACTAATGTATTTGGTCTATATATAGGTCAAATACATTAATTATTTAATGAATATAAAAAGTGAAATTTGCTTATAATATGGAATAGAGGGAGTATTATATAGTACTTTGATGACTTCAAAATATTTTACTTACTCGGAAGATAAATCAGATGAAATTAAGGAGGATCGGAGTCAATACATGCTTGGACTAAGAATTATATGATGTTTTTTTTTACTAAAAGACGAGTTTTATCTTGCTAAAATTTAGTGTTTCGATTCCTAGACATTTCGAACCCAAATTCAATATCTCTCGACCCTACACCAACTTTTTCTAGATTCATCTGTTTAAGAATTTTTCATGAAATCAATGTTTTTGTGAAGCATATGGTTGTTGTTTTTGTAGCCTATTATCCGTAATATGCAGAAGTTGTTGATTCTTGTAGCTATGTGTCATGCATTAGGCCATGTGACTAGCAATGTCTCATTTGCAGCGGTTGTTGTTTCTTTCACACATATCATTAAAGGTGACAAAAGTTTCTGATACAAAAGATATGAAACGAATTTAGAAAACTTCTAGTACTTTATTTTCTAAATGTGATAATGAAATAAACTTATGTTTTCTTCACAATTTATACTTGGTGAATCAATTCCAATCACTCTATGACTCTCATTGGCTCCTGTTGTTATCAGTAACTTTTTTTTCCTGATTGTAATTTGTAATTTGTGGTCACTTTATATTACACCTCAACAAATTTTAAACACTTCATTGTTGAGTTTAGGACTTGGCCAATAAAATGAAGCTTTAAACATCTATTTTATGCGCTTTATAAATTTGTCTAAATTCATTATAATATTCCATAATTTGATAACAGGTAAAAATTATATGTTGATGGTGTTAAGAATAAAAAATTCCTAAAACAATTATCAATAATTTTTGTTACATTAAACTATTGGAAATAAACCCTTTTTGTGTTTAGGAAAAGTGCGTGGGAATATTAGAGGCTTGAATAGAAATTTGATAGGTAGGAGAATTATTTATGGAAGAGAGAACTTTGTATTTTTTTGCTTGATGCAAAAGTGTAGGATTACATCTCTATTTATAGTACTCTAAGGAGAACTCTAGACACACTAATTCTAGAGAGTTCTCAACTCTAGACATTCAAAGAGTATTCTAGAAAATATTACAATCTTAAAAAATATCTAGACACTCCAAATACTACAAGATTTTTCTAGAAACATTACCCAAAATAAACTAAGCCCAAATAAACTAAGCCCAAAATCAAATAATAAAATTAGGCTCAAATCAAGTTTAATATTTCAACATCCCCCCTTAAACTTGATTTGTGACTCCAAGCATATTCCTTAGCTTCACGAAAGTTTCCAATTTGAGTGGCTTGGTGAAAATGTCGGCAACTTGATCTTTAGACATCACATACTTCAACTTCACCTTCTTCTTCTCGATGCATTCTCTTATGAAGTGGTAACGGGTGTCGATGTGCTTACTTTTTTCATGAAATACAGGATTCTTTGCCAAAGTAAGTGCTGATTTATTGTAAACACATATTTCAACAGGATCATCTTGTGGCATTTTTAATTCTTTCAACAAATTCCTTAGCCAAACTGCATGACAAACACATGATGTGGCAGCAACATACTCAGCTTCACAAGTTGATAGTGTGACGATAGGTTGCTTCTTTGACATCCAAGTGAAAGCAGTATCTCCCATGAAGAACACAAAACCAGTAGTGATTTTTCTATCATCCAAGTCTCCACTCCAATCACTATCACTATAGTCAATAATCTCATAATTATTAGAAGAGTAATAGTGCAAGCCAAAGTTTGTTGTACCTTTGATGTATCGAAGAATTCTTTTTTCCGCCTTGAAGTGAGTTGTTGTTGGAGTTTCCATGTAGCGGCTTACGACTTCTACAACATAGAGAACATTCGGCCTTGTACTTGTCAAGTAACGCAGACGTCCAACCAAACTTTTGTAAAGAGTTGGATCAACAAACTCTCCATTTTCATGCTTACTCAACTTGCTGTCACATTCCATCGGGGTGCCAACTAGATTGGCATCATCCATCTTAAACTTCTTAAGGATTTCTTTGGTATAACCTTCTTGGATGATAAAAATTCCTTTGTATTCTTACTTTACTTTGATGTCGAGATAATATGCCATGAGCCCCATATCTATCATCTCAAATTCATTTGACATGTCTTTCTTGAACTCTTCAAAAATGCTTAAATTGTTCCTTGTGAAGATCAAGTCATCAACATATAAACACACAATCAAAATATCTCCACTTTGCGCTTTAATATAGAGTGCATGCTCATATGAACACTTGATGAAGTTCTTGTCTTGAAAGTACTTGTCGATTCGAACATTCCAAGCTCTCGGTGCTTGCTTAAGTCCGTACAATGCCTTCTTCAACTTCAAGACTTTTTCTTCTTGCCTTTTTACTTCACAGCCCCGTGGTTGCTCGATATAAACTTCTTCTTCGAGAAAACCATTCAAGAAGGCCGACTTCACATCCATTTGATAGATCTTCCATTCATTTTGGGCTGCCAAAGAAATGATCAGTCTAATAGTTTCAAGATGAGCAACGGGGGCAAATACCTCATCATAGTCAATTCCTTGTCTTTGACTATATCCTTTCGCCACCAATCTTGCTTTGTATCTCTCCACATCTCCTTTTGCATTCTTCTTCACCTTGTACACCCATCTTACTCCAATTGCTTTGTGTCCTTGTGGAAGTGTAGTAAGTTACCATGTATCATTCTTCGTGATTGACTTGATTTCTTCTTCCATGACCTCTCTCCACTTTTCGTTTTCAACTGCTTCTTGATAGCTTAGAGGCTCGCAATTACCCAAAAGGAAAAAAAGGTTAATGTCATTTATGTTTTCGGTTACCTCATAAAGCTCTTCAATATCCTTAGTCGTGGTGTCCTCTCACTTGAGCTTGTTTCATCCAACCTTGGTGTCGGTGAGGCCGGTGGTGTAATATTTTCCTCTATCATTGGTTATTCCATTTCGTCTTCTTCTTCAAACTAAGAAAGAAAATCGTACCTGTCTTCTTGAACACTCCAATCCCAACAATCTTCTTCTTCGAACTCCATGTCACGACTTATGACGATCTTTCCACTATTTAGATTATAGAGCTTATACCCTTTGGAGCTTGAGTCATAATCGACGAATACATACTTCTCACTTTTATCATCGAGCTTTGTTCTCCTTTCATCAGGAACGTGAGTATATGCAATGCTTCCAAACACTTTGAGGAGAGAGATCCCAGGCTTCCTTCCACTCCATGCTTCTTGTGGTGTCTTCTCATGCACGCTTCTTGTTGCGGAACATTTTGCCAGATAAATCGCACATGCCACTACTTCGGCCCAAAACTCTCTCTGCATCTTCTTGCTCTTAAGCTTGCTTCGCACCATGTTAAGTATGGTCCGATTCTTTATCTCTGCTAATCCATTGTATTGTGGTGATCTTGGCATTGTTAGTGGGCAGCGGATTCCATGGTCTTCACAATATTTTTGGAACTCATTTGAAATGAACTCTCCTCCTCGGTCAGATCTCATGGCCTTAATGGAAAGACCACTTTCTTTCTCCACAAGGGCTTTGAACTTCTTAAAGTTTTCAAACACTTCTGACTTCTCCTTCAAGAAATAAACCCATGTTTTTATATAAAAATCATCAATAAAGAGGAGAAAATATTTACTCTTACCAAAAGAGTTTGGATTGATTGGTCCACGGACATCAGTGTGTATGAGCTCTAGTGGTTTTGTCGCTCTTGACGTTGATTCCTTTGGAAAGCTTTTCCGGAATTGCTTTCCAACTAAACATCCTCCACATAGTTGGTCTGGATGGTTTATACTAGGCAAGCCTCTCACCATTTCCTTCTTTGACAAACATTTTAGTCTGTCGAAGTTGAGATGTCTGAATCATAGATGCCATAGCCATGAAGATTCGGTATAGCAAGTCTTGAGACAATTTGCAACATCATTTTGAATGTTCAAGAGTAACATTCTATTATTTGACCTAGGCACCTTAGCAATCAAGTTATGTCTACAATCTCTTAAGAAAATACTATGTTCTTTCAAGTGGATGTCATAGCCTTTCTCTAATAATTGTCCCAAGCTCAAAATATTATTCTTCATGTTAGGAACATAATAGACATTGGATATGAATTGATGACTCCCATTCTTTAAGCGTATAAGAATTTTACCTTTTCCTTTGACCGGTATCTTTGAGTCATCTCCAAATGAGACATTGCCAGTTGTCGCTTCATTGATCTCTACGAACATGCTTTGATCGCCACACATGTGATTTCTTGCACCGGTGTCGAGGTACCATTTGTTTCTTTTCTCTTCAACTTGGTTTTGGCACGCGAGCAACAACGTTTCTTCTTCTCCGCCTTTTTCTTCTACAAAGTTAGCTTTCTCCACAACTTTCTTTGAGAATCTACACTCAGGTGCATAGTGACCAATCTTGTTGCAGTTGAACCACTTGATTTGTTATTTGTCACACCTCGACCATGAATTTCCTCTTCCACGACCTCTTCTTGCTTGTGGGTTCCAACTTCTTTCTCCATTGTTACAGTAGTTGTTATAACTACCTCTTCCTTCTCCTTTATGTCCTCGTCCACGCCCACGATCTTGGCCACGACCTCGTCCTCTTTGGCTCTTGTAATTCGCATAATTTTCTTCCTTTATGTTGAGTTGTAGTAGTTTCTCCATAGCCTCCTTTTGTTTAATTTTTCTCTTTTGTTTTTCTTCGTATGCTTGTAAGGAACCCATGAGTTGCTCAATAGTCATGGTCTTTAAATCCCTATTTTCTTCAATGTTGGTAACAATGAAGTCAAAACCTGGATTTAAAGTGCGAAGTATTTTCTCCATGACTTTCACCTCATCAACACCTTCGGCATTTCTTTTATGTTGATTGACTACAGCCAATACTCGAGAAAAATAATCAAAAATTGACTCGGACTCTTCCATAAATAAACATTTAAAATCACCTCTAAGAGTTTGAAGACGGATCTTTTTCACCTGTTCCACTCCTTTGTTGCAAGTTTGAAGTTTGTCCCATGCTTCTTTGGTCGTCGTTGCGTTGGAGATCTTCTCAAATGTATCTTCATCCACCGGTTGATAAATGAGGAAGAGAGCTTTCTTGTCTCTCTTTCTTGACTCCCTCAATGTCTCCTTTACACCTTGGCTTAGCGAGGCTTCATCTTGCTCATTGAAGCCTTTCTCAACGATATCCCACACATCTTGAGCTCCTAGTAACGTCTTCATCTTGATACTCTAATTGTCATAGTTGTTCTTTGTGAGCAGCATCGGCATTTGAAAAGGGAAACCTCCATGCGCCATTTTTTTAGGACCTTGAAGCTCTAATGCCACTTTGTTGGAAATAAACCATTCTTGTGTTTAGGAAAAGTGTGTGAGAATATTAGAGGCTTGAATAGAAACTTGATAAGTAGGAGAATCATTTATGGAAGAGAGAACTTTGTATTTTTTTTGCTTGAAGCAAAAGTGTAGGATTACATCTCTATTTATAGTACTCTAAGAAGAACTCTAGACAAACTAATTCTAGAGGATTCTCAACTCTAGACATTCAAAGAGTATTCTAGAAAATATTACAATCATAAGAAATATCTAGACACTCCAAATACTACAAGATTTTTCTAAAAACATTACCCAAAGTAAACTAAGTCCAAATAACTAAGCCCAAAATCAAATAATAAAATTAGCCCCAAATCAAGTTTAATATTTCAACATAAAGATGATTAAATGTTGGACATACCCATCTATTTGGGGAGAGAAATGCAATTATTAAATAAGGGAGGGAAGTGAAATTAATTTAGGCTATTCTATTAGGAGAGGGAGTGTAACTTATTTTAATTGTTTTCAATCTATAGGTTGTCATCAAAAGGGAAATAAAGTGTGAATCACTTTGCATGACATAGTGATAAACCACCTCTTCAGTTATGTTTTATAGCTCATTTTCCTTATGTTTAACGGTTTGATTTATAAATCTATTTTTCAGCTTTGTTCTATAACTTGTTTTCTTCATTTTTTTACTAAAGAAATTTGTATTATAAGAAGTGTTTTGTTTTATAATAACATTCAATTTTCTTAGTAGTATCTGACACATGGAGAAGCTTAGAGGAATTTCAAGAAATGAGGGTTTCTTTCACATATTATAAACATGATATTGATCAATAGTTTTCAAATTTCTCTATCACCCGTGTATGTGATACATATTTTGTACCATGATTTACAATAGTGTTGTTAGATATTTGATATATATGTATTGCGCATCGAAATTTTGGCTATTTGATGTGAAAGTTGATCCTGCATTTTGACAGCTCTCTATGCTTAAACTAATTGCACTTTTTATGATATATCGATATTGCGCTGATATACCAGTATTATTTTATCATTAATATATAAATATTTATTGTTATTTTATAAAAAAAATTATTATATAAAATAAAATCATTAATATAATTCAAAAAGTCTCTCTCTCTCTCTCTCTATCTATCTATCTATCTATCTATCTATATATATATATATATATATATATATATATATATATATATATATATATATATATATATATATATATATTCTAACTAATAGAAGTACTACTAGTTATCGATATATCATTGCAAAATAATAAGCTAAAAGGTTGAATTATTTAACTTTGAATTTTATTTATTTTTTATTTATATTTTTAGTTTTAATAGCATTGTTGTGTTAAGTATATAAGACTACAAGACGACTTTTATTAGCCGAAAGCATTACGAAATGATGACTTGTGTCAGCGTTTTTAACAAAAAGTGTTGCATAATAATGACTTACACCAGCGTTTTTGTTAGAAAATGCTGCTAAAGTGAACTTACACCAACGCTTTTATTAAAAAGATGTTGTCTAATGATAGCTTACGCAAGCCTTCAGCCAACGCTTTTCTCAAAAAATGCAGCCTTAAGTTGACATATGACTACGATTTTCTCAAAAAGCGCTTCCTAATGGTACAATATGTCAGTGCTTTAACTAGAAGCTGCTATCTAAATAGAACTTACACCAGCGCTTTTAACCGAAAGTGCTGCTTAAAAAGCACTTGAGGCAGCGTTTTTTCATAAAAAAAAATAAGCGTTGTCTATACCTACAACAGTGCCAGAATAGGAAGTGCTTTAAAGCGTTGTCTAACATAAAAATAAGCGTTATCTAAAGTCTTCTTTGGTGTAGTGATAGTGTACAAATGAAGATGATGATGTTGATGATCAATTACTTGATAGAAATGTTTTACGTGGTGCAAGCACGAAAGACAGTTGTTCAACCGCCCCCACCGATAGAGAGATCCAAAATAGGTTATTGGCTCCCACTGAAGAATCATATTTCAACATGTTATATTACGTTATACGTAAAGAAGATGCTGTAATACCCCGTATTTCCTTAAATACCTAATTTCCTATTAATTGAGATCAATTGAGTTCTTATGTGCTCTAAAAGTTGTTGATTGGGATAAATATAGTAAATAGTGAGTTCATGTTGACTTAATTAATATTAATTGGGACTGACCTTTTATTAATTGATACATTTTAATAACATTAATAATGGGTCAAGAGCTCTGGTAGAACAAATATTACAAGTATGTGTCGCATCCGCGAAAAAACAACCGGCGGGCTAAAACAAAAAACAACACAGAGCCGCCACTGCGCGTTATTTATCCCAAGATAGGGAAAGGAAACGCTAAGAGAAACTTGGAAAAAGCATGGTCTCGCGACCAAAGAGAAAGGGTAAGGGAGTCGGTTACGCAAGGGGAAGGTATTAGCACCCCTCACGTCCGTCGTACTCGACGGGATCCACGCTCTAAGAAAGAAAAGGTTGCTAAAACACCATACATACACACGCACCGAAGACAACACAGGTGGGGTTAAGAGGAAGAGAGCTCGATAGGACATCGCATCCTATGCCTACGTATCTCGTCTGGAACGAGAATCAGAGTTGCCGTAGTTCGGCTCACGCACGCCAAACAAGACACACACAAACTCAGGCAAACCTGGAACCCGAATGCCAATCGCTGGACTTACATCGGCTTCCGAACCAAACAAACACAATCAGGATACGTACAGCCAATCGCTGGGCTTACGTCCATATCCTGACACACAACAGGGTTAACAAGCAAACGCACACAAAAAGGAAAAAAGTGCCCAGAGAGACCTCGCACGGTCTCCTGCCTACATACCTCGTCTGGAACGAGGACCAGGGCGATGTAGTTCCCCTGAAAGGGAAAGAAATTCTAGCCAGAAACCAAGGGAAGACACACTACCAGGGAGCTGTACTCGAGCCTAGTGTTATCATGCATCGTTGCCCTATGTTATGGTTTCTATCCTAACTTGCACAGGTAGCAAGCTACACCTAAATAGGCAAAATAAAACACACATGCTCAATCAAAATAAAGCAAAGCAAACATCCACATAGCACACACTATATCCAGTCAAGTGAGGCTCAAACAAGGGTGGACTGCCGAGGCAAGTCATCTGTACAAGGGTAGAGTTAGCTCTTAACCTTGCCATTGAGAGGCTAAGGTGAAGCTGATGAAAGGTGAGTGAAGATTAGACTTCACAGCTCTTATCCCTGGCCAGGGAGAGCTTCAGACAAAGGAGCGTGGGTCCAGAATGGAGGGACCCTTCTACGCTCAAGATTCTGACTCGATTGTGCAACAGCACAAGATCTTGGGTTAATGTCCCAATGCATCAACACAGTGGTGTGAGCAGAGGGACGACTCAACAGAATAGCGGGGGATAGATTTCATATCCCTTGGATTCCGCCAATTGCCTCATAGAGGTCTTTACCTGCTTGGCACAAAAGTAAACAATCAGAAACATCGCCTCTTAAGGAGGACTTCAGACAGTTGCCTGGCCAAGTAACAGGCCAGGTCTTCCAGACTACATGGAGAATAGAAATTCTACCTCAATTGGTTTAAAAACCAAGCAGCAGCAAGCAAGTTCTTAAAGAACTAAAGCGACTTAATGTACCTGAAATCAATCAAGTATCATCAGTACTCAGACAAACCAACAATAAACAGCAAATGTTAATCAGTTAATCTATACAGACAACACAAGTTAATGCACATAAGTGCAAGCCATGAGCTCAAACTCAAGCATCAAACCCTACAACACAAAGTCAATGTTAGTCAAAAACAATTCATAAGTCAACTCAAATTGACTTGAAGCAATCTCCTTAAGCATTGTGCATTTCATCCTGAAAATCCAAACAAAACATGAGAAACTAGACCACTAGGCCAAGCCTAGGGTCCAAAGGGGATAAAAAATTCTAAACAGCAAGTGAAATTCAACCAAAATCACATTCAAACAAACTAAAAGCAAATGCAATTGGTCCCATGCTCATATCATTCACCATTATCATTTCATGCACAATTTAACATCAATCATGCACTTTGCAACACCAAAAGTCCAAACAGAACTATTTCAATCAAAAGCATACCAAAATAATTCAATTAATTCCACAAAAATTCACACCTAAACAGGACACATTCAATGTATAGCATGTCAATTTTCAGCTCAATTGGACAAAAGGAAGTAGGTCAATGAAAATCATGAAGTCCAGACACATTTATACAAGCTAATTCAAGGCATCAACACAAGCATCCACTTCAATAAATCATAAAACAGTGACAACATATTAGAAATGAACGGGATCAAAACCACAATGTCCTACAATGTGCCTAGAATGCTCATATCAAATTTCATCTTCATCCAATACACTATGAGAATTTCACAAATGAATTACCAACATGTGTCACACAAGGTCACCAAATGAGCCAACAGAGAAGAAAATTATCAATCAATTAGAAAATGCAACCAATAAATCCAGAAAAATTCACATGTAATCTTGACATATCAATGCTCATCCACACAAAATCTCAGCTCAAATCAAAATCCCTAAGCATTTTAAATAAAATCATGAAGTTGACCTAGCTTGGTGTGACACAAATTGTCACACCTCTAATCAAAAAATCATATCTCAACAACCAAGTATCCAAAAATCACAAACCACACATGAAAATCACCAGCAATGAGTCCAGAACAAGCACAAAAATTTTCATCCATTTCTTTGCAAGCATCACTATTTCATGAAGGATTTGGCAAGACATGCACAAAATGCATACATTGAAACAAACCCTAGGCCAATTAATTTTCCACACGTGCAAAAAATCCACAAAAATCATAATCAAATTCTTCATATCATCATGAGAATGGTGAAAAAAAACTCACCAAAATTGGATAAAAAATGAGTGAGTTATTAATTTTCTAAGTTCATGTAACAAAATTGAAAAACAAATGAAAAATGAAATGAAATAAAGATTTAATTAAATAGGCAATGGCATTTTGGTAATACTAATGCTCAGGCGCAAAACGACGCCGTTTCAAAAACATTACAAGGCGCTCTCTGATTGGTTCCTACAGGCGGTAAACATGTAATTTGAAATGAAATCCAGAAAAATGGATCAAACACACGCTTTGGCCTTGTTCTTCATCACGAATGTCCAGATTTCGAAGAACATCAAACATCAACCAAAATCAACAAACGTGTAACCATTGGAACCGTCTTTCCACAAGGATTCAAGATATGCAACTGAAATTTCCTAATTCTAACCATGGCGAAGGGATCGAGCAAATTAAGTTATGAACACAAACATTCAAATCGTGATATCTCTCTCCATAGTTAACCAATTCACAAACCAAGCATAGCATGTTGATCTATGATGAATGAACTACCAAAAGCATATCATAATTTAAGAAATGATGAGATTCGAAAATTGACCTTGTGTTAATGGCAGTTGTTGTTCTTGATGCTTTCGCGTACAATTTTCCAAAACAGATCGAGGTTGATGTATAGGAAGATGAATGCCACTCGTGCCTTAGCTCAAAGATGCTTCAGTTGGAAGAATCATCAAGTTGCCATTGTTGTGCACATTATGAACAGTTGCGATCCTTGAGGTTTCTTGCATGGATTCACCAAAACAGTTGGAGATTGATGTTCATGGAGCACGAATCAAAAAGAATTGTTCAATTTGGTGAAGAATTGATGAAGTTTTGATCAAAAATTGCTTGATGAAATTTGAGAGAAAATGGAGAAAATGGAGGGAAAATCAGTTAGATTTCTTGGAATGTGCAATTGTGATTAACAATTTCTGTTACAATTAGGATTAAATACCAAGGCCTTAATCACTTTGCTAATCTCAATTAGCAAAAACCATGTGATTAGTGAAAATGTGCATTTAGGTGCAAGGGCAAAAATGACCTTCTCCAATATTGCAATGTGACAGCTCATGACAGCTCACACAAGTCCTAAATGATATTTGGAGTGTGTTGGAATGGTTCTCATGTCCAAATTCCTTGTATTGCTCAAATTCACATGTTCACACCAAAAATACACTTAAGTCCACTTGAATTTTGACTTTTTGCATTGACCATTTTTGATGATGTTGGACCATACACCATGAAAGTACATGTGAAATTGGGTTTGCTCATAAAAAGATCATCCATTTTGGACATTCCATGTGAAAGTTATGCCACTTTGATTATAGGCCTTTTTGGAAAATGAATGGACCATAACTTGTCAACCATACATGGGAATTTCAAGTTCTTGGACTTTTTGGAAAGGTGAGATCAAGATCTACAACTTTCATGTTGGACAAATTTCCATTTGAAGCTTTTTTGGACATGTAATTTTGTGGTGAAAAACTTTCCATTTTTGGAAACTTCCATTACAAGTCACTTTCTATTTTTGGCAATTTTTTGTCTGACTTTATTTTCTTCATTCTTGAGCTTTGGCATGTCAAATGAAACTTGTTTCAACATGAATGAAGTGTATCCAACTCTCTCCCACCTCCAAATCCATAAAATCAAGCACAGTTGACCACAGTTGACTTTTTCAGCTGATAGATGAATTTGGCAATGCATTGATCAAGTTGAGCCCCAATCTCTGATGAAATGGCTCAATGATGAAACCCTAGCCTCCATAAGCTCAATGTAATCACATGATGATCCCCATATCCATTATAGACCCCATCTCCTTGCAAAACCCTGACTGGCCCAATGCAACTGATTAGGGTTGACCAGTGGTCAAAACCCTAATCTCAAGGAAATTGATCAAGCATGATGAATCTCTTGGATGATATCAAAACCCTGATGATGATGAAGTATCAATTCAACCAAGATGTAGACCAACCTCCTTGAGAATCAAAAACCCTAATTTGAACCACAACCCTCAGACAGTTAGTGATCTAGTCCAATAAAACCCTAGCTTGCACATAACCTCTTATCTCCTGATCAAGACTTAGGAGGATGACTTGCACAATGTAACCACATGATATGCAATATGCAATGCCTAATGACCTAAAAATGATATGTAATATGTTATGCTAGTCCCAAGAGAGGAGGGCAAATTTTGAGGTGTTACAGCTGCCCCTATTCAATCCATTGTGAACCTGTCGATATGAATAGCCTCGGCTTTCAGATGATCAGGATGAAGAGTGATTGAATACCAAGAACAGACGAACAATTTGCACTCTGATGGGAAAATAATTAACAACGCCTGTCAGAATCGGCAAAGAAACACAATCTTGAAGAAGAATCCGTCCGGAACGGAAAAGTCGGCCTGATCACCGAAACAGCAACATCAACCTGGATACCAAAATAAATGGTAACGCAGGAATAACCTTGGTCTGAACCCCACATCCGCTGGGGATTATTATTTCTTTTTTTTTCCTTGAACCCCGAAATTTCTTTTTTGCGCAAATGATCCCCGATCACTGCATTTGAACCCCAACATCCTATTTGCCAAATAATGAACCCCATTCTCCAGTTTGAACCCCAGTCGCCTGACGATAACTTGTGATCGCCATTGTGAACCCCATTCTCCAGAAAATGCCGCAATATCTCCCTTTCTCCATTTGAACCCCGCTCTCCAGAAAATGTCTCAACATTTCCCTTTCTCCATTTGAACCCCGTTCTCCCATCTCTCGTGATAATTCCGCTGGCAACGTCGGAAATAACACCAAACACCACTCTGAGGGCGACATATCAGAGGGTAAACCTTCACAAAAGGAAGGTAACATGTGCATCTCTTCTTCAGAAGACACCTATAACGACCTCTATTGACCTCAGCCAAAGTCTAAGGTGACACATGAACAGAAGATAATCCTGAGGACCTCGTCCCGGATATAATCTTCAACTCCAATCTCCATTTGAACCCCGCTCTCCAAAAAATGTCTCAACATTTCCCTTTCTCCATTTGAACCCCGTTCTCCAGAAAATGTCTCCACATTTCCTTTTCTTGTGATAATTCCGCTGGCAACGTCGGAAATAACACCAAAACACCACTCCCATGGCGACATATCAGATAGTACACCTTCAACCAGGCACTGACTGATGACTGGGAATAAACTCGACGTTTACTGGACATCGAATCAATGATGTTGACAGGCACCAAAGAAAACTCAACCAGACACTTACTGATGACTGGGGGAAACTCGACGTTTACTGGACATCGAACGATGATGTTTACTGACACCAAAGAAAACTCGACCAGACACTAAACAATGACCGGGAGGGAACTCGACGTTTACTGGACATCGAACAGTGATGTTACTGACACCAAACAATGATGTTTACTGGACATCGAACAATGATGTTTACTGGATATCGAACAAGGATGTTTACTGGACATCGAACAAGGATGTTTACAAGACATCGAACAATGATGTTGATAGACACCAAAGAAAACTCGACAAGACACTAAACAATGACCGGGAGGGAACTCGACGTTTACTGGACATCGAACAGTGATGTTACTGGACATCGAATAATGATGTTTACAGGACATCAAACAATGATGTTGACAGGCATCGAACAATGATGTTGACAGGACATCGAACAATGATGTTTACAGGACATCGAACAATGATGTTTACAGGCATCAAACAATGATGTTTACAGGACATCGAACAATGATGTTTACAGGCATCAAACAATGATGTTTACAGGACATCGAACAATGATGTTTACAAGACATCGAAGAATGATGTTTACCAGACATCGAAGAATGATGTTTACCAGACATCGAACAATGATGTTTACCAGACATCGAACAATGATGTTTACCAGACATCGAACAATGATGTTTACCAGACATCGAACAATGATGTTGACAGGCATCAAACAAAACTCGACCAGACACTTACTGATGACTGGTAGATACAGTTGCTCCAAAATCCCGATACTGAACTCCGCAGAGAAACATCTTCCAACTTCCATCTCGCACGACAGAAATTCTTCCTCCAATATCGCACTATTGGGGAATATTGTTGCTACAAAACCAAACTCCTCGGAGTAACATCTTCCCATTTCCGGGGAAACCAAACCTTAAGCGGTAACCACAGCTTGAATCACGCTGATCGCGTAACATTTCCATCTCTGTCCGACGGAAAAGAATTCCTCCAGTATCGCACTACTGGAGAACCTTGTTGACCCAACACCACGATGCTGAACTCCTCAGAGTATCACCTTGCTCTTCGGGCAAAACCACTTCTCAAACGATAACCACGGTTTGGGTAGCATCTTCATCCACTGGCAAAACCACGTCTCAAACGGTAACCACGGCTTGAGACTAGCCTATGCTTGCAATATGATGCATGATTGATTTTTCTGCGTAATGCTCCATAATTATGGAAATGCTACGCGATTTATTATGCAATATGCCATGCTATTTTTTTCATGATGAATGTATAAAAAGTATCCCCCTCAAGGGACTCTTCTGAGGAGCACGAGACACTCTGTTGAGGAACTCGTCAATTTTCCGATCTCCACCCCGCTGGGGAATAGTACTGCTGCTGCTGGGAAAGGTAACCCTTGCTGGGGAAGAATCTCCTTTGCACCCAATCCGCTCGGGAAATTGCTGGGGGATAAGAACCACCAACACTCTGTGGGGATACCTCGATCTTTGACTTGCTGGGGATATACATCCCAACTCTGCTTGGAGAACCCTCACAAATACCTGGCAACTTCACTGGGGAAATGCTCACATATAGCCCTGCTGGGAAACAGCAACCTCCAGACCTGTCGACTGGGGAAGCATCGATCTGACACCTGCCGGGGATAACCATCCTGACCCTGCTAGGGGAAACGAATGCTACTCCGCTGGGGAAGACCCATCCAATCCACACATAGGATACACTGCTGGAGATGCAGATATCAGTCTGCTACGGAAACTCATCCAATCCACTGGTAGGATGAACACTGCTGGAGATATATTTCATTGAAAACCCGCTCCACTCGGGGAATAGCAACCTTCGGGCCTGGCTGCTGAGGAAACACCGTTTTAAATCTGCCGGGGATAACCATCCTGACTCGGCTAGGAGAACCATAGACCTTGGATCTGCTGGGGAGCTAGTCCTCTGATTCTGCTTGGGGACTTAGCTAGGGAAATGAGAAAAGTTGGTACAGAACACCCATCGACTCGTCGAACCACGGTATCCGCCTCCCAATCTCGTATCAGCTTTCCACTTTTGAGAATTCCCAGACTCGTCTGGACCTTTTCTGCTCCATCATCTTGTATTCCCAACTGCTCCGCGCTCGACGAAGATCGAACTCCTGGGGTTTATACAGATTTTCAATCTTCCGACTTTGAAGAGTCTTCTTGATTAATTTCCAGGATCGTCGTACGTCTCGACGTCTCTCATCGCTTCTCTATCCATTCATTCGTCCCTGATCGGACTCCACGGGGATTTGTCTTGTCAAAAGCTTCCACATCACAACCTGCAAGTGAGTGAAAATACCTAACAGCACCTGCAAAACAGATCGTTAGATAAAACCGTGCCCCAGGCGCGTCAAGATTTCAACACTTGGGTCACTCAACCTTCCGAATAAGATTTCAAGCTTCAATCTTATAAGCATGCATTGGAAGGGACCTGTATGTCTTAAAATGCAAAGATTCTTTATCAAAAATAACTGGATGTTTTTGCAATCAAAGCGGTAATGAAAAACAAAAACAAAATTATTTGACTGAATATGCATTTTATTGATTGGAAATTGTGTGGCTCAAATTGAGCAATACAAAGGAAGCAATTCCTGAAAAGAGGTAATTGCACAAAAGGAAAAAATCTATCCTAATGGCAATGTGAAACCGCGATCTCATCAAGTTCCAACTCGGTTACACCCCATATGTCTTCAGACTCTCCATGCCTTCTGCCTTCTGAACAAGACGTTTCTGATTGATCCCCACCGGGCATTATCCATGATGCTTTAACCAAAGCGCAAACGATCATGCTGGACGCAGTTGTTCGTTTCAATCTCTCTTTTGCCTGGACCGCCCTTCCGGGTTTTCAGTCCACCGGGATACCCATTTTTGCCCAAGTCGCCTTTTCAGGTTTTCGACTTGCCGGGTGTACAGTTTTTTCTTTTTATCCCTAATTTTTGCCCGAACCTTTCTTTCTGTTTTTTGGTTCGCCGGGATGCCCATTTTTGCCTGGACTATTTTGTTCTTTTCGTCCAGCGGGTCTCTTTACACGAAGTATTTTTTTAACTGCGTCCGCATTCACAGGGGATGGAAAATCTTCGCCATCCATGGTCGTCAGCAACAAAGCTCCGCCAGAGAAAACCTTCTTGACCACGAATGGACCTTCATAATTCGGCGTCCATTTGCCCCTTCGATCGTTTTGAGGAGGAAGGATCCTTTTCAGCACCATATCACCTACGTGATATACCCGAGGTCGTACCTTTCTGTCAAAAGCACGCTTCATCCGCTGCTGGTATAACTGCCCATGACAGATGGCTGCCAGCCTCTTTTCCTCAATCAGGCTCAGCTCTTCATACCGGGTCTTTACCCATTCAGCCTCTTGCAATTTTACGTCCATCAGGACTCTCAAAGAGGGAATCTGAACTTCAACAGGTAATACAGCCTCCATTCCATATACCAGTGAGAAAGGCGTTGCCCCAGTAGGCGCACCGAAGTTCGATACCCAGGATACCAGTTTCCTACTTGCCACATCGTTTGCGCATTCAAATGCTAGTCAAGCAGCACAAGGAATGTGGGAATCTCTTTGGCATAACCAAAGCAGCACCAACTCCGCTTCCATTCATGTTAATGGCCCCATCAGACATCAGAATCCGTTCGAATTCGGGGTCAGGCCCCTCCTCCGGGATTGGTTCCTCAAAATCTTTCAATATGAGCACCTCGAGATGTCCTCATCAGGGAACTCAAACTTCATCGGTTGATAATCCTCCACGGGTTGCCGGGCGAGGTAATCAGACAATACACTCCTTGATTGCTTTCTGAGAGTATCCCGAATCAGTCAACATTATTTTGCACTCTCACAACCCGTCCGGTCGATGCTGGATTCTCAAACTCATACTTGATCGGATCCATCTCGAAATCCACAAAGTGGTATGAACCAGCATACACTGTCTCAGTCGGCGAGCAGCCTATGCCAAAGTACATCAAGTTTTCTCGAATAGTGAATGTATTGTTTCACAGTCGGTAAACTTTTTGCTAAGGTAAATTGCATGCTCTTTTCGACAAGACTCGTCATGCTGACACAATACGCACCTCATAGACCCCTTGAAGGCTGTCAAGTACCAGATTGATGGTCGTCCCTCCACAGGGAGACGTCAGAATCAGAGGTTCCTGCAATTTATTTTTTTATTTTTTCCATGCCCCTTGGCCATCATTATTTCACCTGACCGTTTGATCTTTTTTTTCAACATCTTGAATATGGGTTCATATGTGGCTGTTAGATGAGATGTGAACCATCACATGTAGTTCAATCTATCTAAGAAACCACGAACCTTCTTTCTTTATTCTCGGTTCAGGCATTTTTTCTTATTGCTTTTTTTTTTTTTAGCAGGATCAACCTCGATTCCTCTCTTATAATGAACCCCCAACAGCTTACCGGCCCGCACTCTGATAGTGCACTTACTTTGGTTCAACTTCAGTTTGAATTGTCTCAACCAGTTGACCCATCTTGGTCAGATCCACCAGATGCCCCTCTTCTGTTTGGGACTTTGCTATCATGTCATCAACATAGCAATTGATTTCATGATGAATCATATCATGAAACAAAGTCACCATGACTCCCTGATACACGACACCGACATTCTTCTTCTCTAGAGGACAATCTTCTCTCCATGGTAGCTTGTGCATAACGACATCGGTATCCGACCCTGGTATATCCTGACATGACCAGGTGAAGGTATCCACATGCTCTTTCAACAGGACTACCATTCTGCTTTCGGCTCGCCTCTGAAACGACCCCCAATTTTCATTTCCTTTCTGACCTCGGCAGTATACAGTTCACGATCTCAATCGCTCCTCATGCGGCTGAATCACCTTCTCCTCTTGTTTAAACAACCTGGCTAATTCTTGTAGATCACAATCTTCTTCGCCTTCTTCTTCGGCATGATAGATTGGATTGTCGAAGTCATATGAGGTGTAACCAAATTTTTATCAATGAGATCCGGAGAATTATCTTTTCGAAATTGGAACAAGACAAATCAAAAAGGGAAAAAAAACAAACATTGCCATTTTTATTTGTTTTTAAACTGCAAAAATGAATGAAAAACAGGGAACACCGCTTTTAATTAAAACATCCATTTATTTATGATGCAAAATGTTGCAAAATGAAACATGAGGTGGCCCTTACAATGAACCATTACGTGTCAGGCAACACATAAGGCTTTCATGCAAACAATATTGAGAAACAAGAAATATTACTCTTCCGGATGAGTGACAGTGATGATCTTTTTAGGCCTTCCAGTTGCCTGGTACGCACAATCTTATCCATTGATCAATCTCCCAGTCACTGTCAGTTTCTTTACTCACTGTACAGGCGTGATCCGAATCTAGCATTCCGGCACTGACAAAGGTGAACGACGGACGACGTCCTCTGTTCTGCTCAGACGAGTCTTGACCTGGATGATAACCAATCCCAAACATATCCGCCTTTACCACAATGCCTATGATCTGTCCCCAGCCTAGGATCCCTCCATTTCTCACCACTTCCAATGCCTGCTTGTAAGAAGAAATGGACGGCTTTTTCTCTTTCTCAACACCAATGGCATTTTCCACCTTGACGATTTCAGCTGCCAGACTGAGTGCTTTACACCTTGCATCGTCCATTTCTACTTTCATCTTTCTCTGGACCGTTCCCCCAATTACCACACACCCTTTTGTAGCGATGGCTGCACAACAATCATCAACACGAGGGAAAGCTCCATTTTTCGTCGGGCGTTTTGGGACCACAGACATGGGCATTCTTAACTGATCCTTCTCAGTCACCTCTATCCCTTTCTTGTCCCCCGACATCATCTCCACTTTTACAGGACCATGCCTTGTCACAGGGTTAGCGCTATCATCTGTCGTCGGTGCAAAGCTGATTACCTTAGAATCCACCAAGTCCTGGACCACATGCTTAAAAGCTTTGCAATCCTCAACATGATGTCCGGGTGCCCCAGCATGGAATTCACACCTGACATTCTCATCATAACTGGCAACCCTCTGATCCGGTTTCCCTGGAACCAATATCCTCGGCTGCACCAACCCAAGATCTTTCAACCTTTTAAACAGAGAGGCGTAAGTCACGGGCGGCTTATTGAAATGACGATCTGTCGTCCTCCTTCTCACTTGGCCTACAGCTCTTTGTGTCCTCTGTTGAGGTGACTGTTGCCGCTGTGGTGCAGATGAATCACCAACAGGAATGGTTACGGTGGCAGCATAAGGGTGGTAACGATCCTTACCGCATTCTCTTTTAGTCTGCGCACCACCTGATTCAACCTTCTTCTTGGGCTGACCACTGTCAAGGGATTTCTTCACTACAGAGCCAGAGGGATTTGTTACTTCAGATGACAGAGCCTTTCCCTGAACTTTCTCCTTGATCATCCAGCCCTCAATCCTTTCTAATCTCTCGGCCACGGCTTTCTGCCCCAAGGCAAGCCCTTGCACAACACTGAACAAATCCCTCACCATCTCTTTCAGTTCGAGGATGTCAGCGTTGGGAGGATCCATCAGTTTGGATTTGTTGCCCCTAGCAGGATATCTGAGCAAACAAGCTATGCGCACCGGTTGACACCTACAAAACAGCAAATGGGTTAGTATGACTCACGCATGCACCATCTATCCATATGAGGAAGACTCTGTCCTTTGATTCTGGCTTCATCGAGACAGATAATATTTTGACATCCACATTCTGAAATTCAAGATGTCTCTCAACCAGATTCTCAAACAATAATACTCCCCATATGACTAGACATAGGTTCGATGCAGATGAATGCAAAATGAAAATGATGCAGATGTATGCAATGCACTGGGCCATCCTCCAAGTCGTCTGATCATCCGTTGCTCTGAGTCCCAGCCCTGATCTCTGAACCGATCACAACCATCTGAGGGAATAGGTAACCATAAATCCGACTCAAGGGAGTTCCGAAATAAACGGAACTGAAAGGTACACCATCATCATCATCACCAAACAACCTCTGAGCAGATAACCTGAAAACCTCTGAATCGGCCCGGGGAATCCTGAAATAAACGGATCCCCACTGATAAATAACTCGGACAGCATTCCGGCGTCTCGGAAATAAACGGCCATAAATCCGACTTATAAATAAGACCATGATCAACGGAACCAAAAGTCACCATCTGAGTCACCATCTGAACAATGCATCTGAAAGAATTACCCTCCCCTCACAGGTAAATTCTAATCAGGTCATCCTAAGGCGGATAATAGTCTCGACAATCGGGCAAAGATACTCAATGGGTTTTGTAACACCCTTCTAAAATACCCCAATAATTAATTAAAACAACAAAATATAAATCAGAGTAGATATGCAGTTTCAGGGTGTCACACTTGACACTTCACACCAATCACCAAATAACTTGTCATGCTCATTTATTAATCAAAATAAAACATTGCACAATTCGCAGCGGATAGAAATCTAACAACATTCGAACCATGTAACACATTACATGTAAAATTGTTCAACAACCAACAATGAAAACAAAGTAAAACGTCCCGTCCCGATGTTACATATACCAGAGCATGACTCACTAAGGAACTACACTAGACTCCAAGCACTAGCTTCTACTCAATCACTGCTCGTTACCTGAAACATAGTTGTAAGGGTGAGTTCCTCAATCGATATAATAAGCATTATAAAATATCATGTAATGTTAAGTAAATTAACACATTCATCACCCTAATCATATCACACATTCAGCAACGGCAACATCAACTCATAATCATACTCAACACAAACACAAACACAAAACACACGTATAATATTGGAATACATTCATTCATATTATACGCCATACATACATTATGAAATGAGACTCCATGCATGCGGTACCGACTATTCGTGAACACATAGTTCAACCTCACCGATCAAACCCAGATACGGCTACCAAGCTCACTAGTCCCACTCATTTGAGACCTAGTGACTCACTCACTAATTCCTCACCATGGGAATTAGCTACCACCATAAAGGCCATGCTATGCACGCTAAATCACCTAGCATGCAAACATCAACAACAATCCACAATGGACATATGCTCACACTCTAAGCCATAAACAACTCACTAATTCCTCACCATGGGAATTAGCTACCACCATAAAGGCCATGTTATGCACGCTAAATCACCTAGCATGCAACATCAACAACAATCCACAATGGACATATGCTCACACTCTAAGCCATAAACAGTCCATCCACAATTGCATACATAATAGATATATTCACAACATTATGCATACCATCATACATCATCAGCATATTTATCACAGAAGCATATCATGTCATGCCAAATAATAAATCACAGTATTAGCACACTCTACTAATACCTATACTGCTCAAAACAACGGGAAATAATCCCTACTATATCATACACCAATATAGGCTAATCATCAAATATGTCCACAATATTTAAATATCAAATTTCCACTTTTCCAACAGTGTTAACCCGTTAACGCATTTGGTTAACCTGTTAACGCAAGACAGAATACAATTTTTCAGTATTTCAACAGTGTTAACCGGTTAACGCCCTGGGTTAACCTGTTAACGCAAGACAGAATGCAATTCTAACAGTATTTCAACAGTGTTAACCGGTTAACGCCCTGGGTTAACCTGTTAACGCAAGACAGAATGCAATTCTAACAGTATTTCAACAGCGTTAACCTGTTAACGCATTTGGTTAACCCGTTAACGCAAGACAGAATACGTTTTTGGCAAATTATAACAATGTTAACCTGTTAACGCCCTGGGTTAACCTGTTAACGCAAGACAAAAAATTTATTTTTTTAATTATCATAACAGTGTTAACCGGTTAACGCCCTGGGTTAACCGGTTAACGCAAGACAGAAAGCTGTTCCTGCGCTAACAACGAACAGAATGCAGAATTACCCGCATTTTTCGCCGTTGGAGGACTTCCGGACCTCCGATTTCGATTACGTAAAAAGCCACACGTCCAGAAAATTACGACTCATCCAAATATAGGTTCATTCACAGTTTTCACGTAATTTATCCATCACAATTTACAACATTTATCATCCTGATTAGGGTCAATTCAATGGCTTATCACTACCCATTACATGTTAACCCATAATACCCATTAAACGACGATAAACCCCCTTACCTGAGTTAATCCGGCAATTGATTCTTCGACCTTCAACAGTCGTGAATTCTCCTCTTGAGCCCTAGCCTCTTCTTCTCCCTTTCTCAGTTTCTTCTCTGTTTTCCCCTTTTTCCACTTTTCAGTCGCTTCTCTGTTTCCACGTGAAAAACCCTTTTTCTAAATGGGACTCTTTACTGATTCCAAAAATCGTTCTAATTCCAACTTTATAATTCCAATAATAATAATCCAATAATATTCCAATTATTTAATTAAATTAATAAATATAATAATAATATATATGAATGGTTTATCTAAATAATACCCTCTCATTCATATTATCATCATAATATACTATTAAACTTAAATTAAATAATTATCATATTTTATCGGGGTGTTACAGGTTTGCCCTTTCGGGTGTGCCATTGCAGCTCTCTTAAGATCGTCTAAACCAAAGATCCGGGAAATGATCGGTCACCGGAGTCAACAGTTCAGATGAAGTAACTCAACCAAAGTGGAGTACCCCACTGAGGAAAGCACTATCAAATGAACCTCGTCCGGCTTGTGGTACATCACGTTGCCAGGCACATATTGACCTAACATGAAAGAGGCAACATGAGACCACACTAATCCTAGGTGTATACTCGGGCCTGGGTTTTAGCCCCACTCAGAACACCCACCCCAAAACAGAGGAACCACCTGCACAGAGGACGACAACATGATAGTATGATGCATGCAAATATTTATGCAAATATACATGGTTAGAATAATAAATGCAATAAATAAAGCAAAACAAACAACCTAAACCATCCTAGAACGCTACGAAGAACTCGCTTAGGGAAGATGGACCAGCACAGGTCAACATCTATATGGGTCCCCAGCAGAGTCGCCAGCTGTCGCATCCGCGAAAAACAACCGGCGGGCTAAAACAAAAAATAACACAGAGCCGCCACTGCGCGTTATTTATCCCAAGATAGGGAAAGGAAACGCTCAGAGAAATCTGGAAAAAGCATGGTCTCGCGACCAAAGAGAAAGGGTAAGGGAGTCGGTTACGCAAGGGGAAGGTATTAGCACCCCTCACGTCCGTCGTACTCGACGGGATCCACGCTCTAAGAAAGAAAAGGTTGCTAAAATACCATACATACACACGCACCGAAGACAACACAGGTGGGGTTAAGAGGAAGAGAGCTCGATAGGACATCGCATCCTATGCCTACGTATCTCGTCTGGAACGAGAATCAGAGCTGCCGTAGTTCGGCTCACGCACGCCAAACAAGACACACACAAACTCAGGCAAACCTGGAACCCGAATGCCAATCGCTGGACTTACATCGGCTTCCGAACCAAACAAACACAATCAGGATACGTACAGCCAATCGCTGGGCTTACGTCCATATCCTGACACACAACAGGGTTAACAAGCAAACGCACACAAAAAGAAAAAAAGTGCCCAGAGAGACCTCGCACGGTCTCCTGCCTACATACCTCGTCTGGAACGAGGATCAGGGCGATGTAGTTCCCCTGAAAGGGAAAGAAATTCTAGCCAGAAACCAAGGGAAGACACACTACCAGGGAGCTGTACTCGAGCCTAGTGTTATCATGCATCGTTGCCCTATGTTATGGTTTCTATCCTAACTTGCACAGGTAGCAAGCTACACCTAAACAGGCAAAATAAAAAACACATGCTCAATCAAAATAAAGCAAAGCAAACATCCACATAGCACACACTATATCCAGTCAAGTGAGGCTCAAACAAGGGTGGACTGCCGAGGCAAGTCATCTGTACAAGGGTAAAGTTAGCTCTTAACCTTGCCATTGAGAGGCTAAGGTGAAGCTGATGAAAGGTGAGTGAAGATTAGACTTCACAGCTCTTATCCCTGGCCAGGGAGAGCTTCAGACAAAGGAGCGTGGGTCCAGAATGGAGGGACCCTTCTACGCTCAAGACTCTGACTCGATTGTGCAACAACACAAGATCTTGGGTTAATGTCCCAATGCATCAACACAGTGGTGTGAGCAGAGGGACGACTCAACAGAATAGCGGGGGATAGATTGCATATCCCTTGGATTCCTCCAATTGCCTCATAGAGGTCTTTACCTGCTTGGCACAAAAGTAAACAATCAGAAACATCGCCTCTTAAGGAGGACTTCAGACAGTTGCCTGGCCAAGTAACAGGCCAGGTCTTCCAGACTACATGGAGAATATAAATTCTACCTCAATTGGTTTAAAAACCAAGCAGCAGCAAGCAAGTTCTTAAAGAACTAAAGCGACTTAATGTACCTGAAATCAATCAAGTATCATCAGTACTCAGACAAACCAACAATAAACAGCAAATGTTAATCAGTTAATCTGTACAGACAACACAAGTTAATGCACATAAGTGCAAGCCATGAGCTCAAACTCAAGCATCAAACCCTACAACACAAAGTCAATGTTAGTCAAAAACAATTCATAAGTCAACTCAAATTGACTTGAAGCAATCTCCTTAAGCATTGTGCATTTCATCCTGAAAATCCAAACAAAACATGAGAAACTAGACCACTAGGCCAAGCCTAGGGTCCAAAGGGGATAAAAAATTCTAAACAGCAAGTGAAATTCAACCAAAATCACATTCAAACAAACTAAAAGCAAATGCAATTGGTCCCATGCTCATATCATTCACCATTATCATTTCATGCACAATTTAACATCAATCATGCACTTTGCAACACCAAAAGTCCAAACAGAACTATTTCAATCAAAAGCATACCAAAATAATTCAATTAATTCCACAAAAATTCACACCTAAACAGGACACATTCAATGTATAGCATGTCAATTTTCAGCTCAATTGGACAAAAGGAAGTAGGTCAATGAAAATCATGAAGTCCAGACACATTTATACAAGCCAATTCAAGGCATCAACACAAGCATCCACTTCAATAAATCATAAAACAGTGACAACATATTAGAAATGAACGGGATCAAAACCACAATGTCCTACAATGTGTCTAAAATGCTCATATCAAATTTCATCTTCATCCAATACACTATGAGAATTTCACAAATGAATTACCAACATGTGTCACACAAGGTCACCAAATGAGCCAACAGAGAAGAAAATTATCAATCAATTAGAAAATGCAACCAATAAATCCAGAAAAATTCACATGTAATCTTGACATATCAATGCTCATCCACACAAAATCTCAGCTCAAACCAAAATCCCTAAGCATTTTAAATAAAATCATGAAGTTGACCTAGCTTGTTGTGACACAAATTGTCACACCTCTAATCAAAAAATCATATCTCAACAACCAAGTATCCAAAAATCACAAACCACACATGAAAATCACCAGCAATGAGTCCAGAACAAGCACAAAAATTTTCATCCATTTCTTTGCAAGCATCACTATTTCATGAAGGATTTGGCAAGACATGCACAAAATGCATACATTGAAACAAACCCTAGGCCAATTAATTTTCCACACGTGCAAAAAATCCACAAAAATCATAATCAAATTCTACACATCATCATGAGAATGGTGAAAAAAACCTCACCAAAATTGGATAAAAAATGAGTGAGTTATTAATTTTCTAAGTTCATGTAACAAAATTGAAAAACAAATGAAAAATGAAATGAAATAAAGATTTAATTAAATAGGCAATGGCATTTTGGTAATACTAATGCTCAGGCGCAAAACGACGCCGTTTCAAAAACATTACAAGGCGCTCTCTGATTGGTTCCTACAGGCGGTAAACATGTAATTTGAAATGAAATCCAGAAAAATGGATCAAACACACGCTTTGGCCTTGTTCTTCATCACGAATGTCCAGATTTCGAAGAACATCAAACATCAACCAAAATCAACAAACGTATAACCATTGGAACCGTCTTTCCACAAGGATTCAAGATATGCAACTGAAATTTCCTAATTCTAACCATGGCGAAGGGATCGAGCAAATTAAGTTATGAACACAAACATTCAAATCGTGATATCTCTCTCCATAGTTAACCAATTCACAAACCAAGCATAGCATGTTGATCTATGATGAATGAACTACCAAAAGCATATCATAATTTAAGAAATGATGAGATTCGAAAATTGACCTTGTGTTAATGGCAGTTGTTGTTCTTGATGCTTTCGCGTGCAATTTTCCAAAACAGATCGAGGTTGATGTATAGGAAGATGAATGCCACTCGTGCCTTAGCTCAAAGATGCTTCAGTTGGAAGAATCATCAAGTTGCCATTGTTGTGCACATTATGAACAGTTGCGATCCTTGAGGTTTCTTGCATGGATTCACCAAAACAGTTGGAGATTGATGTTCATGGAGCACGAATCAAAAAGAATTGTTCAATTTGGTGAAGAATTGATGAAGTTTTGATCAAAAATTGCTTGATGAAATTTGAGAGAAAATGGAGAAAATTGAGGGAAAATCAGTTAGATTTCTTGGAATGTGCAATTGTGATTAACAAATTCTGTTACAATTAGGATTAAATACCAAGGCCTTAATCACTTTGCTAATCTCAATTAGCAAAAACCATGTGATTAGTGAAAATGTGCATTTAGGTGCAAGGGCAAAAATGACCTTCTCCAATATTGAAATGTGACAACTCATGACAGCTCACACAAGTCCTAAATGATATTTGGAGTGTGTTGGAATGGTTCTCATGTCCAAATTCCTTGTATTGCTCAAATTCACATGTTCACACCAAAAATACACTTAAGTCCACTTGAATTTTGACTTTTTGCATTGACCATTTTTGATGATTTTGGACCATACACCATGAAAGTACATGTGAAATGGGGTTTGCTCATAAAAAGATCATCCATTTTGGACATTCCATGTGAAAGTTATGCCACTTTGATTATAGGCCTTTTTGGAAAATGAATGGACCATAACTTGTCAACCATACATGGGAATTTCAAGTTCTTGGACTTTTTGGAAAGGTGAGATCAAGATCTACAACTTTCATGTTGGACAAATTTCCATTTGAAGCTTTTTTGGACATGTAATTTTGTGGTGAAAAACTTTCCATTTTTGGAAACTTCCATTACAAGTCACTTTCTATTTTTGGCAATTTTTTGTCTGACTTTATTTTCTTCATTCTTGAGCTTTGGCATGTCAAATGAAACTTGTTTCAACATGAATGAAGTGTATCCAACTCTCTCCCACCTCCAAATCCATAAAATCAAGCACAGTTGACCACAGTTGACTTTTTCAGCTGATAGATGAATTTGGCAATGCATTGATCAAGTTGAGCCCCAATCTCTGATGAAATGGCTCAATGATGAAACCCTAGCCTCCATAATCTCAATGTAATCACATGATGATCCCCATATCCATTATAGACCCCATCTCCTTGCAAAACCCTGACTGGCCCAATGCAACTGATTAGGGTTGACCAGTGGTCAAAACCCTAATCTCAAGGAAACTGATCAAGCATGATGAATCTCTTGGATGATATCAAACCCTGATGATGATGATGTATCAATTCAACCAAGATGTAGACCAACCTCCTTGAGAATCAAAAACCCTAATTTGAACCACAACCCTCAGACAGTTAGTGATCTAGTCCAATAAAACCCTAGCTTGCACATAACCTCTTATCTCCTGATCAAGACTTAGGAGGATGACTTGCACAATGTAACCACATGATATGCAATATGCAATGCCTAATGACCTAAAAATGATATGTAATACGTTATGCTAGTCCCAAGAGAGGAGGGCAAATTTTGAGGTGTTACAGTATGGTGCCACTTGAGATATTTTTTACTACCTATAACCACTTTCTTACCACACATTCTCTTGGCCACTTGCAACTAGTCTTTGAATCATTCACCACCACATGTTACTACCTCATGTTACCTACCACATACCAATTGTCTTCTCTTGGTATCAGAAAGAATAGAAATAAATAAGGAGCTCAAGAGAAGAAGAGAAAACAAGGTTAGTGAAGAAGAAGAAGAAGAACTTAGAGGAATCAAAAGCTTGGAACCTACACCATCATATTCATCCTCGACTCATCTTCAACAACTTCTCCTCTTCAATTTCTTGAGGTGGGTTCTAGTTAGAAACCTTAGATTTCTAGAAGATTAGGATTGTAGAATCATAGATAAATCATGAACAATCCATGTTATGTGATGAATATTTCTTTTGATGTTGTTGTTTTTATGAACATGTCCTTGATATGTTCTTCATGATTGTTGTGATTACATGATTTATTGTGGTTGTGGTTATGACCTTGAAATTCTTGTGATTATGAGCTTGGAATCCTTGATTTATATGTCTATAAGAACATGTAGTATGATGGGTTTTATTGGAAGAAGAAGTGGTGTTTTGTTAGAAATGGAATAACAAAGGATATGGTGTTCTGTGAATTGGAAATGTGAAAATGTGAGTGGACCAATCAATTAGTCCCTGCAACGGACCGATTACACAACCCTTTTGTTCTATAGAAAATGTAATTTTTACAGGATCAATCGATTGACAGTGCATTACAATCGATTGCATAAACTTTCTGTATATGAACAGTGGAAAATTTTTAGTGAGCCAATCGATTAACACTCAGGATCAATCGATTGATCCTCAGTAAACTTTGAAAAACAGAAATGTGAGAGGAACTAATCGATTGGGCCTCCCCAACCAATCGACTGACTTGTGTTAAAAACTTCAAAATCCATTTCTTAAGTGTTTCTAAATGCATTCTTCCAACCATTAATCATTTGTGAGGCTATGCTTATGTTGAATACATGTTAATGGTGAAAATTACATGATGAATCTAGTAAGTTAATCTAGGATTGGTATTAGGCCATAAGCTAGGTTTATAACTTAGATAACATTGAATGAAGGTATTAATTTGTACGACGCTTATGTGGAGGTCGTGGACGAATTGTTGCCTTGATTGAGAATGAGACGCATTTTATGGAACATGCCAGTTTATTGTTTGTGTATTATGGTGAATGAAGTCGCATGTGATTGATGGATTTTGTTATGGTTCATGGAACCGATGATATTTTTTGGAATCGATGATGTATTCAGAATGTGTGTTTTTCTGTGATAGTGCATATCTCTATTTGGTATGCTTAAATTTGTAAGCATTGGGATGTGAGACCGATGATTCGACCCTCAATTGGGTTTGAGTCCCAACCACGGCGGACGTGGGGGAAAGGTGGACATCTAAGTGGGTTAGAGGCCCATACGATGAAAGAAACCCTAAGTGGGTTAGAGGCCCATACGGGTGACGGTCGCTTGAACTTGGGAATTAAGCCTCATAGAGGACCCGATATCCACTGCGAAAGTCGAATCATAAGAGCATGCATGAACCGGGAATGGCTTAGACGTAAGTTCGTTTGGGAATTGATGTGTCGTGATCTGAATAATGATCGTGGTTGAGTTTTGAGAACTCAGGTGCATGTTTCCATACATTACGAGTTAGTTTCCCTATCGCTCAAGTCTCTGTTCCCTTGTTGACTTGAGTTGATTATGAGTTGAATATTGATTAGAAAACCCTGTAGAGCCGAGTGGACCCATAAGATAGAGAACCCACTGAGATTATTATCTCACCCCACGTTGTTGATTATTTTTCAGGTGGTTATGAGCAGATGAAGGGTAAGGACAAGATAGAGTGATGTTTTGCTTACCTGTCGACTGGATGGCTATTCCGCTGCGTAGATATTTTTGGGATCATTGTTTAATGTTCTAGCTCCTAGTAGTTTTATTTTGGGCACTTTTGTGTATATTTTGGGCCATGTTATGTTTCTTTTGGGCATGTATGTATCTGTATACTGTGTTGTTAGGCGCTTATGTATTTCAGTACCAGTTTTACACTATGTATAATATGTATTCTAGACATATATTATATATGGGTGTTATAGATGCGATGTTTACTCTTCCGCTAGAATATGATCCAGGGAAAGATGGGTTAACAAAATTATTTATCATTCCAAAAGATATAAAATATATGATTGTTGGAAAACGGTGGTTGGACATAGGGTTACTACAAGTTTGGTGCACGTAAGTATATCTCATTATGGTACATTCATTGTTCTGTGTAGAACTAATTCCCACGTGTTTTTTGTATTTTGTTTAACCATTTAGGTACATTCACCGTGTTTTTATAGAATTACATAAATCAAATACTTATGGATTGTTTGATCCAGTTAGGTACATTCACCGTGTTTTACTAAATACTAATTATATATACTTATATTGTTCATTTAGATAACATTATCAATTGATCATCATATATCTTCAGACGAATATGATAATTACATTGTGTTCGTTACACTATGAAATTGGTCATATGATTTTTAGTAATATTTTCTTTGACTTTGTAATTATCTTAGCGTGTAATATTTTTAAATCATTTTCAATATAGGTTGAACAAGTCTAGAAAAAAAGCTCACATTTTATGAGCTCAGGGTAAGTTTGTAACCTTCACTTATGAGCCCATGAAATATTTTCAATAACATATTAATTTTCTATTATAATTCAAATCACGATATATATATATATATATATATATATATATATATATATATATATATATATATATATATATGGAAAAATAGGGAAAAATAATTCACCAAAATTTTCATACCATTACAACATGTTCCATACAAAACCTATTGATTCACAAATCAAGTTACCACTCATTTGCGATACACGCCGAGGTACCTTCACGTCCAAGTATCACCATCAAAATCATGTTACCCTAAGTTATCTTTCTAATATTATAACCTAATCAAGATCATAGGTTAAAGCACACACATTTCATGGATTTTAAACATCCATAATTTATATTCATAACTAAATAATATTCATAAAAATAAAAACTGAATTGATATAACAATTTAAAAAGGAAGAGAGAATATCATATATAATATATTTGATATTTTCAAAGTGGTTTCAAAACATGATACAATGTGTAACTATTTTATTTTTGGTTAACAATAAAAAATAATCCTAACATAATTCTAATTCCTAAGAACATTGAGTTAGGGATGAAATTGGTATAAATTTAAACTGAGAAGCAGAAGTATAAGTGAAGGTGGCAAATTGAAATCCATAAAATGCTGCTCCTTGGATGAGAAGACCATCTTGGCTAAAGATTGTTGGATCAACAGGTGTGCTTGACTTAAATCCTTTGGTATTGAACTTCACTTCTGTTTGAGTGCAAATACAGTTGTTGGTCACAGTAACATTCCACACTGAGCCTGATGTTTTGGTTTGTTTAACCTCAATGTTACTCAAATTACAATGTTCTCCATAAACTGCAATATCAACCATAAATTAAATATCAAACTAATGAAAATAATAAATCAAATAACCCAAAGAGATTATTCATGCTATAAAATATGAAAGGTACGATACCTTTGTAAACTAGGGCAAGGAAGAGAGTGATGGAGAGAATGTTGAAAATAGAGGCCATTTGAGATATGAGTGTAAACCTGTAAATTATTTTTGTGTGAGAAAAGAGTGGCCATTGTCACACTATTTATAGTATCAAATGGAAAAATAAATTAAATGCAATTACTAATTTTGTATTTGCTATTAAAAAATAAATAATAACATAAATAAGGAATATAAACAATAAATTAGAATTTCCAAAACAAACTAGTATGAATATCCCATCTTAAAAAATAATATTATTATTTAAGCTATGGGTATATATCCATTAATTCCTTTTAAATCTGTTGGTTCAAAATAATTAACAATCAATAATAGTTATAATAGTTATTTGATGAATATACTTTTCTCTATTCGTATTTAATTACTTATTATTTTAAGCCATTGAATTAAAAAAACTAATGGAGAAGATTTGGAATAACAATGAGTGACTTACTCTTGGATTAAAAATATATTTTCTTATATATATAAATAATTTTTTGTGATTAAATAAATAATAATAACATAAATAAGGAATATAAAAATATTTCCATTATGAAAAAACTTTCTATTTAAAATGTTAATTATATTACACTAAATTAGAATTTCCAAAACAAGCTATTATGAGTATCCATCTTAAAAAATAAAATTATTATTTAAGCTATGGGTATATATCCATTAATGCCTTTTAATCGGCTGGTTCAAAATAATTAACAATAACTAGTTATGTGATGAATATACTTTTCTCTATTCGTATTTAATTATTTATTATTTTAAGCCATTGAATTAAAAAAACTAATGGAGAAGATTAGGAATAATAATGAGTGACTTACTCACTCTTGGAGTAAGAATATATATATATATATATATATATATATATATATATATATATATATATATATATATATATATATATATATATATATATATATATATATATATATATATATATATATATATATATATATACTTATTATTTTAAGCCATTGAATTAAAAAAAACTAATGGAGAAGATTTGGAATAACAATGAGTGACTTACTCTTGGATTAAAAATATATTTTCTTATGTATATAAATAATTTTTTGCGTTTAAATAAATAATAATAACATAAATAAGGAATATAAAAATATTTCCATTATGAAAAAACTTTCTATTTAAAATGTTAATTATATTACACTAAATTAGAATTTCCAAAACAAACTATTATGAGTATCCATCTTAAAAAATAAAATTATTATTTAAGCTACGGGTATATATCCATTAATTCCTTTTGATCGGTTGGTTCAAAATAATTAACAATAACTAGTTATGTGCTGAACATACTTTTCTCTATTCGTATTTAATTATTTATTATTTTAAGCCATTGAATTAAAAAAACTAATGGAGAAGATTAGGAATAATAATGAGTGACTTACTCTTGGAGTAAGAATATATATATATATATATATATATATATATATATATATATATATATATATATATATATATATATATATATATATATATATATATATATATAAAAATAAATAATAATAACATAAATAAGGAATATAAAATAAATTCCATTATGAAAAAACTTTCTATTTAAAACTTTAATTATATTACAATAGATTAGGATTTCCAAAATAAATTATTATGAATATCCCTTCTCAAAAAATAATATTATTATTTAACCTATGGGTAAAATGAAGATATCATGATTATCATCTATCAGATTAATTGTGAATTTTTAATAAATCTTTTTCTGTTTGGCCAGGGGTGGAAATTTGGGTGTTTATAGTGTGTTTCTCCTTCAGTTTCATGTTCAAATTTTGCTTAGATGCAAATTAATTTTTGTGTTGGACCAATTTCATATATAATATATAGATGTGAAACAATATTAATCGAAAGATGTGTTGTGCGATGACACATATTTTATTTTTCTTAATTTAATTTAATATTAAAACTCACAACTATTTAATCAGTTTTAAAAAAATAATAAAAGAAATTAAATGTTTTGCGCGATTAATTTAAAGAAGATAATTTTGCGGAGGGTCATAAGTTTAGACTAAAAATTTGGGAGAGTACACTAATATCTTCAAACAACTCACCTATATTAAGTCTTATGCTTAGGGCTACTGGTCTGAATTAGTACAACTAAGAAGATCGTGAGACCAAATTAAGGTGGGCAGTGACCTTTCTGAAAAAAATCTTAAGTCTAAAGCCTATATAAGTACCTCTTTTCATATCCTAACTTATACAAATCACACCTTACACACGCTTATACCTAAGCACACCCTCACATACAAAGCCTTTTACCTCATGTGAATAGATCCTCTAAACCACCACAAAATAACATCATACAACGTTTCTCGCTGTCGTGGGAAATCCCTAACCATCATACAATATAATATATTTACTATGACCTTTGAGTGTCCATGCCCTTGCAGAGGTAACATGTACATCTATACTTTTTAACCAGTACAGTGACGCCTGTAACACCCTACTAAAATACCCCAAAAATTAATTAAAATAATAAACATATAATCAGAGTAATAGTGCACCAAGGGTGTCACACAAACATTCCACACCATTTAAACAATATAACCATCATGCTCTTTTAGTTAATTTAAATATAAAGTATTTGCACAATTACGCAGCGGATAGAGATCAACTCAATCATGCAAAACATGTAACATCACGTATAATTTAGTTCAACAACAACAACAATAATAATCAAAGTGTTCCCGCCCGATGTTACATCTATCAGAGCATGACCCACTAGGGAGACTACACTAGACTCCAAGCATTTGCTTCTACTCAACTCATTTCTCGTTACCTGAAAAATAGTTGTAAGGGTGAGTTCCTCAATCAATATAATAAGCATTATAAAACAACATGTAATGCCAAGTAATTAACACATCAATCACCCTAATTGCAATACACATTCAGTAATAGCTCATTGGCTTAAACATCATACTCAACATCAATATACAATACCAGTATAATCTCAAATCATACTTACAACAACACAACACACGTATAATATTGGAACACATCCATTCATATTATACGCCATACATATTTTTATGCAATGAGACTCTACACATGCGGTACCGACTATTCTTGAACATATAGTTCAAGCTCACCGATCCCTCCAGATACGGCTACTAAGCTCACTAGTCCCACTCATTTGAGACCTAGTGACTCACTCACTAATTCCTCACCATGGGAATCAGCTACAGCCCCGAAGGCTAGACTATGCACACTAATCATCTAGTATGCAAACATCAACAACAAACCCACAATGGTTCACTCACTAATTCCTCACTATGGGAATTAGCTACAGCCCCGAAGGCTATGCCATGCATGCTAATCATCTAGCAATGCAACATCAACAATAATTCAAGAATAAACATATGCTCACACTCTGAGCCATACAACAGTCCATTCACACATACATGCATAATATATACATTCACAGCATCATGTACATCATTATACATCATCAATCTTTCATCACATAAGCATGTCAGATTATGCCAAACAACAACCACAATATTAGTACATTTCAATATTGCATATACTGCTCAAAACAGCGGGAATTTATCCTATTACACCATAGGCAACATAGGCCAACCCCCAATTAGGTACACCACATTTAAAAACAATAATTTTTTTCACTCTGCAACAGTGTTAACCGGTTAACGCCCTGGGTTAACCGGTTAACACAGGAAAAACTCACTTTCTGGCAAAACGCAACAGTGTTAACCGGTTAACGCCCTGGGTTAACCGGTTAACGCAGGCAAAAACTCAATATTTTCACATTTCAATACAGTGTTAACCGGTTAACACCCTGGGTTAACCGGTTAACGCAGACCAACAACAATTCCTGCGCTAACACACGGCAGAATGCAGAATTCCGCCGTTGGAGGACTTCCGGACCTCCGATTCCGATTCCGTAAAAAGCTATACGATCGGGAAAACATTACTCACACAAATACCGATTTAATTTCAACTTTCAGCACAGTTCATCCAACAACATTTCAACATTTACAAATCCCAATTAGGGTCAAATTAACGGCTTATCACTACCCATGACATATTATCCCAAAATACCCATTAATCGACGATAAACCCCCCTTACCTTAACAATCCGGCGAATCTTTGAGCTTCAAGCCTTTCCGTTCTTCAACCTTTGCTCTTCAGCTCCTTTCTCCTCTTCTCTGCCCTTTTCCCTTTTCACGATTTTCTCTGTTTTCACGTGAAATGTTTTTACTCCCCAATGGGACTTTTTCCTTAATTCCAACTTATATATATTTTCCAAATAATAATTATTATTCCAAAATAATAATAATTCAAAAAATAATAATAATAATAAAATTTCCAATTATTTAATTAAATTAATAATTAAATTATTAACTCAATTCAAATAATTATTTTATTATTATCGGGGTGTTACAACTCTCCCCCACTAAAAGAGTTTTCGTCCTCGAAAACATACCTCAAGCGAACAACTCTGGATAAGACTCCTTCATCTTACTCTCCAGTTCCCAAGTCACGTTGCCACCTGCTGGTCCTCCCCAAGCTACCTTCACCAAGGCAATCTCTTTACCCCGCAACTGCTTCAACTCTCGATCCTCGATCCTCATAGGTGATGTTTCAACAGTCAGGTTATCTCTCACCTGTACATCATCTATTTGGACTACATGCGACGGATCATGAATGTACCTCCTCAACTGAGACACATGAAAAACTTCATGCAAATTCGCAAGCGACGGCGGTAAGGCGATACGATAGGCTACTTCTCCTATCCTCTCCAAAATCTGATAAGGACCAATAAATCGAGGTGTCAACTTCTTCGACTTCAAAGCTCGACCAACACCAGTTATCGGAGTGACGCGAAGAAACACATGATCTCCCTCTCGGAACTCAAGTGACTTCCTCCTCTTATCGTGATAACTCTTCTGACGACTCTGAGCAATTCTCATCTTCTCCTGAATCATCTTAATCTTTTCCGTAGTTTGTTGAACAATCTCCGGTCCAACCACAACACTCTCACCGGACTCATACCAACATAAAGGTGTCCGACATCTCCTACCATACAAAGCTTCAAACGGTGCCATACCTATGCTCGAATGAAAACTATTGTTGTAGGTGAACTCAATCAAAGGCAAATAACAATCCCAAGCACCTCCTTTTTCTAAAACACAAGCTCTCAAAAGATCCTCCAGTGACTGAATCGTCCTCTCAGTCTGACCATCAGTCTGCGGGTGATATGCAGAACTCAATCTCAGTTTAGTTCCCAAAGCCTTCTGCAAACCCTCCCAGAACTTCGATGTAAATCTAGGATCTCTGTCCGAAACAATACTCGACGGAATACCATGCAAGCTTACAATCTTCTCAATATACAACTCGGCTAATCTCTCTAACGGATAATCCATTCTGATCGAAATGAAATGAGCCGACTTCGTCAATCTGTCCACGATCACCCAAATGGCTTCAAAATTCTTACTTGTCCTCGGTAAACCAGAAACAAAATCCATACTGATACTGTCCCACTTCCACTCTGGAATAGCCAACGGTTGCATTAGTCCAGACGGCTTCTGATGCTCAATCTTTGACTTCTGACAAGTCAAACAAGAATAAACAAAACTCGCAATTTCTCTTTTCATTCCCGGCCACCAAAATAACTTCTTCAAATCATGATACATCTTCGTAGCTCCAGGATGAATACTTAAGCCACTACGATGTCCCTCCTCAAGAATACTCTTCTTAAGCTCAATAACATTCGGAATACACACCCGACTACCAAATTTCAAAACACCATTCTCATCAACTCTGAATTCACCACCTCGACCTTGATTCACTAAAGTCAACTTATCAACCAAAAGCATATCGGATTTCTGACCCTCTCTGATCTCCTCCAGAATACCACTCGTTAACTTCAACATTCCCAATTTAACACTGTTGTGAGTACTCTCACACACCAAACTCAAGTCTCTAAACTGCTCAATTAAATCCAATTCCTTAACCATTAACATAGACATATGTAATGATTTCCGACTCAATGCATCAGCCACTACATTTGCTTTACCCGGATGGTAATTCAAACCAAAATCATAATCCTTCAGAAACTCTAACCATCTCCTCTGTCTCATATTCAGCTCTTTCTGATCAAACAAATACTTTAAACTCTTATGGTCACTGAAAACCTCAAATCTTGATCCATACAAGTAATGCCTCCACAACTTCAAAACAAACACTACAGCTGCCAACTCTAAATCGTGCGTCGGATAGTTCCTTTCATGAACCCTCAGCTGTCTCGAAGCATAAGCTATAACCTGCTTATTCTGCATCAACACACCACCCAAACCCAACAATGAAGCATCACAGTAAACTTCAAACGGTTCCGACGAACTCGGTAACGTCAAAATAGGAGCAGTAGTCAACCTTCTCTTTAACTCTTGGAAACCTTCTTCACATTTTGAGTCCCAAACAAACGCTTGCCCCTTTCTAGTCAACATCGTCAACGGTAACGCCAACTTAGAAAATCCCTCAATGAACTTCCTATAATAACCAGCCAAACCAAGGAAACTTCGAATCTCAGCAACAGACTTCGGAGCTTCCCACTTAGATACCGCTTCTATCTTAGAAGGATCAACAGCAACACCACCTCTTGAAATCACATGACCAAGAAAACTAACTTCTTCTAACCAAAATTCACACTTAGACAGTTTAGCAAACAACTGCTTTTCTCGCAGCACTCCTAAAACCACTCTCAAATGCTCAGCATGCTCTTCTTCAGATTTCGAATACACCAAAATGTCATCAATAAACACCACAACAAACTGATCCAAGTACGGATGGAAAATCCTATTCATGTACTCCATAAATACTCCAGGCGCATTAGTCACACCAAAAGGCATTACAGAATACTCATAATGTCCATACCTCGTTCTGAAAGCAGTCTTCTGAATATCCTCAGTTTTCACACGTATCTGATGATACCCAGATCTCAAATCTATCTTGCTGAACACACTCGCACCAACCAACTGATCCATCAAATCATCAATCCTCGGCAAAGGATACCGATTCTTGATCGTCACTTTATTCAGTTGCCTGTAGTCCACACACAACCTCATAGTACCTTCCTTCTTCTTAACCAACAACACTGGTGCACCCCACGGTGACACACTTGGACGAATAAACTTCTTATCCAACAAATCTTCCAACTGACTTTTCAATTCAGCTAACTCAACAGCAGACATACGGTACGGAGTCATCGATATCGGTCTAGTACCAGGTACCAATTCAATCGAGAACTCAACTTCACGCTCTGGCGGTAACTCATTCACTTCTTCCGGAAACACATCAGGAAAGTCACACACCACTGCTAGATCACGAATCACCAGTTTATCTTTAGCCTCTAAAGTTGCCAACAGCATAAACAACTCTGCCCCATCTGCCACTTCCTCATTCACCTGCCTGGCTGATAGAAACAGACTCTGCCCTTCCTCAATCTCAGGAAATATCACCGTCTTATCAAAACAGTTGATATAAACTCGGTTAAACACCAACCAGTTCATACCCAAGATAACGTCAATCTGCACTAATGGAAGACACACAAGGTCTATCCCAAAATCTCTACCAAAAATATTCAAAGGACAACTCAAACAAACCGAAGTAGTAGTCACTGAACCCTTTGCAGGAGTATCAATCACCATACTTCCACGCATCTCAGATATCTCTAACTTAAGCTTCACAGCACAATCCACAGATATAAAAGAATGAGTAGCACCTGTGTCAATAATAGCTATAAGAGGAAAGCCATTAATATAACACGTACCTCTGATCAAACGATCATCTGCAGAAGTCTCAGAACCTGATAGAGCAAAAACCTTGCCTCCTGACTGATTCTCCTTCTTCGGCTTAGGACACTGGGGACTGATATGACCCAACTCTCCACAGTTGAAACAAGTTACAGTCTTCAATCGGCACTCTGCAGCCAAGTGACCACCTTTCCCACACTTGAAACACTTCATCTCAGCACTGGTACACTCATGAACACGATGTCCAGCCCGACCACATCTATAACACTTAGCAGGAGCACTAGAGTCTCCCCCACTAGGCCTCTTCATCCCACTCTGCTTCTGAAAACCTTTGCCAGCTGCATACGGTTTTCCACGATCCATCTGATTCTTACCCTTCCTATCAACCCTCTGCTGATAGCTCTCTGCTCTAGCCTTGGAATCCTGTTCAAAAATTCTGCAACAGTCAACCAAGTCAGAAAACACCCTGATCCTCTGATATCCAATAGCTTGTTTGATCTCAGGACGCAACCCGTTCTCAAACTTCACACATTTCGAAAATTCTCCAGCAGCCTCATTATAGGGAGTATAGTACTTTGACAGCTCGGTGAACTTCGCAGCATACTCAGTAACCGACCTGTTACCCTGCTTCAATTCCAAGAACTCTATCTCTTTCTTTCCTCTGACATCTTCTGGAAAATACTTTCTCAGGAATCTTTCTCTGAACACAGCCCAAGTAATCTCAGCATTCCCAGCAGATTCCAACTCAGTGCGGGTAGCAACCCACCAATCATCAGCTTCCTCTGACAGCATATGTGTACCGAACCTGACCTTCTGGTTATCCGCACACTCAGTTACTCTGAAGATCCTCTCGATCTCCTTCAACCACTTCTGAGCACCATCTGGATCGTATGCTCCCTTGAACATTGGAGGATTGTTCTTCTGGAACTCACTCAGTTGACGAGCAGCTCCCATTCCTACAACATTTGGATTCCCTCCAAGTACTCCAGCCAGCATACCCAGAGCCTCAGCAATCGCAGCATCATCTCTACCTCTTCCAGCCATCTCTATTCTGAAAACCCAACAAACTAAAACAATAAGTACTGATAGGGTTACACAACACCTATCCCGTACAGGGAAAACAGAATAATTACGACTCGACACGACCGACTATGCTCTGATACCACTAATGTAACACCCTACTAAAATACCCCAAAAATTAATTAAAATAATAAACATATAATCAGAGTAATAGTGCACCAAGGGTGTCACACAAACATTCCACACCATTTAAACAATATAACCATCATGCTCTTTTAGTTAATTTAAATATAAAGTATTTGCACAATTACGCAGCGGATAGAGATCAACTCAATCATGCAAAACATGTAACATCACGTGTAATTTAGTTCAACAACAACAACAATAATAATCAAAGTGTTCCCGCCCGATGTTACATCTATCAGAGCATGACCCACTAGGGAGACTACACTAGACTCCAAGCATTTGCTTCTACTCAACTCATTTCTCGTTACCTGAAAAATAGTTGTAAGGGTGAGTTCCTCAATCAATATAATAAGCATTATAAAACAACATGTAATGCCAAGTAATTAACACATCAATCACCCTAATTGCAATACACATTCAGTAATAGCTCATTGGCTTAAACATCATACTCAACATCAATATACAATACCAGTATAATCTCAAATCATACTTACAACAACACAACACACGTATAATATTGGAACACATCCATTCATATTATACGCCATACATATTTTTATGCAATGAGACTCTACACATGCGGTACCGACTATTCTTGAACATATAGTTCAAGCTCACCGATCCCTCCAGATACGGCTACTAAGCTCACTAGTCCCACTCATTTGAGACCTAGTGACTCACTCACTAATTCCTCACCATGGGAATCAGCTACAGCCCCAAAGGCTAGACTATGCACACTAATCATCTAGTATGCAAACATCAACAACAAACCCACAATGGTTCACTCACTAATTCCTCACTATGGGAATTAGCTACAGCCCCGAAGGCTATGCCATGCATGCTAATCATCTAGCAATGCAACATCAACAATAATTCAAGAATAAACATATGCTCACACTCTGAGCCATACAACAGTCCATTCACACATACATGCATAATATATACATTCACAGCATCATGTACATCATTATACATCATCAATCTTTCATCACATAAGCATGTCAGATTATGCCAAACAACAACCACAATATTAGTACATTTCAATATTGCATATACTGCTCAAAACAGCGGGAATTTATCCCTATTACACCATAGGCAACATAGGCCAACCCTCAATTAGGTACACCACATTTAAAAACAATAATTTTTTTCACTCTGCAACAGTGTTAACCGGTTAACGCCCTGGGTTAACCGGTTAACGCAGGAAAAACTCACTTTCTGGCAAAACGCAACAGTGTTAACCGGTTAACGCCCTGGGTTAACCGGTTAGCGCAGGCAAAAACTCAATATTTTCACATTTCAATACAGTGTTAACCGGTTAACACCCTGGGTTAACCGGTTAACGCAGACCAACAACAATTCCTGCGCTAACACACGGCAGAATGCAGAATTCCGCCGTTGGAGGACTTCCGGACCTCCGATTCCGATTCCGTAAAAAGCTATACGATCGGGAAAACATTACTCACACAAATACCGATTTAATTTCAACTTTCAGCACAGTTCATCCAACAACATTTCAACATTTACAAATCCCAATTAGGGTCAAATTAACGGCTTATCACTACCCATGACATATTATCCCAAAATACCCATTAATCGACGATAAACCCCCCTTACCTTAACAATCCGGCGAATCTTTGAGCTTCAAGCCTTTCCGTTCTTCAACCTTTGCTCTTCAGCTCCTTTCTCCTCTTCTCTGCCCTTTTTCCTTTTCACGATTTTCTCTGTTTTCACGTGAAATGTTTTTACTCCCCAATGGGACTTTTTCCTTAATTCCAACTTATATATATTTTCCAAATAATAATTATTATTCCAAAATAATAATAATTCAAAAAAATAATAATAATAATAATAAAATTTCCAATTATTTAATTAAATTAATAATTAAATTATTAACTCAATTCAAATAATTATTTTATTATTATCGGGGTGTTACAACGCCCATCGTGGGGCCCCGGTAAAACTAACATGAGCCACACATCTTTCACATTTACATCTTTCATATTTTCTTCGAAGATGTGTTGAAACAAGATTTGTTTATATCCTTAATAGGTTTTGATGATAACAATGTATTTAAAGAATAATAAGGTTTGCTAATATTTTGTGTAAGTATGCAGGATCACAAGCATAGAATTAATTTTGATTGGTAGCATATGCGAAGAAGGAATATTTGCCTTATTCTGATTTGATCAGAATCTGAAGTGGTTCATCAACATCTGAAGGCATCAGGCTCTGAAGGTTCAGACTCTAGTTTCAAGACTCAACTTCTGATGACAGCTTAGAATCTGAAAGGTTGAAGGGCATATGTTTCGTATACTGTACCAAAAGCAGTATTGTCTTATAAAAGGCCTAAATTTCTAGGTAAAGTCAAATAGGTTTTAGTTTTGCAAGGTTCAAGAAATAGAGATGTGGCATCTTCAGTCTGTTCTACCTTTTGGTAGATACCTAGTACTTTGAAATATGCTAAGAGTAATGCTATTATTTAGTGGACAAAGATTCAAACCAGATGCTAGTCTCCAACGTCTCTCTTGGCATATTTATTCACTAAGTTTGCTCGCTATCTTCAAACCATCCAACGACTATTTCTCAGTCTCTATAAAAGGAAGTTGAAGACTCAAAGGGAGGTTACAACATGACAATGCATTTGAAAGATCTTAAGCATAACTCTGAGCTGTTATTTCTTGTAACTGTTATTGCCTAAAGATCTTAAGATTTCATATCTTAGATTATCTTATAAATCTTAGAAAGGTTGAAAATTGTTGCGATTGTTACACAACTGTTATACTTCTGATTTTGTATCATAGCATAGTAGTTATCTTTTCTACTAAAATTTTGTTTAAAGTGGAGGAAGTATCTTTTTTGCGTGTTGAGCAAGGAAGACTTTTGTTTGACTATATCCTTTCACCACCAATCTTGCTTTGTATCTCTCCACATCTCCTTTTGCATTCTTCTTCGCCTTGTACACCCATCTTACTCCAATTGCTTTGTGTCCTTGTGGAAGTGTAGTAAGTTCCCATGTACCATTCTTCGTGATTGACTTGATTTCTTCTTCCATGGCCTCTCTCCACTTTACGTTTTCAACTTCTTCTTGATAGCTTAGAGCCTCGCAATTACCCAAAAGGCAAAAAAGGTTAATGTCATTTATGTTTTCGGTTACCTCATAAAGCTCTTCAATATCCTTAGTCGTGGTGTCCTCTCACTTGAGCTTGTTTCATCCAACCTTGGTGTCGGTGAGGCCGGTGGTGTAATATTTTCCTCTATCATTGGTTATTCCATTTCGTCTTCTTCTTCAAAGTAAGGAAGAAAATCGTACGTGTTTTCTTGAACACTCCAATCCCAACAATCTTCTTCTTCAAACTCCACGTCACGACTTATGACGATCTTTCCACTATTTGGATTATAGAGCTTGTACCCTTTGTAGCTTGAGTCATAACCAACGAATACATACTTCTCACTTTTATCATCGAGCTTTGTTCTCCTTTCATCAGGAATGTGAGTATAGGCAATGCTTCCAAACACTTTGAGGAGAGAGATCTCAGGCTTCCTTCCACTCCATGCTTCTTGTGGTGTCTTCTCATGCATGCTTCTTGTTGGGGAACAATTTGCCAGATAAACCGCACATGCCACTGCTTCGGCCCAAAACTCTCTCGACATCTTCTTGCTCTTAAGCATGCTTCACACCATGTTAAGTATGGTCCAATTCTTTCTCTCTGCTAATCCGTTTTATTGTGGTGATCTTGGCACTATTGGTGGGCGGCGGATTCCATGGTCTTCACAATATTTTTGGAACTCATTTGAAATGAACTCTCCTCCTCGGTTAGATCTCATGGCCTTAATGGAAAGACCACTTTCTTTCTCCACAAGGGCTTTGAACTTCTTAAAGTTTTCAAACACTTCTGACTTCTCCTTCAAGAAATAAACCCATATTTTTCTATAATAATCATCAATAAAGAGGAGAAAGTATTTACTCTTACCAAAAGAGTTTGGATTGATTGGTCCACGGACATCAGTGTGTATGAGCTCTAGCGATTTTGTCGCTCTTGACGTTGATTCCTTTGGAAAGCTTTTTCGGAATTGCTTCCCAACTAGACATCCTTCACATAGTTGGTCTGGGTGGTTTATACTAGGCAAGTCTCTCACCATTTCCTTCTTTGACAAACATTTTAGACTGTCGAAGTTGAGATGTCTGAATCATAGATGTCATAGCCACGAATATTCGGTATAGCAAGTCTTGAGACAATTTGCAACATCATTTTGAATGTTCAAGAGGAATATTCTATTATTTGACATAGGCACCTTAGCAATCAAGTTATGTCTACAATCTCTTAAGAAAAGACTATGTTCTTTCAAGTGGATGTCATAGCCTTTCTCTAATAATTGTCCCAAGCTCAAAATATTATTCTTCATGTTAGGAACATAATAGACATTGGATATGAATTGATGACTCCCATTTTTTAAGCGTATAAGAATTTTACCTTTGCCTTTGACCGGTATCTTTGAGTCATCTCCAAATGAGACATTGCGAGTTGTCGCTTCATTGATCTCTACGAACATGCTTTGATCGCCACACATGTGATTTCTTGCACCGGTGTCGAGGTACCATTTGTTTCTTTTCTCTTCAACTTGGTTTTGGCACGCGAGCAACAACGTTTCTTCTTCTCCGCCTTTTTATTCTACAAAGTTAGCTTTCTCCACAACTTTCTTCGAGAATCTACACTCAGGTGCATAGTGACCAATCTTGTTGCAGTTGAAGCACTTGATTTGTGATTTGTCACACCTCGACCATGAATTTCCTCTTCCACAACCTCTTCTTGCTTGTGGGTTCTAACTTATTTCTCCATTGATAGAGTAGTTGTTATAACTGCCTCTTCCTTCTCCTCTATGTCCTCGTCCTCTTTGGCTCTTGTAATTCGCATAATTTTCTTCCTTTATGTTGAGTTGTAGTAGTTTCTCCATAGCCTCCTTTTGTTTAATTTTTCTCTTTTGTTTTTCTTTGTATGCTTGTAAGGAACCCATGAGTTGCTCAATATTCATGGTCTTTAAATCCCTATTTTCTTCAATGTTGGTAACAATGAAGTCAAAACTTGGATTTAAAGTGCGAATTATTTTCTCCATGACTTTCACCTCATCAACACCTTCGGCATTTCTTTTAAGTTGATTGACTACAGCCAATACTCGAGAAAAATAATCAAAAATTGACTTGGACTCTTCCATAAATAAACATTCAAAATCACCTCTAAGAGTTTGAAGACAGATCTTTTTCACCTGTTCCACTCCTTTGTTGCAAGTTTGAAGTTTGTCCCATGCTTCTTTGGTCGTCGTTGCGTTGGAGATCTTCTCAAATGTATCTTCATCCACCGATTGATAAATGAGGAAGAAAGTTTTCTTGTCTCTCTTTCTTGACTCCCTTAATGTCTCCTTTACACCTTGGCCTAGCGAGGCTTCATCTTGCTCATTGAAGCCTTTCTCAACGATATCCCACACATCTTATGCTCCTAGTAGCGCCTTCATCTTGATACTCTAATTGTCATAGTTGTTCTTTTTGAGCATCAGTATTTGAAAAGGAAAACCTCCATTCGCCATTTTTTTAGGACCTTGAAGCTCTGATGCCACTTTGTTGGAAATAAACCATTTATGTGTTTAGGAAAAGTGTGTGGGAATATTAGAGGCTTGAATAGAAACTTGATAGGTAGGAGAATTATTTATGGAATAGAGAGCTTTGTATTTTTTTGCTTGAAGCAAAAGTGTAAGATTACATCTCTATTTATAGTACTCTAAGAAGAACTCTAGACACACTAATTCTAGAGAGTTCTCAACTCTAGATATTCAAAGAGTATTCTAAAAAATATTACAATCATAAGAAATATCTAGACACTCCAAATACTACAAGATATTTATAGAAACATTATACAAAATAAACTAAGCCCAAAATCAAATAATAAAATTAGCCCCAAATCAAGTTTAATATTTCAACATAAACATGATTAAGTCTTGGACATATCCATCTATCTGGGGAGAGAAATGCAGTTATTAAATAAGGGAGTGAAGTGAAATTAATTTAGGCTATTCTATTAGGAGAGGGAGTGTAACTTATTTTAAGTGTTTTCATTCTAACCTCCAAGCTGTCAATCTATAGGTTGCCATCAAAAGGGAAATAAAGTGTGAATCACTTTGCATGACATAGTGATAAACCACCTCTTCAGTTCTGTTTTATAGCTCATTTTCCTTATGTTTAACGGTTTGATTTATAAATCTATTTTTCAGTTTTGTTCTATAACTTGTTTTCTTCATTTTTTTACTAAAGAAATTTGTATTATAAGAAGTGTTTTGTTTTATAATAACATTCAATTTTCTTAGTAGTATCTGACACATGGAGAAGCTTAGAGGAATTTCAAATAATGAGGGTTTCTTTCACATATTATAAACATGATATTGATCAATAGTTTTCAAATTTCTTTATCACCCATATATGTGATACATATTTTGTACCATGATTTACACTAGTGTTGTTAGATATTTGGTATATAGGTATTGCGCATCGAAATTTTGGCTATTTGATGTGGAAGTTGATCCGGCATTTTCACACATCTATGCTTAAATTAATTGCACTTTTTATGATATATCGATATTGCGCTGATATACCGGTATTATTTTATCATTAATATATAAATAAATATTGTTATTTAAAAAAAAATTACTATATAAAATAAAATCATTAATATAATTCAAAAAGTCTCTCTCTCTCTCTCTCCATATATATATATATATATATATATATATATATATATATATATATATATATATATATATATATATATATATATATATATATATGTTCTAACTAATAGAAGTACTGTTAGTTATCGATATATCACTGTAAAATAATAAGCTAAAAGGTTGAATTATTTAACTTTGAATTTTATTTATATTTTTAGTTTTTATAGCATTGTTGTGTTAAGTATATAAGGCTACAAGACGACTTTTATTAGCCGAAAGCATTACGAAATGATGACTTGTGTCAGCGCTTTTAACAAAAAGTGTTGCCTAATAATGACTTACACCAGCGTTTTTGTTAGAAAATGCTGCCTAAAGTGAACTTACACCAACGCTTTTATTAAAAAGATGTTGTCTAATGATACCTTACGCAAGCCTTCAGCCAACACTTTTCTCAAAAAAATGCAGCCTTAAGTTGACATATGACTACGATTTTCTCAAAAAGCCATTCTTAATGGTACAATATGCCAGCGCTTTAACTAGAAGATGCTGTCTAAATAGAACTTACACCAGCACTTTTAACCGAAAATGCTGCTTAAAAAGCACTTGAGCCAGTGTTTTTTCATAAAAAAATAAGCGTTGTCTATACCTACATCAACACCAGAATAAGCAGTGCTTTAAAGCGTTGTCTAACATAAAAATAAGCGTTATCTAAAGTCTTCTTTGGTGTAGTGATAGTGTACAAATGAAGATGATGATGTTGATGATCAATTACTTGATAGAAATGTTTTACGTGGTGCAAGCACAAAAGACAGTTGTTCAACCGCCCCCACCGATATAGAGTTCCAAAATAGGTTATTGGCTCCCACTGAAGAATCATATTTCAACATGTTATATTACGTTATACACAAAGAAGATGCTGTAATACCCCATATTTCCTTAAATACCTAAATTCCTATTAATTGAGATCAATTGAGTTCTTATGTGCTCTAAAAGTTGCTGATTGGGATAAATAGAGTAAATAGTGAGTTCAGGTTGACTTAATTAATATTAATTGGGACTGACCTTTTATTAATTGAGACATTTTAATAACACTAATAATGGGTCAAGAGCTCTGGTAGAACAAATATTACAAGTATGGTGCCACTTGAGATATTTGTTACTACCTATAACCACTTTCTTACCACACATTCTCTTGGCCACTTGCAACTAGTCTTTGAATCATTCACCACCACGTGTTACTACCTCATGTTACCTACCACATACCAATTGTATTCTCTTGGTATCAGAAAGAATAGAAAGAAATAAGGAGCTCAAGAGAAGAAGAGAAAACAAGGTTAGTGAAGAAGAAGAAGAAGAACTTTGAGGAATCAAAAGCTTGGAACCTACACCATCATCTTCATCCTCAACTCATCTTCAACAACTTCTCCTCTTCAATTTCTTGAGGTGGATTCTAGTTAGAAACCTTATATTTCTAGAAGTTAGGATTGTAGAATCATAGATAAATCATGAATAATCCATGCTATGTGATGAATATTTCTCTTGATGGTGTTGTTTTTATGAACATGTCCTTGATATATTTTTCATGATTGTTGTGATTACATGATTTGTTGTAGTTGTGGTTATGACCTTGAAATCCTTGTGATTATGAGCTTGGAATCCTTGATTTATATGTGTATAAGAACATGTAGTATGATGGGTTTTGTTGGAAGAAGAAGTGGTGTTTTGTTAGAAATGGAATAACAGAGGATATGGTATTCTGTGAATTGGAAATGTGAAAATGTGAGTGGACCAATCGATTGGTCCCTGCAACCAATCGATTGCACAACCCTTTTGTTCTGTAGAAAATGTGATTTTTACAGGATCAATCGATTGACAGTGCATTACAATCGATTGCATAAACTTTCTGTATATGAACAGTGGAAATTTTTTAGTGAGCCAATCGATTAACACTCAGGATCAATCGATTGATCCTCAGTAAACTTTGAAAAACAGAAATGTGAGAGGAACTAATCGATTGGGCCTCCCCAACCAATCGATTGACTTGTGTTAAAAACTTCAAAATCCATTTCTTAAGTGTTTCTAAATGCATTCTTCCAACCATTAATCATTTGTGAGGCTATGCTTATGTTGAATACATGTTAATGGTGAAAATTACATGATGAATCTAGTAAGTTAATCTAGGATTGGTATTAGGCCATAAGCTAGGTTTATAACTTAGATAACATTGAATGAAGGTATTAATTTGTACGACGCTTATGTGGAGGTCGTGGACGAATTGTTGCCTTGATTGTGAATGAGACGCATTGTATGGAACATGTCAGTTTATTGTTTGTGTATTGTGGTGAATGAAGTCGCATGTGATTGATGGATTTTGTTATGGTTCATGGAACCGATGATTTTTGGAACCGATCATGTATTCAGAATGTGTGTTTTTCTGTGATGGTGCACATCTCTATTTGGTATGCTTAAATGAGTAAGCATTGGGATGTGAGACCGATGATTCGACCCTCAATTGGGTTTGAGTCCCAACCACGGCGGCCGTGGGGGAAAGGTGGACACCTAAGTGGGTTAGAGGCCCATACGATGAAAGAGACCCTAAGTGGGTTAGAGGCCCATACGGGTGACGGTCGCTTGAACTGGGGATTAAGCCTCATAGAGGACCCGATATCCACCGCGAAAGTCGAATCATACGAGCATGCATGAACCGGGCATGGCTTAGACGTAAGTTCGTTCGGGAATTGATGTGTCGTGATCTGAATAATGATCGTGGTTGAGTTTTGAGAACTCAGGTGCATGTTACCATACATTACGAGTTAGTTTCCCCATCGCTTAAGTCTTCGTTCCCTTGTTGACTTGAGTTGAATATTGATTAGAAAACCCTATAGAGCCGAGTGGATCCATAAGATAGAGAACCCACTGAGATTATTATCTCATCCCATGTTGTTGATTATTTTTCAGGTGGTTCTGAACAGGTGAAGGGTAAGGACAAGATAGAGTGATGTCTTGCTTACCTGTCGACTGGATGGCTATTTTGTTGTGTAGATATTTTTGGGATCATTGTTTAATGATCTAGCTCCTAGTAGTTTTATTTTGGGCACTTTTGTGTACATTTTGTGCCATGTTATGTTTCTTTTTGGCATGTATGTATATGTATACTGTGCTGCTAGGCGCTTATGTATCTCAGTACCAATTTTACACTATGTATAATGTGTATTCTAGACATATATTATATATGGGTGTTACAGATGCGGCATTTTCTCTTCCGCTAGAATATGATCCAGAGAAAGATAGGTTAACAGAATTATTTATCATTTCTAAAGATATAAAATATATGATTGTTGGAAAATGGTGGTTGGACATAGGTTTACTACAAGTTTGGTGCACGTAAGTATATCTCATTATGGTACATTCATTTCTAAAGATATAAGATAAGTTTACTATAAGTTTTGTTCAATAAATGAGTCATTTTAAAATTATGGTTTCTCTATTATAGTTAGTTTTCATGTTTTACCAAATACTAATTATGTATACTTATATTGTTCATTTAGATAACATTATCAATTGATCATCATATCTCTTCAGACGGATGTGATAATTACATTGTGTTCGTTACACTATGAACTTGGTCATATGACTTTTAGTAATATTTTCTTTGACTTTGTAATTATCTTAGCGTGTAATATTTTTAAATCATTTTCAATATAGGTTGAACAACTCTAGAAAAAAAGCTCGCATTTTGTGAGCCCAAGGTAAGTTTGTAACCTTCACTTATATATATTCATGAAATATGTGATTATATTTTCATTAAATATTTAAACTTGTAGACTAAGAAACAAGTTGAGGGATCCGAGTGTGGGTACTATGTAATGAAACACATGTTTAACATCGTCCCTGCCGACATTGTTGATTTGTGGGATCAGGTATATATAATGTCATCAAATATTTTCAATAACATATTAATTTTCTATTATAATTCAAATCACGATATATATATATATATATGGAAAAATAGGGAAAAATAAAATAAAATATTGAAAAAAATAAAGTATTTAATCACGATTATTTATATCAACCTTTTTGATAGTTTTTGATAGATAGAGGGAAAAATATTATAAATAATTCAATCACTGGGTTTTGATTGCACTCATCAATCACTAAGGTGATCACATTCACCAAAATTTTCATACCATTACAACATGTTCCATACAAAGCCTATTGATTCACAAATCAAGTTACCACTCATCTGCGATACACGCCGAGGTACCTTCACGTCCAAGTATCACCATCAAAATCATGTTACCCTAAGTTATCTTTCTAACATTTTAACCTAATCAAGATCATAGGTTAAAGCATACACATTTCATGGATTTTAAACATCCATAATTTATATTCATAACTAAATAATATTTATAAAAAATAAAAACTGAATTGATATAACAATTTAAAAAGGAACAGAGAATATCGTATATAATATATTTGATATTTTCAAAGTGGTTTCAAAACTTGATACAATGTGTAACTATTTTATTTTTGGTTAATAACAAAAAATAATCCTAACATAATTCTAATTCCTAAGAACATTCAGTTAGGGATGAAATTGGTGCAAATTTAAATTGAGAAGCAGAAGTATAAGTGAAGGTGGCAGATTGAAATCCATAAAATGGTGCTCCTTGGATGAGAAGACCATCTTGGCTAAAGATTGTTGGATCAACAGGTGTGCTTGACTTAAACCCTTTGGTATTGAACTTCACTTCTGTTTGAGTGCAAATACAGTTGTTGGTCACAGTAACATTCCACGCTGAGCCTGATGTTTTGGTTTGTTTAACCTCAATGTTACTCAAATTACAACGCTCTCCATAAGCTGCAATATCAACCATAAATTAAACATCAAAATTATTAAAATAAAAAAAGGAATTGGTTGATAAAACAAAAACCCTAACTGAAGAGATTATTTTCATGCTATAAAATATGAAAGGTATATGATACCTTGGAAAGCTAGGGCAAGGAAGAGAGTGATGGAGAGAATGTTGAAAATAGAGGCCATTTGAGATATGAGTGTAAACGTGTAAATTATTCTTGTGTGAGAAAAGAGTGGTAATTGTCACACTATTTATAGTATCAAATGGAAAAATAAATTAAAGGTAATTACTAATTTTGTGTTTGTTTTCTAATTTTTCTTTCTTTTGTTTGGCCGGTTGTTTAAGTTTTTTTTATTAAATAATTTTTATAAGGTAACATATTTCTGTTGAAAAAATATTAATAGAGAATTTTTTTTTTAAAAAACAAAAATAAAATGTTATGATTATTTTCCTATAACTTTTCTTTTCGAAATCAAAATTTAAAAATTATTTAAATTTGAATCTATCTCAAATAGTTTTTTTAATAAAAATTATTTTTGAGATACGTATTTTTTAAATAAATATATTTTAAAAAATGTATTTTTTTTACTATTGTTTGATCTTTAATAATGTATGTTTATGTTATAGAATATCAAAATTAATTTTTTAATTTATAAAAAGAATTAAAAATTATAATATATATTTTTTTAATCGTAACATTTTATTTTGAAAACATAAAAAACAAAAATTTAAAGTTAAAATAACCGTACTTGAATCCATGAATTTTTATGAAAAAATCACTTTTTTGTGTATAAGGGGAGAGTCACTATTTGATTCGGTTCAATATTTCATTTAAGAAAATATATTTTTATCCCATCTATTAGAAGAATGTTTAATTTTTTTAATTAAAAAATTGTATTAAATAAGGTTGTGTTTAACGGTTAATGCTTTTGTATTTCAAATATTTATTTGTTACTTATTTCAGTCTAATAATGTTTAGAGTATTTTACTATATTACAAAAAAAAAAGTGATAAGTTTCTCTATTTACCATACAATATAGGTAATATTATTTTTTAATTGATTGGCAAAACGATAATGTATATTACAACTAAAATATTATCACATGAAATTCTTACTCAAAATTATTGTACATTGGACATCTTACTTTTATAATATTTTCAATTATAAAAAGGCTAATTTATACCTTTTGTCCTCCAATTTTAGTTAATTTAAAAAATTAATTCCTCTATTTTTAAATTTAAGTAGATTTGGTCTTTCTCCGACTATTTTTCATATTAAGATCCATTAATAGTTCACTTTTAACTTATATTTTTATGTATAAATTTTTTCAATATCTATACAATAGTTTTTCATATTTCATAAAAAATTGTCATTTAAAACAATAAAAAGATCATTAATTTTAAGTGTAAAATAAGAGGAGGAGATCAAAATTATTTAAATTTAAAATAGAAAGTCAATTTCGTAAATCATGTAAAATAGAGAGGCATAAATTATAACTAACCATAATAAAAATATAAAATATTAAAGTGTTCTTTGAATTTTGCTTGTTCTTGTCGTTTATATATATATATATATATATATATATATATATATATATATATATATATATATATATATATATATATATATATATATATATATATATATATATATATATATATATATATATATATATATATATATATATATATATATATATATATATATATATATATTATGTTTTGCTATTAAAACATAACTAAGGAATATAAAAAAAATCCATCATGAAAAAACTTTCTATTTAAAATTTTAATTATACTACAATAAATTAGAATTTCCAAAACAAACTATTATGGATATCCCATCTCAAAAAATTATATTACTTTTTAAGCTATGGATATATATGGAAAATAATAAGTAATTAAATACAGAGAAAAGTATATATATATATGGATATATTTGGAATAAAAACTTTAATTATATTACAATAAATTAGGATTTCCAAAACAATCTATTACAAATATCCCTTCTCAAAAAATAATACTATTATTTAAGCTACGGGGAAAATGAAGATATGATGATTATCATCTATCAGATTAAGTGAATTTTTAAGAAATCCCTCCCTCTTTGGCCTACTGGTGGAAATTTGGGTGTTTATAGTGTGTTTTTCTTTCAGGTTCTTGTTCAGATTTTGCTATATGCAAATCAATTTTTGTGTTGGACCAATTTCATATATAATATATAGATGTGAAACAATATTAATAGAAAGATGTGTCGTGCGATGACACATATTTTATTTTATTTAATTTAATTTAATATTAAAATTCAAATATATTTAATCATTTTCAAAAAAAAGTAATAAAAAAAATTAAATGTTTTATGTGATTAATTTATAGAAGAAAATCCTGCGGAAATGAAAGATATCAATGTTGTTAGATAAATAATTCAGTGAAAGGACTCTATTGATTTTTATGATTTTCTATTGATAAATAGATTAGAGGAAACCTAAGATGATGGATCATAGTAAATCTAATAGGGTCATACATTTAGACTAAAAATTTGGGAGAGTTCAGTAATATTTTCAATCAATTCACCTATATTAAGTCTCATGCTTAGGACTACTGGTCTGAACTAGTACAACTAAGAAGAACATGAGACCAGATTAAGGTGGACAGTGACCTTTCTAAAAAAATCTTAAGCCTAAAGCCTCTATAAGTACCTCTTTCCATATCTTAACTTATACAAATCACACCTTACATACGCTTATACCTAAGCATACCCTCATATACAAAGCCTCTTACCTCATGCAAGTAGATTCTCTAAACCACCACAAAATAATATCATACAATGTTTTTCGCCATCGTGGGAAAGTCCTAACCACCATACAATGTAATATATCTCTTAAGACCTCTAAGTGTCCATGTCATTGCAGAGGTAACATGTACATCTATACTTTTTGACCAGTATAGTGACGCCCCGATAAAACTAACATGAGTCACACCTCTTTCACTTTAACTTCTTTCATATTTTCCCCGAAGATGTGTTGAAACAAGATTTGGTTATACCCTTAATAGGTTTTGATGATAACAATGTATTTAAAGAATAATAAGGTTCACTAATATTTTGTTTAAGTGTGCATAATCACAAGCATAAAGTTAATCCTGGTTGTTAGCATATGTGAAGAAGGAATGTTTGCCTTATTCTGATTTGATCAAAATCTGATGTGGTTCATCAACATCTGAAGGCATCAGACTCTGAAGGTTCAGACTCTAGTTTCAAGACTCAGCTTCTGATGACAACTTAGAATCTTAAAGGGTGAAGGGCATCCGTTTTGTACACTGTACCAAAAGCAGTATTGTCTTATCAAAGCCCTATATTTCTAGATAAAGTCAACTACAGTTTGGTTTTGCAAGGCTCAAGAAATAGAGATGTGACATCTTCAGTATGTTCTACCTTTTGGTATATAACTATTACTTTGAAAGATGCTAAGAGTAATGTTATTATTTAATGGACAAAGATTCAGACTAGATGCTAGTCTCCAATGTCTCTCTTGGCATACTTATTCACTATGTTTGCTTGCTATGTTCAAACCCTCCAACAAATGTTTCTCAGTTTCTATAAAAGGAAGCTGAAGACTCAAAGGAAGGTTACAACATCACAATTCATTTGAAAGATCTTAAGTATAACTCTGAGTTGTTATTTCTTGTAACTGTTATTGCCTAAAGATCTTAAGATTTCCTATCTTAGATTATCTTATAAATCTTAGAAAGGTTGAAAACCTTAGTGATTGTTGCACAACTGTTATAATTATGATTGTGTATCAAAGTATAATAGTTATCTTTTCTACTAAACTTTTGTTTAAAGTAGAGGAAGTCTCTTGCCTGCGTGCTTGAGCAAGGAAGACTCTTGTCTGAGGACTTGAGCAAAAGTATCTTTCTAGGTTGATTGAGCATTGAAGTCTCTTGTAAGTGTGCTTGGTAAATTTGTAACTTGTTTGTTTATAGTGAAAAGCTTTTGTTGAGGCAAGGGGACTGGACTACTCTCAATTGAGGAGAGGAACCAGGTTTCAGTATAGTCAATTCCTTCTTGTTGAGGCACTGGTGCACATATTTCAGTATAGTCAATTCTTTCTTATTGACCATAACCTTGTGCAACCATCCTGACTCTGTTTCTTACCATTTCTCTTCCTTATTTAGCTTGTTTCTGAAAACCCACTCAGTTTCAATGATGTGTTTCCCTTTGGGTCTTGGAACTAGATCCCACACATCATTTCTTGTGAACTGATTCATTTCTGCCTGCATAGCTAATATCCATTTCAAGTCTATTATAGCTTCATCAATGGATGTTGGTTCTGAGATAGACACCAGACCCATAAGCATCTTTTCATCTTGTCTGAATGATGATATGTTTCTGATAGTTTTTGTCTTATCACGCATAATTAGATCTTCAAAATGATACAATCTTTTCTTGTACTTCTTCAGAGGTTCTGGTGTATTAGCAAGTTCTGGCTATGACTGGTCAGTTTCATGTTGAGCATTTCCAGAGTCTTTAACCTCAGAGTCCTTGCCTTCAGAGTTTGAATAGATGATTTCTAGATCTGCGAAATTTTCAATTTGCTTTGACTTTTCAGAGTCAAGCTTATCATCAAACTTAACATAAATTAATTCCTCAACAATATGGGTTTTAGTGTTATACACTCTGTAGCTTTTTGAGGGTTTAAATTATCCTAACATGATACACTTTTGACATTTAAAATTAAAATTATTCAAATCATCTTTCGTATTAAGAATAAAACAGATACAGCCAAATGGATGAAAATAAGAATTGTTGGGATTTATATTCTTCCACAAAGAAGTTTATTAAAAATAGGTCTTATAGAGATCTTGTTCTGAATGTAACATGCAATATTCATTGCTTCTTCTAAGAGGTGCTTTGCAATATTTGTCTCATTGATCATGGTTTTGGCCATTTCTTGTAAGGTACGATGTTTCCTCTCTACAACTCCATTCCGTTGAGGAGTTCTAGGACATAAGAAATCATGAGAGATGACATTGTCATCAAAAAGTTTTTCAAATTTTTTATTTTTAAATTCACCACCATGATCACTTCAAACTCTAACAATTGTTAAGACTTTTCATTCTTCACTTGTGAACAGAAGGTAGTAAACACAGAATGTGACTCATCCTTGTGTCTTAAGAACTTTACCCATGTCTATCTGTTGTTGTCGTCTACAATGACTAATCCATACTTCTTGTCCATTATTGAACTTGTTTTAATTGACCCGAACAAATCAATGTGCAAGAGTTCCAAATGCCTAGAGGTGGAAACAACATTCTTAGATTTAAAAGAAGTTTTAGAAAACTTATCTTTCTAACATGCCTCACAAAGAGCATCTGAAGTAAACTTTAGATTTGGAAGGCCTTTGACTGAATCAAGCTTGTTGGGATTAGAGATTCTTATCGCGCTCACATGGACAAACTGTTTATGCCATGTCCAAATTATTCTTTGTTCACTGACATAAGAAATTTTGTTTTTCTAAATCAGAGAGTTTGGTTTTATGCCATGTCCAAATTATTCTTTGTATTTTTTTTGCTTGAAGCAAAAGTGTATGATTACATCTCTATTTATAGTACTCTAAGAAGAACTCTAGACACACTAATTCTAGAGAGTTCTCAACTCTAGACATTCAAAGTGTATTCTAGAAAATATTACAATCATAAGAAATATCTAGACACTCCAAATACTACACGATTTTTCTAGAAATATTACCCAAAATAAACTAAGCCCTAAATAAAATAATAAAATTAGGCCCAAATCAAATTTAATATTTCAACATAAACATGATTAAGTCTTGGACATATCCATCTATCTGGGGAGAGAAATGCAGTTATTAAATAAGGGAGGGAAATGAAATTAATTTAGGCTATTCTATTAGGAAAGGGAGTGTAACTTATTTTAATTGTTTTCATTATAACCTCCAAGCTGTCAATCTATAGGTTGCCATCAAAAGGGAAATAAAGTGTGAATCACTTTGCATGACATAGTGATAAACCGCCTCTTCAGTTCTGTTTTATAGCTCATTTTCCTTATGTTTAACGGTTTGATTTATAAATCTATTTTTAAGTTTTATTCTATAACTTGTTTTCTTCATATTTTTACTAAAGAAATTTGTATTATAAGAAGTGTTTTGTTTTATAATAACATTCAATTTTCTTAGTAGTATGTGACACATGGAGAAGCTTAGAGGAATTTCAAGAAATGAGGGTTTCTTTCACATTATAAACATGATATTGATCTATAGTTTTCAAATTTCTTTATCACCCATATATGTGATACATATTTTGTACCATGATTTACACTAGTGTTGTTAGATATTTGGTATATAGGTATTGCGCATCGAAATTCTGGCTATTTGATGTGAAAGTTGATTCTGCATTTTGACACATCTATGGTTAAACTAATTGCACTTTTTATGATATATCGATATTGCGCTGATATACCGGTATTATTTTACCATTAATATATAAATATTTTTTGTTATTTTATAAGAAAAAATTATTATATAAAATAAAATCATTAATATAATATAAAATCATTAATATATATATATATATATATATATATATATATATATATATATATATATATATATATATATATATATATATATATATATATATATATATATATATATATATATATATATATATTCTAACTAATAGAAGTACTACTAGTTATCGATATATCACTGCAAAATAATAAGTTAAAAGGTTGAATTATTTAACTTTGAATTTTATTTATTTTTTATTTATATTTTTAGTTTTTATACCATTGTTGTGTTAAGCATATAAGACTACAAGACGACTTTTATTAGCCAAAAGCATTACGAAATGATGACTTGTGTCAGTGCTTTTAACAAAAAGTGTTGCCTAATAATGACTTACACCAGCGTTTTTGTTAGAAAATGCTGCCTAAAGTGAACTTACACCAACGCTTTTATTTAAAAGATGTTGTCTAATGATACCTTATGCAAGCCTTCAGCCAACGCTTTTCTCAAAAAACGCAGCCTTAAGTTGACATATGACTACGATTTTCTCAAAAAGCGCTTCCTAATGGTACAATATGCCAGCGCTTTAACTAGAAGTTGCTATCTAAATAGAACTTACACCAGCACTTTTAACTGAAAGTGCTGCTTAAAAAGCACTTGAGCCAGCGTTTTTTCATAAAAAAATAAGTGTTGTCTATACCTACAGCAACGCCAGAATAGGCAGTGCCTTAAAGCGTTGTCTAACATAAAAATAAGCGTTATCTAAAGTCTTCTTTGGTGTAGTGATAGTGTACAAATGAAGATGATGATATTGATGATCAATTACTTGATAGAAATGTTTTACGTGGTGCAAGCACGAAAGACATTTGTTCAACCGCCCCCACCGATAGAGAGATCCAAAATAGGTTATTGGCTCCCACTGAAGAATCATATTTCAACATGTTATATTACGTTATACGCAAAGAAGATGTTGTAATACCCCGTATTTCCTTAAATACCTAAATTCTTATTAATTGAGATCAATTGAGTTCTTATGTGCTCTAAAAGTTGCCGATTAGGATAAATAAAGTAAATAGTGAGTTCAGGTTGACTTAATTAATATTAATTGGGACTGACCTTTTATTAATTGAGACATTTTAATAACACTAATAATGGGTCAAGAGCTCTGGCAGAACAAATATTACAAGTATGGTGCCACTTGAGATATTTGTTACTACATGTAACCACTTTCTTACCACAGATTCTCTTGGCCACATGCAACTAGTCTTTGAATCATTCACCACCACATGTTACTACCTCATGTTACCTACCACATACCAATTGTCTTCTCTTGGTATCAGAAAGAATAGAAAGAAAGAAAGCGCTCAAGAGAAGAAGAGAAAACAAGGTTAGTGAAGAAGAAGAAGAACTTGGAGGAATCAAAAGCTTGGAACCTACACCATCATCTTCATCCTCAACTCATCTTCAACAACTTCTCCTCTTCAATTTCTTGAGGTGGGTTCTAGTTAGAAACCTTAGATTTCTAGAAGATTAGGATTGTAGAATCATAGATAAATCATGAACAATCCATGCTATGTGATGAATATTTCTCTTGATGTTGTTGTTTTTATGAACATGTCTTTGATATGTTCTTCATGATTGTTGTGATTACATGATTTGTTGTGGTTGTGGTTATGACCTTGAAATCCTTGTGATTATGAGCTTGGAATCCTTGATTTATATGTGTATAAGAACGTGTAGTATGATGGGTTTTGTTGGAAGAAGAAGTGGTGTTTTGTTAGAAATGGAATAACATAGGATATGGTGTTCTGTGAATTGGAAATGTGAAAATGTGAGTGGACTAATCGATTGGTCCCTGCAACCAATCGATTGCACAACCCTTTTATTCTGCAGAAAATGTGATTTTTACAGGACCAATCGATTGACAGTGTATTACAATTGATTGCATAAACTTTATGTATATGAACAATGGAAAAATTTTAGTGAGCCAATCGATTGACACTCAGGATCAATCGATTGATCCTCAACAAACTTTGAAAAACAGAAATGTGAGAGGAACCAATCGATTAGGCCTCCCCAACCAATCGATTGACTTATGTTAAAAACTTCAAAATCCATTTCTTAAGTGGTTCTAAATGCATTCTTCCAGCCATTAATCATTTGTGATGCTATGCTTATGTTGAATACATGTTAATGGTGAAAATTACATGATGAATCTAGTAAGTTAATCTAGGATTGGTATTAGGCCATAAGCTAGGTTTATAACTTAGATAACATTGAATGAAGGTACTCATTTGTATGACGCTTATGTGGAGGTCGTGGACGAATTGTTGCCTTGATTGAGAATGAGACGCATTGTATGGAACATGCCAGTTTATTGTTTGTGTATTGTGGTGAATGAAGTCGCATGTGATTGATGGATTTTGTTATGGTTCGTGGAACCGATGATTTTTGGAACCGATCATGTATTCAGAATGTGTGTTTTTCTGTGATGGTGCACATCTCTATTTGGTATGCTTAAATGAGTAAGCATTGGGATGTGAGACCGATGATTCGAGCCTCAATTGGGTTTGATCCCAACCACGGCGGACGTGGGGGAAAGGTGGACACCTAAGTTGGTTAGAAGCCCATACGATGAAAGAGACCCTAAGTGGGTTTGAGACCCATACGGGTGACGGTCGCTTGAACTGGGGATTAAGCCTCATAGAGGACCCAATATCCACCGTGAAAGTCGAATCATACGAGCATGCATGAACCGGGCATGGATTAGACATAAGTTCGTTCGGGAGTTGATGTGTCATGATCTGAATAATGATCGTGGTTGAGTTTTGAGAACTCAGGTGCATGTTTCCGTACATTACGAGTTAGTTTTCCCATCGCTCAAGTCTTCGTTCCCTTGTTGACTTGAGTTGATTATGAGTTGAATATTGATTAGAAAACCCTGTAGAGCCGAGTGGGCCCATAAGATAGAGAACCCACTGAGATTATTATCTCACCCGATGTTGTTGATTATTTTTCAGGTGGTTCTGAGCAGGTGAAGGGTAAGGGCAAAATAGAGTGATGTTTTGCTTACCTGTCGACTGGATGGCTATTCCGCTGTGTAGATATTTTTGGGATCATTGTTTAATGATCTAGCTCCTAGTAGTTTTATTTTGGGCACTTTTGTGTACATTTTGTGTCATGTTATGTTTCTTTTGGGCATGTATGTATATGTATATTGTGCTGCTAGACGCTTATGTATTTCAGTACCAGTTTTACACTATGTATAATATGTATTCTAGATATATATTAGCCCTATTACTCAATAAGTGAGTCATTTTAAAATTATGGTTTCTCTATTATAGTTAGTTTTCATGTTTTACCAAATACTAATTATATATACTTATATTGTTCATTTAGATAACATTATCAATTGATCATCATATCTCTTCAGACGGATATGATAATTACATTGTGTTCGTTACACTATGAATTTGGTCATATGACATTTAGTAATATTTTCTTTGACTTTGTAATTATCTTAGCGTGTAATATTTTTAAATCACTTTCATTATAGGTTGAACAACTCTAGAAAAAAAGCTCGCATTTTGTGAGCCCAAGGTAAGTTTGTAACCTTCACTTATATATATATATATATATATATATATTCATGAAATATGTGATTATATTTTCATGAAATATTTAAACTTCACTACGCCAAAAACTGGAATAGACAGCGCACCTTAGAGGACGCTTTATTACAAAAGCGCACTCTAAAGTGAAGCGAAAAAATAAGGAGCGAACAACTGGAATAGACAACGCACTTTAGAGGGCGCTTTTGTAATAAAGCGCCCTCTAAGGTGAAGCGAAAAAATAAGGAGGAGATAGAGGGACAACAATACAGGGCGCTTTTTAGAAAGCGCCCTCTAAGGTTACCCTTAGAGGGCGCTTTTAAAAAAGCGCTCTATAAGTCCATGTGCATTTCCAGTTTATAAAGCGCTTTTGGAAAGCCTTAGAGAGCGCTTTCATAAGCGCCCTCTTAGGCCCCCTTTAGAGGGCGCTTTTTTTCCACAAGCGCCCTCTAAGGTCCCATTTAGTAAACATTAAAATTATAACATACTGCGCGTTTTGTTATTTCACTCTCTGTTATTTTCGTTCTTTTTCACGTTAGGGTTCTCACTGCTACGATTTTCGCTACTTCTAAGGCGTTCTCCTTCCACCTCTGTTAGATCTACGACGTTTCCTCCTTCTATTAATTCGTTGTTAGCTGTTCGATTTTGACACCATAGGTATTTTTATAATCTTCATATTACTTGGTTTCTCTTCTAACGTTCGCTATTGTTCATTTTTGGTTTCATTTTTCTTGGTTCATACATTTATTGAGTATTCTGATGAATTCCGGAAGTCAAAGGGTCTCATCTTGGTTACTTCGGATGTATCTGCACGTGAAGTTGATTATCCAGATGTTACTCTTGTTGTACAGGTATATTTGGATCTCCTTCCTTGTTTCACTTGTGACTATATTACCAGCATGCTCGTGTCCATATGAATTTCTGTCCTGTTTAACGCATACTCGTAAGGACACTCAATACATACATTTGCTAAAAGTGCAAGCCTTTTTGATTATGATTTGCCAAATTATTTAACGCTTTTATTGATTTCAAATTGTCATGTTTCTTCCATTTCTACAATGAACAGGTTGGTCTACCGGCTGATAGAGAACAATATATACATCGACTAGGTAGAACGGGGCGAAGAGGAAAAGAAGGTCAGGGCATACTGCTACTAGCTCCTTGGGAAGAGTTCTTTTTAGCTACTGCAAAAGATTTACCTATTGGGAAAGCTCCGGTCCCTTCAGTTGATCCTGACACTAAGAAAAAGGTATACTTGGATATACAAGGGAGACAATTATGGATTTTCTTCTAATACTTTAGCTAGTTTTTAGACAAACAAACCAATATGTGGAGCAACGATTAGCTACGAGTTTGGCAGGATCGCGGTGTGTCACCATGATTTTGGCAAAAGCTAAATTTTAAAGCTTTAGCAAAATTACAATGCCACCTCGAGTTCATTAAACTCACTGTGATTCCAACGATGCACTTACATTTTAAATTGTTAACAGGTGGAAAGGGCTCTATCCAATGTGGAGATGAAAAATAAAGAAGCAGCATATCAGGCATGGCTTGGTTACTACAACTCTAACAAGAAAGTGGGGAAAGATAAGTATAGGTTAGTGGAGCTTGCAAATGAGTTCAGTCGATGCATGGGGCTTGATAGCCCTCCAGCTATTCCTAAGCTTGTCCTTGGCAAGATGGGTCTTAAAAATATCCCTGGTTTACGTTCCAAATAGGTTTCCATTCAATTTCTGATAACAGTCTTGTGAAAGAGAGAAATGTTCTTGAATTGAAATGCCCCCACTTATAGTTTGATTTTAAGACTTGAAACTTCTAAATTTCAACTATCATAGTAATTTTTTCTGTATATTTTGTACTTCTAGATGAATTATCATTTAACAAGTATCACTGATGCAAACTGTCTAAAATAGATATTCAATCATTAGTTTATGATTTAAAACATATACCTCGAATTGTTTTATATTTTGTGTGTTGAAAAATGATAAGAATATATTTTGATGTTTTTGCTTTGGTCATTCCCATTGTTATTTTATAATATTTTGTGTGTTGAAAAATGATAAGAATATACAGTTTTAGGTGTACTGCTTCAATATACAGGTTGTCTAAAATAAATAAATAAATATAGCGCTTTTTAAAAAAAAAATTTAAATAACCACCCACTTTAGATGGCGCTTTCCAAAATAAGTGCCCTCTAAACCCTTTAAATTTCCACTTTAGAGGGCGCTTTCCAGTAAAAGCGCCCTCTAAACCCTTAAAAGTTTCCACTTTAGAGAGCTCTTTCCAGTAAAAGCGCCCTCTAAACCCTTAAAAGTTTCCAATTTAGAGGGCACTTTCTTTAAAAAGCGCCCTCTAAAGTGGCCCTTAAAGGGCTTAAAGAGCCACTTTAGAGAGCGCTTTCACCAGGAAAAAAGCATTGTCTTTACCTATGTCAGCGCCAGATTAGACGGCGCTTTAAAGCGCTGTTATAGGCCAAAAAAAGCGCCCTCTTTTCCCTTATTTGGCGTAGTGCTTGTAGACTAAGAAACAAGTTGAGGGATCCGAGTGTGGGTACTATGTAATGAAACACATGTTTAACATCGTCCCTGCCGACATTATTGATTTGTGGGATCAAATATATATATATATATATATAATGTCATGAAATATTTTCAATAACATATTAATTTTCTATTATAATTCAAATCACGATATATATATATATATATATATATATATATATATATAATTCACCAAAAATAGGGAAAAATAATTCACCAAAATTTTCATACCATTACAACATGTTCATACAAAACCTATTGATTCACAAATCAAGTTACCACTCATCTGCGATACACGCCGAGGTACCTTCACGTCCAAGTATCACCATCAAAATCATGTTACCCTAAGTTATCTTTCTAACATTTTAACCTAATCAAGATCATAGGTTAAAGCACACACATTTCATGGATTTTAAACATCCATAATTTATATTCATAACTAAATAATATTCATAAAAAATAAAAACTGAATTGATATAACAATTTAAAAAGGAAGAGAGTCATATATAATATATTTGATATTTTCAAAGTGGTTTCAAAACTTGATACAATGTGTAACTATTCTATTTTTGGTTAACAATAAAAAATAATCCTAACATAATTCTAATTCCTAAGAACATTGAGTTAGGGATGAAATTGGTGTAAACTTAAACTGAGAAGCAGAAGTATAAGTGAAGGTGGCAAATTGAAATCCATAAAATGCTGCTCCTTGGATGAGAAGACCATCTTGGCTAAAGATTGTTGGATCAACAGGTGTGCTTGACTTAAATCCTTTGGTATTGAACTTCACTTCTGTTTGAGTGCAAATACAGTTGTTGGTCACAGTAACATTCCACATTGAGCCTGATGTTTTGGTTTGTTTAACCTCAATGTTACTCAAATTACAACATTCTCCATAAACTGCAATATCAACCATAAATTAAATATCAAACTAATCAAAATAATAAATCAAATAATTAGCTACTTTAAAAAATAAAATAAAAACTATAACCCAAAGAGATTATTCATGCTACAAAATATGAAAGATATGATACCTTTGTAAACTAGGGCAAGGAAGAGAGTGATGGAGAGAATGTTGCATATAGAGGCCATTTGAGATATGAGAGTAAAAGTGTAAATTATTTTTGTGTGAGAAAAGAGTGACCATTGTCACACTATTTATAGTATCAAATGGAAAAATAAATTAAATGCAATTACTAATTTTGTATTTGCTATGAAAAATAAACTTTCTATTATGAAAAAACTTTCCATTATGAAAAAACTTTCTATAATAACATAAATAAGGAATATAAAAAATTTCCATTATGAAAAAACTTTCTATTTAAAATTTTAATTATATTACAATAAATTAGAATTTCCAAAACAAACTAGTATGAATATCCCATCTTAAAAAATAATATTATTATTTAAGCTATGGGTATATATCCATTAATTCCTTTTAAATCTGTTAGTTCAAAATAATTAACAATCAATAATAGTTATAATAGTTATAATAGTTATGTGATGAATATACTTTTCTCTATTCGTATTTAATTACTTATTATTTTAAGCCATTGAATTAAAAAAAATTAATGGAGAAGATTTGGAATAACAATGAGTGACTTACTCTTGGATTAAAAATATATTTTCTTATATATATAAATAATTTTTTGCGATTAAATAAATAATAATAACATAAATAAGGAATATAAAAATATTTCCATTATGAAAAAACTTTCTATTTAAAATGTTAATTATATTACACTAAATTAGAATTTCCAAAACAAACTATTATGAGTATCCATCTTAAAAAATAAAATTATTATTTAAGCTATGGGTATATATCCATTAATTCCTTTTAATCGGTTGGTTCAAAATAATTAACAATAACTAGTTATGTGATGAATATACTTTTCTCTATTCGTATTTAATTATTTATTATTTTAAGCCATTGAATTAAAAAAACTAATGGAGAAGATTAGGAATAATAATGAGTGACTTACTCTTGGAGTAAGAATATATATATATATATATATATATATATATATATATATATATATATATATATATATATATATATATATATATATATATATATATATATATATATATATATATAAAATAAATAATAATAACATAAATAAGTAATATAAAATAAATTCCATTATGAAAAAACTTTCTATTTAAAACTTTAATTATATTACAATAGATTAGGATTTCCAAAATAAATTATTATGAATATCCCTTCTCAAAAAATAATATTATTATTTAACCTACGGGTAAAATGAAGATATCATGATTATCATCTATCAGATTAATTGTGAATTTTTAATAAATCTTTTTCTGTTTGGCCTAGGGGTGGAAATTTGGGTGTTTATAGTGTGTTTCTCCTTCAGTTTCATGTTCAAATTTTGCTTAGATGCAAATTAATTTTTGTGTTGGACCAATTTCATATATAATATATAGATGTGAAACAATATTAATCAAAAGATGTGTTGTGCGATGACACATATTTTATTTTTCTTAATTTAATTTAATATTAAAACTCACAACTATTTAATCAGTTTTAAAAAAATAATAAAAGAAATTAAATGTTTTGCGCGATTAATTTAAAGAAGATAATTTTGCAGAGGGTCATAAGTTTAGACTAAAAATTTCGGAGAGTACACTAATATCTTCAAACAACTCACCTATATTAAGTCTCATGCTTAGGGCTACTGGTCTGAATTAGTACAACTAAGAAGATCGTGAGACCAGATTAAGGTGGGCAGTGACCTTTCTGAAAAAAATCTTAAGTCTAAAGCCTCTATAAGTACCTCTTTTCATATCCTAACTTATACAAATCACACCTTACACACACTTATACCTAAGCACACCCTCACATACAAAGCCTTTTACCTCATGTGAATAGATCCTCTAAACCACCACAAAATAACATCATACAATGTTTCTCGCTGTTGTGGGAAATCCCTAACCATCATACAATATAATATATTTACTATGACCTTTGAGTGTCCATGCCCTTGCAGAGGTAACATGTACATCTCTACTTTTTAACCAGTACAGTGACGCCTATCGTGGGGCCCCGGTAAAACTAACATGAGCCACACATCTTTCACATTTACTTCTTTCATATTTTCTTCGAAGATGTGTTGAAACAAGATTTGTTTATATCCTTAATAGGTTTTGATGATAACAATGTATTTAAAGAATAATAGGGTTTGCTAATATTTTGTGTAAGTATGCAGGATCACAAACATAGAATTAATTTTGATTGGTAGCATATGCGAAGAAGGAATATTTGCCTTATTCTGATTTGATCAGAATCTGAAGTGGTTCATCAACATCTGAAGGCATCAGGCTCTGAAGGTTCAGACTCTAGTTTCAAGACTCAACTTCTGATGACAGCTTAGAATCTGAAAGGTTGAAGGGCATATGTTTCGTATACTGTACCAAAAGCAGTATTGTCTTATAAAAGGCCTAAATTTCTAGGTAAAGTCAACTAGGTTTTAGTTTTGCAAGGTTCAAGAAATAGAGATGTGGCATCTTCAATCTGTTCTACCTTTTGGTAGATACCTAGTACTTTGAAATATGCTAAGAGTAATGCTATTATTTAGTGGACAAAGATTCAAACCAGATGCTAGTCTCCAACGTCTCTCTTGGCATATTTATTCACTAAGTTTGCTCGCTATCTTCAAACCATCCAACGACTATTTCTCAGTCTCTATAAAAGGAAGCTGAAGACTCAAAGGGAGGTTACAACATGACAATGCATTTGAAAGATCTTAAGCATAACTTTGAGCTGTTATTTCTTGTAATTGTTATTGCCTAAAGATCTTAAGATTTCATATCTTAGATTATCTTATAAATCTTAGAAAGGTTGAAAATTGTTGCGATTGTTACACAACTGTTATACTTCTGATTTTGTATCATAGCATAGTAGTTATCTTTTCTACTAAAATTTTGTTTAAAGTGGAGGAAGTATCTTTTTTGCGTGTTGAGCAAGGAAGACTTTTGTTTGACTATATCCTTTCTATAGCGGTGTATTCGTCACTTTATGATTTATTGACTAAACCAAAAGCAAAGTATACAAAGAAATCGAGTCGCCACCGCACTTTTATTTATCCAAAGGAATGGCTAAAAAGCGAACAAAAGCCTAAGAAGTTTTACACATAGAAAACCAATGAAAAGATCAGAGATCTAGGTAAGGGGTAAATTACGCAATGGGAAGGTGTTAGGCACCCAAAACATCCTAGGTACTCCTAGGGAGCCCTTTTCACGCTTGTTAAATGAAATGTTATTTGTTTATGAAATATTTATTGTGCAAACATGAATGAAGGGATGAGAAAAGAATATACAAGTTATTATTTTTGTGTTTGGATGGATAACCATTGCCTACGTACCTTTACAGGATCAAAACCTCGTAGTTCGGCTAAAAGATTTCCAAAATATGAGTGGGTTCATTTTAAAACAAAAGCCCTAAGGTCTTTCGTTATCCACGGGAGAAAACTCAACCTTATACAAACAATAAGTCCACCATGTGAGAAAAGCTTCAACTTGCTAGTGAGGGGTTAACCCTATAATAGGCAAGGAAGTCTTACAATTCAATCACTAAGGACAAAAAGGTGAGATTAACATCAACCAACTAGGATAAATCAAACCTATGGCTAATGTATGAAAACTTAACAAGAATGGACAAAGCCATAAAATAATTGAATGAGTTGGATTAACCAATTAGGATTTATTCACAAAAAGTGTCAGAGTATGATTAGAATTCAATTCAAAGAAGTATTATGAAAATGAAGTTTGAAAATCAAAGGCTTAAGGCCTAGGTTTCTAATTTGAAAAAAGGGATGAAAATTTTTGCACAATATTTTTCAAGTTTGGGGTTAGCATGCAAATGGAGGTTTAGAACAAAAGGTGGGGTCAAGGAGTGTAAAACTTCTTAGATGTTCACCTCTTGAGACCATATGTAGATGATTCAAGTGATTCCTTTGAAATAGGCAATAAGCAAATAACAGATGAACAAAGCAGATGGATACCGGATGCCACTCAATGGACTTACACCAATCTCACAAAGCAAAACCAAACATGGATATCAGATGCCAATCACTGGACTTATACCAATCTCCTAAAACAAACATGGATACCGGATGCCAATCACTGGACTTATACCAATCTCCTAAAACAAAACAAAATATGGATACCGGATGCCAATCACTGGACTTATACCAATCTCCTGAAGCCAAACAAAAAGTGGATACCGGATGCCAATCACTGGACTTATACCAATCTCAAAGGGATGATCATGGGAAACAACTGCCAATAAATGGACTTACAATTGACTCCTCACATACAACAGGCAAAACAAATGCAAAAAGCAAGAGGAAACAAGTTGCCAATAAATGGTCTTACACTCGCCTCCAAGGAAATAGGATGCCAATAAATGGTCTTAGTCCAACTCCTTCCAGATCATAGGAACAATGGCCAATAAATGGACTTACAATTAATTCCTCAATGGACAAACAAAGTGTCACAAAGATATGAACAATGATCATGCAATGATGTATAATTAATGGTGATAAATGCACAAAGGCACAGATAAGCAGATATGCACAGATGAATCAAGTAAGCAATCAAGCAAGTCAATTAGCACACACTATATACAAGCAATTAGGCTCAAGCAAGGTTAGGCTTTACAGCCAACTGGAATGGGGTAATTTGATCTCTTAACCATAACATTGAGAGTTAGGGTGAAGCAGATGAAATGGAGACGAGGGGTGTGCCTCATAGCTCTTATCCCTGGCCTGGGAGAGCTTTAAGCAATAGAATGTGTGGGGGTTCAGAAAATTGGAACTCTTCTCCACAAGTGATTGACTCTATAAGATCTTGGGTTAGTATTCACAATGCATCAACACATTGTGTGAGCAAAGTGAATGACACACTGAATAGCAGGAGATGGATTACACATCTCTTTTATCTACCAATTGCCTCATAAGAGGACTTTTCCTGCTTGGCACAAAGATAAACAAACACAAGCATTTCCTCTTAAGGAGGACTTCAGACAGGTGCCTGCCCACATAACAGGGCAGGTCTTCCAGACTACATGAAGATTAGAGGTTATACCTAAGTGGTTAAGCAACCAAGCAAAGCAAAGTTCAAAATGAACTTAAAGCAACTTATGTACCTGTGGAAACATCAAACAAATCAGTACAAAGTTCAGACAATCAGACAAACAGTCAATAAGCAACAAACAATCCCAATGTACAAGAGGTGTAAGCCAAAATTCAAACTCAAATGAGTTAACATCAACCTACAAAACACACAAAGGTTAGTAATCAAAGGCAAACATCAATGCTCAAGTGATGGAGCATCAACAACTATGGAACTTGAATGATCAACCTGAAATCAAAGCTCAAAGATGAGTCACAAACCACTAGGTCAAAGCCTAGGGTCAAAGATGGAGAAAAAATTCAAAACAGAAGCTTAAAATTAACATGAATCAACTTCAAACACATCTTGAAACAATCCAAAAGGTCTCACATCAATATCATATACCAAAAGCATTTCATGATCAATTGAAGTTCAAGGCAATTTTAAAGCTCAAATATGATCAACCAGAATGAAAAATCTCAATTAAATCATAAATGATTCAAATATATCCAACAAAATTCATGCTCAATCACAACATCCATATCATGCATCATACAAAAAATCAGGACAATTGGAGATCATTTGGCATGTCAAACACATCACATAAGTTGAACAAGCAAAGGTGTGACACAAATTGTCTCACCAACTTAGCACATCCATAACACAGAAATGACAAGTGATAAAAATACCAAATCAACACCAAAATGTCAAGCAAAGTGTCTAGTTTTATCATGCAAATTTTCAGAATCATTGGATCAAAGACCAGCATTTCACAACATGATAACCATGGCAAGGTCAAAATAAGATACATGTCCAAACATTCTAGCACAAAAAATTATCCAGCCAAGCACAACTTTGAAATTAATGATCAAAAAATAATAGACAGAATAAGGATCATAATGCAAAAAATTGGGATGAAATTGATGCATTTTTCTATTTTTTATGATTTTTGTAAGATGATGAAAAATTAAAAAATATATATGTGAAGCAAGCATATGGCAAAGGAGAAAAATGAATGAAGCAATTGAAATATGGGTTGCACGGAGGATCGAACTAGGTGCAATTTTAAACATGCAAGGCGCGCTGAATGAAACTCTGCGTTTCATTAATGACGTGGAGGTCAAAGCGCATGGTCAAACGCACGGGCCAATCAGAAGCTAGCATGGCAAAACGCACGAACCAATCAAAAGCTAGCCCTAAGAAAACACATGCAAACACAAGAAAAGCGCTCTCTATGGATCGAAACCGTTGCCAAAAGCTGAGAATCATCTTCTTCAACGCGCATGCATGAACAGTAACAATTCCTCAAGAACACCAAGAACAAATGTTCCAGAAATTGAAATTAAACACATCATTGTGTAGGTCTTTCAACATAGATCAAAGATATATGCATAGCTAAGCTTGAATCAAAGCAACAAGATCAAAACGAAGCAATCATCATTCATGCATGGAACTTTAAATCGACCTAACTCACTCAATTTCACACCAAAATTCATGGTTCAAAGCTCAGGATAACCAGCATAAAGAGATCTACAATAACATCATGATAATTTTGAGAAATGAGAGAATCGATTCATAATCTCTTGAAGAGCAGATCTGGAATTAGCTTGATTCAAGGCTTGTAATGGCTTCAATGTTCCTCTAGGATGCTTGTATAAGTGATTGGAGAAGAAAATGGAGCTTAATTGTGCACGAATCCACCAAAATCTTGATTCACCATTGTTGCTTCAAGCTTCAAGAATGCTTCAATGTGGCTCTGTTTGCTTCAATTCCACGTGTGAATCTTCTCAATAATACTTCAGGAGCAAGAATCAAGCAAGAGAAAGTGCTTGAATGTGAAGAAATTTGAAGAAAATTTTGAGAGAAAATTTTGTGAATTTGAGATCTAGATCTGAAATTACGAAAGCTAATCTGAAAAACAGTTAGGGTTTTGGTTTATATATGTCATGCTAATCACTCTTTAATCATGTTTAAGCCAATGCTAATGGTAATTAACAAGAATGAGGTGTAAGTGCAAATTTGCTTTTTCACTCTATGCATGAAGTGCATGCATGAACAGTGCACGAAATCTGATTTAATTTCACTTAAAATTCAATTTTGGAGCTAATGGCAATGGTAGAATGTTTAAACAATGCACCAAATTTGAATTTTAAGTTTTCCCTCTAAAAATCCAATGAATTACCAAATGACCATATGAATATAATTTGTGCAATGCAATGCATGGTTTGGAAACTAGAGGTCAAAATAAGAACAATGCAAAAAGAGCCATCCAATTTGGAGTTTTGGTTGAGAAGTTATGCCCATTTGAAGTTCCATGCATACTTTGCCAAGTTTTGATCATATCTCCTTAACCACACATGAGAAATTGATGATCTTGGACTTTTTGGAAATGGGAGAGAAAGATCTATAACTTTCATGTTCAATAAAATTTCATTTGAAGCTTTATTGATGATGTAATTTGAAGTTGAAGTTAGGCTAAAACCTTTCCATTTTTGGCAAGTTCAAATTATAGGTCACTTTCTATTTTTGGAAAGTTTTGACTGGACCTCAAATTCTTCAATGTTGATGTTTGAAATGTCAAATGAGACTTGTTTGAACATGAATGAAGTATTTCTAATCACTTTCCACCTCCAAATCCACAGTTGACTTTGTAGTTGACCTTTCTAGGTCTTCAGATGACCTGGCCATGTTCAGATGAAATTCAAGCCTCTACCACTTGGGATTTTGCTTCAAAATGACATCATAGCTCATATGAACTCTTGATAATGATTGTGGGGTCCAAAATCTCAAGAATGACCACCATCTATTGCTCAATGACTGCCTTTGACTTGTGATTGCTTCATCTGCAAGGCAAAGGTTAGATGACATATTTTTGTACTTTTGGTTAGTGATAAAAAGAAAAGCAATGATATACAAATGCAACACAATGCTTGGTGATCAAGATTCACTCTCAAAAGAATAAACCACCCCTAGGGAAGGAGCAAGGTGCACAATGATCCTTGAGGCAATGCAATGTTATGGTATGATGCCATGAGGGATCTTAGGGACAAAATTGGGGTCTTACAGATGCCCCTATTTAAGGTCATTCTATCCGGAGAAGTGAAGTTTAGAAATCTTCAGCTCGACGCAGTAGAATGGGCTTAAATAACAGTAATGAGACAAATTTTGGTCCCTAAGAGACCTCATGATGCAAATGTATATATGCAAAAGAAACAACCTCTGTGGGGAATATGGTCCACAAAAGAAGAAAAGACGATCCATCGGAGTGATACACTCACCAGGAACAGAGACTCTAACAAGACTCTTATGGGGATAAGAAAAAGAAAATGAATGCGTGAGCAGGACACGACTCTGAATTAGGAAAAACAAGAATAGACACTGCGCGAACAAAACACGACTGGACTGGAGACCTCACTGGGGAGTGAAGGACTCAAAATGGGGAAAAGAAAATTCCAAAGGAAGACACATCCATTGGAAAGACTCAAGCTGACTCAAAACTATCCACAAAGGATACTTCGGATGAAAATCCGGACTCGGACCGGGAAAAGATTCACAAAGAACCTCCCTGCCGGGGAAAATGCATATATTGGGGAAAACACCAATACAGCAAGAGGGTAAAAATCACAACAGGAAACTCCACTGGAGAATGTCTAACAAAGAGACTCTCCTGGGGAAACAACAACGGATGAGGTGTTACCGGTATAAGGGTAACAAACTCAGGAAGAATGAATATCTACGACCGGTATAAGGGTGAGAGATATCAATCAACCAAACATCTGAGAAAGACCTGAAAAAGGTACATCAACTCAGGAAAATCTGACTCCACAGGGGACCAAGGTCATAATAGGGAGCAGAAAAGAAGGAACACCAGAGATACCGGTTACTTGGTATATAATAGGTGACCGACCAAAGCGTGAATTGGTATATATGCCAAAACACTCATCATCCGAAAGGAGGGCTTGGAAAAGCAAATCGACTTACAGGATGGACATTCGACTCCACAACGGGAATACGAATCTTACTCAGCTGGGAAAAACAAACCCAAAGAGTGCATGAGATATAATATCCATTACCGTCAGAACGTGGATAGTATACTCGCATGAGATATATTATCTATTACCGTCAGAACGTAGATAATATACTTGCACGGAAGGAAACACCAGAGATACCGGTTACTGGGTATATAATAGGTGACCTACCGAAAAAGGAGACAATCGTTACCAACAACAACAGGGTAAACGAAAGACAACTCACAGGGGATAAATTGCAAGCATCCGGCAATTACCCAAGAAACAAAGAATATTCGATTCCGTAAAGGAAAAACGAATCTTACTCGACTGGGGAAACACAACAGGCTTCGACTGAAGAGTGCATGAGATATATTATCCATTACCGTCAGAACATGGATAACATACTCGCATGGAAGATTATCCACAACCGGTTACTGGGTTAATAAAGGATAAATCAACCGAAAAGAAAGGCATCGGGATACCAAAACTAGGTATATAAAGATGACCGATCGAAGGGAGCAACAACATTACCAACAAAAGGGTAAATGAAAGATGACCCGCTAGGGGATAAATTGATAAACATCAATGATCCGGGGAACAAATCACTGGCAAACAGTGAAAGGACCCACTGAGGATAAAATTGCTAGCATCCGACAATTATCCAGAAGACTTGCTGGGGATGCATTGCTAGAAAACGGAAATTACCCAGAAGCAATGAGGGAATATCAACATCGAATATCGAATGAAGATAACCACCAAGAGTAACCATCATCGGTTAGGATGAACAACAAGGTTAACTCTGCAAAGGGGAGAAATTAGGGTTTACAACTACCGAATACGGGGTAGAAGACCAAAAACTCTGGCTGAGGATAAAATTGCTAGCATACGGCAATTATCCACAAGAAAGCATAGACTCCGCTAGGGATATAATCAACAACATAGGATTTACAACTACCGAATACGGGGTAGAAGACCACAAAATCCACCATCAACCAGAACGAACCACAAAGGTTACCTCTGCTAGGGGAAAAGAGATAGGACTTACAACTACCGAATACTGGGTAGTAGCTATCAACTCCGCGTGGGGAATGAAAGAATCACAACTCCGCACGGGGAACAAAAATAGGGTTTACGACTACCGAAAACTGGGTAGACAACCATCGACTCTTGCTGAGGAATAAAAGGTATATAACCACAAATTCCGCCAAGAGGAAAAAGAAATATAGGACTTACAACTACCGGTATAAGGGTAGAGGCCCAAGAGATTCCGCTGGGGATAAAAAGAATTATTGCCGGTTACTGGGTAGTTCATTCATTTATTCCACAGGGAAGTACAAGAAACAATTGACGAATAGCCAATTCGAGATCGAACCGAAAAGGCAGACTGAATCAAGACTCGTCCTATGAGGATATAACTCAATAGGAAGATCCATCCCAATATATGTGTTGGGAGGAAACGGAAGAAACCATCATCCACGAGGATACATCTCAGTGGGGAACTGCAGAAGGAAAGACAAACACTTTCTGCTTATGGGGCTGACTCTATATGGAGAGATTAGACACCCGACATCTGCTTGGGAAGATCTACTGGAGAGATCTATATCACCATAGCAGGGAACAACAAACAAAAGATATATGGCAAAAAATGCAACATGAATATCTGAATGTTCAATGGGTATGCATGAATATGTGTAATTTATGTTTGATGAATGCTGACAAAACAGACATATCTAACACAAACAGGCCCAGGAATCAAACGCCCGGTACTACACTTCCAGAGGAACAAACCAAGAAATCCAACTGGAGAGCCAATCTGCTGGAGATCCACATGCTAACAAGCAAAGATCTGCGGGGAGCAAAAGAGAAGAGATGTCAGGGAAATCACAAAATCTCTGAGTGATGGATCAACAATCAACCCAACTGGGGCACAGAAAGTCACAACAGGCAAGAAACCGCCACAAAGACAAATCTGTTAGGGAAAAGGAGAAATCCCGAGGTTTCTGCAGGGAATCCTCAGTATCAACTGGGAAATAAGAGTTCACTGCACCAGCAAGAACCTGCTGAAGAGAACAAAACACACAAGTAGAATCTAGCCGCACAAGCAACTCTACTGGGAACACTGTCGGCCACTCCATTGGGGATAAACCCACTGAGGCAAAATAGATCACATAAGTAGATTCTGCATCAAGCCACTCTACTAAGGATCAAAGGTATCAGGAAATCAACCCCAAACCAACTCTGCTGAGGAAACCAACCCTGGCGGGGACTCTGGAGGGGAATCACATAGATACAATCCACCATACCACAAATCTACTGGCGGCTTACTGGGGATGAGGAGGAGACTGGGGATTAACCACCAAATACCGAACCTCCCAAAAGGAAAACCAACAACTGCTGAGGAGGAAATACTCACTGCTCTGCTGAAGGAATAATAGGTGAACACCTCAACTCTGATGGAGAGATATAGCATAAATGCAGTATATCATATCAACAACTCTACCAGCGACTGTGCTGAGGAAACAAATAAAGTACCGGGATGTCAACCCAAATCACTGAATCTTCCAAAGGAAAACATCCATGCTGAGGAGAGAATACTGTTGGAGAGGACTGTGAAGTCTCTAACAACACTCTGCTTGGGGAACCACCCCAACAAAAGCTCTGCTTGGGGAACAACCCCAACAACAAATCTGGAGAAAAAGGATACAACCATGCCAGGAATATGAACAAATGTCTTACCTGTTGGAAATCATGCCACCCTTGGGAGAGCACTGAGAAATTCTTAAGTATCCTTTCATCATTGTGAATGTTCACTTTGTTTAAAACAACAATTTGAAAAAATTTATTTGCTTAAAACAATGACATTTTATCAATTAAAACATGCAAAACATTCGTTGAATTGAAACAAATAAGAGTGCAAATAATTGGATAAAAGCTCAAATTTATTGATGGAATGGTAGCCTGCAAATGGCAAGACTCCATAGATCTGTACAAATTTGAAATCAGTGATATATATTGGAAGAGGGCTACATTGAACATAATGATCCTTTCTCTACCAATTTGAATCTCGATGTATTCGAAGCTTCGGTTGACGATGAATCGAGAATCTCTGACGAAAAGCCAGCTGGTGAACAGAAAGTCTTGTCAGGATGCAGTTACTTGCCAAATCCCTAATTTTTGCCTAGATTTCCCCAGGGTGAGGTATTCAATCTAGCGGGATGTAAATATTTTTTTTTCAAGTCTCTAACTTTTGCCTGGATCGCCCTTGCGGGTTCTCCACCGAGACGCTCATTTTTGCCTAAGCCGCCCTTTCGGGTTTTCAACTTAGCGAGCTATTCTGTTTTTATATACCTTTTTTTTTAGGCAAAGTATTTCTTGACTGCATCTGAATTCACAGGACGAGTGAAATCCTCCCCATCCATTGTTGTAAGCATCAAAGCACCTCCTGAAAAGGCTCTCTTAACAACATATGGACCCTCATAGTTTGGAGTCCACTTGCCCCTGGAATCGGGCGCGAAAGACAAGACTTTCTTGAGCACGAGGTCACCTTCTCGGAACACACGAGGCTTGACCTTCTTATCGAATGCTTTCTTCATTCTCTGATGATATAACTGACCATGACACATGGCAGTTAATCGCTTCTCTTCAATCAAATTCAACTGGTCGTAACGACTCTGAATCCATTCAGCATCAGTTAACTTGGCTTCCATCAAGACTCGTATTGATGGGATCTCCACCTCTACTGGGAGAACAACTTCCATGCCGTAAACAAGAGAGAAAGGGGTTGCCCCTGTTGAAGTGCGTACAGATGTACGATAACCATGCAAAGCAAATGGCAGCATCTCATGCCAATCTTTGTACGTGACTGTCATCTTCTGGATAATCTTCTTGATATTCTTATTAGCAGCTTCAACAGCCCCATTCATCTTAGGTCTGTAAGGAGAGGAATTATGGTGTGCAATCTTAAACTCAGCGCACAACTCATCCATCATCTTATTATTCAGATTAGATCCATTATCAGTAATGATCTTATCTGGCACACCATAACGGCAAATCAGCTGGTTCTTGATGAACTTCACGACCACCTGCCTGGTCACATTCGCATATGACGCGGCCTCAACCCATTTGGTGAAGTAGTCAATTGCTACGAGAATAAACCTGTGTCCGTTGGACGCTTTCGGCTCAATCATGCCAATCATGTCAATTCCCCACATGGAGAAAGGCCATGGTGATGAAATCACATTCAGAAGTGTCAGAGGAATATGAATCTTATCCGCGTAAATCTGACACTTGTGGCATTTCTTCACATACTTGCAGCAATCAGACTCCATTGTCAGCCAATAGTAGCCTGCTCTCAACATCTTTCTAGCCATGGCATGTCCATTGGAATGAGTACCAAATGAACCCTCATGGACCTCAGTCATCAACAGGTTTGCTTCGTGTCTACCCACGCATCTGAGCAAAACCATGTCAAAATTCCTCTTATAAAGCACTTCACCACTGAGGTAGAAACTGCTTGACAACCTTCTCAAAGTTTTCCTATCTTTCACAGATGCCTCAGGCGGGTAGACCTGGTTCTGGAGGAAATTCTTGATATCAAAGTACCAAGGCTTGTCATCTTTCACTTCTTCAACTGCAAATATGTGAGCTGGTCTATCCAAGCGCATCACAGCAATATTGGGAACTTCATTCCAATACTTGACCACAATCATTGAAGCGAGCGTAGCAAGAGAATCTGCCATCCGATTATCCTCTCGAGGAATATGATGAAAGTCAACTTCTGTAAAGAATGTTGAAATCCTCCTCGCAGAATCTCTATACGGGATGAGACCTGGCTGATTCGTCTCCCATTCACCCTTGATCTGATTAACAACTAGGGCCGAATCACCATACACATCAAGATGTTTGATTCTCAAATCAATACATTCTTCCAATCCCATAATACAAGCTTCGTACTCAGCCATATTATTCGTGCATTTGAAAGTTAGCCTTGCTGTAAACGGAATATGTGTACCCTGAGGAGTAATGATTATTGCCCCAATTCCATTTCCATACTGATTCACAGCGCCATCAAACAACATCGTCCATCTGGAACCAGGTTCCAGACCTTCATCAAGTGTAGGCTCATCACAATCTTTCATTTTCAAATACAGAATCTCCTCGTCTGGGAAGTCGTACTGAACAGACTGACGATCTTCAATTGGCTGGTGCGCTAAATGGTCAGCCAAGATACTCCCTTTGATAGCTTTCTGAGCTCGATACTCGATATCATACTCAGACAACAACATCTGCCAACGGGCAATCCTCCCGGTTAAAGCAAGCTTCTCGAAGATATACTTGATTGGATCCATTCTGGATATCAACCAAGTTGTATGATTTATCATGTACTGGCGCAAACGCTTAGCAGCCCAAGCCAAAGCACAACACGTCTTCTCAAGCATTGAGTACCGAGACTCACAATCAGTAAACTTCTTACTGAGGTAGTAGATAGCAGATTCTTTCTTCCCTGATTCATCTTGTTGACCGAGCATACAACCCATCGAGTCTTCAAGAACAGTCAAATACATAATCAGAGGTCTTCCTTCTACAGGCGGAGACAAGATTAGAGGTTCAGACAGATACTCTTTGATACTGTCGAAAGCTTTCTGGCAATCCTCGGTCCAATCATGAGACTGATCTTTCCGGAGGAGCTTGAATATCGGCGCACATGTGGCAGTCATGTGGGATATAAATCTGGAAATGTAGTTCAAGCGGCCAAGAAAACCTCGGACTTGCTTCTCGGTTTTGGGCGCAGGCATCTCTTGTATTGCTTTGACCTTTGCAGGATCAACCTCAATACCTCTCTCGCTGACAACAAAACCCAATAACTTTCCGGAACGGACTCCAAATGTACATTTGTTCGGATTCAAGCGAAGTCTAAACTTCCTCAAACGCTGAAAAAGCTTCAACAAATGCTCAATATGCTCAACTTTCGTTCGGGACTTAGCAATCATATCATCAACATAGACCTCTATCTCCTTGTGCATCATATCATGAAACAAGGTAGTCATAGCTCGTTGATACGTGGCTCCGGCGTTCTTCAAACCGAAGGGCATCACTCGATAACAGAATGTTCCCCAAGGTGTGATGAATGTTGTCTTCTCCATATCTTCGGGTGCCATCTTGATTTGATTATATCCGGAAAAGCCGTCCATAAAGGAAAAGACTTTGAATTTACCTGTATTGTCTACCAACATATCAATGTGTGGTAGAGGAAAATCATCTTTAGGACTAGCCTTATTCAAATCTCTGTAATCAACACACATACGGACTTTTCCGTCCTTCTTAGGCACAGGCACAATATTGGCCACCCATTGAGGATATGTAGAAGTCACCAGAAACCCCGCATCAATTTGCTTCTGAACTTCCTCTTTGATCTTCACTGCCATATCTGGATGAGTTCTTCTGAGCTTCTGCTTCACAGGCACGCACTCAGGCTTCAAAGGCAGGAAATGTTGCACAATATCTGTATCTAGACCCGGCATGTCTTCATACGACCAAGCGAAGATATCGGAATATTCTCGTAGCATACTGATCAACTCCTTCTTGACAGACTCTTCAAGGAGTGCCCCAATCTTCACCATACGAACACAATCTTCAGACCCCAAGTTGATTGTTTCCAGATCTTCGAGATGCGGTTGAATGATCTTCTTCTCGTGTTCAAGGAGACGGGTAATCTCATCAGGAATATCTTCAACATCATCTTCCTCTGCCTCGAATACAGGGAATTCAAAATTGGGAGATGGCGTTGGATCATTATGTTCAATGGGTTTTAGAATCAACCTGCATAATGATTTTGGATAATAAAAACTTTAGAATTTAAACAAGCAAACCATTATGCAGATGAAAAAGATTGCTTTTATTCTTGTTTTTATGGGTTTTTTGTGATCACTGATTTCATGCAAAAGCAAAAAGTGAAAACAAATGGAAAAACAAATGTTTAACAATGTATTAATTGAATGAAATATCATTGTATAAATGCTGCCAACAATGTCATCACTTCTCCTTTTGGCATGGGAGAAGGGTTTTGAACAAAGTGAACAAATTACGCTGACTTATGAATGACCGTAGGAACATCCACAGCGACCCAATTATGGCAGACACCACCAGGTATGACAAAGTTGCTCAAGTCCTCTGCATCCTCTTCCAAGATAGCAGCAGCTTCTTCAGATTGATCAGCATGGATGAAACCTCCACTCTTGAACAGCCCTTGCTTGTTGAACGCCCCAGAAGAATAGCCAATGCCAGCCCGGGATTTGTTGTCTTCAAGCTCGATCATCTTCCCCAAACCAGCAACTGCACCATATTCAATGGCCAGTTTCGCATCACGATAGGAAGCAAATGAAGGAGACTTCTTCTCAATCGGCTCAGCAATAGATAAAGCTTGGAAAGGAGTTCCAATTTCATCCTCAACATCGATATATGAGAAAGAAGACAGGTGGCTAACCAGGAGAGACTTTTCTCCCCCTACCACAACCAGTTTCTTATTCTTAACAAATTTCAGCTTCTGGTGTAGGGTGGATGTCACGGCGCCAGCCTCATGAATCCATGGTCTACCAAGGAGACAGCTATAAGATGGGTGGATATCCATAACCTGGAAGGTAACTTGGAAATCACTTGGTCCAATCTTGATTGGGAGATCAACTTCCCTAATCACGGTCTTACGTGACCCATCAAAAGCTTTCACAACAACACCACTCCGCCTCATGGGAGGCCCCTGATATGACAATCTCGAGAGCGTGGTTTTTGGAAATACATTCAAAGATGACCCAGTGTCCACCAACACATTGGATATGACGTCGCTCTTGCAGTTCATGGAAATATGTAGAGCCATGTTGTGGTCTCTTCCCTCCTCAGGGAGATCAGCGTCACTGAAACTCAAAGTGTTGCAAGCAGTGATGTTTGCAACAATACTATCAAATTGTTCAATGGTGACATCATGATCGACATAAGCCAGGTCCAAAACTTTCTGCAGAGCCCCCTGTGGGGTTCTGAATTCAGTAGCAAAGATAGTACGGAGATCTTGGACGGCGTTTGTAGAAGCTGGTCTACAACATTGTACTCACTCTTCTTGATGAGCCTCAGCATCTCATCACATTCTTCATTCACAGTGCCACTCGGGCCAACAGAAGAAGCAGGAGTCTTTTGTACAGAGGAGGGTTTGGCGACAGCAAGTGCCGGATTCTAAACATTCACAGCAGTTCCAACCGGACACTCAGCAGAATCAGAAGCAACGTGAGGCTTCGGGGGTGCAGAAAACACGCGACCACTCCGGGTCAACCCGCTCACGTCAGCAATATTAACAACGGAAGTTGAAGGCAACGACACTTCTTTCCCATCTTCCACAGCAACGGGACTGTATCTGAAAGGAATTGCTCGATCTGAAGAATAGGGCACAGGGCCTGCAGGCTTGATTATCAGAGAATGAGAGATCTTCGGCTTGCTACCATCATAACGGATGACAACAGGCTCAGAAAATTTGAACACATGAGAAATAACATTCACTTCTGGTTCATCTTCATCAACATTTCGGTTATGAAGAATCTCTATAGTACCTTTATCCAACAATTCTTGCAGCTCTCTTCGTACCTGACGGCAACCCAATTTGTTGACGGAACAGATGCGGCATTTGTCATGGTCATGCTCCATATAATTGTATTGACACAGCAAACGATGCAACTCGACCAATGACTGTCGAATATGGCTGACATATTTAACTTTATACTTACCAGGGCACCCCTGGACCATGTTCACTGACTTCCCATGCTCGGGCAATAGGTTCTTTGTAACATTCGGGCCTGAGTCCTCAAAGCTCAGAATGCCGCATCGCATAAGGTCTTGTACCTTGGTTTTCAACGGATAGCAATTCTCAATGTTGTGACCCGGAGCACCGGAATGATAAACACAATGTTGATTTGGCTTGTACCACCACTATGGGTTAGCAGGCACAGCCGGAGGATCCCTGGGAGTAACCAGTTTCCGCTCTATCAAAGAGGGATATAATTCAGCATATGACATAGGAATAGGATCGAAAGAGATCTTCTTCCTATCATAATTCAGATTGGCCTGATTACTGGTGCTGCCACGAGGCTGGTAAGCCTGTTGCTGTGGACGATGTTGCTGTTGACACTGAGGTTGTTGCTGATGCTGATGATTATCTCTAAAAACAGGTGCTATATGAGTCACCTGATGCTGACCGCTGGCATGACGCATAGGCTTCCCCTTAGCAGAGGGTCTTCTTGGTTTAGCATGAGATTGCACAGCATGTGCCTCCCCATCTTTCTTCTTAAACGCCCCCTATCGTTTAGAAGAGCTCTCATCTTTAGACAGACGTCCTTCACGGACTCCTTCCTCCAGACGCATCCCCATGTTCACCATTTCGGTGAAATTAGAGGGAGCACTCGCAACCATCCACTCATAATAAAATGAACTAAGAGTCTTCAAAAAGATCTTAGTCATCTCCTTCTCTTCCAACGGAGGAGTAATCTGAGCTGCTAACTCTCGCCACCTCTGGGCGTACTCTTTAAATGTCTCTTTATCCTTCTGAGACATGGCCCTGAGTTGATCACGGTCAGGAGCCATATCAACATTATATTTGTACTGCTTGACGAAGGCTTCGCCAAGATCGTTGAAGGATCGAATGTTTGCACTATCAAGGTTCATATACCAACGAAGAGCCGCACCGGACAAACTATCCTGAAAGTAATGAATCAGAAGTTGATCATTATCAGTCTGCGTAGACATCTTCCTGGCGTACATAACTAGGTGAGCGAGAGGGCAGGTGTTCCCCTTATATTTTTCAAAGTCAGGGACTTTGAATTTGACCAGAATCTTCACACCGGGAACCAGGCATAACTCGGCAGCAGACTTGCCGAACAAATCTTTCCCTCGGAGGGTCTTCAATTCCTTTCGGAGCTCAAGGAATTGATCATTCATCGCATCCATCTTCTCATTGACATCTGGGCCCTCAGACGACTCAGAATGATAGATGGTGTCGTCTATCCTGGGAATGGTATGCACGACATGAGGAGGAGCAGCAAGGACCGGGCTAGATGCCGGCATGGAAGCAAAGGTAGGAGCTGGAATATCTGGCATGAAACCAGGAGGCATACCCCACGGAAATTCGGCTGGCATGGCATTCGGCATGAAATGGGCACTGGCAGCTGGCACAGTTGGAGCAACCACTTCAGATATAACCGTCCTCTGGGGAGGAGTTGCAGGAGGTGGAGAAGGTTAATTCTGAGCAGCCAAGAACTGTTCCATCAGAGCACTCAGTCTGGCAACCTCTTCCTTCAGCTCACGATTCTCTTGTTCTAACTGATCCATCACTCTTGCAGAATTGGCTCTAGTGTAGTATCGGTGAGTCAGCTTGTCTTCAAAATAGATGAAGAGCACAGAGTTAGGCCACAGACAAGAAGACCAGAACAACCTACTTATGCAAAATGATGCGTGCAATGCTTGTGCATATGCTTTGTTTTATTTTCAAGGAACTTTTAGGGTATTATTTGCAATTTTTGAATATTAATCATTTTAATCGCATATGGAAAATATCTCATCAAATATATTTGAAACAAAGAAGTACAGCATTTTTGATTATTACAAGGGAAAAGGAAAATAAACATCCTATGGATCCCTAGAAGCTCGAGATGCTGGAAGACGAGATACACGAAGCTTCTTGATCTCTCTCTCATATGCTGCTTCCATATCCGCTTTCTCTTTAGCAAGTCGATCATACTTCCTCTTCCAGAACTTGGAAGACTGAGGAAGCAGAGATGTCCAAGTATCATTCGGATCATCTATCACCTGGTGCTCGAGAAATTCGATCAGAGCATCCTTCTCCTTAAGCTGATGAAGTAACTCTTCTCTTTCATGGATCCGAGCACGTGAAAGGTCTTCTTCTCTCAACTCCTCTACGCCTTGGTTAGGGAGGTTTGAAGGCCCAGCCACATCCAACGGTGTAGGTCTCGGATAGTCGTACGGCATAAGATACTCAGAAGCTCTCTGTCTGACCCAAGAAGTATATGGCTCCAAAGCAATGCAGTTCTTCGGACCCAACTCATTTCTACCCTTCTTATGAATATGGCGCCAAGCGCGGACCATCCTGGCTTTCAGGCCTTGGGGATCTTTACCCTCCTGAAATAACACACCTTCTAACAGAATGTTATGAGGTTTATCCTTTAGGGGGAACCAAAGTTGACGACGTGCTAAGGTAGGATTGTAGCTGATCCCACCACATGTACCAAGAAGAGGCACATTAGGGAATTCACCACAATAATCAATGATCTGAACAGTATCATACACGTGATCATACCAAGTGATATCATCATTAGTGAGAGACATAAGTCTCGTAGACCACCGTAGACATCCCTTGTTCTCCTTGAAAGCAACTGTCTGCGGTAAGTGAGAAATAAACCACTTATACAACAGAGGCAAACAGCACACAATAACTCCTCCACCCTTTGCATTCCTCAGATGCAAGGAGACATAGGCATCACCCAACAGAGTCGGAACGGGATTAAGAACAGAGAAGATCCTAATAGCGTTCACATCCACAAATTTGTCGATGTTGGGGAACAATACCAACCCATAGATGAGCAGCACAAATAAAGCCTCAAAGGCATCCTCACTCATGGCCTTCCCATACACGGTAGCTTGAGCAATGAGGAACTCAGAAGGAAGACCCTGAATTCCACCTTTGGTAGTCATATGAGCTTTAATCAGGGATTCATCTATGTGCAACAAGTTTGCAATCTCTCGAGCAGTCGGAATACTCTCTAAGCCACTGAACGGCACCTGATCCAGAATAGGAATACCCACAAGATGAGCATACTCCTCCAAGGTAGGCAACATATGGAAGTCCGGGAAAGAGAAGCAGTGATACAGAGGATCATAGAACTGCGCCAAAGTACTCATCAGTCCCTCATCTACCTGAGTAGTCAACAAAGGCAGAAGCTTCCCATAACGAGCTTTGAAACCCAAGGGATCTAGTACATAAGATGTCAGATTCCTTAACTCTTTCACATCAGGCTGTCTAAAGTTGTACTTCTTTGTATGCCTTTTTGGTCTTTCCATGTCTGAAAATTTCGCAAATAAACCCTTTAAGTTCCTCGAAAATTTTCTTTTTCTGATGACATGAATGCAGATGAATGCATGAATGCATGAATGCAACAATCACACTCAAGGATCAAGCAAGTCACACTAGACAAAGGTCATGGGAAAGCTCATAGTATCCTTAATATCAATCATCCATTTTGGTGGATTATGGTTTACACCTTATCAACACCCAAGTTCCATTGATATTAACGGTACATGAACCGGCTCAATCATCCTTAATATCAATCATCCGTTTTGGTGGATTAGGGTTTTCACCTTATCGACACCCAGGTTCCATTGATATTAAGGTTGTCTGAACGACTCAACCATGAATCACGGGTTTGCTGAGAGTCACGAGCATGGAGTCTCGGTTAAGAACCACCCAATGGGAGTGTACTAGGGTTTAAACCTGCCGAACATGTTCTACCAGAGGTTCCCATAGTCATCATCCCATCTTTCGGATATTATCGGAGGAACGAATACTCGTATTCCAAAAATATTCTCAAGAGAGACTCTTATGAGTGTAGTATCGCGTAACAATCGCATCAGATCTGACATCTGAACGACATCCGCACTACGTCCTAAAAATAGGCCAAGATGGGCTTGGTAGACTAAGGTCCTTGGCTTCTACGGCACATGATTGAAAGAATAATGCCTAACCACAAATAACTTATGTGACATTATTAATCCAACATGACCTCCACCAAGTGAATGGACTCGCAAGTCAACTTGCTAAGGAATACTCCACACAAGTCGACAAGACTATGCCATTCTCCTATCCTAAGGTGCACTCGAGTTCGGGTATAGAACTCATCTCACAGAGATCACCAAGCAAACAACAATTGTATATCAAGCAATTCAAACATTACAATCAATACAGTTATCCCAAATTGTACAAAAATATGTCATATAACATATAAACAATATCACACAACAAGGGTGAAAAGTAGGCAATACCACCAAGGAGTTCGTCCCCAGCAGAGTCGCCACTTTTCTGTAGCGGTGTATTCGTCACTTTATGATTTATTGACTAAACCAAAAGCAAAGTATACAAAGAAATCGAGTCGCCACCGCACTTTTATTTATCCAAAGGAATGGCTAAAAAGCGAACAAAAGCCTAAGAAGTTTTACACATAGAAAACCAATGAAAAGATCAGAGATCTGGGTAAGGGGTAAATTACGCAATGGGAAGGTGTTAAGCACCCAAAACGTCCTAGGTACTCCTAGGGAGCCCTTTTCACGCTTGTTGAATGAAATGTTATTTGTTTATGAAATATTTATTGTGCAAACATGAATGAAGGGATGAGAAAAGAATATACAAGTTATTATTTTTGTGTTTGGATGGATAACCATTGCCTACGTACCTTTACAGGATCAAAACCTCGTAGTTCGGCTAAAAGATTTCCAAAATATGAGTGGGTTCATTTTAAAACAAAAGCCCTAAGGTCTTTCGTTATCCACGGGAGAAAACTCAACCTTATACAAACAACAAGTCCACCACGTGAGAAAAGCTTCCACTTGCTAGTGAGGGGTAAACCCTATAATAGGCAAGGAAGTCTTACAATTCAATCACTAAGGACAAAAAGGTGAGATTAACATCAACCAACTAGGATAAATCAAACTTATGGCTAATGTATGAAAACTTATCAAGAATGGACAAAGCCACAAAACAATTGAATGAGTTGGATTAACCAATTAGGACTTATTCACAAAAAGTGTCAGAGTATGATTAGAATTCAATTCAAAGAAGTATTATGAAAATGAAGTTTGAAAATCTAAGGCTTAAGGCCTAGGTTTCTAATTTGAAAAAAGGGATGAAAATGTTTGCACAATATTTTTCAAGTTTGGGGTTAGCATGCAAATGGAGGTTTAGAACAAAAGGTGGGAGGGTGAGGGAGTGTAAAACTTCTTAGATGTTCACCTCTTGAGACCATATGTAGATGATTCAAGTGATTCCTTTGAAATAGGCAATAAGCAAATAACATATGAACAAAGCAGATGGATACCGGATGCCACTCAATGGACTTACACCAATCTCACAAAGCAAAACCAAACATGGATATCAGATGCCAATCACTGGACTTATACCAATCTCCTAAAACAAACATGGATACCGGATGCCAATCACTGGACTTATACCAATCTCCTAAAACAAAATAAAATATGGATACCGGATGCCAATCACTGGACTTATACCAATCTCCTGAAGCCAAACAAAAAGTGGATACCGGATGCCAATCACTGGACTTATACCAATCTCCAAGGGATGATCATGGGAAACAACTGCCAATAAATGGACTTACAATTGACTCCTCACATACAACAAGCAAAACAAATGCAAAAAGCAAGAGGAAACAAGTTGCCAATAAATGGTCTTACACTCGCCTCCAAGGAAATAGGATGCCAATAAATGGTCTTAGTCCCAACTCCTTCCAGATCATAGGAACAATGGCCAATAAATGGACTTACAATTAATTCCTCAATGGACAAACAAAGTGTCACAAAGATATGAACAATGATCATGCAATGATGTACAATTAATGGTATAAAATGCACAAAGGCACAGATAAGCAGATATGCACAGATGAATCAAGTAAGCAATCAAGCAAGTCAATTAGCACACACTATATACAAGCAATTAGGCTCAAGCAAGGTTAGGCTTTACAACAAACTGGAATGGGGTAATTTGATCTCTTAACCCTAACATTGAGAGTTAGGGTGAAGCAGATGAAATGGAGATGAGGGGTGTGCCTCATAGCTCTTACCCCTGGCCTGGGAGAGCTTTAAGCAATAGAATGTGTGGGAGTTCAGAAAATTGGAACTCTTCTCCACAAGTGATTGACTCTATAAGATCTTGGGTTAGTATTCACAATGCATCAACACATTGTGTGAGAAAAGTGAATGACACACTGAATAGCAGGAGATGGATTACACATCTCTTTTATCTGCCAATTGCCTCATAAGAGGACTTTTCCTGCTTGGCACAAAGATAAACAAACACAAGCATTGCCTCTTAAGGAGGACTTCAGACAGGTGCCTGCCCACATAACAGGGCAGGTCTTCCAAACTACATGAAGATTAAAGGTTATACCTAAGTGGTTAAGCAACCAAGCAAAGAAAAGTTCAAAATGAACTTAAAGCAACTTATGTACCTGTGGAAACATCAAACAAATCAGTACAAAGTTCAGACAATCAGACAAACAGTCAATAAGCAACAAACAATCCCAATGTACAAGAGGTGTAAGCCAAAATTCAAACTCAAATGAGTTAACATCAACCTACAAAACACATAAAGGTTAGTAATCAAAGGCAAACATCAATGCTCAAGTGATGGAGCATCAACAACTATGGAACTTGAATGATCAACCTGAAATCAAAGCTCAAAGATGAGTCACAAACCACTAGGTCAAAGCCTAGGGTCAAAGATGGAGAAAAAAATTAAAAACAGAAGCTTAAAATTAACATGAATCAACTTCAAACACATCTTGAAACAATCCAAAAGGTCTCACATCAATATCATATACCAAAAGCATTTCATGATCAATTGAAGTTCAAGGCAATTTTAAAGCTCAAATATGATCAACCAGAATGAAAAATCTCAATTAAATCAGAAATGATTCAAATAATTCCAACAAAATTCATGCTCAACCACAACATCCATATCATGCATCATACAAAAAATCAGGACAATTGGAGATCATTTGGCATGGCAAAAACATCACATAAGTTGAACAAGCAAAGGTGTGACACAAATTGTCACACCAACTTAGCACATCCATAACACAGAAATGACAAGTGATAAAAATACCAAATCAACACCAAAATGTCAAGCAAAGTGTCTAGTTTTATCATGCAACTTTTCAGAATCATTGGATCAAAGACCAGCATTTCACAACATGATAACCATGGCAAGGTCAAAATAAGATACATGTCCAAACATTCTAGCACAAAAAATTATCCAGCCAAGCACAACTTTGAAATTAATGATCAAAAACTAATAGACAGAATAAGGATCATAATGCAAAAAATTGGGATGAAATTGATGCATTTTTCTATTTTTTATGATTTTTGTAAGATGATGAAAAATTAAAAAATATATATGTGAAGCAAGCATATGGCAAAGGAGAAAAATGAATGAAGCAATTGAAATATGGGCTGCCTGGAGGATCGAACTAGGTGCAATTTTAAACATGCAAGGCGCGCTGAATGAAACTCTGCGTTTCATTAATGACGTGGAGGTCAAAGCGCATGGTCAAACGCACGGGCCAATCAGAAGCTAGCATGGCAAAACGCATGAACCAATCAGAAGCTAGCCCTAAGAAAACACATGCAAACACAAGAAAAGCGCTCTCTATGGATCGAAACCGTTGCCAAAAGCTGAGAATCATCTTCTTCAACGCGCATGCATGAACAGTAACAATTCCTCAAGAACACCAAGAACAAATGTTCCAGAAATTGAAATTAAACACATCATTGTGTAGGTCTTTCAACATAGATCAAAGATATATGCATAGCTAAGCTTGAATCAAAGCAACAAGATCAAAACGAAGCAATCATCATTCATGCATGGAACTTTAAATCGACCTAACTCACTCAATTTCACACCAAAATTCATGGTTCAAAGCTCAGGATAACCAGCATAAAGAGATCTACAACAACGTCATGATAATTTTGAGAAATGAGAGAATCGATTCATAACCTCTTGAAGAGCAGATCTGGAATTAGCTTGATTCAAGGCTTGTAATGGCTTCAATGTTCCTCTAGGATGCTTGTATAAGTGATTGGAGAAGAAAATGGAGCTTAATTGTGCACGAATCCACCAAAATCTTGATTCACCATTGTTGCTTCAAGCTTCAAGAATGCTTCAATGTGGCTCTGTTTGCTTCAATTCCACGTGTGAATCTTCTCAATAATACTTCAGGAGCAAGAATCAAGCAAGAGAAAATGCTTGAATGTGAAGAAATTTGAAGAAAATTTTGAGAGAAAAATTTGTGAATTTGAGATCTAGATCTGAAATTATGAAAGCTAATCTGAAAAACAGTTAGGGTTTTGGTTTATATATGTCATGCTAATCACTCTTTAATCATGTTTAAGCCAATGCTAATGGTAATTAACAAGAATGAGGTGTAAGTGCAAATTTGCTTTTTCACTCTATGCATGAAGTGCATGCATGAACAGTGCACGAAATCTGATTTAATTTCACTTAAAATTCAATTTTGGAGCTAATGGCAATGGTAGAATGTTTAAACAATGCACCAAATTTGAATTTTAAGTTTTCCCTCCAAAAATCCAATGAATTACCAAATGACCATATGAATATAATTTGTGCAATGCAATGCATGGTTTGGAAACTAGAGGTCAAAATAAGAACAATGCAAAAAGAGCCATCCAATTTGGAGTTTTGGTTGAGAAGTTATGCCCATTTGAAGTTCCATGCATACTTTGCCAAGTTTTGATCATATCTCCTTAACCACACATGAGAAATTGATGATCTTGGACTTTTTGGAAATGGGAGAGAAAGGTCTACAACTTCCATGTTCAACAAAATTTCATTTGAAGCTTTCTTGATGATGTAATTTGAAGTTGAAGTTAGGCTAAAACCTTTCCATTTTTGGCAAGTTCAAATTATAGGTCACTTTCTATTTTTGGAAAGTTTTGACTGGACCTCAAATTCTTCAATGTTGATGTTTGAAATGTCAAATGAGACTTTTTTGAACATGAATGAAGTATTTCTAATCACTTTCCACCTCCAAATCCACAGTTGACTTTGCAGTTGACCTTTCTAGGTCTTCAGATGACCTGGCCATGTTCAGATGAAATTCAAGCCTCTACCACTTGGGATTTTGCTTCAAAATGACATCATAGCTCATATGAACTCTTGATAATGATTGTGGGGTCCAAAATCTCAAGAATGACCACCATTTATTGCTCAATGACTGCCTTTGACCTGTGATTGCTTCATCTGCAAGGCAAAGGTTAGATGACATATTTTTGTACTTTTGGTTAGTGATAAAAAGAAAAGCAATGATATACAAATGCAACACAATGCTTGGTGATCAAGAATCACTCTCAAAAGAATAAACCACCCCTAGGGGAGGAGCAAGGTGAACAATGATCCTTGAGGCAATGCAATGTTATGGTATGATGCCATGAGGGATCTTAGGGACAAAATTGGGGTCTTACACTTTCGCCACCAATCTTGCTTTGTATCTCTCCACATCTCCTTTTGCATTCTTCTTCTCCTTGTACACCCATCTTACTCCAATTGCTTTGTGTCCTTGTGGAAGTGTAGTAAGTTCCCATGTATCATTCTTCGTGATTGACTTGATTTCTTCTTCCATGGCCTCTCTCCACTTTACATTTTCAACTGCTTCTTAATAGCTTAGAGGATGGCAATTACCCAAAAGGCAAAAAAGGTTAATGTCATTTATGTTTTCGGTTACCTCATAAAGCTCTTCAATATCCTTAGTCGTGGTGTCCTCTCACTTGAGCTTGTTTCATCCAACCTTGGTGTCGGTGAGGCTGGTGGTGTAATATTTTCCTCTATCATTGGTTGTTCCATTTCGTCTTCTTCTTCAAAGTAAGGAAGAAAACCGTACGTGTTTTCTTGAACACTCCAATCCCAACAATCTTCTTCTTCAAACTCCACGTCACGACTTATGACGATCTTTCCACTATTTGGATTATAGAGCTTGTACCCTTTGGAGCTTGAGTCACAACCAACGAATACATACTTCTCACTTTTATCATCGAGCTTTGTTCTCCTTTCATCAGGAACGTGAGTATAGGCAATGCTTCCAAACACTTTGAGGAGAGAGATCTCAGGCTTCCTTCCACTCCATGCTTCTTGTGGTGTCTTCTCATGCATGCTTCTTGTTGGGGAACAGTTTTCCAGATAAACCGCACATGCCACTGCTTCGGCCCAAAACTCTCTCGACATCTTCTTGCTCTTAAGCATGCTTCACACCATGTTAAGTATGGTCCAATTCTTTCTCTCTGCTAATCCATTTTATTATGGTGATCTTGGCACTATTAGTGGGCGACAGATTCCATGGTTTTCATAATATTTTTGGAACTCATTTGAAATGAACTCTCCTCCTCGGTTAGATCTCATGGCCTTAATGGAAAGACCACTTTCTTTCTCCACAAGGGCTTTGAACTTCTTAAAGTTTTCAAACACTTCTGACTTCTCCTTCAAGAAATAAACCCATATTTTTCTATAATAATCATCAATAAAGAGGAGAAAGTATTTACTCTTACCAAAAGAGTTTGGATTGATTGGTCCACGGACATCAGTGTGTATGAGCTCTAGCGATCTTTTCGCTCTTGACGTTGATTCCTTTGGAAAGCTTTTTTGGAATTTCTTCCCAACTAGACATCCTTCACATAGTTGGTCTGGGTGGTTTATACTAGGCAAGTCTCTCACCATTTCCTTCTTGGACAAACATTTTAGACTGTCGAAGTTGAGATGTCCGAATCATAGATGCTATAGCCACGAATATTCAGTATAGCAAGTCTTGAGACAATTTGCAACATCATTTTGAATGTTCAAGAGGAATATTCTATTATTTGACATAGGCACCTTAGCAATCAAGTTATGTCTACAATCTCTTAAGAAAAGACTATGTTCTTTCAAGTGGATGTCATAGCCTTTCTCTAATAATTGTCCCAAGCTCAAAATATTATTCTTCATGTTAGGAACTGTAGCGGTGTATTCGTCACTTTATGATTTATTGACTAAACCAAAAGCAAAGCATACAAAGAATCGAGTCGCCACCGCACTTTTATTTATCCTAAGGAATGGCTAAAAAGCGAACAAAAGCCTAAGAAGTTTTACACATAGAAAACTAATGAAAAGATCAGAGAATCTGGGTAAGGGGTCAATTACGCAATGGGAAGGTGTTAGGCACCCAAAACGTCCTAGGTACTCCTAGGGAGCCCTTTTCACACTTGTTGTATAAAAATGTTTATTTGTTTATGACATATTGTGCAAACATGAATGGGATGATGAGAAAAGAATATACAATTTTATTATTTTTGTGTTTGAACGGATAAACTCGTTGCCTACGTACCTTCCATCAAAGGTAAGGATCAAAACGTCGTAGTTCGGCTAAAAGATTTCCAAAATATCAGTGGGTTCATTTTAAAACAAGAGCACTAAGGCTTTTCATTACCAATGGGAGAAAACTCAACCTGAATCAACAATCCACCATGCGAGGACGGCTTCGACGTACTAGAGGGGTTAACCCTGTTTTCAGTACGGAAGTCTTACAATCAACTCACTAAGGACAAGGTAAGATTTACATCAACCACTATGGTAATTGAAACCTATGGCTAATGTATGAAAACATATTAACAATGGACAAAGCCATAAAACAATTGAATGGGTGAAGTTAATTGATTATGAGTATTCACAAAATATGGTCAAGGTATGATTAGGATTGATTCAAAGAAGTGTTATGAAATGGAGTTTGAAAAGTCAAGGACTGAGGGTCCAGGTTTCTAATTTGAAAAAGACATGAAGATGTTTGCACAACAAGTCAAAGTTTTGAAAGCAACATGTGAAAAGGTTTAGGACAAAGAGGGTGAATGGATAACGGAGTGTAAAACTTCTCAGAAAAGTTCACCTCTTGAGATCATATAGAAGATGATTCAAGTGTGTCCTTAGGAATAGGCAACAATGAGTAATAACAAGTAAGCAAAACAAATGATACCGGAGGCCAATAGCTGGGCTTATACCAATCTCACAACAAAGGTGGATGCCGGATACCAATAGATGGATTTGCACCAGTCTCCTAAAACAAACAAGGATATCAGATGCCAATAAATGGACTTATCCCAACCTCCTCAAAACAAAACAAAATATGGATATCAGATGCCAATAAATGGGCTTACTCCAATCTCCTCAAAACAAAACAAAATATGGATATCAGATGCCAATCTGTCTGGACTTACTCTAATCTCCAACAGATGATCATAGGAATACAAAAGCCAACAACATGGTCTTACAATTGCATCCTCACATACAACAAACAAACATAAGCAATGGACATAAGTAGCCAAATGAAATGGTCTTACACTCTATCTGTAACACCCTTCTACCCAAACGACATATTTAAATAGATTATCAGAGTACCACATGTAGAAGAGTTTACATTTCTTACAACATAACACTTATCGCATCACAACATAAAACATATTATTTATTTTATTAAAACTTCGCAGCGGACAACAACACAAATATTATCATTCATCATATAACAATTCATAATAATGTTTCAACATTATCTCAACAAAACATCTCAACATATTAGTCATCATAAACAACGTAAATAATAATCAATTATCTATCGAATCCCATAACCCCGGTGTCACATGACCAGAGCATTTGACTCGACTCTGTAGAATAACTCTACACTTATTCTTCAAACCTCAACAATAGCTACTCCTCTTTATCTGCACATTGCTCATCATAGATGAACATAAACACATGCAGAAGGGGTGAGAATTACATTATTAAATAATAATATAACGACAGAAATATAAACATAAATATATTTCACATATGCCAACACAGCTCATCATAATCATCATAATCAACATACTTATGAACATCAACAAAACCACATATCAAATGCAATGCACACACCCATGCATGACTCAACACGACTCGGTATACCCATTTTGTGACCAACTACAGGATCACCACTCCCAGATTCATCACCATAGAATCCGAGTTCCCCGTAAGGAACCAAGCCTCTCAACAAGCCCGGAGTCAACAACATCATTGGAACTCAGTCCGTTCATCACTAGGCATCGGCCTTTCATGAATGCATGCACACCAAACATGCATCATAATCAACATATCAACAACATCATCATATAGTCATGTTATCATCATCATTAATAGCATGACATACAACTCAACAAAACAACAACAACATTACAACGATATCACATCGTTACATAACACATTTATAACTAAACACGTAAATTCAACATCTCATCATCATAAACACCTCATACACAATCATATAATCACTATTAATTGTTTATAATACAATTACAGCGACTTACTAAGAGTCTCGCAACTCAACGTACTCAAAAACTCACCAACATTAGCTTCTGCATTTTCCCAGTTCGCGCCGCCAACATAGGGACGCGCCGCGAACTCCTCCATTTCTCCAGGACGCGCCGCGAACGAAGGATCGCGTCGCGAACAATTAAATTCGCTTCAGTACGCGCCGCGAAGCAGGGTTCGCGCCGCGAACGATGCGTTACAGAACTCCTCTGAATCCTGCCCAGTTCGCGCCGCGAACTGGGCTTCGCGCCGCGAATCGCGCGCGAACAGAAGCCCTCTGCTGAGGAAACCAGCGCAGCTTTGCTTCTCTACTCGCCCCAACTCATACCCCACAGCTAACAACCCAATATCGACATTTAACAGTCATATATACACAACATACTTCGATTACAGTACATATAACTCAACAAAACTCACAGATCGGAGAATTTCCCATCAAAACCCCAACTTTCCCAATCTCCCTAAAATCCCCAAAATCCATCAATCATCCAACAGATATCATGAAATTGCTCGCATATTATCGTTTAATAAGGTTCAGACCCCTTACCTCTTTGGATTGAAGGAAGTTCTGAGCAATCTTTGGCCTTTTCCTCTTCCTTCTCTTTCTCTTCAGCGTTTCTCCCTTTCTCTGACTCTGAGGCAAAACACGTGAAAAACTCTGAGTTCTCACTTTGGCCTCTTTTATCCAATTCCACTTTTACCCTTCCACTCTTCATATTCCATTTATTTTATTTATTTAATTATTATTAAAATAAATAACATCTATAATAATAATAATAATTCCCAATATTATTTAATAATTCTTTTTACCTTCAAATAATCATATTAAAATAATATTTAAATTACTCTAACAATATTCGGGGTGTTACAACTCTCCCCCACTTTAGAAGTTTTCGTCCTCGAAAACATACCTCAAGCAAATAGAGCCGGATACGACTCCTTCATCTGATCTTCACGCTCCCAAGTCAAGCTCTCACCAGCTGGACCTCCCCAAACAACTTTCACTAGAGCAATCTTCTTACCTCTCAGGGTCTTCTCTTCTCGGTCATCTATCCGAATTGGCAACACCTCAACGGTCAAATTATCCCTCACCTGGATATCATCCAACTGAACAACATGCGAAGGATCCGCAATATATTTTCTCAACTGAGATATATGAAACACATCATGCAGATTAGAAAGCGACGGCGGTAAAGCTATCCGATACGCCACTTCCCCAACCCTCTTCAAAATCTGATACGGACCCACAAACCTCGGAGTAAGCTTTTTAGACTTTAAAGCTCTACCCACACCTGTCGTCGGAGTAACTCTCAAGAACACATGATCTCCCTCTTGGAACTCAAGTGCCTTTCTCCTCTTATCATGATAACTCTTCTGACGACTCTGAGAAATCTTCATTTTCTCCTGAATCATCCTAACCCTTTCAGTCGTCTGCTGCACAATCTCAGGTCCGAGTACAACACTCTCACCTGATTCATACCAACACAATGGAGTTCTACACCTCCTCCCATACAATGCTTCATATGGAGCCATACCGATACTAGCATGAAAACTATTATTATAAGTAAACTCCACCAACGGCAAATAACTATCCCAAGAACCACTCTGCTCCAACACACAAGCTCTCAACAAATCCTCCAAGGATTGGATAGTTCTTTCAGTCTGACCATCAGTCTGAGGATGATAAGCTGAACTCAACCTCAACTTAGTCCCCAACGCTTTCTGCAAACTTTCCCAAAATCTAGAAGTAAATCTGGGATCTCTATCAGACACAATACTGGATGGAATACCATGTAGCCTCACTATCTCCTCAATATACAACTCTGCCAACTTCTCTAAAGAGTGATTAATCTTCATCGGCAAGAAATGCGCCGACTTAGTCAATCGATCCACAATCACCCAAATAGAATCATTACCTTTCACCGTCCTCGGCAATCCCGTCACAAAATCCATGGAAATGCTATCCCACTTCCATTCAGGAATCTTCAAAGGTTGCATCATACCTGCCGGTTTCTGATGTTCAATCTTTGATTTCTGACAAGTCAAACAGGCATACACAAACTTAGCAACATCTCTTTTCATACCAGCCCACCAAAACAACTTCTTCAAATCTTGATACATTTTAGTTGCACCTGGATGGATACTCAATCCACTCCTATGGCCCTCTTCAAGAATACTCTTTTTCAATTCAGACACCTCAGGAACACAAACTCTACCTTTAAATCGCAGGATGCCATTCTCATCAATCTCAAAATTACCACCATTACCCTGGTTAACCATAGTAATATGATCAACTAGAGCGACATCAACTTGCTGACCATTCCGAATATCTCCCAGAATTCCACTAGTCAACTTCAACATACCCAACTTTACACTATCAGCGGAAACTTCACAACCCAAACTCATATCACGGAACTGTTCAATTAACTCAAGCTCCCGAACCATCATCATAGACATATGTAGAGACTTTCTACTCAACGCATCTGCAACTACATTAGCCTTACCGGGATGATAACTCAATTCAAAGTCAAAATCCTTCAGTAATTCTAACCACCTTCTCTGCCTCATATTTAACTCTTTCTGATCAAACAGATACTTCAGACTCTTGTGATCACTGAACACTTCGAATCTGGAACCATACAGATAATGCCTCCACATTTTCAACACAAATACAACAGCTGCAAGTTCTAGATCATGCGTAGGATAATTCCTCTCATGAACTTTCAACTGTCTAGAAGCATAAGCTACAACTTTACCATTCTGCATCAAAACACCACCAAGACCCATCAAAGAAGCATCACAATAAACAACGAAGGACTCACCAGGATTAGGCAAGATCAACACTGGAGCACTGGTCAACCGCCTCTTCAACTCCACAAAACTCGCTTCACAAGCTGCATCCCACACATACACTTGACCCTTCTTAGTCAACTGCGTCAACGGCAATGCCAACTTAGAGAAGCCCTCAATAAATCTGCGATAATAACCAGCTAACCCCAGAAAGCTGCGTATCTCAGTAGCAGACTTCGGAGTCTCCCACTGTAATACAGCATCAACTTTAGCCGGATCAACAGAAATCCCACCACTCGAAATCACATGGCCAAGGAAACTCACTTCCTTCAACCAGAACTCACATTTAGATAACTTTGCATATAATTTCTTTTCTCTTAACACCTGCAAAACAATTCTCAGATGTCCTGCATGCTCTTCTTCCGTCTTAGAATATATCAATATATCATCTATGAACACCACAACAAAATTATCAAGGTACGGATGAAATATACGATTCATATATTCCATAAACACACCTGGAGCATTAGACACACCGAACGGCATCACAGTGTATTCATAATGACCATACCTCGTACGGAAAGCAGTCTTCGCAATATCATCTGACTTCACTCGGATCTGATGATAACCCGACCGCAAATCAATCTTACTGAAAACATGAGCTCCAACCAACTGGTCCATCAAATCATCAATCCTCGGCAATGGATACCGATTCTTGATAGTCACCTTATTCAACTGCCGATAATCGACACACAACCTCATCGTACCTTCTTTCTTCTTCACTAACAATACTGGTGCACCCCAAGGAGAAACACTTGGACGCACAAACTTCTTCTCAAGCAATTCTTCAAGTTGCTTCTTCAATTCAACTAATTCAGTTGCCGACATTCTATAAGGAGACATCGACACTGGACTCGTACCTGGTACTAAGTCAATGGCAAATTCGACTTCACGTTCTGGAGGTAATTCACTTACATCCTCCGGAAACACATCCTGAAATTCACAGACAACAGGCAAATCTACACTCACCACTTTCTTATTCGCTTGCAGAGACGCAAATAAAGCGAATATCTGAGCTTCATCTTTCACAAATTCCCCCACCTGCCTAGCAGATAGAAATCTTGCCTCATCATTCTCACCAACTTCAGAAAACCGCACCGTCTTACTATAGCAGTTGATAAACACGCCATAGAATTCTAGCCAATTCATTCCCAGAATAATATCGATTTGGTGCAAGGGTAAGCACACCAAATCAACCACGAACTCTCTCTCAAAGATCGTCAAATGACAACCTCGACAGACAACAGAAGTCTTCACAGAACCATTAGCAGGAGTATCTATCACCATACTTCCGCCTAGGGACGACATAATCACACCAATCCTAGTCGCACACTCATACGAAATAAACGAATGAGTAGCACCAGTGTCAACAATAGCAAGCAATTCAACATTATTAATCAAGCAAGTACTTTTAATCAGATTATCTTCTGTAGGAGCTTCAGCCCCACTCAGAGCAAACACCCTACCAGTAGTATGAGCTGCAGTAGCCGCCTTCTTCGGTTTCGAGCACTGCGAACTGATATGGCCTTTCTCGCCACAATTAAAACATGTCGGACCAGCATCCTTACATTCCGTAACTCTATGACCCGCCTGACCGCATCGGAAACATCTCAGCACTTTCTTGGTACAGCTATCAGCACGGTGGCCTGGCTCGCCACACTTGAAACATTTACCAGCTATGGGAGATCCTCCCCCACTTGGCTTCTTCTCATCTACCACTTTCTGCTTACCTTTACCATTCGGAGATGCATAAGGACTACCACGATCCTTATTCTTCTTCTCACTAAGACTCTTGTAGTGAGCAGTCCTAGCCTTGCTATCTTCATCAAATATCCTGCACTTGTTAACCAGCGTAGGAAACCTACGAATCTCCTGGTAACCAATGCCTTGTTTGATCTCGGGACGCAACCCGTTCTCAAACTTGACACACTTGGATTCCTCAGCATCAGCATTATTATAATGAGGACAATACTGCACCAGCTCCTCAAACTTCGAAGCGTAATCAGCAACAGACATGTTACCCTGCTTCAGTTCTAGAAATTCCATCTCCTTCTTACATCGCACATCAGCAGGAAAATATTTCTCCAGAAAGACCGTCTTGAACCCTTCCCAAGTCATCTCAGCACCTGGTACTTCAATTCTCTGGCGAGTGTTATCCCACCAGTTTTCAGCCTCTTCAGATAACATATGCGTACCAAACTGCACCTTCTGTGCTTCAGTACACGTCATCACCCGGAAAATCTTCTCAATTTCCCTCAGCCAAATCTGAGCACCATCTGGATCATAGCGCCCTTTGAATGTAGGAGGGTTATTCTTCAGAAACCTTCCCAAATTCTTAAACTCGTCGACCGGCGGATTCTGCTGCGCCTGCATAGCCTGCGCCATAGCAGCCAAAGCCTCAGCAATCGCACGGTCATTTTCTCCAGCCATACTCTACACAACACAACCACAACCGTTAAATATCGACAGTGTCATTTACACTAATCGACCAACAAGGAAAACATCACATTATGACTCGACTGGACTGACGATGCTCTGATACCACTAATGTAACACCCTTCTACCCAAACGACATATTTAAATAGATTATCAGAGTACCACATGTAGAAGAGTTTACATTTCTTACAACATAACACTTATCGCATCACAACATAAAACATATTATTTATTTTATTAAAACTTCGCAGCGGACAACAACACAAATATTATCATTCATCATATAACAATTCATAATAATGTTTCAACATTATCTCAACAAAACATCTCAACATATTAGTCATCATAAACAACGTAAATAATAATCAATTATCTATCGAATCCCATAACCCCGGTGTCACATGACCAGAGCATTTGACTCGACTCTGTAGAATAACTCTACACTTATTCTTCAAACCTCAACAATAGCTACTCCTCTTTATCTGCACATTGCTCATCATAGATGAACATAAACACATGCAGAAGGGGTGAGAATTACATTATTAAATAATAATATAACGACAGAAATATAAACATAAATATATTTCACATATGCCAACACAGCTCATCATAATCATCATAATCAACATACTTATGAACATCAACAAAACCACATATCAAATGCAATGCACACACCTATGCATGACTCAACACGACTCGGTATACCCATTTTGTGACCAACTACAGGATCACCACTCCCAGATTCATCACCATAGAATCCGAGTTCCCCGTAAGGAACCAAGCCTCTCAACAAGCCCGGAGTCAACAACATCATTGGAACTCAGTCCGTTCATCACTAGGCATCGGCCTTTCATGAATGCATGCACACCAAACATGCATCATAATCAACATATCAACAACATCATCATATAGTCATGTTATCATCATCATTAATAGCATGACATACAACTCAACAAAACAACAACAACATTACAACGATATCACATCGTTACATAACACATTTATAACTAAACACGTAAATTCAACATCTCATCATCATAAACACCTCATACACAATCATATAATCACTATTAATTGTTTATAATACAATTACAGCGACTTACTAAGAGTCTCGCAACTCAACGTACTCAAAAACTCACCAACATTAGCTTCTGCATTTTCCCAGTTCGCGCCGCCAACATAGGGACGCGCCGCGAACTCCTCCATTTCTCCAGGACGCGCCGCGAACGAAGGATCGCGTCGCGAACAATTAAATTCGCTTCAGTACGCGCCGCGAAGCAGGGTTCGCGCCGCGAACGATGCGTTACAGAACTCCTCTGAATCCTGTCCAGTTCGCGCCGCGAACTGGGCTTCGCGCCGCGAATCGCGCGCGAACAGAAGCCCTCTGCTGAGGAAACCAGCGCAGCTTTGCTTCTCTACTCGCCCCAACTCATACCCCACAGCTAACAACCCAATATCGATATTTAACAGTCATATATACACAACATACTTCGATTACAGTGCATATAACTCAACAAAACTCACAGATCGGAGAATTTCCCATCAAAACCCCAACTTTCCCAATCTCCCTAAAATCCCCAAAATCCATCAATCATCCAACAGATATCATGAAATTGCTCGCATATTATCGTTTAATAAGGTTCAGACCCCTTACCTCTTTGGATTGAAGGAAGTTCTGAGCAATCTTTGGCCTTTTCCTCTTCCTTCTCTTTCTCTTCAGCGTTTCTCCCTTTCTCTGACTCTGAGGCAAAACACGTGAAAAACTCTGAGTTCTCACTTTGGCCTCTTTTATCCAATTCCACTTTTACCCTTCCACTCTTCATATTCCATTTATTTTATTTATTTAATTATTATTAAAATAAATAACATCTATAATAATAATAATTCCCAATATTATTTAATAATTCTTTTTACCTTCAAATAATCATATTAAAATAATATTTAAATTACTCTAACAATATTCGGGGTGTTACACTATCCCTTTCAAATCATAGGAACAATGGCCAATGAATGGACTTACAGTTGTCCTCAATGGGCAATCCAAAGATGGATCACAAAGATATGAAATGATGATCATGCAATAATGAACAATTAATGATGATAAGTGCACAATGGCAAACAAGCAAACATGTACAAATGAACCAAGCAATCAATCAAACAAAGTCATTTAGCACACACTATAACCAAGCAATTAGGCTCAAGCAAGGGTTAGACTGTAAAGTCAACTGGAATGGGGGTAAGTGGTGCTCTTAACCTTAACATTGAGGGTTAAGGTGAAGCAGATGAAAGGATATGAGGGGTGTGCCTCATTGCTCTTATCCCTGGTCAGGGAGAACATTGAATATCAGAAGGTGTGGGAGTTCAGAAAGTTGGAACTCTCTCCACAAGTTAATGACTCGATAGATCTTGGGTTAAGATCCACAATGCTACAACATGTAATGTGAGCAAAGGGAAGACACACAGAATAGTAGGAGATGGACTACACATCTCTTCTATCTACCAATTGCCTCATATGAGGTCTTTTCCTGCTTGGGGACAAAAATAAACAATCACAAACATTGCCTCTTAAGGAGGACTTCAGACAGGTGCCTGGCCAAGTAACAGGCCAGGTCTTCCAGATTACATGAAGAAGAGATGTTATACCTCAATGCTTAAGCTATCAAGCAAAGCAATAGCAAGTTCACAATGAACTATAGCAACTAAATGTACCTGTGGAAACATCAAACAAATCAGTATACTATACAGACCATCAACCAACAGTGAATGCAACAGACAACCAATATAGGCAAAGGCAAAAGCCACAAGTCAATCCCAATTGAATCAACTTCAACCTACAAAACACACATTAGTAATCCAAAACAAATACCAAATGCTCTCAAGATGAGGCATCATCAATTGTATAACTTGCATGTGCAACCTGAAACAAAGCTTCAAACATGAGAAGTAAGCCCTTAGGCTAAAGCCTAGGGTCCAAGATAGGGAAAAAATTTAAAACAGCACATGAAACTTCACCAAAATCAAGATTAAACAATTAAGAATAAAGTCCAATTGGTCTCATGTCAAAACTATGCACCAAATCCATTTCATAAGCAAAACATGTCAAACTATGCAAATTGAAACACATTGGAGCAAACTGAATGAACACAAGTATATCAAATCAACAATGGCTCAATAAATTCCAAGAAAAATAATGTCTAAACAGAACACACTTAATGAGCAACACACCAAAATTCATTGCATTTGGATAAGTGGAAGCATGTCAATTAAAATCAACAAGTCAAAGCATATTCAAGCAAGCTCATACAAGGTCACAAATGGTGCATCAAGTTCAAGCAAACATAAAACAGAAACCAAACATGATAAATGAATGAAACCAGAGCCATGGCAAACTTCAATATGTCTATAATACACATGTCAAATTTTAGGTCCATCCAATAAACACCAAGGATTTCACAAATCATATAAGATCATGACTCACAAAAGGTCCACAATTGGTCAAACAGAGGGAAAATTCTCAAACAAATAGAAAATGCATTCAAATATTCCAGGAAAAATCACAAGCAAACTTAACATCCATAAGTATCAACATGCAAAAATCCAGATCAATTCAAGTTCAATAGGAATGGCAAAGAAATTCCACAAGTTGGACAAGAAATGGTGTGACATACATTGTCACACCTTCAAAGATCACATCATATCTCACAATCCAGAAAGGCAAAAATCACAAACCATATACCAAAATGTTCATTAAAGTGTCTAGATTACACATGTAAAATTTCAAGAATTTCGGATCAAGCATCAGAATTTCACAAACAAAATGGCAAGCTATATGCAAGAAATGACATATGAGAACAAACCCTAGGCAATTATTTTTTTCAACCGTGCACCAATCTTGAAAAAATATCCATAAAAAAGTAGACATGATGATGAATATTTCACAAAAAGAATCATGTAATTTGGATTAGTATTTTTTGATTTATGGATTTTTTAATGTGATGAAAAATTAAAAAATGAATGAACAAGTAAGGATGAACATGTGAAGCACAATTGGAAATAATGCAAAAAGGCAAATGAAGAAATGATGGCGCCAGGATTCGAAGTGTGTGTGTGTTTGAATTAAGCGCGCTCAATGTTGAAACGCTCCGTTTCATTTAAATACATGGCACAACGTGATTGGTGCATGGTCCAGAAACAAAGAAAAACATGCAAAGGCGCGGGCAACTGGATCAAAGCATATGCTGGAAACGAAAACCTAGCATTCATAGCATGTTCATACTGTTCTTCATCACCAAGATCCAACTCTCACAGAAATGCATGAAAATTATATGGATCGATTCATCATTCATCACACATCACTAATCCAGCTTCAATTTAAATTAATTCTAACTATATCACATGAATCGAGCAAAACAAGTTCTAACAATCGACATTCAAATCCAGATATCTTCCTCAATTTTGCATGAAATTGCTAGATCTAAAGTGCAGAATGCTCTACATGCTAAGCTCTACAAGAACCACATGATAATTGCAAGAATTGAGAGTATCGAGTTCCAACCTCTTTGAAGATGCAGAACTTGATTCGTGAGTTTCAAGGCTTCAATTATGGAAACAGATGCTCAGTGATGAAGAGGAAGATGAATGAATGATGTACTTTAGCTCAGCAATGCTTAGATTCGAAGAAATCTCCAAATGCCATGAACATGCTCAAGCTTCAACAGTTCCAATTCTTCAAGAATTCTCCAAGATTTGCTTCAACGGATCTTCAATTCTTCCTGCAGATGATGATTAGCACAAGAACAAGCAAAAGGAATGGTGAAATTCGATGGAAAAAAGTTGAAAAAGTTTTAGAGAATTTGAGAGAATTGGAGATGAAAATGAGTTTGGATCTAAAATTGTGAAGTGTTGATGCAGAATTCTGTTATGATTAGGGTTTTATACTTCCTGTTAATCAAGCTAGCTAAACATGATTAAGCCAAATGCAATGGATTAGTGAAAATGATGGTTTATGCCAAAATGCCAAAATCACCCTTATGCATATGTGGCCAATGGAACAGTGCGAATTTCATGTGTAGCAAGTCCAAAATTCTGTTTTAAGGCCATTGCAATTGGTTTGGAGTGAAAATTATGTGTACTTTTCAAAATCACCTTTTTTTCCCACCAAAATTCAAATTGATTCAAGTGAAAATGGACTTTTTGTGTGATGATTTTTGATGAAATGTAATGAATGATTGTGATAGTGCACATTAAAAGAAAATTGCTCAAAAAAGAATCACATGAATTGGCCTTTTGGTGTGAAAGTTATGCCTTCTTGAAGTTCAAGATTTCTTGACAATGATTTGATCATAACTTGCCAACCACAAATGAGAAATGGATGTTATTGGACTTTTTGGAAAGGTAAGAGCGAGATCTTCAACTTTCATGTTGGGCAAAATTTGATTTGAAGCTTTCTTGATGATGTAAAGTTGAGGAGAAGACCTTTCCATTTTTGGCAGTTTGAAATTACAGGTCACTTACTATTCTTGTCTGACCTCTAATTCCTCAATGATGATGTTTGACATGTTATATGAGGCTTATATGGACATGAATAAGGTCTTTCAAACCATCTCCCACCATCAAATCACTGATTTTATGCACAGTTGACCACAGTTGACTTTGTTAGGGTTTTGGTTGACTGAACAATGCCTTGATGAATTTCAAGCCTCTACCACTTGAGATCTTGATTAAAAATGATATCACAACTCATATGAACTCTTGATGAATGATCATGGTGCCCAAATTCTTCAGAATGGCCACCATCTATGGCTCAATGAATGCCTTTGATTGTCTTGACCTAATTGCTTCATCTGCAAGTAACAAGGTTAGATGACAATATTTTTGTACTTTTGGTTAGTAAACAAATGAAAAGCAATGATATACAAAGGCAAAACATGCTTGGTGATCAAGAACCACACTCACAAGATAACCCACCCACAGGGGAGAAGGCAAGGTGCACAACGATCCTTGAGGCAATGATGTGATGTGATATGATGCCATGAGGGATCTTAGGGACAAAATTGGGGTCCTACAGATGCCCCTATTTAAGGTCATTCTAGCCGGAGAAGTGAAGTTTAGAAATCTTCATCTTGACGCGGTAGAATGGGCTTAAATAACAGTAATGAGACAAATTTTGGTCCCTAAGAGACCTCATGATGCAGATGTATGCATGCAAAAGACACAAACTCTGTGGGGAATATGGTTCCACAGAGAAGAAAATACGATCCATCGGAGTGATACACTCACCAGGAACAGAGACTCTAACAAGACTCTCATGGGGATTCTTATTGGGGATAAGAAAAAGAAAAAGAATGCGTGAGCAGGACACGACTCTGAGTTAGGGGAAAACAAAACATCGGAGACTTTACTGGGGAAGTAAAGGACTCAAACTGGGGAGAGAAAGAAATTCCAAAGGAAAACACTTACATTGGAAAGACTCAAGCTGACTCACAAAATGCATGTACTGGGGATAACACCAATACAGCAACACGAATAGGAACACAACTCCGCTGGGGAAATCTAGAAAAGACTTTCCAGTGGAAGCCAAAGGATGAGATGTTACCGGTTAGTGAGTAACAAACTCAGGAAGAAATGAATATCTAAGACCGGTATAAGGGTGAGAGATATCAATCAACCAAACATCTGAGGAAGACCTGAAAAAGGTAAAACTTCAACTCAGGGAAATCTGACTCCACAGGGGACCGAGGTCATAATAGGGACCAGACAGGAAGGAACACCAAGGATACCGAGGTATATAATAGGTGACCGACCAAAGCGTGAATTGGTGTGTGTTCCAAAACACTCATCATCCTGAAGAGAGCGAAAGCAAACTTGTTTATAGGATGGACATTTGATTCTGTAAAGAATGCAAATCTTACTCAGTTGGGGAAACAAACAAAGGATTCAACAAAAGAGCGCATGAGATATATTATCCATAGCCGTCAAAACGTAGATAATATACTCGCATGGAAGATTATCCTGAACCGGGTTGTAGGTTGTTTATAGGATAAAATCTGAAACCGTGAATTGGTTTGTGTTCCAAGACACTCACCACCCTGAAGAAAGCTAGAACAACAATCCTGTTTATAGGATGGACATTCGATTCCACAAGGAATACGAATCTTACTCTGCGGAGAAAACAATCAAAAGATTGACCCAAGAGTGAAAGAGACATAATATCCATTACCGTCAGAACGTGGATAGTATACTCAAAAGGAAGATTATCCTGAACCGGGTTGTAGGTTGTTTATAGGATAAAAATCCGGAAATGTGAATTGGTTTGTGTTCCAAAACACTCACCACCCTGAAGAAAGCTAGAACAGCAGACTTGTTTATAGGATGGACATTCGATTCCACGAGGAATACGAATCTTACTCGACTAGGGAAACATGGAAGGCTTCGACCGAAGAGTGAATGAGATATATTATTCATAGCCGTCAGAACGTGAATAATATACTCGGAAAGGAAAAGACACCAGAGATACCGGTTAGGGCATATAATAGGTGACTAACCAAAAAGAGAGACAATCGTTACCAAGCACACGGGTAAACGAAAGACAACTCAAAGGATAAATTGCAAGCATCCGGCAACTATCCGAAACAACAAATATTCGACTCCACAAAGGGAAATAACGAATCTTACTCGACCAGGGAAACACAAAAGGCTTCAACTGAAGAGTGCATGAGATATATTATCCATTACCGTCAGAACGTGGATAACATACTCGCATGGAAGATTATCCACAACCGGTTACTGGGTTAACAAAGGATAAATCGACCGAAAAGAAAGGCATCGGGATACCAAAACTAGGTATATAAAGATGACCAATCAAAAGGAGCAACAATCATTACCAAGCAAACGGGTGAATGAAAGGTGATCTGCTGAGGATGAATTGCAAGCATCCGGCAATTATCCACAACGACTAGCTGGGAATGTATTGATACATAATCAATAATCCGGGGAACAAATCACTAGCAAACGGTGAAAAGACCCACTGGCGACTTCAAAAAGGGATAACATTGCAAGCATACGGCAATGATCCAGAAGACTTGCTGGGGATACAACTGCGAGCATACGGCAATTATCCACAAGCAAAGAAGGAATATCAACATCGAACAACGAATGAAGATAACCACAAAGAGTAACCATCATCGGTTAGGATGAACAACAAGGTTAACTCTGCAGAGGGGAGAAATTAGGGTTTACAACTACCGAATACTGGGTAGAATACCAAAAAACTCTGGCTGAGGAAACAAGAGGTTTAACACTCAGCTGGGATAAAATTGCTAGCAACCGGCAATTATCCACCTGTACCACAAGGCACAAACTCCGCTGGGGAGAAAAATCACAACATGGGATTTACAACTACCGAATACGGGGTAGAAGACCACAAACTCAACTGAGGATAGGGTGAATGAATGCCAAATATCGAGCAATTATTCCACTTATTCCACAGGGAGATACCAACTCTATTGGGATGAAACCACAACAGCCGAAGATCCACCACTAACCAGAACGAACCACAAAGGTTACCTCTGCTAGGGGAAAAGAGATAGGACTCACAACTACCGAATACGGGGTAGTAGCCATACTCCGATGGGGATAAACACGAATTAGGGTTTACATCTACCGAATACTGGATAGAAAACCAACAACTCCGCGTGGGGAATGAAAGAATCACAAATCCGCACGGGAACAAAAATAAGGGTTTATAACAAACCACCAACTCTACTGGAGAGCGAGAAAATAGGATTTACGACTACCGACTACTGGGTAGAAAACCAAAGACTCTTGCCGAGGAATAAAAGGTATATAACCACCAATTCCGCCAAAAAGGCGAGGAAAGTAGGACTTACAACTACCGGTTACTGGGTAGAGGCCCAAAAAAACTCCACTGGGGATAAAAAAGAATTATTGTCGGTTACTGGGCAGTTCATTCATTTATTCCACAGGGAAGTACAAGAACAGTTGACAAAATGCCAATTCGGGATTAATCCGAAAAGACAGACTGAATCAAGACACGTCCTATGAGGATATAACTCAATAGGAACATCCATCCCAATATATGTGTTGGGAGGAAACGGAAGAAACCGTCATCCACGAGGATAATCTCAGTGGGGACTGCAGAAGGAAAGACAGTCACTTTCTGCTTACGGGGCTGACTCTATATGGAGAGATTTAAACACCCGACATCTGCTTGGGAAGATCTATAAAGAGATCTATATCACCCAAAGCAGGAGACAACAAACAAAAGATATATGGCAAAAATGCAACATGAATATCTGAATGTTTATGAATATGCATGAATATGCGTATTATGTTTGATGAATGCTGACAAAACAGACATGTCTAACACAAACAGAGTCCAGGAATCAAACGCCCGGTATTATACTTCCAGGGGACAAACCAACTGGAAAGCCAATCTGCTGGAGATCTTCAATGCTGAAAAGCAAAGATCTGCGGGGAGGCAAAAGATCAGAGATATCACAAAATCTCTGAGTGATGGATCAACAATCAACCCAACTGGCACAGAAAGTCACAACAGGCAACAACGGCCACAAAGACAAATCTGTTAGGGAAGACGGAGAAATCCTGAAATATCTGCAGGGGAACAAGAGTTCACTGCACAAACAAGAACTACCACGAAGGCAACTCCGCAATAACTCCACTGGGGAACAACCCTCAAAGGGAGAACAGATCATCCATGTAGAATCTGGATGCACAAGCAGTTCTACTTGGGGATAATGCAAGTAACCAATCCATTGGGGAACAACCCACTGAGGAGGAAGAAAAGATCACACAAGTAGATTCTGCAACAAGCCACTCTACTGGGGATCAAAAGCAACAGGAGATCAACCAAATCTATGGATGATAGATCACCAACCAACCCTACTGGGGAAAACAGAGGTTTCAACTCTGGCGGCGATTCTGAGGGGAATATCACGGATGCAACCCTGACTCTGTTGAGGAATACCCATTCCATGGGGGATTTTGCATACACACGATCCACCAAACCACAAATTTACAGGCAGATCCACTGGGGAAATCCGTTGCGGGATCCACTGGGAATATGGAAGAGAGCCGGGGATCAAATACCAAATGTTACACTCTTCTGAAGAGAACATCCACAACTGCTGAGGAGGAACACAATCACTGCCCCGCTGAAGGAAATAAGCTCACTGATGGGGAGCTATAGCAATTCCGCTGGCAACTTAGCCGGGGAAGAGAGTACTACTGGAGAAAAACAACGTCTTCCACAAGCGCTCTACTTTGGGGATATATCACAGATCCCACTAGCGACTGTGCCGAGGAAAGAATCAACAACTCAGCTTGCAACAATGCTGGGGAAAGCGGTAAAGTACCGGGATATCAATCCACCAACCATTGAATCTTCAAAGGGAAAGCATCCATGCTGAGGAGAAAAACCACAACTCCGCTAGCGACTGCACTGGGGAGAGTGACAGGGTACCGGGGTCTCAAACCACCCACTACCAAAACTTCCAAACGGAAAACACCCATGCTGGGGAGAGGAAACTGCTGGAGAAGAAAACGAAGTCTTCAACAACACTCTACTTAGGGAACAAACCCCTACAAAAGCTCTGCTTGGGGAACAACCCCTACAAAAAAGCAGGATAAAGAGGATACAACCAATGCCAGGAATATGAACAAATGTCTTACCTGTTGGAAATCATGCCACCCTTGGGAGAGCACTGAGAGATTCTTAAGTATCCTTTTGCCATTGTGAATGTTCACTTTGTTTAAAACAATAATTTGAAAATTTTATTTGTTTAAAACAATGACAGTTTATCAATTAAACATGCAAAACATTTGTTGAATTGAAACAAATAAGAGTGCAAATAATTGGATAAAAGCTCAAATTAATTTGATGGAATGGTAGCCTGCAAATGGCAAGACTCCATAGATCTGTACAAATTTGAAATCAGTGATATATATTGGAAGAGGGCTACATTGAACATAATGATCCTTTCTCTACCAATTTGAATCTCGATGTATGCGAAGCTTCAGTTGACGACGAATTGAGAATCTCTGACGAAAAGACGACTGTGGAACAGAAAGTCTTGTCAGGATGCAGTTACTTGCCAAAATCCCTAATTTTCGTCTAGATTGCCCCAGGGTGAGGTACTCAATCTAGCGGAATGCAAATATACTTTTTTTTCAAGTCTCTAATTTTTGCCTGGATTACCCTTGCGGGTTCTCCACTGAGACGCTCATTTTTGCCTAAGTCGCCCTTTCGGGTTTTCAACTTAGCGAGCTATTCTGTTTTTCTTTTGCATATACTTTTTTTCTTTTAGGCAAAGTATTTCTTGACTGCATCTGAATTCACAGGACGGGTGAAATCCTCCTCATCCATTGTTGTAAGCATCAAAGCTCCGCCTGAAAAGGCTCTCTTAACAACATATGGACCCTCGTAGTTTGGAGTCCACTTGCCCCTGGAATCGGGCACGAAAGACAAAACTTTCTTGAGCACGAGGTCACCTTCTCGGAACACACGAGGCTTGACCTTCTTATCGAATGCTTTCTTCATTCTCTGCTGATATAACTGACCATGGCACATGGCAGTCAATCGCTTCTCTTCAATCAAATTCAGTTGGTCATAACGACTCTGAATCCATTCAGCATCAGTCAACTTGGCTTCCATCAAGACTCTCATTGATGGGATCTCCACCTCTACTGGGAGAACAACCTCCATGCCGTAAACAAGAGAAAAAGAGGTTGCCCCTGTTGAAGTGCGGACAAATGTACGATAACCATGCAAAGCAAATGGCGGCATCTCATGCCAATCCTTGTACGTAACTGTCATCTTCTGGATAATCTTCTTGATATTCTTGTTAGCAGCTTCAACAGCCCCATTCATCTTGGGTCTGTAGGGAGAGGAATTATGGTGTGCAATCTTGAATTCAGCGCACAACTCATCCATCATCTTGTTATTCAGATTAGATCCATTATCAGTAATGATCTTATCTGGCACACCATAACGGCATATCAGCTGGTTCTTGATGAACTTCACAACCACCTGCCTGGTCACATTCGCATACGAAGCGGCCTCAACCCATTTGGTGAAGTAGTCAATTGCTACGAGAATAAACCTGTGTCCGTTGGACGCTTTCGGTTCAATCATGCCGATCATGTCAATTCCCCACATAGAGAAAGGCCATGGTGATGAAATCACATTCAGAAGTGTCGGAGGAATATGAATCTTATCCGCATAAATCTGACATTTATGGCATTTCTTCACATATTTGCAGCAGTCAGACTCCATTGTCAGCCAATAGTAGCCTGCTCTCAACATCTTTCTTGCCATGGCATGTCCATTGGAATGAGTACCAAATGAACCCTCATGGACCTCAGTCATCAACAGGTTTGCTTCGTGTCTATCCACGCATCTGAGCAAAACCATATCAAAATTTCTTTTATACAGCACTTCACCACTGAGGTAGAAACTGCCTGACAACCTTCTCAAAGTTTTCCTATCTTTCACAGATGCCCCAGGTGGGTATACCTGGTTCTGAAGGAAATTCTTGATATCAAAATACCAAGGCTTGTCATCATGCACTTCTTCCACTGCAAACACGTGAGCTGGTCTATCCAAGCGCATCACGGCAATATTGGGGACTTCATTCCACCACTTCACAACAATCATTGAGGCAAGCGTAGCAAGCGCATCTGCCATCTGATTATCCTCTCGAGGAATATGATGAAAGTCAACTTCTGTAAAGAACGTTGAAATCCTCCTCGCATAATCTCTGTACGGGATGAGACCCGGCTGATTCGTCTCTCATTCACCCTTGATCTGATTAACAACGAGGGCCGAATCACCATACACATCCAGATGTTTGATTCTCAAATCAATACATTCTTCAAGTCCCATAATACAGGCCTCATACTCAGCCATATTATTCGTGCATTTGAAAGTTAGCCTCGCTGTAAGCGGAATATGCGTGCCATGAGGAGTAATGATTACTGCCCCAATTCCATTTCCATACTGATTTACAGCGCCATCAAACACCATCGTCCATCTGGGACCAGGTTCCGGACCTTCATCAAGTGTAGGCTCATCACAATCTTTCATTTTCAAATACAGAATTTCCTCATCAGGGAAGTCGTACTGAACAGACTGATGATCTTCAATCGGCTGGTGCGCTAAATGTTCAGCCAAGATACTACCTTTGATAGCTTTCTGAGCTCGATACTCGATATCATACTCAGACAACAACATCTACCAACGGGCAATCCTCCTGGTTAAAGCAGGCTTCTCGAAAATATATTTGATTGGATCCATTCTGGATATCAACCAAGTTGTCTGATTTATCATGTACTGGCGCAAACGCTTAACAGCCCAAGCTAAAGCACAGCACGTCTTCTCAAGCATTGAGTACCGAGACTCACAATTAGTAAACTTCTTACGGAGGTAGTAGATAACAGATTCTTTCCTCCCTGATTCATCTTGCTGACCCAGGACGCAACCCATCGAGTCTTCAAGCACAGTCAAGTACATAATCAGAGGTCTTCCTTCTACAGGTGGAGACAAGATCGGAGGTTCAGACAGATACTCTTTGATACTGTCGAAAGCTTTCTGGCAATCTTCGGTCCAATCATGGGACTGATCATTCCGAAGGAGCTTGAAAATCGGCGCACATGTGGCAGTCATGTGGGATATAAATCTGGAAATGTAGTTCAAGCGGCCAAGAAAACCTCGGACTTGCTTCTCAGTTTTGGGTGCGGGCATCTCTTGTATCGCTTTGACCTTTGCAGGATCAACCTCAATACCTTTTTCGATGACAACGAAACCCAACAACTTTCCGGAACGGACTCCAAATGTACATTTGTTCGGGTTCAGACGAAGTCTAAACTTCCTTAGACGCTGAAAAAGCTTCAACAAATGCTCGACATGTTCAACTTCCGTTCGGGACTTAGCAATCATATCATCAACATAGACCTCTATCTCCTTGTGCATCATATCATGAAACAAGATAGTCATAGCTCGTTGATACGTGGCTCCGGCGTTCTTCAAACCGAAGGGCATCACTCGATAACAGAATGTTCCCCAAGGTGTGATGAATGTTGTCTTCTCCATATCCTCGGGTGCCATCTTAATTTGGTTATATCCGGAAAATCCGTCCATAAAGGAAAAGACTTTGAATTTAGCTGTATTGTCTACCAACATGTCAATGTGTGGTAGAGGGAAATCATCTTTCGGACTAGCCTTATTCAAATCTCTGTAATCAACGCACATACGGACTTTTCCGTCCTTCTTAGGAACAGGCACAATATTGGCCACCCATTGAGGATATGTAGAAGTCACCAGAAACCCCGCATCAATTTGCTTCTGAACTTCCTCTTTGATCTTCACTGCCATATCTGGATGAGTTCTTCTGAGCTTCTGCTTCACAGGCACGCACTCAGGTTTCAAAGGCAGGAAATGTTGCACAATATCTGTATCTAGACCCGGCATGTCTTCATATGACCAAGCAAAGATATCGGAATATTCTCGTAGCAACTCAATCAATCTCTTCTTGACAGACTCTTCGAGAAGTGCCCCAATCTTCACCATACGAACACAATCCTCACACCCCAAGTTGACTGTTTCCAGATCTTCAAGGTGCGGCTGAATGATCTTCTTCTCGTGCTCAAGGAGACGGGTAATCTCATCAGGAATTCCTTCAACATCATCTTCCTCTACCTCGAATACAGGGAATTCAAAATTGGGAGATGGTGTTGGATCATTATGTTCAATGGGTTTTAGAATCAACATGCATAATGATTTTGGTTAATGAAAAACTTTAGAATTTAAACAAGCAAACCATTATGCAGATGAAAAATGTTTGCTTTTATTCTTGTTTTTATGGTTTTTTTTTTGTGATCACTGATTTCATGCAAAAAGCAAAAAGTGAAAACAAATGGAAAAACAAATGTTTAACAATGCATTAATTGAATGAAAATATCATTGTATTAAATGCTGCCAACAATGTCATCACTTCTCCTTTTGGCGTGGGAGAAGGGTTTTGAACAAAGTGAACCATTACTCTGATCTATGAATGACTGTAGGAACATCTACAGCGACCCAATTATGGCAGACACCACCAGGTATGATGAAGTTGTTCAGATCCTCTGCATCCTCTTCCAAGATAGCATCAGCTTCTTCTGGTTGATCAGCATTGATGAATCCTCCACTCTTGAACAAGCCTTGCTCATTAAATGCCCCAGAACAGTAGCCAATGCCAGCCCGGGATCTGTTGTCTTCAAGCTCAATCATTTCCCCAAACCAGCAACTGCACCACATTCAATGGCCAGTTTCGCATCACGATAGGAAGAAAATGAAGGAGACTTCTTCTCAATTGGTTCATCAATAGATAAAGCTTGGAAAGGCGTTCCAACTTCATCCTCAGCGTCAATATATGAGAAAGAAGATAAGTGGCTAACCAAGAGAGCCTTTTCTCCCCCTACCACAACCAGTTTCTTGTTCTTGACAAATTTCAGCTTCTGGTGTAGGGTGGATGTCACGGCGCCAGCCTCGTGAATCCATGGTCTGCCAAGGAGACAACTGTATGATGGGTGGATATCCATAACCTGGAAGGTAACTTAGAAATCACTTGGTCCAATCTTGATTGGGAGATCAACTTCCCCAATCACCGTCTTACGCGACCCATCAAAAGCTTTCACAACAACACCACTCTGCCTCATAGGAGGACCTTGATATGACAATCGAGCAAGTGTGGTCTTTGGCAATACATTGAGAGATGATCCAGTGTCCACCAGCACGTTGGACATGGCATCAGATTTGCAATTCATGGAAATGTGTAAAGCCATGTTGTGGTCTCTTCCCTCCTCAGGGAGATCAGCGTCACAGAAACTCAAAGTGTTGCAAGCAGTGATGTTTGCAACTATACCATCAAACTGTTCAACGGTGACGTCGTGATCGACATAAGCCAGATCCAAGACTTTCTGCAGAGCCTCCCTATGGGGTTCTGAATTCAGCAGCAAAGATAGAACGGAGATCTTGGAGGGCGTTTGTAGAAGCTGGTCTACTATGTTGTACTCACTCTTTTTGATGAGCCTTAGCATCTCATCACATTCTTCGTTCATAATGCCACTCGGGCCCACAGAAGAATCAGGAGTCTTTTGTACAGAGGAGGGTTTGGCAACAGGTGCCGGATTCTGAATATTAACAGCCGTCCCAACCGGATGTTCAACAGTATCAGAAGCAATAGCTCTAGCCTGAGGCTTAGAGGGTGCAGAAAACACACGACCACTCCGGGTCAACCCACTAACATCAGCAATGTTTGTCACGGACGTTGAAGGCAAAGGCACTTCTATCCCATCTTGCACAGCAACGGGATTGTATCTGAACGGAACAACTTTGTCAGAAGAATAAGGCACAGGGCCTGCAGGCTTGATTGTTAGAGAAGGAGAGACCTTCGGCTTGCTGCTATCATAGCGAATAACAACAGGCTCAGGAATCTTGAACACAGGCGATATAACATTTACCTCGGGTTCGTCTTCATCCACATTCCGATTCTGAAGGATCTCAATGGTACCTTCATCTAGCAGTTCTTGAATCTCTCTTCGCACTTGGCGACAACCCAAACGATTAACCGAACAGATGCGGCACTTGTCGTGGTCATGCTCCATGTGGCTGTATTGACACAGGAGACGATGTAATTCGACCAGCGACTGTCTAATATGACTTACATATTTAACCTTGTACTTCCCAGGACACCCCTGGACCATATTCACAGATTTCCCATGCGCGGGCAGTGGGTTCTTTGTAACATTCGGGCCTAAGTCCTCGAAGCTCAGAATACCACATCTCACAAGGTCCTGAACCTTGGTCTTCAGCTGAAAACAGCTCTCAACATCATGGCCCGGAGCGCCAGAATGGTAGACACAGTGCAGGTCAGGCTTGTACCACCACTGAGGATTTGCAGGTACGGCAGAGGATCCCTGGGAGTAACCAACTTCCTTTCCAACAAGGAAGGATATAGCTCAGCGTATGACATAGGAATCGGATCGAAGCTGATCTTCTTCCTATCATAACTCAAATTAGCTTGGTTGGTAGTGCTGCCACGAGGCTGGTAAGCCTGTTGCTGTGGACGGTGTTGCTGCTGATACTGAGGCTGTTGTTGCTGATGTTGCGGTTGCTGATATTGAGCACTGTCTCTGAATACAGGTGCTATATGAGCCACCTGATGCTGATTATTTGCACGGCGTGCTGTCTTCCTCTGAACAGAGGGTCTTCTTGGCTTGGCATGGGATTGCACGGCATGTGCCTCCCCATCCTTCTTCTTAAACGCCCCATACCGTTTAGAAGAAGAGCTCTCATCCTTTGCCAATCGTCCTTCACGGACACCTTCCTCGAGACGCATCCCCATGTTCACCATCTCGGTGAAATCAGAGGGAACACTTGCTACCATCCGCTCATAATAGAATGAGCTAAGAGTCTTCAGAAAGATCTTAGTCATTTCTTTCTCTTCCAGCGGAGGAGTAATCTGAGTTGCTAACTCTCGCCACCTCTGGGCGTACTCCTTGAATGTCTCTTTATCCTTCTGGGACATGGCCCTGAGTTGATCACGGTCAGGCGCCATATCAACATTGTATTTGTATTGCTTGACGAAGGCTTCGCCAAGATCGTTGAAGGATTGGATATTAGCACTGTCCAAACTCATGTACCATCTGAGTGCAGCACCGGACAGACTGTCCTGGAAATAATGGATCAGGAGCTGATCATTATCAGTTTGGGTAGACATCTTTCTGGCGTACATGACCAGATGAGCAAGAGGGCAGGTATTCCCCTTATATTTTTCAAAGTCAGGCACTTTGAACTTGATCGGTATCTTAACACCGGGAACAAGGCACAATTCGGCAACAGACTTGCCAAACAAATCTTTCCCTCTGAGAGTCTTCAATTCCTTCCTCAGCTCAAGGAATTGGTCATTTATGGCCTCCATCTTCTCATTAACATCTGGGCCCTCAGACGGCCCAGAATGATAGATGGTGTCGTCTACCCTAGGCATGGTATGCACGACAGGAGGAGCAACAACAGGGACCGGGCTAGATGCCGGCATATGAGCAAAATTTGGAGCAGGAATATCTGGCATGAAACCCGGAGGCATACCCCAAGGAAACCCGGCTGGCATGGCATTGGGCACAAAATGAGCACTGGCAGCAGGCATAGTCGAAGCTACAATCTCTGAAATAACCGTCCTCTGGACAGGAGTTGCAGGCGGTTGAGCAGGTTGATTCTGAGCAGCAAGGAGTTGCTCCATCAAAGCGCCCAGACGAGCGACCTCTTCTTTCAGTTCACGGTTCTCTTGTTCCAACTGATCCATTACTCTGGCAAAATTGGCTCTTGTATAGTACCGGTGAGTCAGCTTGTCTTCAAAATAAATGAAGAGCACAGAGTTAGGCCACAGACATGAGGACCAGAAACAAGGTACCTGCTTATGCAAAATGATGCATGAAATGCTAGTGCATATGCTTTGTTTTTATTTCAAGGAACCCTTAGGGTATTATTTGCAAATTTTGAATTTTTAAGCATTTTAATTTCATATGGAAAATATCTCATTCAATATAATCGAGACAAAGAAGTACAACATTTTTTATTATTACAAAGAGGAAAGGAAAATAACATCCTATGGATCCCTAGAAGCTCGGGATGCTGGAAGACGAGAGGCACAAAGCTTCTTGATCTCTCTTTCATAGGCCGCTTCCATATCTGCTTTCTCCTTTGCAAGTCGATCATACTTCCTCTTCCAGAATTTGGAAGACTGAGGAAGCAGAGAAGTCCAAGTATCATTCGGATCGTCGATCACTCGATGCTCGAGGAACTCAATCAAAGTGTCCTTCTCTTTGATTTGCTGCAGCAATTCTTCTCTTTCACGGATCCAAGCACGTGAAAGGTCTTCTTCTCTCAACTCCTCTACACGTTGGTTAGGGAGGGTTGAAGGCCCAGCCACATCCAACGGTGTAGGTCTCGGATGATCATATGGCATCAGGTATTCGGCAGCTCTTTGTCTGACCCAAGAAGTATATGACTCCAAAGCAATGCAATTCTTCAGACCCAATTCATTCCTACTCTTCTTGCAGATCTTGCGCCAAGCGCGGAAAAATCTGGCTTTCAGGCCTTGGGGATCTTTACCCTCCTGAAAGAACATACCCTCTAACAAAATGTTATGAGGTTTATCCTTTAGGGGGAACCCAAGCTGACGACGTGCTAGAATAGGATTGTAGCTGATCCCACCACATGTACCAAGAAGAGGCACATTAGGGAATTCACCACAATAATCGATGATCTGCACAGTATCATACACGCGATCATACCAAGAGATATCATCATTAGTGAGCGACATGAGTCTCTGAGACCACCGTAGACATCCCTTGTTCTCCTTGAAAGCAACAGTCTGCGGCAAGTGCGAAATAAACCACTTGTATAGCAGAGGCAGACAGCAGACAATAACTCCTCCACCCTTCGCATTCCTCATATGCAAAGAGACATAGGCATCACCCAACAGAGTCGGAACGGGATTAAGAACTGAGAAGATCCTAATGGCGTTCATGTCCACAAATTTGTCGAAGTTGGGAAATAATACCAATCCATAGATGAGTAGCACAAATAAAGCCTCAAAGGCATCCTCACTCATGGCCTTCCCATAAACGGTAGCTTGAGCGATGAGGAAATCAGACGGAAGACCTTGAATTCCACCTTTGGTAGTCAGATTAGCTTTAATCAGAGATTCATCAATGTGCAACAAGTCCGCAATCTCTCGAGCAGTCGGAATACTCTCTAAGCCACTGAACGGCACCTGACCCAGAATCGGAATCCCAATAAGATGAGAGTACTCCTCCAAGGTAGGCAACAACTGGAAATCCGTGAAAGAGAAGCAGTGATACAGAGGATCATAAAACTGTGCCAGAGTGCTCATCAATCCCTCATCCACCTGAGTAGTCAACAGAGGCAGAAGCTTCCCATACCGAGCTTTGAAACCCAAGGGATCTAATACATAAGATGTCAGATTCCTTAACTCTTTCACATCGGGTTGTCTAAAGTTGTACTTCTTTGTATGCCTTTTTGGTCTTTCCATGTCTGAAAATTTTGCAAATAAACCCTTTAAGTTCCTTGAAAATTTTCTTTTTTTTTTCTGATGACATGAAGTGCAGATGAATGCATGAATGCATGAATGCAACAATCACACTCAAGGATCAAGCAAGTCACACCAAACAAAGGTCATGGGAAAGCTCATTGTATCCCTAATATCAATCATCCATTTTGGTGGATTTAGGTTTTCACCTTATCAACACCCAAGTTCCATTGATATTAACGGTACATGAACCGGCTCAATCATCCTTAATATCAACCATCCGTTTTGGCGGATTTAGGTTTTCACCTTATCAACACCCAGGTTCCATTGATATTAAGGTTGTCTGAACGACTCAACCATGAATCACGGGTTTGCTGAGAGTCACGAGCATGGAGTCTCGGTTAAGAACCACCCAAAGGGAGTGTACTAGGGTTTAAACCTTCCAGACATGTTCTACCAGAGGTTCCCATAGTCATCGTCCCATCTCTCGGATATTATCGGATAAACGAATACTCGTATTCCAAAAATATTCTCAAGAGAGACTCTTATGAGTGTAGTATCGCGTAACAATCACATCAGATCTTACATCTGAACGACCTCCGCACTACGTCCTAAAAATAGGCCAAGATGGGCTTGGTAAACTAAGGTCCTTGGCTTCTAAGGCACATGATTGAAAGAATAATGCCTAACCACAAATAACTTGTGTGACATTATTAATCCAACATGACCTCCACCAAGTGAATGGACTCGCAAGTCAACTGGCTAAGGAATACTCCACACCAGTCAACAAGACTACACCATTCTCCTATCCTAAGGTGCACTCGAGTTCGGGTATAGAACTCATCTCACAGAGATCACCAAAGCAAACAGCAATTGTATATCAAGCAATTCAAACATTACAATCAATACAGTTATCCCAAATTGTACAAAAATATGTCACATAACAGATAAACAAATATCATACAACAAGGGTGAAGAGTAGGCAATACCACCAGGGAAGGTCTGTTGTTTCTCCCCAGCAGAGTCGCCACTCCTAAGGAGCCCTTTTCACACTTGTTGTATAAAAATGTTTATTTGTTTATGACATATTGTGCAAACATGAATGGGATGATGAGAAAAGAATATACAATTTTATTATTTTTGTGTTTGAACGGATAAACCCGTTGCCTACGTACCTTCCATCAAAGGTAAGGATCAAAACGCCGTAGTTCGGCTAAAAGATTTCCAAAATATCAGTGGGTTCATTTTAAAACAAGAGCACTAAGGCTTTTCATTACCAATGGGAGAAAACTCAACCTGAATCAACAATCCACCATGCGAGGACGGCTTCGACGTACTAGAGGGGTTAACCCTGTTTTCAGTACGGAAGTCTTACAATCAACTCACTAAGGACAAGGTAAGATTTACATCAACCACTATGGTAATTGAAACCTATGGCTAATGTATGAAAACATATTAACAATGGACAAAGCCACAAAACAATTGAATGGGTGAAGTTAATTGATTATGAGTATTCACAAAATATGGTCAAGGTATGATTAGGATTGATTCAAAGAAGTGTTATGAAATGGAGTTTGAAAAGTCAAGGACTGAGGGTCCAGGTTTCTAATTTGAAAAAGACATGAAGATGTTTGCACAACAAGTCAAAGTTTTGAAAGCAACATGTGAAAAGGTTTAGGACAAAGAGGGTGAATGGATAACGGAGTGTAAAACTTCTCAGAAAAGTTCACCTCTTGAGATCATATAGAAGATGATTCAAGTGTGTCCTTAGGAATAGGAAACAATGAGTAATAACAAGTAAGCAAAACAAATGATACCGGAGGCCAATAGCTGGGCTTATACCAATCTCACAACAAAGGTGGATGTCGGATACCAATAGATGGATTTACACCAGTCTCCTAAAACAAACAAGGATGTCAGATGCCAATAAATGGACTTATTCCAACCTCCTCAAAACAAAACAAAATATGGATATCAGATGCCAATAAATGGGCTTACTCCAATCTCCTCAAAACAAAACAAAATATGGATATCAGATGCCAATCTGTCTGGACTTACTCTAATCTCCAACAGATGATCATAGGAATACAAAAGCCAACAACATGGTCTTACAATTGCATCCTCGCATACAACAAACAAACAGAAGCAATGGACATAAGTAGCCAAATGAAATGGTCTTACACTCTATCCCTTTCAAATCATAGGAACAATGGCCAATGAATGGACTTACAGTTGTCCTCAATGGGCAATCCAAAGATGGATCACAAAGATATGAAATGATGATCATGCAATAATGAACAATTAATGATGATAAGTGCACAATGGCAAACAAGCAAACATGTACAAATGAACCAAGCAATCAATCAAACAAAGTCATTTAGCACACACTATAACCAAGCAATTAGGCTCAAGCAAGGGTTAGACTGTAAAGTCAACTAGAATGGGGGTAAGTGGTGCTCTTAACCTTAACATTGAGGGTTAAGGTGAAGCAGATGAAAGGATATGAGGGGTGTGCCTCATTGCTCTTATCCCTGGTCAGGGAGAACATTGAATATCAGAAGGTGTGGGAGTTCAGAAAGTTGGAACATCAAACAAATCAGTATACTATACAGACAAATCAGTATACTATACAGACCATCAACCAACAGTGAATGCAACAGATAACCAATATAGGCAAAGGCAAAAGCCACAAGTCAATCCCAATTGAATCAACTTCAACCTACAAAACACACATTAGTAATCCAAAACAAATATCAAATGCTCTCAAGATGAGGCATCATCAATTGTATAACTTGCATGTGCAACCTGAAACAAAGCTTCAAACATGAGAAGTAAGCCCTTAGGCTAAAGCCTAGGGTCCAAGATAGGGAAAAAATTTAAAACAGCACATGAAACTTCACAAAAATCAAGATTAAACAATTAAGAATAAAGTCCAATTGGTCTCATGTCAAAACTATGCACCAAATCCATTTCATAAGCAAAACATGTCAAACTATGCAAATTGAAACACATTGGAGCAAACAGAATGAACACAAGCATATCAAATCAACAATGGCTCAATAATTCCAAGAAAAATAATTTCTAAACAGAACACATTGAATGAGCAACACACCAAAATTCATTGCATTTGGATAAGTGGAAGCATGTCAATTAAAATCAACAAGTCAAAGCATTATCAAGCAAGCTCATACAAGGTCACAAATGGTGCATCAAGTTCAAGCAAACATAAAACAGAAACCAAACATGATAAATGAATGAAACTAAAGCCATGGCAAACTTCAAGATGTCTATAATACACATGCCAAATTTTAGGTCCATCCAATAAACACCAAGCATTTCACAAATCATATAAGATCATGACTCACAAAAGGTCCACAATTGGTCAAACAGAGGGAAAATTCTCAAACAAATAGAAAATGCATTCAAATATTCCAGGAAAAATCACAAGCAAACTTAACATCCATAAGTATCAACATGCAAAAATCCAGATCAATTCAAGTTCAATAGGAATGGCAAAGAAATTCCACAAGTTGGACAAGAAATGGTGTGACATACATTGTCACACCTTCAAAGATCACATCATATCTCACAATCCAGAAAGGAAAAAATCACAAACCATATACGAAAATGTTCATCAAAGTGTCTAGATTACACATGTAAAATTTCAAGAATTTTGGATCAAGCATCAGAATTTCACAAACAAAATGGCAAGCTATATGCAAGAAATGACATATGAGAACAAACCCTAGGCAATTATTTTTTTCAACCGTGCACCAATCTTGAAAAAATATCCATAAAAAACTAGACATGATGATGAATATTTCATAAAAAGAATCATGTAATTTGGATTAGTATTTTTTGAGTTATGGATTTTTTAATGTGATGAAAAATTAAAAAATGAATGAACAAGTAAGGATGAACATGTGAAGCACAATTGGAAATAATGCAAAAAGGCAAATGAAGAAATGATGGCGCCAGGATTCGAAGTGTGTGTGTGTTTGAATTAAGCGCGCTCAATGTTGAAACGCTCTGTTTCATTTAAATACAGGGCACAACGTGATTGGTGCATGGTCCAGAAACAAAGAAAAACATGCAAAGGCGCGGGCAACTGCACCAAAGCATATGCTGGAAACGAAAACCTAGCATTCATAGCATGTTCATACTGTTCTTCATCACCAAGATCCAACTCTCACAGAAATGCATGAAAATTATATGGATCGATTCATCATTCATCACACATCACTAATCCAGCTTCAATTTAAATTAATTCTAACTATATCACATGAATCGAGCAAAACAAGTTCTAACAATCGACATTCAAATCCAGATATCTTCCTCAATTTTGCATGAAATTGCTAGATCTAAAGTGCAGAATGCTCTACATGCTAAGCTCTACAAGAACCACATGATAATTGCAAGAATTTAGAGTATCGAGTTCCAACCTCTTTGAAGATGCAGAACTTGATTCGTGAGTTTCAAGGCTTCAATTGTGGAAACAGATGCTCAGTGATGAAGAGGAAGATGAATGAATGATGTACTTTAGCTCAGCAATGCTTAGATTCGAAGAAATCTCCAAATGCCATGAACATGCTCAAGCTTCAACAGTTCCAATTCTCCAAGATTCTCCAAGATTATACATATGTGGCCAATAGAACAGTGCGAATTTCATGTGTAGCAAGTCCAAAATTCTGTTTTAAGGCCATTGCAATTGGTTTGGAGTGAAAATTATGTGTACTTTTCAAAATCACCTTTTTTCCCACCAAAATTCAAATTGATTCAAGTGAAAAATGGACTTTTTGTGTGATGATTTTTGATGAAATGTAATGAATGATTGTGATAGTGCATATTAAAAGAAAATTGCTCAAAAAAGAATCACATGATATGGCCTTTTGGTGTGAAAGTTATGCCTTGTTGAAGTTCAAGATTTCTTGACAATGATTTGATCATAACTTGCCAACGACAAATGAGAAATGGATGTTCTTGGACTTTTTGGAAAGGTAAGAGCAAGATCTTCAACTTTCATGTTGGGAAAAATTTGATTTGAAGCTTGCTTGATGATGTAAAGTTGAGGAGAAGACCTTTCCATTTTTGACAGTTTGAAATTACAGGTCACTTACTATTCTTGTCTGACCTCTAATTCCTCAATGATGATGTTTGACATGTTATATGAGGCTTATATGGACATGAATAAGGTCTTTCAAACCATCTCCCACCATCAAATCACTGATTTTATGCACAGTTGACTACAGTTGACTTTGCTAGGGTTTTGGTTGACTGAACAATGCCTTGATGAATTTCAAGCCTCTACCACTTGAGATCTTGATTCAAAATGATATCACAACTCATATGAACTCTTGATGAATGATCATGGTGCCCAAATTCTTCAGAATAGCCACCATCTATGGCTCAATGAATGCCTTTGATTGTCTTGACCTAATTGCTTCATCTGCAAGTAACAAGGTTAGATGACAATATTTTTGTACTTTTGGTTAGTAAACAAATGAAAAGCAATGATATACAAATGCAAAACATGCTTGGTGATCAAGAACCACACTCACAAGATAACCCACCCACAGGGGAGAAGGCAAGGTGCACAACGATCCTTGAGGCAATGATGTGATGTGATATGATGCCATGAGGGATCTTAGGGACAAAATTGGGGTCTTACAGGAACATAATAGACATTGGATATGAATTGATGACTCCCATTCTTTAAGCGTATAAGAATTTTACCTTTGCCTTTGACCGGTATCTTTGATTCATCTCCAAATGAGACATTGCGAGTTGTCGCTTCATTGATCTCTACGAACATGCTTCGATCGCCACACATGTGATTTCTTGCACCGGTGTCGAGGTACCATTTGTTTCTTTTCTCTTCAACTTGGTTTTGGCACGTGAGCAACAACGTTTCTTCTTCTCCGCCTTTTTCTTCTACAAAGTTAGCTTTCTCCATAACTTTCTTCGAGAATCTACACTCAGGTGCATAGTGACCAATCTTGTTGCAGTTGAAGCACTTGATTTGTGATTTGTCACACCTCGACCATGAATTTCCTCTTCCACAACCTCTTCTTGCTTGTGGGTTCCAACTTATTTCTCCATTGTTAGAGTAGTTGTTATAACTGCCTTTTCCTTCTCCTCTATGTCCTCGTCCTCTTTGGCTCTTGTAATTCGCATAATTTTCTTCCTTTATGTTGAGTTGTAGTAGTTTCTCCATAGCCTCCTTTTGTTTAATTTTTCTCTTTTGTTTTTCTTCGTATGCTTGTAAGGAATCCATGAGTTGCTCAATAGTCATGGTCTTTAAATCCCTATTTTCTTCAATGTTGGTAACAATGAAGTCAAAACTTGGATTTAAAGTGCGAAGTATTTTCTCCATGACTTTCACCTCATCAACACCTTCGGCATTTCTTTTAAGTTGATTGACTACAGCCAATACTCGAGAAAAATAATCAAAAATTGACTTGGACTCTTCCATAAATAAACATTCAAAATCACCTCTAAGAGTTTGAAGACAGATCTTTTCACCTGTTCCACTCCTTTGTTGCAAGTTTGAAGTTTGTCCCATGCTTCTTTGGTCGTCGTTGCGTTGGAGATCTTCTCAAATGTATCTTCATCCACCGATTGATAAATGAGGAAGAAAGCTTTCTTGTCTCTCTTTCTTGACTCCCTTAATGTCTCCTTTACACCTTGGCCTAGCGAGGCTTCATCTTGCTCATTGAAGCCTTTCTCAATGATATCCCACACATCTTATGCTCCTAGTAGCGCCTTCATCTTGATACTCTAATTGTCATAGTTGTTCTTTGTGAGCATCGGTATTTGAAAAGGGAAACCTCCATTCGCCATTTTTTTAGGACCTTGAAGCTCTGATGCCACTTTGTTGGAAATAAACCATTTATGTGTTTAGGAAAAGTGTGTGGGAATATTATAGGCTTGAATAGAAACTTGATAGGTAGGAGAATTATTTATGGAATAGAGAGCTTTGTATTTTTTTGCTTGAAGCAAAAGTGTAAGATTACATCTCTATTTATAGTACTCTAAGAAGAACTCTAGACACACTAATTCTAGAGAGTTCTCAACTCTAGATATTCAAAGAGTATTCTAGAAAATATTACAATCATAAGAAATATCTAGACACTCCAAATACTACAAGATTTTTATAGAAACATTATTCAAAATAAACTAAGCCCAAATAACTAAGCCAAAAATCAAATAATAAAATTAGCCCCAAATCAAGTTTAATATTTCAACATAAACATGATTAAGTCTTGGACATATCCATCTATCTGGGGAGAGAAATGCAGTTATTAAATAAGGGAGTGAAGTGAAATTAATTTAGGCTATTCTATTAGGAGAGGGAGTGTAACTTATTTTAATTGTTTTCATTCTAACCTCCAAGCTGTCAATCTATAGGTTGCCATCAAAAGGGAAATAAAGTGTGAATCACTTTGCATGACATAGTGATAAACCACCTCTTCAGTTCTGTTTTATAGCTCATTTTCCTTATGTTTAACGGTTTGATTTATAAATCTATTTTTCAGTTTTGTTCTATAACTTGTTTTCTTCATTCTTTTACTAAAGAAATTTGTATTATAAGAAGTGTTTTGTTTTATAATAACATTCAATTTTCTTAGTAGTATCTGACACATGGAGAAGCTTAGAGGAATTTCAAAAAATGAGGGTTTCTTTCACATATTATAAACATGATATTGATCAATAGTTTTCAAATTTCTTTATCACCCATATATGTGATACATATTTTGTACCATGATTTACACTAGTGTTGTTAGATATTTGATATATAGGTATTGCGCATCGAAATTTTGGCTATTTGATGTGGAAGTTGATCCTGCATTTTCACACATCTATGCTTAAATTAATTGCACTTTTTATGATATATCGATATTGCGCTGATATACCGGTATTATTTTATCATTAATATATAAATAAATATTGTTAGTTAAAAAAAATTACTATATAAAATAAAATCATTAATATAATTCAAAAAGTCTCTCTCTCTCTCTCTCTCTCTCTCTCTCTCTCTCTCTCTCTCTCTCTCTCTCTCTCTCTCTCTCTCTCTCTCTCTCTCTCTCTCTCTCTATATATATATATATATATATATATATATATATATATATATATATATATATATATATATATGTGTGTTCTAACTAATAGAAGTACTACTAGTTATCGATATATCACTGCAAAATAATAAGCTAAAAGGTTGAATTATTTAACTTTGAATTTTATTTATATTTTTAGTTTTTATAGCATTGTTGTGTTAAGTATATAAGGCTACAAGACGACTTTTATTAGCCGAAAGCATTACGAAATGATGACTTGTGTCAGCGCTTTTAACAAAAAGTGTTGCCTAATAATGACTTACACCAGCGTTTTTGTTAGAAAATGCTGCCTAAAGTGAACTTACACCAACGCTTTTATTAAAAAGATGTTTAGTATGTTTGGTTTAACGTTGAATTTTAAAAAATCACGGTAGCTTTTCACGTTTACACAGAAGCTACCTTTTGGAGCTTCTAGAAAATCACGGCAAAGTGGCATTTGACCGTGAGTTTGATTGGTGAAAAGCTAAACCAAACATGCTAGTTGTCTAATGATACCTTACGCAAGCCTTCAGCCAACACTTTTCTCAAAAAATGCAGCCTTAAGTTGACATATGACTACGATTTTCTCAAAAAGCCATTCTTAATGGTACAATATGCCAGCGCTTTAACTAGAAGATGCTATCTAAATAGAACTTACACCAGCGCTTTTAACCGAAAATGCTGCTTAAAAAGCACTTGAGCCAGTGTTTTTTCATTAAAAAAATAAGCGTTGTCTATACCTACATCAACGCCAGAATAAGCAGTGCTTTAAAGCGTTGTCTAACATAAAAATAAGCGTTATCTAAAGTCTTCTTTGGTGTAGTGATAGTGTACAAATGAAGATGATGATGTTGATGATCAATTACTTGATAGAAATGTTTTACGTGGTGCAAGCACGAAAGACAGTTGTTCAACCGCCCCCACCGATAGAGAGTTCCAAAATAGGTTATTGGCTCCCACTGAAGAATCATATTTCAACATGTTATATTACGTTATACACAAAAAAGATGCTGTAATACCCCATATTTCCTTAAATACCTAAATTCCTATTAATTGAGATCAATTGAGTTCTTATGTGCTCTAAAAGTTGCCGATTGGGATAAATAGAGTAAATAGTGACTTCAGGTTGACTTAATTAATATTAATTGGGACTGACCTTTTATTAATTGAGACATTTTAATAACACTAATAATGGGTCAAGAGCTCTGGTAGAACAAATATTACAAGTATGGTGCCACTTGAGATATTTTTTACTACCTGTAACCACTTTCTTACCACACATTCTCTTGGCCACTTGCAACTAGTCTTTGAATCATTCACCACCACGTGTTACTACCTCATGTTACCTACCACATACCAATTGTCTTCTCTTGGTATCAGAAAGAATAGAAAGAAATAAGGAGCTCAAGAGAAGAAGAGAAAACAAGGTTAGTGAAGAAGAAGAAGAACTTTGAGGAATCAAAAGCTTGGAACCTACACCATCATCTTCATCCTCAACTCATCTTCAACAACTTCTCCTCTTCAATTTCTTGAGGTGGGTTCTAGTTAGAAACCTTAGATTTCTAGAAGTTAGGATTGTAGAATCATAGATAAATCATGAATAATCCATGCTATGTGATGAATATTTCTCTTGATGGTGTTGTTTTTATGAACATGTCCTTGATATATTTTTCATGATTGTTGTGATTACATGATTTGTTGTAGTTGTGGTTATGACCTTGAAATCCTTGTGATTATGAGCTTGGAATCCTTGATTTATATGTGTATAAGAACATGTAGTATGATGGGTTTTGTTGGAAGAAGAAGTGGTGTTTTGTTAGAAATGGAATAACAGAGGATATGGTATTTTGTGAATTGGAAATGTGAAAATGTGAGTGGACCAATCAATTGGTCCCTGCAACCAATCGATTGCACAACCCTTTTGTTCTACAGAAAATGTGATTTTTACAGGATCAATCGATTGATAGTGCATTACAATCGATTGCATAAACTTTCTGTATATGAACAATGGAAAAAATTTAGTGAGCCAATCGATATACACTCGGGATCAATCGATTGATCCTCAACAAACTTTGAAAAACAGAAATGTGAGAGGAACCAATCGGTTGGGCCTCCCCAGCCAATCGATTGACTTATGTTAAAAACTTCAAAATCCATTTCTTAAGTGTTTCTAAATGCATTCTTCCAACCATTAATCATTTGCGATGCTATGCTTATGTTGAATACATGTTAATGGTGAAAATTACATGATGAATCTAGTAAGTTAATATAGGATTGGTATTAGGCCATAGGCTAGGTTTATAACTTAGATAACATTGAATGAAGGTATTCATTTGTACGACGCTTATGTGGAGGTCGTGGACGAATTGTTGCCTTGATTGAGAATGAGACGCATTGTATGGAACATGCCAGTTTATTGTTTGTGTATTGTGGTGAATGAAGTCGCATGTGATTGATGGATTTTGTTATGGTTCATGGAACCGATGATTTTTGGAACCGATCATGTATTCAGAATGTGTGTTTTTCTGTGATGGTGCACATCTCTATTTGGTATGCTTAAGTGAGTAAGCATTGGGATGTGAGACCGATGATTCGACCCTCAATTGGGTTTGAGTCCCAACCACGGCGGCCGTGGGGGAAAGGTGGACATCTAAGTGGGTTAGAGGCCCATACGATGAAAGAGACCCTAAGTGGGTTAGAGGCCCATATGGGTGACGGTCGCTTGAACTGGGGATTAAGCATCATAGAGGACCCGATATCCACCGCGAAAGTCGAATCATACGAGCATGCATGAACCGGGCATGGCTTAGATGTAAGTCCGTTCGGGAATTGATGTGTCGTGATCTGAATAATGATCGTGGTTGAGTTTTGAGAACTCAGGTGCATGTTACCATACATTACGAGTTAGTTTCCCCATCGCTTAAGTCTTCGTTCCCTTGTTGACTTGAGTTGATTATGAGTTGAATATTAATTAGAAAACCCTATAGAGCCGAGTGGACCCATAAGATAGAGAACCCACTGAGATTATTATCTCACCCCATGTTGTTGATTATTTTTCAGGTGGTTCTGAACAGGTGAAGGGTAAGGACAAGATAGAGTGATGTCTTGCTTACCTGTCGACTGGATGGCTATTTTGTTCTGTAGATATTTTTGGGATCATTGTTTAATGATCTAGCTCCTAGTAGTTTTATTTTGGGCACTTTTGTGTACATTTTGTGCCATGTTATGTTTCTTTTTGGCATGTATGTATATGTATACTGTGCTGCTATGCGCTTATGTATTTCAGTACCAATTTTACACTATGTATAATGTGTATTCTAGACATATATTATATATGGGTGTTACAGATGCGGCGTTTACTCTTCCGCTAGAATATGATCCAGAGAAAGATAGGTTAACAGAATTATTTATCATTTCTAAAGATATAAAATATATGATTGTTGGAAAATGGTGGTTGGACATAGGGTTACTACAAGTTTGGTGCAGGTAAGTATATCTCATTATGGTACATTCATTTCTAAAGATATAAGATAAGTTTACTACAAGTTTTGTTCAATAAATGAGTCATTTTAAAATTATGGTTTCTCTATTATAGTTAGTTTTCATGTTTTACCAAATACTAATTATGTATACTTATATTGTTCATTTAGATAACATTATCAATTGATCATCATATCTCTTCAGACGGATGTGATAATTACATTGTGTTCGTTACACTATGAACTTGGTCATATGACTTTTAGTAATATTTTCTTTGACTTTGTAATTATCTTAGCGTGTAATATTTTTAAATCATTTTCAATATAGGTTGAACAACTCTAGAAAAAAAGCTCGCATTTTGTGAGCCCAAGGTAAGTTTGTAACCTTCACTTATATATATTCATGAAATATGTGATTATATTTTCATTAAATATTTAAACTTGTAGACTAAGAAACAAGTTGAGGGATCCGCTCATATTGATTCTGCGGTCAAGTGGTCTGTCAGATTGATGGGTTTGCGGGCTGATGACATTGCTTGGACTCATAATGGTATGGCTGGACGGGATTTCATATATAGCTGTGGGAGATTTCCCAATGTGCCTCTCATAGGTGTTCAGGGTTGCATTAATTACAACCCGACGCTTCTTAGGAGACATATGGGGTTTGCCATGGAGGTTCCTCCTCTCGGGCGAGAGATTCAGGAGTCCTTTTACTTCTCAGCTGAGGGTGATCAGGCCAAGTTGATACAAGTGTCTGGGACATGGCGTAACATCCAGAGGAAAGGCAAGGTTCCTTTTGGCAAGGTAAACAGCCGGTCTTTTCCCCTATTTGATTATTGGTTGCGGAAGAGGATAGAGCTCACACTTCTACCATTTCCGGGAGGTGATCCTTGGTGTCCTATGATTGAGGGTCCGCGTTCTTCCGTCAGTATGGAAGAATTCCTCGAGATGAAGAGGGCCAGAGATCAGTTGCTTACAGAGAAAGATGAATTGGAAATGAGTGTTGCTCGAATTCAGACGGCCAACCAGGAGATCAGAGTAAAGATGGAGGATCAAGACAAGCGACATGCCTTGGAAGCAAAGCGCTTTGAGATGGATACTGCCTACTATGGGAAAGTTAACCAGGCCTTAGCGTCATCTACCAGAGAGCACGACGTCACCAAAGAGAGATTGGCTAGAGCTTCAAAGGTCATTGAATATGAGAAGAGGAGGCAAATCCTCGTGAGAGATCAGAGAGATGCTAGAGCCAGAGTCCTCGCTGCAGAGTAGGAAGCGGAGAAAGCGAAGATCATCGCCGAGAGAGATCATTACATTGCTGAGAGAGATCATTACTTCAGGCAGATGAAGATTCACCAGAAAGAGGTGGGGAGATTACAGCAGGAGAACACCGAGCTCAGGTTCGCCGCAGAGTTCGCGAAGATGGTTGATGATGTAGGGCCGTCTGTGGGACCCTCATCAGGATAGCCTTTCTTATTTGTGTGGATTACCGTCAGGCTTGTTGACGGAATTTACTTGCTTGTATTTCTTTCCTGATTCTGGAGATTTGTATCTGATTTGATGTATGACTATGGCACTCATTGTGCACTTTGCTATGTGATGGTTATTTTCATTCAGTGATTGATCTTCAAGCTTTATTTGCTTTACCGTATGCACTCACACAAGCACACACATGGTTGGGGGTATTTTGCTAAATCATGTATCTCTGATCTGTATGAGGGAATCAAATGCTGAATGTCAGAATGTTGCCGTCGAATTATTATATGTCTCGATAAAGCCAGGATCAAGAGACAAAGTGTCCCTCATGTGGATGGACATTGCATTCATGCATGATCATAATAACTTGTCTTCTGTTTTGCAGGTATCAGTTTCTAACCTGTTTGGTTGACACAGGAATTATGAATCCGCCTAACGCCGACATTCTCGAGCTGAAAGAAAAGATGGGAGAGCTGATCAATGTCATGCGAGAGTTCGCCTTAGGGAAGAAAGAAATTGCCGAGAAGGTGGGGAAGATTGAAGACTGGCTGAAGATGGGGAACATGCAAGGAAACGCTTCGTCGTCTGGACCGAAGAAATCCTTTGGTGATGGTCAGCCTAAGAAGGAGGATGGCGCGAGTGCTGTGTCTGTGCATGCCCAGAGAGGACGTGGTAGGGATCGTTACTACCAGCACACTGCTGCGGTAACCATCCCTGCTGGTAATCAGTCAGTCCGACAACAACCTCAGCCAACTCCACAGAAAGCACAGAGAGCCGGGTATCAAGTGAGAGGAAAGGGGGTCGATCGCCATTTTGACAAGCCACCCGTGACATACGCTGTTCTGTTCAAAAAGTTGATGGATCTTGGGTTGGTCCAGCCAAGGGCGATGGTTCCGATGAGATCAGATCAGAGGCCTCCTAACTATGATGAGAACGCCCAGTGTGAATTCCATTCTGGAACACCGGAGCATAACATTGAGGGCTGTAGAGCATTCAAGAATGTTGTCCAAGACCTGGTGGATTCCAAGGCCCTCAGTTTTGCGCCATCATGGAATGTTAATGCCGAACCCATGCCAGTACAGGGTCAGGTGATGGGGGGTGCAATTGCTGGAAATTCAGATCACGTCTGTATGGTGGGGGGAAGAGACTGACAGTGACTGTGAACTGGAGTCGTGGATAAAAGCGTGCGTACCAGGGAACTGGAAGGCTTAAAAAGATCAGCACTGTCACTCATCCTGAAGAGTAATAATTTCTTGTTTTCAGTTTTATCTGCATGAAAGCCATACGTGTTGCCCGACACGTAATGGTCCATTGTAAGGGCCACCTCATGTTTCATTTTGCAACATTTTGCATCATAAATAAATGGATGTTTTTCAGTCAAAAGCGGTGTTCCCTGTTTTTCATTTATTTTTGCAGTTTAAAAACAAATAAAAATGGCAATGTTTATTTTCATTTTTTCTCTTTTTTTTGATTTGTCTTGTTCCGAATTCAAAAATAATTCTCCGGATCTCGTTGATAACAATTTGGTTACACCTCATATGACTTCGACAATCCGATCTATCATGTCGAAGAATAAGGCGAAGAAGATTGTGATCTGCTGGAACTAGCCAGGGTGTTGAAACAAGAGGAGAAGGTGATTCAGCCGCACGAGGAGCGGGTTGAGGTTGTTATTCCAAGCACCGCCGAGGTCAGGAAGAAAAAAATTGGGGCCGCTTCAGAGGCGAGTCGAGAGCAGAATGGTAGCCATGTTGAAAGAGCATGTGGACATCTTCGCCTAGACATGTCAGAATATGTCAGGGTCGGAAACCAATGTCGTTGTGCACAAGCTACCATGGAGAGAAGACTGTCCTCTAGAGAAGCGGAACGCCGATGCCACGTATCAGAGTGACTTTGTTTCATGATATGATTCATCATGAAGTTGAATGTTATGCTATGACATGATAGCAAAGTCCCAAACAGGAGAGGGGCATCTGGCAGATCTGGCCAAGCTGTTGGACCAGTTGAGACCATTCAAACTGAGGTTGAATTCAGATAAGTGCACTGTCAGAGTGCGGTCCGGTAAGATGTTGGGGTTCGTTGTAAGAGGGGAATCGAGGTTGATCCTGCTAAAAAAAAAAAAAAAAAAAAAAAAAAAAAAAAAAAAAAGGAATGCCTGAACCGAGAATAAAGAAAGAGGTTCGTGTTCTCTTAGATAGATTGAACTACATGTCATGGTTCACATCTCATCTAACAGCCACGTGTAAACCCATATTCAAGATGTTGAAAAGAAAGATCAAACGGTCAGGTGAAATAATGATCGCCAAGGGGCATTGAAAGAATAAAAGAATAAGTTGCAGGAACCTTTGATTCTGATACCTCTTGTGGAAGGAACAACTGTTAATCTGTACTTGACGGCCTTCGAGGGGTCTACGAGGTGTATTGGGTCAGCATGACTAGTCTTGTCGAAAAGAGCATGCAATTTACCTAAGCAAAAAGTTTACCGACTGTGAAACAATACATTCACTGCTCGGGGAACTTGATGTACTTTGGCATAGGCTGCTCGTCGACCGAGACAGTATATGCTGGTTCATACCACTTTGTGGATTTCGAGATGGATCTGATCAAGTACATTTCTGAAAGAGCCAGCAATGACCGGACGGGTTGCGAAAGAGCAGAAGAATGTTGACTGATTTGGGGTACTCTCAGAAAGTAATCAAGGGGTGTATTGTCCGATTACATCGCCCAGCAACCCGTAGAGGATCGTCAACCGATGAAGTTTGAATTCCCTGATGAGGACATCTTGAGGTGCTCTGATCGAAAGATTGAGAGTAACCGATCCCGGAGGAGGGGCCTGACCCTGAATCCGAACAGATTCTGATGTCTGATGGGGAGGTTAAGGTGGATAAGCTTTCGTTGCCCGGATAACGTTTGAATGCACCGACGGTGTGATTGTGCAGAAAATGGTGGTAACCTACAGAGACTGGCATGAGATGTTGCCGTTTGCATTACATGGGTATCGAACGTCGGTGCGTACGTCCACTAGGGCAACGCCTTTCTCGTTGGTATATGGAATGGAAGTTGTGCTACCGGTTGAGGTTCATATTCCCTCGTTGAGAGTCCGGATGGACGTGAAATTGCAAGAGGCTGAATGGATAAGGACCCGGTACGAAGAGTTAAGCCTGATTGAGGAAAAGAGGTTGGCGGCCATCTGTCATGGGCAGTTATGCCAGCAGAGGATGAAGCGTGCTTTTGACAAAAAGGTACGACCTCGGGTATATCACGTAGGTGATATGGTGCTGAAAAGGATCCTTCCTCCTCAAAATGATCGAAGGGGCAAATGGACACCGAATTATGAAGGTCCATTCGTGGTCAAGAAGGTCTTCTCTGGTGGAGCCTTGTTGCTAACGACCATGGATGGAGAGGATTTTCCATCCCCTATGAATGCGGACGCAGTTAAAAAATACTTCGTATGAAGAGACCCGCTGGACGAAAAGAATAAAATAGTCCAGGCAAAAATGGGCATCCCGACGAACCAAAAACAGAAAGAAAGGTTCGGGCAAAAATTAGGGATAAAAATGAAAAAATTGTACACCCGGCAAGTCGGAAACCTGAAAAGGCGACTTGGGCAAAAATGGGTATCCCGGTGGACTGAAAACTCGAAAGGGCGGTCCAGGCAAAAGAGGGATTGAAACGAACAACTGCGTCTGGCATGGTCGTTTGCGCTTTGGTTAAAGCATCATGGATAATACCCGGTAGGGATCAATTGGAATTGTCTTGTTCAGAAGGCAGAAAGCACGGAGAGTCTGAGGACATATGGGGTGTAATTGAGTTGGAACTCGATGAGATCACGGGTTTCACATTGCCATTAGGATAGATTTTTCCTTTTGTGCGCAATTACCTCTTTTTAGGAATTGCTTCCTTTGTATTGCTCATTTGAGCCACACTTTTCCAATCAATAAAATGCATATTCAGTCAAATGATTTTGTTTTTGTTTTTCATTACCGCTTTGATTGCAAAAACATCCGATTATTTTTTATAAAGAATCTTGCATTTTTAAGACATACAGGTCCCTTCCAATGCATGTTTATAAGATTGAAATCTTGAAATCTTATTCAGAAGGTTGAGTGACCCAAGTGTTGAAATCTTGACACGCCTGGGGCACGGTTTTATCTAATGATCTGTTTTGCAGGAACTGTTAGATATTTGCGCTCACTTGCAGGTTGTGATGGAAAACAAATCCCCATGGAGTCCGATCAGGGACGATTGAATATGAAGGGATGACGAAGAGACATTGAGACGTACGACGATCTTTGATATTAATCAAGAAGACTCTTCAAAGTCAGAAGATTGGAAGGTCTGTAGAAATTCCCCGCGGAGTCCAATCAGGGACGAATGAATAAGAAGAACGATGAAGAGACGGCAGGACGTCCGACGACCTTTGGAATTAATCAAGAAGACTCTTCAAAGTCGGAAAATTGAAAGTCTGTATATCCCCAGGAGTTCGTTCTCCGTCGAACGCGGAGCGATTGGGAATACAAGATGATGGAGCAGAAAAGGTCCAGACGAGTCTGGGAGTTCTCAAAAGTGGAAAGCCGATACGAGATTGGGAGGTGGATACCATGGTTCGATGAGTCGATGGGTGTTCTGTACCAACTTTTCTCATTTCCCCAGCTCTATCCCCAAGCAGAATCAGAGGACTAACTCCCCAGCAGATCCAAGGTCTGTGGATCCCCTAGCTGAGTCAGGATGGTTATCCCCGACAGGTGTCAGATCGATGCTTCCCCAGTCACCAGGCCTGAAGGTTGCTAATCCCCGAGTGGAGCGGGTTTCAATGAAATATATCTCCAGCAATGTATCCTACGTGTGGATTGGATGGGTTGTCCCCAGCGGAGTAGCATTCGTTTCCCCTAGCAGGGTCAGGATGGTTATCCCCAGCAGGTTTTAGATTGAGGCTTCCCCAGTCGCCAGGCCTGGAGGTCGCTGTTTCCCCAGCAGAGTTATCTGTGAGCATTTACCCAGTGAAGTTGCCAGGTATCTGTGAGGGTTCCCCAAAGCAGAGTCGGGATTGACATCCCTAGCAAGTCGAAGACTGTTGTATCCCCACAGAGAGCGTTGGTGGTTCTTATCCCCAGCAGTTTCCCGAGCGGATTGGGTGCAAAGGAGGTTCTTCCCCAGCAAGGGTTACCTTTTCCAGCAGCAGCAGTACTATTCCCCCAGCGGGGTGGAGATCGGAGTATTGACGAGTTCCTCAACGGAGTGTCTCGTGCTCCCCAGTAGAATCCCTTGAGGGGGACGCTTTTTATGCATTCATCATGTAGAATAAGCATAGCATGTTGCATAGAAAAATAAACCGCGTAGCATTTCCATAATTATGGAGCATTACGCAGAAAAAGTCATTCATCATTGCAAGCATAAGCTAGTCTCAAGCCGTGGTTATCGTTTGAGAAGTGGTTTTGCCCAAAGGTGAAGAGGTGTTACTCCGAGGAGTTTAGCCTCATGATTTAATCAAAGGTATTTCCCAGTAGTGCGATACTGGAAGGATTTGTTTCCGTCAAGCAGAGATGGGAGGTGTTATGTGATCAGCACCGTTCAAGCCGTGGTTACCGCTTGAAATTTTGTTTCGCCGAATGGTGAAGATGTTACTCTGAGGAGTTTAGCATCGTGATGTCAGATCAACAATGTTCTCCAGTAATGCGATACTGGATGAGTTTTTTCCGTCGGACGGAGAGGGAAGTAAAATCGAAGGATGTTACGCGATCAGCGCGATTTTCGGGGTTCAAACTGGAGAAAAGGAAATGTTGAGACATTTTCTGGAGATCGGGGTTCAAATGGAGAAAGGGAAATGTTGAGACATTTTCTGGAGATCGGGGTCCAAATGGAGATTGAAATTAAAGATTATATCCGGGATGAGGTCCTTAGGGTTATCTTCTGTTCATGTGTCACCTTAGACTTTGGCGGAGGCCAGCAGAGGTCGTTATAGGTGTCTTCTGAAGAAGAGATGCACATGTTACCTTCCTTTTGTGAAGGGTTACCCTCTGATATGTCGCCCTCAGAGTGGTGTTGGGTGTTATTTCCGACGTTGCCAGCGGAATTATCACGAGAAATGGGAGAACGGGGTTCAACTGGAGAAGAGGAAATGTTGCGATATTTTCTGGAGATCGGGGTTCAAATGGAGAAAGGGAAGTGTTGAGGCATTTTCTGGAGATCGGGGTTCAAACGGAGAAAGGGAAATGTTGCGGCATTTTCTGGAGATCGGGGTTCACAATGGCGATCGCAAGTTATCGTCAGGCGACTGGGGTTCAAACTGGAGAATGGGGTTCATTATTTTGGCAAACAGGAGAATGGGGTTCAAATGCGGTGATCCGGGATCATTTGTGCGAAGGAAATTTTGGGGTTCAAGAAAATAAAATAAAGAAAATTTTGGGGTTCAAGAAAAGCATAAAAAAGAAATAATAATCCCCAGCGGATAAGTGGTGTTCAAGCCATGGTTATCCCTGCGTTACCATTTATTTTGGTATCCAGGTCGACGTTGTTGTTTCGGTGATCAGGCCGACTTTCTCCGTTCCAGACGGATTCTTTCAAGATTGTGTTCTTCGCCGATTCTGACAGGCGTTGTTAATTATTTCCCGTCAGAGTGCAAATTGTTCGTCTGTTCTTGGTATTCAATCACTCTTCATCCTGATCATCTGAAAGTCGAGGCTATTCATATCGACAGGTTCACAGTGGATTGAATAGGGGCAGCTGTAACACCTCAAAATTTGCCCTCCTTTCTTGGGACTAGCATAACATATTGCATTGCATTTTTAGGTCATTAGGCATTGCATATTGCATATCATGTGGTTACATTGTGCAAGTCATCCTCCTAAGTCTTGGTCAGAAGATAAGAGGTGGAGATGCAAGCCTAGGGTTTTATTGACTGATCATTAGCCATCTGAGGATTGGGCTATGAATTAGGGTTTCAGGATTTCTCAAGGAGATTGGTCTTGATCTTGGTTGCAATGATACATCATCATCATCATGGTTTTGTTATCATCTAAGAGATTCAAGTGTTTGATCAGTTACCTTGGGATTAGGGTTTTGACCACTGGTCAACCCTAATCAGTTGCATTGGGCCAATCAGGGCATGGCAAGGAGATGGGGTCTACAATGGATATGGGGATCATCATATGGTTTTATTGAGCTTATGGAGGCTAGGGTTTCATCCTTGAGCCATTTCATCAGAAGATTGGGGCTCAGCTTGATCAGTGTATTGCCAAATTCATCTATCAATTGAAAAAGTCAACTGTGGTCAATTGTGCTTGATTTTGTGGATTTGGAGGTGGGAGAGAGTTGGATACACTTCATTCATGTTGAAACAAGCTTCATTTGACATGTCAAAGCTCAAGAATGAAAAAAATAAAGTCAGACAAAAAAATTTCCAAAAATGGAAAGTGACTTGTAATGGAAGTTTCCCAAAATGGAAAGTTTTTCACCACAAAATTACATGTCCAAAAAAGCTTCAAATGAAAATTTGTCCAACATGAAAGTTGTAGATCTTGTTCTCACCTTTCCAAAAAGTCCAAGAACTTGAAATTCCCATGTATGGTTGACAAGTTATGGTCCATTCATTTTCCAAAAATGCCTATAATCAAAGTGGCATAACTTTCACATGGAATGTCCAAAATGGTTGACCTTTTTATGAGCAAACTCCATTTCACATGTACTTTCATGGTGTATGGTCTAAATTCATCAAAAAAGGTCAATGCAAAAAGTCAAATTTCAAGTGGATTTAAGTGCATTTTTGGTGTGAGATAGTGAATTTGAGCAATACAAGGCCAATGGACATGAGAACCATTCCAACACACTCCAAATATCATTTAGAAGTTGTGTGAACTGTCATAGTGCACAATTTGGAAAGGTCACTTTTGCCCTTGCATTAAGAAATTCATTAATACTAATCCATTCCAATTTTGATAATTTGGATTAACAAGGTGATTAAGGCATTGGTATAAGTTTCTAATTGTAACAGAATTGTTAATCACAATCACTCTCTCCAAGATTTGCAACTGATTTTCCCTCCATTTTCTCAAAATCCTCTCAAATCTCATCAAGCATTTTTTATCCAAACTTCACCAATTCTTCATCAAATTGGATAATTCTTTTTGATTCGTGCTCTACATGTGATGGTGCTGATCTGTTTCATCAAGATTCATGCCAAAATCTTCAAAATCGTGACTGTTCATATTGTGCTCATCAATGGTGATTTGATAATTCTTGCATCTGGATCGTGCTGGAGCTAAACTAGCCATTGCATTCAACTTCCTCAACCTTCATCTACATCTGTTTTTGGTTTGCACACCTTGAGACCTCAAGATCAAGCACTGCCATCATCACTAGGTATTTTTTCGAATCTCACCATTGCTTGCATTATTATAGGCGTTTTATAGATCTTTGATTGTAGATGAACATGATGCTTGTGGTTTGTGAAATGATTGAGTGTGGAGAGAGTAATCGCGATTTTAAGTTTTGTGACCATTCCTTCTTTCGATCGATCCCGTGTCCATGGTTAGAGTTAGGGAAAATGAGTTACATATCTTGAATCCTTGTGGAAAGACGGTTCCAACGGTTATAAGTTTGTGCGTTTTGGTTAAGATTTGTAGATTATGATTTTCTGGAAATTTCTGTTTGTTCTTGATGAAGAACCTTTCCAAAACGCGCTCAGATCTTCTTTTCCCCTTGCCTTGTTTGAATTCATGTTTGGCGCCAGCATGAGCCAATCAGAGCGCTCCACTGCTTCTATTCAAAACGGCGCCGTTTTGCGCAGTACCTTTAATATTACCATCGTGCCATTATCTGAATTTATTTATTATTATTTCATTTTCATTTTCATTTTCTTTGGTTATTTCATTTGATTACATGATCTTAGAAAATTCATAGAGGCTTCATTTTTCATCCAAATTTTGTGAAATTTTTTGCATTGTTCTCATGATGATGTGAAGAATTTAATTATGATTTTTGTGAAATTTTTGCACGTGTGGAAATTTAATTGGCCTAAGGTTTGATTGTATGTGTCACATTTGCATATGTTTTGCCAAATCCTTCATGAAATGATGATGCTTTCAAAGAAATGGATGAAATTTTTTGTGCTTGTTCTGGACATGTTGATGGTGATTTTCATGTAGAGTTTGTGATTTTTGGATACTTGGTGAAGGAGATATGATTTTTTTATTAGAGGTGTGACAATTTGTGTCACACCAAGCTAGGTCAAATTCTTGATTTTATTTAAAATGCTTAGGGATGTTGATTTGAGCTGAAATTTTGTGTGGATGAACATTGATATGTCAAGATTACATGTGAATTTTGCTGGATTTATTGGTTGCATTTTCTAATTGATTGAATATTTTCTTCCCTGTGTGCTCATTTGGTAACTTTGTGTGACACATGTTGGTAATTCATTTGTGAAATTCTCATGGTGTATTGGATGAAGATGAAATTTGACATGGGGATTGTAGACACATTATAGGACATTGTGGTTTTGATCCCATTCATTTCTTAATTGTTGTCACTGTTTTATGATTTTTGGAAGTTGATGCTTGTGTTGATGCCTTGTGTTGGCTTGTTTGAAATTGTCTGAACTTCTTGATTTTCATTGACCTACTTCCTTTTGTCCAATTAAGCTGAAATTTGATATGTTATTCATTGAATGTGTCCTGTTTAGGTGTGAATTTTTGTGGAATTAATTGAATTGTTTTGGTATGCTTTTGATTGAGATAGTTCTGTTTGGTCATTTGAATTTGCAAATTGCATGTTTGATGCTATTTTATGCATAAAATGGTAATGGTGATTGATATGAGCATGGGACCAATTGCATTTGCTTTTGATTTGTTTGAATGTGATTTTGGATCATTTTCACTTGCTGTTTTGATTTTTTCCATCCCCTTTGGACCCTAGGCTTGGCCTAGTGGTCTAGTTTCTCATATTTGGTTTGGATTTTCAGGTTGAAATGCAAAAGGCTTAAGGAGGAAAATTCAAGTTAATTAAGTTGACTTGTGATGTTGTAAACTAACATTGACTTTGTGTTGTAGGGTTTGATGCTTGAGTTTGAGCTCATGGCTTGCACTTGTGTGCATTAACTTGTGTTTGACTGTACAGATTAACATTTGCTGTTTACTGTTGGTTTGTCTGAGTACTGATGATACTTGATTGATTTCAGGTACATTAAGTTGCTTACAGTTCTTTAAGAACTTGCTTGTTGCTGCTTGGTTGTATAAACCAGTTGAGGTAGACTCTCTTGTCTCCATGTAGTCTGGAAGACCTGGCTTGTTATTTAGCCAGGCAACTGTCTGAAGGTCCTCCTTAAGAGGCGATGTTTGTGATTGTTTACTTTTGTGCCAAGCAGGTAAAGACCTCTATGAGGCAATTGGCGGAACCCAAGGGATATGCAATCTATCCCCCGCTATTCTGTTGAGTCGTCCCTCTGCTCACACCACTGTGTAGATGCATTGGGGCACAAACCCAAGATCTTGTACTTTGTACAGTTGTGTCAGAGTCTTGAGCGTAGAAGGGTCCCTCCATTCTGGACCCACGCTCCTTTGTCCGAAGCTCTCCCTGGCCAGGGATAAGAGCTGTGAAGTCTAATCTTCACTCACCTTTCATCTGCTTCACCCTGACTCTCAGTGTCAGGGTTAAGAGCGAATACTACCTTGTACAGATGACTTGCCTCGGCAGTCCACCCTTGTTTGAGCCTCACTTGACTGGATATAGTGTGTGCTATGTAAAATGTTTGTTTTATTTTGATTGATGCTTGCATGCTTGCTTTCTTCCTGGATAGGATTAGCTTGCTGTTGTGCATGTAGGTAGAAACCACAACATAGGGCAATGATGCATGATAACACTAGGCTCGAGTACAGCTCCCTGGTAGTGTGTCTCCCCTTGGTTTCTGGCTAGATTTTCTTTCCCGTTCAGGGGAACTACGTCGCCCTGATCCTCATACCAGATGAGGTACGTAAGCAGGAGACCGTGCGAGGTCTCTCCGGGCACTTTTTTTTCTTTTTGTGTGTGTTTGCTTGTTAATCCTCTTGTGTGTCAGGATATGGATGTAAGCCCAGCGATTGGCTGTCCGTATCCTGATTGTGTTTGTTTGGTTCGGAAGCCGATGTAAGTCCAGCGATTGGCATTCGGGTTCCAGGTTTGCCTGTGTTTGTGTGTGTCTTGTTTGGCGTGCGTGAGCCGAACTACGGCAGCTCTGATTCTCGTTCCAGACGAGATATGTAGGCATAGGATGCGATATCCTAGCGAGCCCTCTCCTCTTTTCCCCCACCTGTGTTGTCTTAGGTGTGTGTGTGTGTGATGTTTGTTTAGCAACCTTTTCTTTCTTTTAGAGCGTGGATCCCGTCGAGTACGACGGACGTGAGGGGTGCTAATACCTTCCCCTTGCGTAACCGACTCCCGTACCCTTTCTCTTTGGTCGCGATACCATGCTTTTCCTAGGTTTACTCTGAGCGTTTCCTTTCCCTCCTTTGGGATAAATAACGCACGGTGGCGGCTCTGTCTATTTTTGTTTTAGCCCGCCGGTTGTTTTTCGCGGATGCGACAGCTGGCGACTCTGCTGGGGATGCAAATATCAGAGTGGTCTGTCACATATAATCGTCTTTTCAGTTACCCACTGCAGCATGTTCCTTGGCTTTAGCCTCCAAGAAACTCAAATGAAAACCCGGTAATTTCCCCTTTTCCTTCAAACCCTCCTTAGTCATTTCCGGACTCAAATAAAGAGCACGGGAAATCCCAAGGACGTCAGGCTCTCTCCTAATAGCACAGAAAGGAATCTGATCGCGGATCTGAACACCCAGGATGCTAGCATAATCCTCCATCAGAGGTCCCAACAAATAATCCGGAAATACAAAGCATCTCAGCCCCGGGTCATAAAACTGGAGAAAAGTATGAATGGCGCTCTTGTCGCTGTCTGTGAGTCTGAAAACCATCTTCAGGATACTACCGTGTGACTCACTGAACATCCCCACATGGTCGGGTGTAATTAATGCAATCATATCTCTCAACTCATCAATCTCGGGGTTGAAGAAACTGTAGGCAACATCATGCTTCAAACCGGTCCTCATCTCTGAGCAGAAATCTCTCAACCAGGATCTCGATCAAAAATGTCCCTGCATATGGGTAAACATGTGTTAGATGTGGGTAAATGCAAAATGTAATGATGCTGATGAATGAATACAATGCATTGCCATCCTCCAAGCCATCTGATCATCTGTTGCTCTGAACCACAGCCCGGACCACTGAACTGATCACAACCATCTGAAGGAGAATGTAACCACCAATCCGCCTCAAGGGTTCCGAAATAAACGGAAGACAGATATATCTCATCATCACCAGACAAAACTCTGAGCGGATACCTACAACCTCTGAATCGGCCCGGGGAATCCTGAAATAAACGGATCCCCACTGATAAATAACTCGGACAGCATTTCGGCGTCTCTGAAATAAACGGCCATAAATCTGACTTATAAATACGACTCTGATCCACGGAACCATTAGTCACCATCAAAGTCACCATCTGATCATGCATCTGAAAGAATCACCCTCCCCTCACAGGTAAATTCTAATCAGGTCACCCTAAGGCGGATAATAGTCTCGACAATCGGGCGGAGATACTCAATGGGTTTGCCCTTTCGGGTGTGCCATTATAGCTCCCTTAAGATCGTCTAAACCAAAGATCCGGGAAATGAACGGTCACCAGAGTCAACAGCTCAAATGAAGTAACTCAACCAAAGTGGGGTACCCCACAGAGGAAAGCACTATCAAATGAACCTCGTCTGGCTTGTGGCATGTCACGTTGCAACAATATGCTGATAAAGCAAATGAGGAACGTGAGACCACACTAATCCTAGGTGTATACTCGGGCCTGGGTTTTAGCCCCACTCAGAACACCCACCCCAAACAACGGAACCACCTGCACAGAGGACGGCAACAACATGATAGTATGATGCATGCAAATATTTATGCAAATATATACACAATCAGAATAATAAATGCAATAAATAAAGCGGCACAAGCAACCTAAACTATCCTAGAGCGCTAGGAGAGACTCGCTTAGGGAAGATGGACCAGCACAGGTCAACATCTATCAATAGTCCCCAGCAGAGTCGCCAGCTGTCGCATCCGCGAAAAACAACCGGCGGGCGGAAACAAAAAAACAACACAGAGCCGCCACTGCGCGTTATTTATCCCAAGATAGGGAAAGGAAACGCTCAGAGAAACCTGGAAAAAGCATGGTCTCGCGACCAAAGAGAAAGGGTAAGGGAGTCGGTTACGCAAGGGGAAGGTATTAGCACCCCTCACGTCCGTCGTACTCGACGGGATCCACGCTCTAAGAAAAGAAAAGGTTGCTAAAACACCACACACACACACACCGAAGACAACACAGGTGGGGTTAAGAGGAAGAGAGCTCGATAGGACATCGCATCCTATGCCTACGTATCTCGTCTGGAACGAGAATCAGAGCTGCCGTAGTTCGGCTCACGCACGCCAAACAAGACACACACACCCACAGGCAAACCTGGAACCCGAATGCCAATCGCTGGACTTACATCGGCTTCCGAACCAAACAAACACAATCAGGATACGTACAGCCAATCGCTGGGCTTACGTCCATATCCTGACACACAAGAGGATTAACAAGCAAACACACACAAAAAGAAAAAAAAGTGCCCGGAGAGACCTCGCACGGTCTCCTGCCTACGTACCTCATCTGGTATGAGGATCAGGGCGACGTAGTTCCCCTGAAAGGGAAAGAAATTCTAGCCAGAAACCAAGGGGAGACACACTACCAGGGAGTTGTACTCGAGCCTAGTGTTATCATGCATCATTGCCCTATGTTGTGGTTTCTACCTACTTGCACAACAGCAAGCTAATCCTATCCAGGAAGAAAGCAAGCATGCAAGCATCAATCAAAATAAAACAAACATTTCACATAGCACACACTATATCCAGTCAAGTGAGGCTCAAACAAGGGTGGACTGCCGAAGCAAGTCATCTGTGCAAGGGTAGTGTTAGCTCTTAACCTTGCCATTGAGAGGCTAAGGTGAAGCTGATGAAAGGTGAGTGAAGATTAGACTTCACAGCTCTTATCCCTGGCCAGGGAGAGCTTCAGACAAAGGAGCGTGGGTCCAGAATGGAGGGACCCTTCTACGCTCAAGACTCTGACACAACTGTACAAAGTACAAGATCTTGGGTTTGTGTCCCAATGCATCAACACAGTGGTGTGAGCAGAGGGACGACTCAACAGAATAGCGGGGGATATATTGCATATCCCTTGGGTTCCGCCAATTGCCTCATAGAGGTCTTTACCTGCTTGGCACAAAAGTAAACAATCACAAACATCGCCTCTTAAGGAGGACTTCAGACAGTTGCCTGGCTAAATAACAAGCCAGGTCTTCCAGACTACATGGAGACAAGAGAGTCTACCTCAACTGGTTTATACAACCAAGCAGCAGCAAGCAAGTTCTTAAAGAACTAAAGCGACTTAATGTACCTGAAATCAATCAAGTATCATCAGTACTCAGACAAACCAACAGTAAACAGCAAATGTTAATCTGTACAGTCAAACACAAGTTAATGCACACAAGTGCAAGCCATGAGCTCAAACTCAAGCATCAAACCCTACAACACAAAGTCAATGTTAGTTTACAACATCACAAGTCAACTTAATTAACTTGAATTTTCCTCCTTAAGCCTTTTGCATTTCAACCTGAAAATCCAAACCAAAAATGAGAAACTAGACCACTAGGCCAAGCCTAGGGTCCAAAGGGGATGGAAAAAATCAAAACATCAAGTGAAAATGATCCAAAACCACATTCAAACAAATCAAAATCAAATGCAATTGGTCCCATGCTCATATCAATCACCATTATCATTTTATGCACAAAATAGCATCAAACATGCAATTTGCAAATTCAAATGACCAAACAGAACTATCTCAATCAAAAGCATACCAAAACAATTCAATTAATTCCACAAAAATTCACACCTAAACAGGACACATTCAATGAATAGCATATCAAATTTCAGCTTAATTGGACAAAAGGAAGTAGGTCAATGAAAATCAAGAAGTTCAGACAATTTCAAACAAGCCAACACAAGGCATCAACACAAGCATCAACTTCCAAAAATCATAAAACAGTGACAACAATTAAGAAATCAATGGGATCAAAACCACAATGTCCTATAATTTGTCTAGAATCCCCATGTCAAATTTCATCTTCATCCAATACACCATGAGAATTTCACAAATGAATTACCAACATGTGTCACACAAAGTTACCAAATGAGCACACAGGGAAGAAAATATTCAATCAATTAGAAAATGCAACCAATAAATCCAGCAAAATTCACATGTAATCTTGACATATCAGTGTTCATCCACACAAAATTTCAGCTCAAATCAACATCCCTAAGCATTTTAAATAAAATCATGAAGTTGACCTAGCTTGGTGTGACACAAATTGTCACACCTTAATTCAAAAATTCATATCTCCTTCACCAAGTATCCAAAAATCACAAACTCCACATGAAAATCACCATCAAGATGTTCAGAACAAGCACAAAACTTTTCATCCATTTATTTGAAGGCATCATCATTTCATGAAGGATATGGTAAGACATACACAAATGTATACATTGAAACAAACCCTAGGCCAATTAATTTTCTACACATGCAAAAAAATCCACAAAAATCATAATAAAATTCTACACATCATCAGGAGAATGGTGAAAAAAACCTCACCAAAATTGGACAAGTTTTGAGCTCTCTATGATTTTTTGAAGTTATGTAACAAAATGTAAAATGAAAATAAAAAAGAAAGAAAATTTCGGGGTTCAAGAAAAGCATAAAAAAGAAAGGAATGATAATCTCCAGCGGATATGTGGTGTTCAGGCCGTGGTTATCCCTGCGTTACCATTTATTTTGGTATCCAGGTCGACGTTGTTGTTTCGGTGATTAGGCCGATTTTTCCGTACCAGACGGATTTTTCAGAAGATTGTGTTCCTTTGTCGATTCTGACAGGCATTGTTAATTATTTTCCCATCAGAGTGCAAATTGTTCGTCTGTTCTCGGTATTCAATCACTCTTCATCCTGATCATCTGAAAGCCGAGGCTATTCATATCGACAGGTTCACAGTGGATTGAATAGGGGCAGCTGTAACACCTCAAAATTTGCCCTCCTTTCTTGGGACTAGCATAACATATTGCATTGCATTTTTAGGTCATTAGGCATTGCATATTGCATATCATGTGGTTACATTGTGCAAGTCATCCTCCTAAGTCTTGGCCAGAAGATAAGAGGTGGAGATGCAAGCCTAGGGTTTTATTGACTGATCATTAGCCATCTGAGGATTGAGCTATGAATTAGGGTTTTAGGATTTCTCAAGGAGATTGGTCTTGATCTTGGTTTCAATGATACATCATCACCATCATGGTTTTGTTATCATCTAAGAGATTCAAGTGTTTGATCAGTTACCTTGGGATTAGGGTTTTGACCACTAGTCAACCCTAATCAGTTGCATTGGGCCAATCAGGGCATGGCAAGGAGATGGGGTCTACAATGGATATGGGGATCATCATATGGTTTTATTGAGCTTATGGAGGCTAGGGTTTCATCCTTGAGCCATTTCATCAGAAGATTGGGGCTCAGCTTGATCAGTGTATTGCCAAATTCATCTATCAATTGAAAAAGTCAACTGTGGTCAACTGTGCTTGATTTTGTGGATTTGGAGGTGGGAGAGAGTTGGATACACTTCATTCATGTTGAAACAAGCTTCATTTGACATGTCAAAGCTCAAGAATGAAAAAAATAAAGTCAGACAAAAAAATTCCAAAAATGGAAAGTGACTTGTAATGGAAGTTTCCCAAAATGGAAAGTTTTTCACCACAAAATTACATGTCCAAAAAAGCTTCAAATGAAAATTTGTCCAACATGAAAGTTGTAGATCTTGTTCTCACCTTTCCAAAAACTTGAAATTCCCATGTATGGTTGACAAGTTATGGTCCATTCATTTTCCAAAAATGCCTATAATCAAAGTGGCATAACTTTCACATGGAAAAATAAAATAAAATATTGAAAAAAATAAAGTATTTAATCACGATTATTTATATCAACCTTTGTGATAGATAGAGGGAAAAATATATATAAATAATTCAATCACTAGGTTTTGATTGCACTCATCAATCACTAAGGTGATCACATTCACCAAAATTTTCATACCATTACAACATGTTCCATACAAAGCCTATTGATTCACAAATCAAGTTACCACTCATCTGCGATACACGCCGAGGTACCTTCACGTCCAAGTATCACCATCAAAATCATGTTACCCTAAGTTATCTTTCTAACATTTTAACCTAATCAAAATCATAGGTTAAAGCATACACATTTCATGGATTTTAAACATCCATAATTTATATTCATAACTAAATAATATTTATAAAAAATAAAAACTGAATTGATATAACAATTTAAAAAGGAACAGAGAATATCGTATATAATATATTTGATATTTAAAAAGTGGTTTCAAAACTTGATATAATGTGTAACTATTTTATTTTTGGTTAACAATAAAAAATAATCCTAACATAATTCTAATTCCTAAGAACATTCAGTTAGGGATGAAATTGGTGTAAATTTGAACTGAGAAGCAGAAGTATAAGTGAAGGTGGCAGATTGAAATCCATAAAATGGTGTTCCTTGGATGAGAAGACCATCTTGGCTAAAGATTGTTGGATCAACAGGTGTGCTTGACTTAAATCCTTTGGTATTGAACTTCACTTCTGTTTGAGTGCAAATACAGTTGTTGGTCACAGTAACATTCCACGCTGAGCCTGATGTTTTGGTTTGTTTAAACATCAAAATTACAACGCTCTCCATAAGCTGCAATATCAACCATAAATTAAACATCAAAATTATTAAAATAAAAAAAAGAATTGGTTGATAAAACAAAAACCCTAACTGAAGAGATTATTTTCATGCTATAAAATATGAAAGGTATATGATACCTTGGAAAGCTAGGGCAAGGAAGAGAGTGATGGAGAGAATGTTGAAAATAGAGGCCATTTGAGATATGAGTGTAAACGTGTAAATTATTCTTGTGTGAGAAAAGAGTGGTAATTGTCACACTATTTATAGTATCAAATGAAAAAATAAATTAAAGGTAATTACTAATTTTGTGTTTGTTTTCTAATTTTTCTTTCTTTTGTTTGGCCGGTTGTTTAAGTTTTTTTTTATTAAATAATTTTTATAAGGTAACATATTTCTGTTGAAAAAATATTAATAGAGAATTTTTTTAAAAAAACTTCAAATAAAATGTTATGATTATTTTCCTATAACTTTTCTTTTCGAAATCAAAATTTAAAAATTATTTAAATTTGAATCTATCTCAAATAGTTTTTTTAATAAAAATTATTTTTGAGATACGTATTTTTTAAATAAATATTTTAAAAAATGTATTTTTTTTACTATTGTTTGATCTTTAATAATGTATGTTTATGTTATAGAATATCAAAATTAATTTTTTAATTTATAAAAAGAATTAAAAGTTATAATATATTTTTTTTTAATCGTAACATTTTATTTTGAAAATATAGAAAACAAAAATTTAAAGTTAAAATAACCGTACTTGAATCCATGAATTTTTATGAAAAAATCACTTTTTTGTGTATAAGGGGAGAGTCACTATTTGATTCGGTTCAATATTTCATTTAACAAAATATATATTTATCCCATCTATTATAAGAATGTTTAATTTTTTTAATTAAAAAATTGTATTAAATAAGGTTGTGTTTAACGGTTAATGCTTTTGTATTTCAAATATTTATTTGTTACTTATTTCAGTCTAATAATGTTTAGAGTATTTTACTATATTACAAAAAAAAAAGTGATAAGTTTCTCTATTTACCATACAATATAGGTAATATTATTTTTTAATTGATTGGCAAAACGATAATGTATATTACAACTAAAATATTATCACATGAAATTCTTACTCAAAATTATTGTACATTGGACATCTTACTTTTATAATATTTTCAATTATAAAAAGGCTAATTTATACCTTTTGTCCTCCAATTTTAGTTAATTTAAAAAATTAATTCCTCTATTTTTAAATTTAAGTAGATTTGGTCTTTCTCCGACTATTTTTCATATTAAGATCCATTAATAGTTCACTTTTAACTTATATTTTTATGTATAAATTTTTTCAATATCTATACAATAGTTTTTCATATTTCATAAAAAATTGTCATTTAAAACAATAAAAAGATCATTAATTTTAAGTGTAAAATAAGAGGAGGAGATCAAAATTATTTAAATTTAAAATAGAAAGTCAATTTCGTAAATCATGTAAAATAGAGAGGCATAAATTATAACTAACCATAATAAAAATATAAAATATTAAAGTGTTCTTTGAATTTTGCTTGTTCTTGTCGTTTATATATATATATATATATATATATATATATATATATATATATATATATATATATATATATATATATATATATATATATATATATATATATATATATATATATATATATATATATATATATATATATATATATATATATATATATATATATATATATATATATATATATATATATTATGTTTTGCTATTAAAACATAACTAAGGAATATAAAAAAAATCCATCATGAAAAAACTTTCTATTTAAAATTTTAATTATACTACAATAAATTAGAATTTCCAAAACAAACTATTATGGATATCCCATCTCAAAAAATTATATTACTTTTTAAGCTATGGATATATATGGAAAATAATAAGTAATTAAATACAGAGAAAAGTATATATATATATGGATATATTTGGAATAAAAACTTTAATTATAATAAATTAGGATTTCCAAAACAATCTATTACAAATATCCCTTCTCAAAAAATAATACTATTATTTAAGCTACGGGGAAAATGAAGATATGATGATTATCATCTATCAGATTAAGTGAATTTTTAAGAAATCCCTCCCTCTTTGGCCTACTGGTGGAAATTTGGGTGTTTATAGTGTGTTTTTCTTTCAGGTTCTTGTTCAGATTTTGCTATATGCAAATCAATTTTTGTGTTGGACCAATTTCATATATAATATATAGGTGTGAAACAATATTAATAGAAAGATGTGTCGTGCGATGACACATATTTTATTTTATTTTATTTTATTTAATATTAAAATTCAAATATATTTAATCATTTTCAAAAAAAGTAATAAAAAAATTAAATGTTTTATGTGATTAATTTATAGAAGAAAATCCTGCGGAAATGAAAGATATCAATGTTGTTAGATAAATAATTCAGTGAAAGGACTCTATTGATTTTTATGATTTTCTATTGATAAATAGATTAGAGGAAACCTAAGATGATGGATCATAGTAAATCTAATAGGGTCATACATTTAGACTAAAAATTTGGGAGAGTTCAGTAATATTTTCAATCAATTCACCTATATTAAGTCTCATGCTTAGGACTACTGGTCTGAACTAGTACAACTAAGAAGAACGTGAGACCAGATTAAGGTGGACAGTGACCTTTCTAAAAAAATCTTAAGCCTAAAGCCTCTATAAGTACCTCTTTCCATATCTTAACTTATACAAATCACACCTTACATACGCTTATACCTAAGCATACCCTCATATACAAAGCCTCTTACCTCATGCAAGTAGATTCTCTAAACCACCACAAAATAATATCATACAATGTTTTTCGTCATCGTGGGAAAGCCCTAACCACCATACAATGTAATATATCTCTTAAGACCTCTAAGTGTCCATGTCATTGCAGAGGTAACATGTACATCTATACTTTTTGACCAGTATAGTGACGCCCCGATAAAACTAACATGAGTCACACCTCTTTCACTTTAACTTCTTTCATATTTTCCCCGAAGATGTGTTGAAACAAGATTTGGTTATACCCTTAATAGGTTTTGATGATAACAATGTATTTAAAGAATAATAGGGTTCACTAATATTTTGTTTAAGTGTGCATAATCACAAGCATAAAGTTAATCCTGGTTGTTAGCATATGTGAAGAAGGAATGTTTGCCTTATTCTGATTTGATCAAAATCTGATGTGGTTCATCAACATCTGAAGGCATCAGACTCTGAAGGTTCAGACTCTAGTTTCAAGACTCAGCTTCTGATGACAACTTAGAATCTTAAAGGGTGAAGGGCATCCGTTTTGTACACTGTACCAAAAGCAGTATTGTCTTATCAAAGCCCTATATTTCTAGATAAAGTCAACTACAGTTTGGTTTTGCAAGGCTCAAGAAATAGAGATGTGACATCTTCAGTATGTTCTACCTTTTGGTATATAACTATTACTTTGAAAGATGCTAAGAGTAATGTTATTATTTAATGGACAAAGATTCAGACTAGATGCTAGTCTCCAATGTCTCTCTTGGCATACTTATTCACTATGTTTGCTTGCTATGTTCAAACCCTCCAACGAATGTTTCTCAGTTTCTATAAAAGGAAGCTGAAGACTCAAAGGAAGGTTACAACATCACAATTCATTTGAAAGATCTTAAGTATAACTCTGAGTTGTTATTTCTTGTAACTGTTATTGCCTAAAGATCTTAAGATTTCCTATCTTAGATTATCTTATAAATCTTAGAAAGGTTGAAAACCTTAGTGATTGTTGCACAACTGTTATAATTATGATTGTGTATCAAAGTATAATAGTTATCTTTTCTACTAAACTTTTGTTTAAAGTAGAGGAAGTCTCTTGCCTGCGTGCTTGAGCAAGGAAGACTCTTGTCTGAGGACTTGAGCAAAAGTATCTTTCTAGGTTGATTGAGCATTGAAGTCTCTTGTAAGTGTGCTTGGTAAATTTGTAACTTGTTTGTTTATAGTGAAAAGCTTTTGTTGAGGCAAGGGGACTGGACTACTCTCAATTGAGGAGAGGAACCAGGTTTCAGTATAGTCAATTCCTTCTTGTTGAGGCACTGGTGCACATATTTCAGTATAGTCAATTCTTTCTTATTGACCATAACCTTGTGCAACCATCCTGACTCTGTTTCTTACCATTTCTCTTCCTTATTTAGCTTGTTTCTGAAAACCCACTCAGTTTCAATGATGTGTTTCCCTTTGGGTCTTGGAACTAGATCCCACACATCATTTCTTGTGAACTGATTCATTTCTGCCTGCATAGCTAATATCCATTTCAAGTCTATTATAGCTTCATCAATGGATGTTGGTTCTGAGATAGACACCAGACCCATAAGCATCTTTTCATCTTGTCTGAATGATGATATGTTTCTGATAGTTTTTGTCTTATCACGCATAATTAGATCTTCAAAATGATACAATCTTTTCTTGTACTTCTTCAGAGGTTCTGGTGTATTAGCAAGTTCTGGCTATGACTGGTCAGTTTCATGTTGAGCATTTCCAGAGTCTTTAACCTCAGAGTCCTTGCCTTCAGAGTTTGAATAGATGATTTCTAGATCTGCGAAATTTTCAATTTGCTTTGACTTTTCAGAGTCAAGCTTATCATCAAACTTAACATAAATTAATTCCTCAACAATATGGGTTTTAGTGTTATACACTCTGTAGCTTTTTGAGGGTTTAAATTATCCTAACATGATACACTTTTGACATTTAAAATTAAAATTATTCAAATCATCTTTCGTATTAAGAATAAAACAGATACAGCCAAATGGATGAAAATAAGAATTGTTGGGATTTATATTCTTCCACAAAGAAGTTTATTAAAAATAGGTCTTATAGAGATCTTGTTCTGAATGTAACATGCAATATTCATTGCTTCTTCTAAGAGGTGCTTTGCAATATTTGTCTCATTGATCATGGTTTTGGCCATTTCTTGTAAGGTACGATGTTTCCTCTCTACAACTCCATTCCGTTGAGGAGTTCTAGGACATAAGAAATCATGAGAGATGACATTGTCATCAAAAAGTTTTTCAAATTTTTTATTTTTAAATTCACCACCATGATCACTTCAAACTCTAACAATTGTTAAGACTTTTCATTCTTCACTTGTGAACAGAAGGTAGTAAACACAGAATGTGACTCATCCTTGTGTCTTAAGAACTTTACCCATGTCTATCTGTTGTTGTCGTCTACAATGACTAATCCATACTTCTTGTCCATTATTGAACTTGTTTTAATTGACCCGAACAAATCAATGTGCAAGAGTTCCAAATGCCTAGAGGTGGAAACAACATTCTTAGATTTAAAAGAAGTTTTAGAAAACTTATCTTTCTAACATGCCTCACAAAGAGCATCTGAAGTAAACTTTAGATTTGGAAGGCCTTTGACTGAATCAAGCTTGTTGGGATTAGAGATTCTTATCGCGCTCACATGGACAAACTGTTTATGCCATGTCCAAATTATTCTTTGTTCACTGACATAAGAAATTTTGTTTTTCTAAATCAGAGAGTTTGGTTTTATGCCATGTCCAAATTATTCTTTGTATTTTTTTTGCTTGAAGCAAAAGTGTATGATTACATCTCTATTTATAGTACTCTAAGAAGAACTCTAGACACACTAATTCTAGAGAGTTCTCAACTCTAGACATTCAAAGTGTATTCTAGAAAATATTACAATCATAAGAAATATCTAGACACTCCAAATACTACACGATTTTTCTAGAAATATTACCCAAAATAAACTAAGCCCTAAATAAAATAATAAAATTAGGCCCAAATCAAATTTAATATTTCAACATAAACATGATTAAGTCTTGGACATATCCATCTATCTGGGGAGAGAAATGCAGTTATTAAATAAGGGAGGGAAATGAAATTAATTTAGGCTATTCTATTAGGAAAGGGAGTGTAACTTATTTTAATTGTTTTCATTATAACCTCCAAGCTGTCAATCTATAGGTTGCCATCAAAAGGGAAATAAAGTGTGAATCACTTTGCATGACATAGTGATAAACCGCCTCTTCAGTTCTGTTTTATAGCTCATTTTCCTTATGTTTAACGGTTTGATTTATAAATCTATTTTTAAGTTTTATTCTATAACTTGTTTTCTTCATATTTTTACTAAAGAAATTTGTATTATAAGAAGTGTTTTGTTTTATAATAACATTCAATTTTCTTAGTAGTATGTGACACATGGAGAAGCTTAGAGGAATTTCAAGAAATGAGGGTTTCTTTCACATTATAAACATGATATTGATCTATAGTTTTCAAATTTCTTTATCACCCATATATGTGATACATATTTTGTACCATGATTTACACTAGTGTTGTTAGATATTTGGTATATAGGTATTGCGCATCGAAATTCTGGCTATTTGATGTGAAAGTTGATTCTGCATTTTGACACATCTATGGTTAAACTAATTGCACTTTTTATGATATATCGATATTGCGCTGATATACCGGTATTATTTTACCATTAATATATAAATATTTTTTGTTATTTTATAAGAAAAAATTATTATATAAAATAAAATCATTAATATAATATAAAATCATTAATATATATATATATATATATATATATATATATATATATATATATATATATATATATATATATATATATATATATATATATATATATATTCTAACTAATAGAAGTACTACTAGTTATCGATATATCACTGCAAAATAATAAGTTAAAAGGTTGAATTATTTAACTTTGAATTTTATTTATTTTTTATTTATATTTTTAGTTTTTATAGCATTGTTGTGTTAAGCATATAAGACTACAAGACGACTTTTATTAGCCAAAAGCATTACGAAATGATGACTTGTGTCAGTGCTTTTAACAAAAAGTGTTGCCTAATAATGACTTACACCAGCGTTTTTGTTAGAAAATGCTGCCTAAAGTGAACTTACACCAACGCTTTTATTTAAAAGATGTTGTCTAATGATACCTTATGCAAGCCTTCAGCCAACGCTTTTCTCAAAAAACGCAGCCTTAAGTTGACATATGACTACGATTTTCTCAAAAAGCGCTTCCTAATGGTACAATATGCCAGCGCTTTAACTAGAAGTTGCTATCTAAATAGAACTTACACCAGCACTTTTAACTGAAAGTGCTGCTTAAAAAGCACTTGAGCCAGCGTTTTTTCATAAAAAAATAAGTGTTGTCTATACCTACAGCAACGCCAGAATAGGCAGTGCCTTAAAGCGTTGTCTAACATAAAAATAAGCGTTATCTAAAGTCTTCTTTGGTGTAGTGATAGTGTACAAATGAAGATGATGATATTGATGATCAATTACTTGATAGAAATGTTTTACGTGGTGCAAGCACGAAAGACATTTGTTCAACCGCCCCCACCGATAGAGAGATCCAAAATAGGTTATTGGCTCCCACTGAAGAATCATATTTCAACATGTTATATTACGTTATACGCAAAGAAGATGTTGTAATACCCCGTATTTCCTTAAATACCTAAATTCTTATTAATTGAGATCAATTGAGTTCTTATGTGCTCTAAAAGTTGCCGATTAGGATAAATAAAGTAAATAGTGAGTTCAGGTTGACTTAATTAATATTAATTGGGACTGACCTTTTATTAATTGAGACATTTTAATAACACTAATAATGGGTCAAGAGCTCTGGCAGAACAAATATTACAAGTATGGTGCCACTTGAGATATTTGTTACTACATGTAACCACTTTCTTACCACAGATTCTCTTGGCCACATGCAACTAGTCTTTGAATCATTCACCACCACATGTTACTACCTCATGTTACCTACCACATACCAATTGTCTTCTCTTGGTATCAGAAAGAATAGAAAGAAAGAAAGCGCTCAAGAGAAGAAGAGAAAACAAGGTTAGTGAAGAAGAAGAAGAACTTGGAGGAATCAAAAGCTTGGAACCTACACCATCATCTTCATCCTCAACTCATCTTCAACAACTTCTCCTCTTCAATTTCTTGAGGTGGGTTCTAGTTAGAAACCTTAGATTTCTAGAAGTTAGGATTGTAGAATCATAGATAAATCATGAATAATCCATGCTATGTGATGAATATTTCTCTTGATGGTGTTGTTTTTATGAACATGTCCTTGATATATTTTTCATGATTGTTGTGATTACATGATTTGTTGTAGTTGTGGTTATGACCTTGAAATCCTTGTGATTATGAGCTTGGAATCCTTGATTTATATGTGTATAAGAACATGTAGTATGATGGGTTTTGTTGGAAGAAGAAGTGGTGTTTTGTTAGAAATGGAATAACAGAGGATATGGTATTTTGTGAATTGGAAATGTGAAAATGTGAGTGGACCAATCAATTGGTCCCTGCAACCAATCGATTGCACAACCCTTTTGTTCTACAGAAAATGTGATTTTTACAGGATCAATCGATTGATAGTGCATTACAATCGATTGCATAAACTTTCTGTATATGAACAATGGAAAAAATTTAGTGAGCCAATCGATATACACTCGGGATCAATCGATTGATCCTCAACAAACTTTGAAAAACAGAAATGTGAGAGGAACCAATCGATTGGCCTCCCCAGCCAATCGATTGACTTATGTTAAAAACTTCAAAATCCATTTCTTAAGTGTTTCTAAATGCATTCTTCCAACCATTAATCATTTGCGATGCTATGCTTATGTTGAATACATGTTAATGGTGAAAATTACATGATGAATCTAGTAAGTTAATATAGGATTGGTATTAGGCCATAGGCTAGGTTTATAACTTAGATAACATTGAATGAAGGTATTCATTTGTACGACGCTTATGTGGAGGTCGTGGACGAATTGTTGCCTTGATTGAGAATGAGACGCATTGTATGGAACATGCCAGTTTATTGTTTGTGTATTGTGGTGAATGAAGTCGCATGTGATTGATGGATTTTGTTATGGTTCGTGGAACCGATGATTTTTGGAACCGATCATGTATTCAGAATGTGTGTTTTTCTGTGATGGTGCACATCTCTATTTGGTATGCTTAAATGAGTAAGCATTGGGATGTGAGACCGATGATTCGAGCCTCAATTGGGTTTGATCCCAACCACGGCGGACGTGGGGGAAAGGTGGACACCTAAGTTGGTTAGAAGCCCATACGATGAAAGAGACCCTAAGTGGGTTTGAGACCCATATGGGTGACGGTCGCTTGAACTGGGGATTAAGCCTCATAGAGGACCCAATATCCACCGTGAAAGTCGAATCATACGAGCATGCATGAACCGGGCATGGATTAGACATAAGTTCGTTCGGGAGTTGATGTGTCATGATCTGAATAATGATCGTGGTTGAGTTTTGAGAACTCAGGTGCATGTTTCCGTACATTACGAGTTAGTTTTCCCATCGCTCAAGTCTTCGTTCCCTTGTTGACTTGAGTTGATTATGAGTTGAATATTGATTAGAAAACCCTGTAGAGCCGAGTGGGCCCATAAGATAGAGAACCCACTGAGATTATTATCTCACCCGATGTTGTTGATTATTTTTCAGGTGGTTCTGAGCAGGTGAAGGGTAAGGGCAAAATAGAGTGATGTTTTGCTTACCTGTCGACTGGATGGCTATTCCGCTGTGTAGATATTTTTGGGATCATTGTTTAATGATCTAGCTCCTAGTAGTTTTATTTTGGGCACTTTTGTGTACATTTTGTGTCATGTTATGTTTCTTTTGGGCATGTATGTATATGTATATTGTGCTGCTAGACGCTTATGTATTTCAGTACCAGTTTTACACTATGTATAATATGTATTCTAGATATATATTAGCCCTATTACTCAATAAGTGAGTCATTTTAAAATTATGGTTTCTCTATTATAGTTAGTTTTCATGTTTTACCAAATACTAATTATATATACTTATATTGTTCATTTAGATAACATTATCAATTGATCATCATATCTCTTCAGACGGATATGATAATTACATTGTGTTCGTTACACTATGAATTTGGTCATATGACATTTAGTAATATTTTCTTTGACTTTGTAATTATCTTAGCGTGTAATATTTTTAAATCACTTTCATTATAGGTTGAACAACTCTAGAAAAAAAGCTCGCATTTTGTGAGCCCAAGGTAAGTTTGTAACCTTCACTTATATATATATATATATATATATATATATATATATATATATATATATATATTCATGAAATATGTGATTATATTTTCATGAAATATTTAAACTTCACTACGCCAAAAACTGGAATAGACAGCGCACCTTAGAGGACGCTTTATTACAAAAGCGCACTCTAAAGTGAAGCGAAAAAATAAGGAGCGAACAACTGGAATAGACAACGCACTTTAGAGGGCGCTTTTGTAATAAAGCGCCCTCTAAGGTGAAGCGAAAAAATAAGGAGGAGATAGAGGGACAACAATACAGGGCGCTTTTTAGAAAGCGCCCTCTAAGGTTACCCTTAGAGGGCGCTTTTAAAAAAGCGCTCTATAAGTCCATGTGCATTTCCAGTTTATAAAGCGCTTTTGGAAAGCCTTAGAGAGCGCTTTCATAAGCGCCCTCTTAGGCCCCCTTTAGAGGGCGCTTTTTTTCCACAAGCGCCCTCTAAGGTCCCATTTAGTAAACATTAAAATTATAACATACTGCGCGTTTTGTTATTTCACTCTCTGTTATTTTCGTTCTTTTTCACGTTAGGGTTCTCACTGCTACGATTTTCGCTACTTCTAAGGCGTTCTCCTTCCACCTCTGTTAGATCTACGACGTTTCCTCCTTCTATTAATTCGTTGTTAGCTGTTCGATTTTGACACCATAGGTATTTTTATAATCTTCATATTACTTGGTTTCTCTTCTAACGTTCGCTATTGTTCATTTTTGGTTTCATTTTTCTTGGTTCATACATTTATTGAGTATTCTGATGAATTCCGGAAGTCAAAGGGTCTCATCTTGGTTACTTCGGATGTATCTGCACGTGAAGTTGATTATCCAGATGTTACTCTTGTTGTACAGGTATATTTGGATCTCCTTCCTTGTTTCACTTGTGACTATATTACCAGCATGCTCGTGTCCATATGAATTTCTGTCCTGTTTAACGCATACTCGTAAGGACACTCAATACATACATTTGCTAAAAGTGCAAGCCTTTTTGATTATGATTTGCCAAATTATTTAACGCTTTTATTGATTTCAAATTGTCATGTTTCTTCCATTTCTACAATGAACAGGTTGGTCTACCGGCTGATAGAGAACAATATATACATCGACTAGGTAGAACGGGGCGAAGAGGAAAAGAAGGTCAGGGCATACTGCTACTAGCTCCTTGGGAAGAGTTCTTTTTAGCTATTGCAAAAGATTTACCTATTGGGAAAGCTCCGGTCCCTTCAGTTGATCCTGACACTAAGAAAAAGGTATACTTGGATATACAAGGGAGACAATTATGGATTTTCTTCTAATACTTTAGCTAGTTTTTAGACAAACAAACCAATATGTGGAGCAACGATTAGCTACGAGTTTGGCAGGATCGCGGTGTGTCACCATGATTTTGGCAAAAGCTAAATTTTAAAGCTTTAGCAAAATTACAATGCCACCTCGAGTTCATTAAACTCACTGTGATTCCAACGATGCACTTACATTTTAAATTGTTAACAGGTGGAAAGGGCTCTATCCAATGTGGAGATGAAAAATAAAGAAGCAGCATATCAGGCATGGCTTGGTTACTACAACTCTAACAAGAAAGTGGGGAAAGATAAGTATAGGTTAGTGGAGCTTGCAAATGAGTTCAGTCGATGCATGGGGCTTGATAGCCCTCCAGCTATTCCTAAGCTTGTCCTTGGCAAGATGGGTCTTAAAAATATCCCTGGTTTACGTTCCAAATAGGTTTCCATTCAATTTCTGATAACAGTCTTGTGAAAGAGAGAAATGTTCTTGAATTGAAATGCCCCCACTTATAGTTTGATTTTAAGACTTGAAACTTCTAAATTTCAACTATCATAGTAATTTTTTCTGTATATTTTGTACTTCTAGATGAATTATCATTTAACAAGTACTACAGAAACTTCAATGCCAGATGAATTTGTACTGTAAATCACTGATGCAAACTGTCTAAAATAGATATTCAATCATTAGTTTATGATTTAAAACATATACCTCGAATTGTTTTATATTTTGTGTGTTGAAAAATGATAAGAATATATTTTGATGTTTTTGCTTTGGTCATTCCCATTGTTATTTTATAATATTTTGTGTGTTGAAAAATGATAAGAATATACAGTTTTAGGTGTACTGCTTCAATATACAGGTTGTCTAAAATAAATAAATAAATATAGCGCTTTTTAAAAAAAAAATTTAAATAACCACCCACTTTAGATGGCGCTTTCCAAAATAAGTGCCCTCTAAACCCTTTAAATTTCCACTTTAGAGGGCGCTTTCCAGTAAAAGCGCCCTCTAAACCCTTAAAAGTTTCCACTTTAGAGAGCTCTTTCCAGTAAAAGCGCCCTCTAAACCCTTAAAAGTTTCCAATTTAGAGGGCACTTTCTTTAAAAAGCGCCCTCTAAAGTGGCCCTTAAAGGGCTTAAAGAGCCACTTTAGAGAGCGCTTTCACCAGGAAAAAAGCATTGTCTTTACCTATGTCAGCGCCAGATTAGACGGCGCTTTAAAGCGCTGTTATAGGCCAAAAAAAGCGCCCTCTTTTCCCTTATTTGGCGTAGTGCTTGTAGACTAAGAAACAAGTTGAGGGATCCGAGTGTGGGTACTATGTAATGAAACACATGTTTAACATCGTCCCTGCCGACATTATTGATTTGTGGGATCAAATATATATATATATATATATAATGTCATGAAATATTTTCAATAACATATTAATTTTCTATTATAATTCAAATCACGATATATATATATATATATATATATATATATATATATATATAATTCACCAAAAATAGGGAAAAATAATTCACCAAAATTTTCATACCATTACAACATGTTCATACAAAACCTATTGATTCACAAATCAAGTTACCACTCATCTGCGATACACGCCGAGGTACCTTCACGTCCAAGTATCACCATCAAAATCATGTTACCCTAAGTTATCTTTCTAACATTTTAACCTAATCAAGATCATAGGTTAAAGCACACACATTTCATGGACTTTAAACATCCATAATTTATATTCATAACTAAATAATATTCATAAAAAATAAAAACTGAATTGATATAACAATTTAAAAAGGAAGAGAGTCATATATAATATATTTGATATTTTCAAAGTGGTTTCAAAACTTGATACAATGTGTAACTATTCTATTTTTGGTTAACAATAAAAAATAATCCTAACATAATTCTAATTCCTAAGAACATTGAGTTAGGGATGAAATTGGTGTAAACTTAAACTGAGAAGCAGAAGTATAAGTGAAGGTGGCAAATTGAAATCCATAAAATGCTGCTCCTTGGATGAGAAGACCATCTTGGCTAAAGATTGTTGGATCAACAGGTGTGCTTGACTTAAATCCTTTGGTATTGAACTTCACTTCTGTTTGAGTGCAAATACAGTTGTTGGTCACAGTAACATTCCACATTGAGCCTGATGTTTTGGTTTGTTTAACCTCAATGTTACTCAAATTACAACATTCTCCATAAACTGCAATATCAACCATAAATTAAATATCAAACTAATCAAAATAATAAATCAAATAATTAGCTACTTTAAAAAATAAAATAAAAACTATAACCCAAAGAGATTATTCATGCTACAAAATATGAAAGATATGATACCTTTGTAAACTAGGGCAAGGAAGAGAGTGATGGAGAGAATGTTGCATATAGAGGCCATTTGAGATATGAGAGTAAAAGTGTAAATTATTTTTGTGTGAGAAAAGAGTGACCATTGTCACACTATTTATAGTATCAAATGGAAAAATAAATTAAATGCAATTACTAATTTTGTATTTGCTATGAAAAATAAACTTTCTATTATGAAAAAACTTTCCATTATGAAAAAACTTTCTATAATAACATAAATAAGGAATATAAAAAATTTCCATTATGAAAAAACTTTCTATTTAAAATTTTAATTATATTACAATAAATTAGAATTTCCAAAACAAACTAGTATGAATATCCCATCTTAAAAAATAATATTATTATTTAAGCTATGGGTATATATCCATTAATTCCTTTTAAATCTGTTAGTTCAAAATAATTAACAATCAATAATAGTTATAATAGTTATGTGATGAATATACTTTTCTCTATTCGTATTTAATTACTTATTATTTTAAGCCATTGAATTAAAAAAAATTAATGGAGAAGATTTGGAATAACAATGAGTGACTTACTCTTGGATTAAAAATATATTTTCTTATATATATAAATAATTTTTTGCGATTAAATAAATAATAATAACATAAATAAGGAATATAAAAATATTTCCATTATGAAAAAACTTTCTATTTAAAATGTTAATTATATTACACTAAATTAGAATTTCCAAAACAAACTATTATGAGTATCCATCTTAAAAAATAAAATTATTATTTAAGCTATGGGTATATATCCATTAATTCCTTTTAATCGGTTGGTTCAAAATAATTAACAATAACTAGTTATGTGATGAATATACTTTTCTCTATTCGTATTTAATTATTTATTATTTTAAGCCATTGAATTAAAAAAACTAATGGAGAAGATTAGGAATAATAATGAGTGACTTACTCTTGGAGTAAGAATATATATATATATATATATATATATATATATATATATAAAATAAATAATAATAACATAAATAAGTAATATAAAATAAATTCCATTATGAAAAAACTTTCTATTTAAAACTTTAATTATATTACAATAGATTAGGATTTCCAAAATAAATTATTATGAATATCCCTTCTCAAAAAATAATATTATTATTTAACCTACGAGTAAAATGAAGATATCATGATTATCATCTATCAGATTAATTGTGAATTTTTAATAAATCTTTTTCTGTTTGGCCTAGGGGTGGAAATTTGGGTGTTTATAGTGTGTTTCTCCTTCAGTTTCATGTTCAAATTTTGCTTAGATGCAAATTAATTTTTGTGTTGGACCAATTTCATATATAATATATAGATGTGAAACAATATTAATCAAAAGATGTGTTGTGCGATGACACATATTTTATTTTTCTTAATTTAATTTAATATTAAAACTCACAACTATTTAATCAGTTTTAAAAAAATAATAAAAGAAATTAAATGTTTTGCGCGATTAATTTAAAGAAGATAATTTTGCGGAGGGTCATAAGTTTAGACTAAAAATTTCGGAGAGTACACTAATATCTTCAAACAACTCACCTATATTAAGTCTCATGCTTAGGGCTACTGGTCTGAATTAGTACAACTAAGAAGATCGTGAGACCAGATTAAGGTGGGCAGTGACCTTTCTGAAAAAAATCTTAAGTCTAAAGCCTCTATAAGTACCTCTTTTCATATCCTAACTTATACAAATCACACCTTACACACACTTATACCTAAGCACACCCTCACATACAAAGCCTTTTACCTCATGTGAATAGATCCTCTAAACCCCCACAAAATAACATCATACAATGTTTCTCGCTGTTGTGGGAAATCCCTAACCATCATACAATATAATATATTTACTATGACCTTTGAGTGTCCAAGCCCTTGCAGAGGTAACATGTACATCTCTACTTTTTAACCAGTACAGTGACGCCTATCGTGGGGCCCCGGTAAAACTAACATGAGCCACACATCTTTCACATTTACTTCTTTCATATTTTCTTCGAAGATGTGTTGAAACAAGATTTGTTTATATCCTTAATAGGTTTTGATGATAACAATGTATTTAAAGAATAATAGGGTTTGCTAATATTTTGTGTAAGTATGCAGGATCACAAACATAGAATTAATTTTGATTGGTAGCATATGCGAAGAAGGAATATTTGCCTTATTCTGATTTGATCAGAATCTGAAGTGGTTCATCAACATCTGAAGGCATCAGGCTCTGAAGGTTCAGACTCTAGTTTCAAGACTCAACTTCTGATGACAGCTTAGAATCTGAAAGGTTGAAGGGCATATGTTTCGTATACTGTACCAAAAGCAGTATTGTCTTATAAAAGGCCTAAATTTCTAGGTAAAGTCAACTAGGTTTTAGTTTTGCAAGGTTCAAGAAATAGAGATGTGGCATCTTCAATCTGTTCTACCTTTTGGTAGATACCTAGTACTTTGAAATATGCTAAGAGTAATGCTATTATTTAGTGGACAAAGATTCAAACCAGATGCTAGTCTCCAACGTCTCTCTTGGCATATTTATTCACTAAGTTTGCTCGCTATCTTCAAACCATCCAACGACTATTTCTCAGTCTCTATAAAAGGAAGCTGAAGACTCAAAGGGAGGTTACAACATGACAATGCATTTGAAAGATCTTAAGCATAACTTTGAGCTGTTATTTCTTGTAATTGTTATTGCCTAAAGATCTTAAGATTTCATATCTTAGATTATCTTATAAATCTTAGAAAGGTTGAAAATTGTTGCGATTGTTACACAACTGTTATACTTCTGATTTTGTATCATAGCATAGTAGTTATCTTTTCTACTAAAATTTTGTTTAAAGTGGAGGAAGTATCTTTTTTGCGTGTTGAGCAAGGAAGACTTTTGTTTGACTATATCCTTTCTATAGCGGTGTATTCGTCACTTTATGATTTATTGACTAAACCAAAAGCAAAGTATACAAAGAAATCGAGTCGCCACCGCACTTTTATTTATCCAAAGGAATGGCTAAAAAGCGAACAAAAGCCTAAGAAGTTTTACACATAGAAAACCAATGAAAAGATCAGAGATCTAGGTAAGGGGTAAATTACGCAATGGGAAGGTGTTAGGCACCCAAAACATCCTAGGTACTCCTAGGGAGCCCTTTTCACGCTTGTTAAATGAAATGTTATTTGTTTATGAAATATTTATTGTGCAAACATGAATGAAGGGATGAGAAAAGAATATACAAGTTATTATTTTTGTGTTTGGATGGATAACCATTGCCTACGTACCTTTACAGGATCAAAACCTCGTAGTTCGGCTAAAAGATTTCCAAAATATGAGTGGGTTCATTTTAAAACAAAAGCCCTAAGGTCTTTCGTTATCCACGGGAGAAAACTCAACCTTATACAAACAATAAGTCCACCATGTGAGAAAAGCTTCAACTTGCTAGTGAGGGGTTAACCCTATAATAGGCAAGGAAGTCTTACAGTTCAATCACTAAGGACAAAAAGGTGAGATTAACATCAACCAACTAGGATAAATCAAACCTATGGCTAATGTATGAAAACTTAACAAGAATGGACAAAGCCATAAAATAATTGAATGAGTTGGATTAACCAATTAGGATTTATTCACAAAAAGTGTCAGAGTATGATTAGAATTCAATTCAAAGAAGTATTATGAAAATGAAGTTTGAAAATCAAAGGCTTAAGGCCTAGGTTTCTAATTTGAAAAAAGGGATGAAAATTTTTGCACAATATTTTTCAAGTTTGGGGTTAGCATGCAAATGGAGGTTTAGAACAAAAGGTGGGGTCAAGGAGTGTAAAACTTCTTAGATGTTCACCTCTTGAGACCATATGTAGATGATTCAAGTGATTCCTTTGAAATAGGCAATAAGCAAATAACAGATGAACAAAGCAGATGGATACCGGATGCCACTCAATGGACTTACACCAATCTCACAAAGCAAAACCAAACATGGATATCAGATGCCAATCACTGGACTTATACCAATCTCCTAAAACAAACATGGATACCGGATGCCAATCACTGGACTTATACCAATCTCCTAAAACAAAACAAAATATGGATACCGGATGCCAATCACTGGACTTATACCAATCTCCTGAAGCCAAACAAAAAGTGGATACCGGATGCCAATCACTGGACTTATACCAATCTCAAAGGGATGATCATGGGAAACAACTGCCAATAAATGGACTTACAATTGACTCCTCACATACAACAGGCAAAACAAATGCAAAAAGCAAGAGGAAACAAGTTGCCAATAAATGGTCTTACACTCGCCTCCAAGGAAATAGGATGCCAATAAATGGTCTTAGTCCAACTCCTTCCAGATCATAGGAACAATGGCCAATAAATGGACTTACAATTAATTCCTCAATGGACAAACAAAGTGTCACAAAGATATGAACAATGATCATGCAATGATGTACAATTAATGGTGATAAATGCACAAAGGCACAGATAAGCAGATATGCACAGATGAATCAAGTAAGCAATCAAGCAAGTCAATTAGCACACACTATATACAAGCAATTAGGCTCAAGCAAGGTTAGGCTTTACAACCAACTGGAATGGGGTAATTTGATCTCTTAACCATAACATTGAGAGTTAGGGTGAAGCAGATGAAATGGAGACGAGGGGTGTGCCTCATAGCTCTTATCCCTGGCCTGGGAGAGCTTTAAGCAATAGAATGTGTGGGGGTTCAGAAAATTGGAACTCTTCTCCACAAGTGATTGACTCTATAAGATCTTGGGTTAGTATTCACAATGCATCAACACATTGTGTGAGCAAAGTGAATGACACACTGAATAGCAGGAGATGGATTACACATCTCTTTTATCTGCCAATTGCCTCATAAGAGGACTTTTCCTGCTTGGCACAAAGATAAACAAACACAAGCATTTCCTCTTAAGGAGGACTTCAGACAGGTGCCTGCCCACATAACAGGGCAGGTCTTCCAGACTACATGAAGATTAGAGGTTATACCTAAGTGGTTAAGCAACCAAGCAAAGCAAAGTTCAAAATGAACTTAAAGCAACTTATGTACCTGTGGAAACATCAAACAAATCAGTACAAAGTTCAGACAATCAGACAAACAGTCAATAAGCAACAAACAATCCCAATGTACAAGAGGTGTAAGCCAAAATTCAAACTCAAATGAGTTAACATCAACCTACAAAACACACAAAGGTTAGTAATCAAAGGCAAACATCAATGCTCAAGTGATGGAGCATCAACAACTATGGAACTTGAATGATCAACCTGAAATCAAAGCTCAAAGATGAGTCACAAACCACTAGGTCAAAGCCTAGGGTCAAAGATGGAGAAAAAATTCAAAACAGAAGCTTAAAATTAACATGAATCAACTTCAAACACATCTTGAAACAATCCAAAAGGTCTCACATCAATATCATATACCAAAAGCATTTCATGATCAATTGAAGTTCAAGGCAATTTTAAAGCTCAAATATGATCAACCAGAATGAAAAATCTCAATTAAATCAGAAATGATTGAAATAATTCCAACAAAATTCATGCTCAATCACAGCATCCATATCATTCATCATACAAAAAATCAGGACAATTGGAGATCATTTGGCATGTCAAACACATCACATAAGTTGAACAAGCAAAGGTGTGACACAAATTGTCTCACCAACTTAGCACATCCATAACACAGAAATGACAAGTGATAAAAATACCAAATCAACACCAAAATGTCAAGCAAAGTGTCTAGTTTTATCATGCAAATTTTCAGAATCATTAGATCAAAGACCAGCATTTCACAACATGATAACCATGGCAAGGTCAAAATAAGATACATGTCCAAACATTCTAGCACAAAAAATTATCCAGCCAAGCACAACTTTGAAATTAATGATCAAAAAATAATAGACAGAATAAGGATCATAATGCAAAAAATTGGGATGAAATTGATGCATTTTTCTATTTTTTATGATTTTTGTAAGATGATGAAAAATTAAAAAATATATATGTGAAGCAAGCATATGGCAAAGGAGAAAAATGAATGAAGCAATTGAAATATGGGTTGCACGGAGGATCGAACTAGGTGCAATTTTAAACATGCAAGGCGCGCTGAATGAAACTCTGCGTTTCATTAATGACGTGGAGGTCAAAGCGCATGGTCAAACGCACGGGCCAATCAGAAGCTAGCATGGCAAAACGCACGAACCAATCAAAAGCTAGCCCTAAGAAAACACATGCAAACACAAGAAAAGCGCTCTCTATGGATCGAAACCGTTGCCAAAAGCTGAGAATCATCTTCTTCAACGCGCATGCATGAACAGTAACAATTCCTCAAGAACACCAAGAACAAATGTTCCAGAAATTGAAATTAAACACATCATTGTGTAGGTCTTTCAACATAGATCAAAGATATATGCATAGCTAAGCTTGAATCAAAGCAACAAGATCAAAACGAAGCAATCATCATTCATGCATGGAACTTTAAATCGACCTAACTCACTCAATTTCACACCAAAATTCATGGTTCAAAGCTCAGGATAACCAGCATAAAGAGATCTACAATAACATCATGATAATTTTGAGAAATGAGAGAATCGATTCATAATCTCTTGAAGAGCAGATCTGGAATTAGCTTGATTCAAGGCTTGTAATGGCTTCAATGTTCCTCTAGGATGCTTGTATAAGTGATTGGAGAAGAAAATGGAGCTTAATTGTGCACGAATCCACCAAAATCTTGATTCACCATTGTTGCTTCAAGCTTCAAGAATGCTTCAATGTGGCTCTGTTTGCTTCAATTCCACGTGTGAATCTTCTCAATAATACTTCAGGAGCAAGAATCAAGCAAGAGAAAGTGCTTGAATGTGAAGAAATTTGAAGAAAATTTTGAGAGAAAATTTTGTGAATTTGAGATCTAGATCTGAAATTACGAAAGCTAATCTGAAAAACAGTTAGGGTTTTGGTTTATATATGTCATGCTAATCACTCTTTAATCATGTTTAAGCCAATGCTAATGGTAATTAACAAGAATGAGGTGTAAGTGCAAATTTGCTTTTTCACTCTATGCATGAAGTGCATGCATGAACAGTGCACGAAATCTGATTTAATTTCACTTAAAATTCAATTTTGGAGCTAATGGCAATGGTAGAATGTTTAAACAATGCACCAAATTTGAATTTTAAGTTTTCCCTCTAAAAATCCAATGAATTACCAAATGACCATATGAATATAATTTGTGCAATGCAATGCATGGTTTGGAAACTAGAGGTCAAAATAAGAACAATGCAAAAAGAGCCATCCAATTTGGAGTTTTGGTTGAGAAGTTATGCCCATTTGAAGTTCCATGCATACTTTGCCAAGTTTTGATCATATCTCCTTAACCACACATGAGAAATTGATGATCTTGGACTTTTTGGAAATGGGAGAGAAAGATCTATAACTTTCATGTTCAATAAAATTTCATTTGAAGCTTTATTGATGATGTAATTTGAAGTTGAAGTTAGGCTAAAACCTTTCCATTTTTGGCAAGTTCAAATTATAGGTCACTTTCTATTTTTGGAAAGTTTTGACTGGACCTCAAATTCTTCAATGTTGATGTTTGAAATGTCAAATGAGACTTGTTTGAACATGAATGAAGTATTTCTAATCACTTTCCACCTCCAAATCCACAGTTGACTTTGTAGTTGACCTTTCTAGGTCTTCAGATGACCTGGCCATGTTCAGATGAAATTCAAGCCTCTACCACTTGGGATTTTGCTTCAAAATGACATCATAGCTCATATGAACTCTTGATAATGATTGTGGGGTCCAAAATCTCAAGAATGACCACCATCTATTGCTCAATGACTGCCTTTGACTTGTGATTGCTTCATCTGCAAGGCAAAGGTTAGATGACATATTTTTGTACTTTTGGTTAGTGATAAAAAGAAAAGCAATGATATACAAATGCAACACAATGCTTGGTGATCAAGATTCACTCTCAAAAGAATAAACCACCCCTAGGGAAGGAGCAAGGTGCACAATGATCCTTGAGGCAATGCAATGTTATGGTATGATGCCATGAGGGATCTTAGGGACAAAATTGGGGTCTTACAGATGCCCCTATTTAAGGTCATTCTATCCGGAGAAGTGAAGTTTAGAAATCTTCAGCTCGACGCAGTAGAATGGGCTTAAATAACAGTAATGAGACAAATTTTGGTCCCTAAGAGACCTCATGATGCAAATGTATATATGCAAAAGAAACAACCTCTGTGGGGAATATGGTCCACAAAAGAAGAAAAGACGATCCATCGGAGTGATACACTCACCAGGAACAGAGACTCTAACAAGACTCTTATGGGGATAAGAAAAAGAAAATGAATGCGTGAGCAGGACACGACTCTGAATTAGGAAAAACAAGAATAGACACTGCGCGAACAAAACACGACTGGACTGGAGACCTCACTGGGGAGTGAAGGACTCAAAATGGGGAAAAGAAAATTCCAAAGGAAGACACATCCATTGGAAAGACTCAAGCTGACTCAAAACTATCCACAAAGGATACTTCGGATGAAAATCCGGACTCGGACCGGGAAAAGATTCACAAAGAACCTCCCTGCCGGGGAAAATGCATATATTGGGGAAAACACCAATACAGCAAGAGGGTAAAAATCACAACAGGAAACTCCACTGGAGAATGTCTAACAAAGAGACTCTCCTGGGGAAACAACAACGGATGAGGTGTTACCGGTATAAGGGTAACAAACTCAAGAAGAATGAATATCTACGACCGGTATAAGGGTGAGAGATATCAATCAACCAAACATCTGAGAAAGACCTGAAAAAGGTACATCAACTCAGGAAAATCTGACTCCACAGGGGACCAAGGTCATAATAGGGAGCATAAAAGAAGGAACACCAGAGATACCGGTTACTTGGTATATAATAGGTGACCGACCAAAGCGTGAATTGGTATATATGCCAAAACACTCATCATCCGAAAGGAGGGCTTGGAAAAGCAAATCGACTTACAGGATGGACATTCGACTCCACAACGGGAATACGAATCTTACTCAGCTGGGAAAAACAAACCCAAAGAGTGCATGAGATATAATATCCATTACCGTCAGAACATGGATAGTATACTCGCATGAGATATATTATCTATTACCGTCAGAACGTAGATAATATACTTGCACGGAAGGAAACACCAGAGATACCGGTTACTGGGTATATAATAGGTGACCTACCGAAAAAGGAGACAATCGTTACCAACAACAACAGGGTAAACGAAAGACAACTCACAGGGGATAAATTGCAAGCATCCGGCAATTACCCAAGAAATAAAGAATATTCGATTCCGTAAAGGAAAAACGAATCTTACTCGACTGGGGAAACACAACAGGCTTCGACTGAAGAGTGCATGAGATATATTATCCATTACCGTCAGAACATGGATAACATACTCGCATGGAAGATTATCCACAACCGGTTACTGGGTTAATAAAGGATAAATCAACCGAAAAGAAAGGCATCGGGATACCAAAACTAGGTATATAAAGATGACCGATCGAAGGGAGCAACAACATTACCAACAAAAGGGTAAATGAAAGATGACCCGCTAGGGGATAAATTGATAAACATCAATGATCCGGGGAACAAATCACTGGCAAACAGTGAAAGGACCCACTGAGGATAAAATTGCTAGCATCCGACAATTATCCAGAAGACTTGCTGGGGATGCATTGCTAGAAAACGGAAATTACCCAGAAGCAATGAGGGAATATCAACATCGAATATCGAATGAAGATAACCACCAAGAGTAACCATCATCGGTTAGGATGAACAACAAGGTTAACTCTGCAAAGGGGAGAAATTAGGGTTTACAACTACCGAATACGGGGTAGAAGACCAAAAACTCTGGCTGAGGATAAAATTGCTAGCATACGGCAATTATCCACAAGAAAGCATAGACTCCGCTAGGGATATAATCAACAACATAGGATTTACAACTACCGAATACGGGGTAGAAGACCACAAAATCCACCATCAACCAGAACGAACCACAAAGGTTACCTCTGCTAGGGGAAAAGAGATAGGACTTACAACTACCGAATACTGGGTAGTAGCTATCAACTCCGCGTGGGGAATGAAAGAATCACAACTCCGCACGGGGAACAAAAATAGGGTTTACGACTACCGAAAACTGGGTAGACAACCATCGACTCTTGCTGAGGAATAAAAGGTATATAACCACAAATTCCGCCAAGAGGAAAAAGAAACATAGGACTTACAACTACCGGTATAAGGGTAGAGGCCCAAGAGATTCCGCTGGGGATAAAAAGAATTATTGCCGGTTACTGGGTAGTTCATTCATTTATTCCACAGGGAAGTACAAGAAACAATTGACGAATAGCCAATTCGAGATCGAACCGAAAAGGCAGACTGAATCAAGACTCGTCCTATGAGGATATAACTCAATAGGAAGATCCATCCCAATATATGTGTTGGGAGGAAACGGAAGAAACCATCATCCACGAGGATACATCTCAGTGGGGAACTGCAGAAGGAAAGACAAACACTTTCTGCTTATGGGGCTGACTCTATATGGAGAGATTAGACACCCGACATCTGCTTGGGAAGATCTACTGGAGAGATCTATATCACCATAGCAGGGAACAACAAACAAAAGATATATGGCAAAAAATGCAACATGAATATCTGAATGTTCAATGGGTATGCATGAATATGTGTAATTTATGTTTGATGAATGCTGACAAAACAGACATATCTAACACAAACAGGCCCAGGAATCAAACGCCCGGTACTACACTTCCAGAGGAACAAACCAAGAAATCCAACTGGAGAGCCAATCTGCTGGAGATCCACATGCTAACAAGCAAAGATCTGCGGGGAGCAAAAGAGAAGAGATGTCAGGGAAATCACAAAATCTCTGAGTGATGGATCAACAATCAACCCAACTGGGGCACAGAAAGTCACAACAGGCAAGAAACCGCCACAAAGACAAATCTGTTGGGGAAAAGGAGAAATCCCGAGGTTTCTGCAGGGAATCCTCAGTATCAACTGGGAAATAAGAGTTCACTGCACCAGCAAGAACCTGCTGAAGAGAACAAAACACACAAGTAGAATCTAGCCGCACAAGCAACTCTACTAGGAACACTGTCGGCCACTCCATTGGGGATAAACCCACTGAGGCAAAATAGATCACATAAGTAGATTCTGCATCAAGCCACTCTACTAAGGATCAAAGGTATCAGGAAATCAACCCCAAACCAACTCTGCTGAGGAAACCAACCCTGGCGGGGACTCTGGAGGGGAATCACATAGATACAATCCACCATACCACAAATCTACTGGCGGCTTACTGGGGATGAGGAGGAGACTGGGGATTAACCACCAAATACCGAACCTCCCAAAAGGAAAACCAACAACTGCTGAGGAGGAAATACTCACTGCTCTGCTGAAGGAATAATAGGTGAACACCTCAACTCTGATGGAGAGATATAGCATAAATGCAGTATATTATATCAACAACTCTACCAGCGACTGTGCTGAGGAAACAAATAAAGTACCGGGATGTCAACCCAAATCACTGAATCTTCCAAAGGAAAACATCCATGCTGAGGAGAGAATACTGTTGGAGAGGACTGTGAAGTCTCTAACAACACTCTGCTTGGGGAACCACCCCAACAAAAGCTCTGCTTGGGGAACAACCCCAACAACAAATCTGGAGAAAAAGGATACAACCATGCCAGGAATATGAACAAATGTCTTACCTGTTGGAAATCATGCCACCCTTGGGAGAGCACTGAGAAATTCTTAAGTATCCTTTCATCATTGTGAATGTTCACTTTGTTTAAAACAACAATTTGAAAAAATTTATTTGCTTAAAACAATGACATTTTATCAATTAAAACATGCAAAACATTCGTTGAATTGAAACAAATAAGAGTGCAAATAATTGGATAAAAGCTCAAATTTATTGATGGAATGGTAGCCTGCAAATGGCAAGACTCCATAGATCTGTACAAATTTGAAATCAGTGATATATATTGGAAGAGGGCTACATTGAACATAATGATCCTTTCTCTACCAATTTGAATCTCGATGTATTCGAAGCTTCGGTTGACGATGAATCGAGAATCTCTGACGAAAAGCCAGCTGGTGAACAGAAAGTCTTGTCAGGATGCAGTTACTTGCCAAATCCCTAATTTTTGCCTAGATTTCCCCAGGGTGAGGTATTCAATCTAGCGGGATGTAAATATTTTTTTTTCAAGTCTCTAACTTTTGCCTGGATCGCCCTTGCGGGTTCTCCACCGAGACGCTCATTTTTGCCTAAGCCGCCCTTTCGGGTTTTCAACTTAGCGAGCTATTCTGTTTTTATATACCTTTTTTTTTAGGCAAAGTATTTCTTGACTGCATCTGAATTCACAGGACGAGTGAAATCCTCCCCATCCATTGTTGTAAGCATCAAAGCACCTCCTGAAAAGGCTCTCTTAACAACATATGGACCCTCATAGTTTGGAGTCCACTTGCCCCTGGAATCGGGCGCGAAAGACAAGACTTTCTTGAGCACGAGGTCACCTTCTCGGAACACATGAGGCTTGACCTTCTTATCGAATGCTTTCTTCATTCTCTGATGATATAACTGACCATGACACATGGCAGTTAATCGCTTCTCTTCAATCAAATTCAACTGGTCGTAACGACTCTGAATCCATTCAGCATCAGTTAACTTGGCTTCCATCAAGACTCGTATTGATGGGATCTCCACCTCTACTGGGAGAACAACTTCCATGCCGTAAACAAGAGAGAAAGGGGTTGCCCCTGTTGAAGTGCGTACAGATGTACGATAACCATGCAAAGCAAATGGCAGCATCTCATGCCAATCTTTGTACGTGACTGTCATCTTCTGGATAATCTTCTTGATATTCTTATTAGCAGCTTCAACAGCCCCATTCATCTTAGGTCTGTAAGGAGAGGAATTATGGTGTGCAATCTTAAACTCAGCGCACAACTCATCCATCATCTTATTATTCAGATTAGATCCATTATCAGTAATGATCTTATCTGGCACACCATAACGGCAAATCAGCTGGTTCTTGATGAACTTCACGACCACCTGCCTGGTCACATTCGCATATGACGCGGCCTCAACCCATTTGGTGAAGTAGTCAATTGCTACGAGAATAAACCTGTGTCCGTTGGACGCTTTCGGCTCAATCATGCCAATCATGTCAATTCCCCACATGGAGAAAGGCCATGGTGATGAAATCACATTCAGAAGTGTCAGAGGAATATGAATCTTATCCGCGTAAATCTGACACTTGTGGCATTTCTTCACATACTTGCAGCAATCAGACTCCATTGTCAGCCAATAGTAGCCTGCTCTCAACATCTTTCTAGCCATGGCATGTCCATTGGAATGAGTACCAAATGAACCCTCATGGACCTCAGTCATCAACAGGTTTGCTTCGTGTCTACCCACGCATCTGAGCAAAACCATGTCAAAATTCCTCTTATAAAGCACTTCACCACTGAGGTAGAAACTGCTTGACAACCTTCTCAAAGTTTTCCTATCTTTCACAGATGCCTCAGGCGGGTAGACCTGGTTCTGGAGGAAATTCTTGATATCAAAGTACCAAGGCTTGTCATCTTTCACTTCTTCAACTGCAAATATGTGAGCTGGTCTATCCAAGCGCATCACAGCAATATTGGGAACTTCATTCCAATACTTGACCACAATCATTGAAGCGAGCGTAGCAAGAGAATCTGCCATCCGATTATCCTCTCGAGGAATATGATGAAAGTCAACTTCTGTAAAGAATGTTGAAATCCTCCTCGCAGAATCTCTATACGGGATGAGACCTGGCTGATTCGTCTCCCATTCACCCTTGATCTGATTAACAACTAGGGCCGAATCACCATACACATCAAGATGTTTGATTCTCAAATCAATACATTCTTCCAATCCCATAATATAAGCTTCGTACTCAGCCATATTATTCGTGCATTTGAAAGTTAGCCTTGCTGTAAACGGAATATGTGTACCCTGAGGAGTAATGATTATTGCCCCAATTCCATTTCCATACTGATTCACAGCGCCATCAAACAACATCGTCCATCTGGAACCAGGTTCCAGACCTTCATCAAGTGTAGGCTCATCACAATCTTTCATTTTCAAATACAGAATCTCCTCGTCTGGGAAGTCGTACTGAACAGACTGACGATCTTCAATTGGCTGGTGCGCTAAATGGTCAGCCAAGATACTCCCTTTGATAGCTTTCTGAGCTCGATACTCGATATCATACTCAGACAACAACATCTGCCAACGGGCAATCCTCCCGGTTAAAGCAAGCTTCTCGAAGATATACTTGATTGGATCCATTCTGGATATCAACCAAGTTGTATGATTTATCATGTACTGGCGCAAACGCTTAGCAGCCCAAGCCAAAGCACAACACGTCTTCTCAAGCATTGAGTACCGAGACTCACAATCAGTAAACTTCTTACTGAGGTAGTAGATAGCAGATTCTTTCTTCCCTGATTCATCTTGTTGACCGAGCATACAACCCATCGAGTCTTCAAGAACAGTCAAATACATAATCAGAGGTCTTCCTTCTACAGGCGGAGACAAGATTAGAGGTTCAGACAGATACTCTTTGATACTGTCGAAAGCTTTCTGGCAATCCTCGGTCCAATCATGAGACTGATCTTTCCGGAGGAGCTTGAATATCGGCACACATGTGGCAGTCATGTGGGATATAAATCTGGAAATGTAGTTCAAGCGGCCAAGAAAACCTCGGACTTGCTTCTCGGTTTTGGGCGCAGGCATCTCTTGTATTGCTTTGACCTTTGCAGGATCAACCTCAATACCTCTCTCGCTGACAACAAAACCCAATAACTTTCCGGAACGGACTCCAAATGTACATTTGTTCGGATTCAAGCGAAGTCTAAACTTCCTCAAACGCTGAAAAAGCTTCAACAAATGCTCAATATGCTCAACTTTCGTTCGGGACTTAGCAATCATATCATCAACATAGACCTCTATCTCCTTGTGCATCATATCATGAAACAAGGTAGTCATAGCTCGTTGATACGTGGCTCCGGCGTTCTTCAAACCGAAGGGCATCACTCGATAACAGAATGTTCCCCAAGGTGTGATGAATGTTGTCTTCTCCATATCTTCGGGTGCCATCTTGATTTGATTATATCCGGAAAAGCCGTCCATAAAGGAAAAGACTTTGAATTTACCTGTATTGTCTACCAACATATCAATGTGTGGTAGAGGAAAATCATCTTTAGGACTAGCCTTATTCAAATCTCTGTAATCAACACACATACGGACTTTTCCGTCCTTCTTAGGCACAGGCACAATATTGGCCACCCATTGAGGATATGTAGAAGTCACCAGAAACCCCGCATCAATTTGCTTCTGAACTTCCTCTTTGATCTTCACTGCCATATCTGGATGAGTTCTTCTGAGCTTCTGCTTCACAGGCACGCACTCAGGCTTCAAAGGCAGGAAATGTTGCACAATATCTGTATCTAGACCCGGCATGTCTTCATACGACCAAGCGAAGATATCGGAATATTCTCGTAGCATACTTGTAGCGGTGTATTCGTCGCTATATGATCTATCGATTAAATCATAAGCTAAGAGATACATTGAAAATTTCGAGTCGCCACCGCACTTTTATTTATCCAAAGGATTGGCTAAAAAGCGAACAAAAGCCTAAGAAGTTTTACACGTAGAAAACTAATAAAAAGATCAGAGATTCTGGGTAAGGGGTAAATTACGCAATGGGAAGGTGTTAGGCACCCACTACGTCCTAGGTACTCCTAGGGAGCCCTTTTCACACTTGTTATGCTAAATTGTTATTTGTTATGACAAAAATATTGTGCAAACATGATTGGGATGATGGGAAAAGAATATACAATTTTTATTATTATTGGGTTCGAACGGATGAACCCGTTGCCTACGTACCTTCCATCAAAGGTAAGGATCAGAACGCCGTAGTTCGGCTAAAAGATTTCCAAAAGTTGGTGGATTCAGTTTTAAACACAAGCACTGAGGCTTTTCATTATCAATGGGAGAACACTCGACCAAAAACAACATCCACCACGCGAGGATAGCTTCGACGTACTAGAGGGGTTAGCCCTGTTTGAAGTACGGAAGTCTTACTGTCGACTCACTAAGGATAGGCAAGATTTACATCAACCACAAAGATAATTGAAGCCTATGGCTAATGCAGGAAAAGATTAATGGACAAAGCCAAAACAAGTGAATGGGTGAAGTTAATTGATTGTGATTATGAAAAGTGAAGTCAAAGTATGATTAAGATTGATTTGAAAGAAGTATTGTGAAATGGAGTTTGAAAAAAGTCAAGGACTTGAGTCCAGGTTTTTTTAGTTAGAAAACATGAAGATGTTTGCACAACACTTATGTCAACATTGAAAAGGTAAAGTGTGAAAAGTCTAGGACACAATGAGTGATGAATGGATGGAGAATGGATAGTAAAACTTCTTAAAAGGTTCACTTCTTGAAATCATATAGCAGATGATTCAAGTGTGTCCTTTGGAATAGCAATGGATAATAACAAACAAACAAGAAAGGCGGATATCGGATGCCAATCAATGGTCTTATACCAATCTCCTAAAACAAAACGGGATGTCAGAAGCCACTCAATGGTCTTACACTAATCTCCACAGGCAAAGAAATAAAAAGCGGATACCGGATACCAATAGATGGATTTACACCAGTCTCCTAAAACAGAACAGGATATCAGATGCCACTCAATGGACTTACACTAATCTCCTCAGAAGAAAACAAAGATGAGATGTGGAAGTCAACTGCCAATCTATCTGGACTTAGGTTAACTCCACAGTATGGTCCTAGGAAATCCAATGCCACGTTACAGGGACTTACAATGGATCCTCACATATAAGAACAAAAGCAACAATATGATCACAGGTATGCAAATGCCAACTTACAGGGACTTATAATTGCAACCTCTCACACAAACGGATAAACAAACAGGAAAGCAGATGCCAACTTACAGGGACTTATAACTGCAACCTCACATACAAATCAAACAGATCAAATTATGATCACAGGATAACAGATGCCAACTTACCGGGACTTACAGCTGTATCCTCACATACAAATCAAGCAACAGAAGATATGAGTGACCAATGAGGTCTTACACTCTATCCTTCCATATCACAGGAGCAAACGCCAAAGTAATGGACTTACAATTGTCCTCAATGGGCAAACAATAATGATAACATCACAAAACAAATGAGATGATCATGCACTAATGGCAATTGATGATGATGATAAATGCACAGCATACAAGCAAGCAAGTGCACATGAAGCAATCAATCAATCAATGAATAGCAAACAGCACACTCTATAGCCAAACAATGGGGGGCTCACACAAGAGGGTTTGACTTTGAAAGTCCACTGTAATGGGTGAAGGTCGCTCTTAACCTGGCCATTGAGGGGCTCAGGTGAAGCAGATGAATAGGAGATGAGGGGTGTGCCTCATTGCTTCTATCCCAGATCAGAGAGAGCATAAAAGAAAGTGTGGGAGTTCAGAAAGTAGGAACTCTCTCCACATTATTGACTCGATTAGATCTTGGGTATTTATCTCAATGCTTCAACCATGTAATGGGAGCAAAGAGAGGACACACTGAATAGTGGGGGATAGATTGCTTATCCCTACCTTCCACCAATTGCCTTACTTGAAGGACTTTTCCTGCTTGGGACAAATATAAACAAACACAGGCATTGCCTCTTAAGGAGGACTTCAGACAGTTTGCCCGGTCAAATAACAGACCGGGTCTCCAGACTACATGAAGAAGAAGTATTTATACCTCAAAGCAAATGCTAAAAAGCAAAGCAAGCAAGCAAGTTCAAAGAACTTAGGCAACTAAAGTACCTGAAAAAGTCAAACCAATTAGTAAACAGTTCAACAATTAATAACAAAGAGAAATGAACCAAAAGTCAACCATAGAGGGACCAATTGTGCAAGGCACAAAGACTCAAGCATATGAGTCACCTACAAAACAAAGGTTAGCACTTTAAACAATCAAACTCAAGCACATTAGAATGATCCTCAAGGCATTGGTGCTTAACCTGAAACAGATGAACTCAACATAAGCTTAGAAGACCACTAGGACTAGCCTAGGGTCAAAGATGAAAGAAAAAGTCAAGGCAGCAAGAAAAAGTCAACCCAAACCAAGTCTAAACATTCAAGAAGCATTCTCAATTGGATTCATAATTATATCATGCATCATGGTCATTTCATATGCAAAAGGATGCAAAGCATGGCAAGAGAAGCATACAAAAGTCAACAGCAAAGACTTCATTCAAAAGTCAACTCAAACAATCTCAAAAATTATGAAATAAATCACACTCAATCCTAACATCTAGCATGGTAGACATGTAAAATTTCATGGCATTTGGATGAGAGGAAGGCAGTCAAATAAAATCATGAAGGCAAACCAAATTCAAGTAAGCATGGTGAAAGTCAACAAGCATGGGTCAACTTCAAAAAATCATATCAATTTGAAAACAGAAGAGAAATGAATGAGATTAACACCAATGCAAATCTTGAGATGTCTAGTTATCACATATGAAATTTCATGATCATACAATATGATGTGAGAATTTCACAAAAGATTTGGCAATGCATAGCACAAAAAGTCAACAAATGACCAAATATGGAAGAAAATTCTCAATCAAATGGAAAACAGCAAGATTAATTCCAAGAAAATTCATACACAAACTAGACATGTGAAAGAACATTCATGCAAAATTTCAAGTGATTTGGATGTGGGGAAGTGTGTGAACAAAATTTGTGAAAATACATGATCATGGTATGACACCCAATGCAATACACAACTTCAAAAATTCATAACTCTCAAACCACAAATGATAAATGCACAAACCTTATATGGAAATGAAGGTCAATGTGTCTAGTTTCACCACAAAAAATCTCAAAGGCATTGGATATAACATGAGTATTTCACAATTGAAATGGCACAATGTATCATTTTGGCATACATGTCAAGAAAATAATTATCATTAAAAATCCAGCCAATGGAAAAATGATTAAAATTCATAATAAAATTCTAGACACATTCATGAGTATGAGGGAAAAATTTCAAGATTTTTGGATAAAAATTGAATTGAAAATGAATTATGGAAGTTTGATGAATAATTGATGAAATATTGAACATGAAAGCATGGCAAATTGGTCAACTAGGAGTCAACCGATGGCAGACTTGTAATTTCTGCCAACTTAAATGAAACGACACAGCATAAGGCAAAGGTGATGAAATGTTCTGATTGGCCACTAATCAATAGAACAGTAGCTCGGCCAATCCATGTTCATATTTTCTGTTTTTTTCACATAAAACCCTTAGGGTTTCTAACACAGCATGGCTCATGTTAAACTTCAAACAAATTCAGCCAACATCCAAACAGCATCAAACAGCAAACACGCAATCAGCATAGCATTTGGCAATGTTTACTCATCAAGCAATCAACAGCATACCACATGGCATTGGCAACAACAGCAGCAAACAATCAAGATCATGTAATCATCATTCACATAGATTTTCTGGAAATTCATGCAGCATCATGTTCATTATTTAAATCACCCAACACATGAGCAAAAGCACATAGCAGCATAGCATTCAGCATTCAAATGCAATTCATGAGGTTTTTCTAAACTGCAGTAAGGTTTCATAACAGCAATGAGCATGGTATCAAGTTCATCATCAATTTGCAGCATGGTTGATAGCTTCAATCAATCGATCAAAAAACAACAACAATTGAACAGCAACATGTAACAACACACAAGTCAAACATCCATGACCAACACAATCAAACATCAATTATGTGGATTTTCTGGTCAGCTTAAGACAGCAAAACAGCAAGTCAAGCTTATGTTGCTCAACTAACAGCAAAATTCCAACAGCAGGAAAAAAAAACAATATGGCAATGATGCAACCATACTCATGCACCTAAACAACACAAACCCTACACATTCAATGCAAAAATCCTGGGCAAGTTCTAAGGTTCAAACAGCAGCCATGGTTCAGCAATAGCATAATGTGTTCATCAAAATCCATCATTAATTGAAGTTCCAACCAACAAGCAAACAAACAACAGCATGGCTAACATGTTCAGTTCATAAGCAACATCCCACAATAAAATGGCATTGGTTCAGGTAATATCATCCAGCAACTAATAAACACGAGTATGGCAAATTTCTGGACAGGGCATAAATTTGGACAGCAGTAGTATCAATTTATCATGCTTCACCATCATGCAGGCAACTTCAAACAGACACAAGGAAAAGTATGGCCAATGGTTGTTCATCAACATTCAAACAAAACAAACAACAGCACACAACATGTTTCATGGATTTTTAAGCATGGTTCATTGTGTAGTTACCAACATCAAAACAAACATGACTCGACCAAACATACATCAGCATGGTAATGGTAAAGCAACATCATTCAGCAACATTTATCAACCATGAACAAAATAAACCTAACCAGCCTCAATGCTCATGCAATAACTAACGTCAACTAACATCAATCAAAAACAGCATAAGCACATTCATGCAATTTTTCTGGGCAGGGCAAGGTTAACAGTAGCATGTAAACATTCAATTATCATGCATTCAACCAAGAACAAAAATCCCAGAATCACCAATCAAGCATACAAATAGCATCACCAAACGTTCAGTATTACAAACATGGCATTGCTTTTCATCAAATCATTATAACCAAGCCAAATCGAGGGAATATGCATTTGTTCACCAAAATGAAAATCAAGATATCTCACAGCATAGTCATCTGTTTAATGTGATTCAAAGCTTAAATCAAACTACCAAGTGAGACCTACATGGAACATGGCATGGCTTAATGAATGATGAAGTTCGAAATATTACCAAACTTGAAGCACAATGGTGATGCAGTGGTGTTTTGAAGCTGTTGTGCTCGAACAGTCCCTCCTCGTGCTTGGCAATGAAGGATACTTGGTGTAGACAAGCTCAAGAATGCTTGGAAGATCTCACAGCTCGATTTGCCATTTGTTGAGCTTTGAGAAAACAGAGTGGGAAAGCTGTTACAGCAAGGGAATTGAGGTTGGGAAAGCTTCAAAATGTGGTTTGGATGACGAAGGGATGAAGGTGGTTCAAGGGTTTCCAAGGGTTTGGCAGAAAAATTCACTCGAGCCAAAATGCAAATGAGAGAGTATGTGTTTTTCTGTTGGTGGCTGCTAAAGACTAGGGTTGGAAATGCAGAAGAATGGCTTTAAATATCATCTGTTAATCATCACTTAATCATGTGGTAAATTGGTTTAGCTTAATGAAGACCAAATGCATTTTTGCTAAGTGGAAGAATGTGGAATTGGAGGTGCAAAGCTGTACACGAGTTGGGCTTGGAAATGCTGTAAACAGACCATCCAAATGCTGTTTTGAAGTCTGCTCTTTAATTGCCAACTTTGTTTTGCTTAAAATGCATCATTTGCATATTGCTAATTATGCATAAGTGAGTGATGGAGGGTGTATCTTGCACGTTTTTGGGCCTGCTACAGGCTGCATACAGACCATCATGCTTTGCTGTTTTTATAATGGTACATGTACTGCTGTACTTTGCTTTGGTCATATGAGGTAATTGCAAAAAAACCATATTTGCATTTTGGTCCAAAATAGTGGTAGGATGGTGGTATGACCATGAATTAGGACTTGAGGCAAGTTTCAAATGTGATTTTAAACCTTTCCCAAATGACCAAATCAAGAAAAAGTCAAAAACTCAAAAAGTCAAAGTTTGGTCAAACTTTGAATTTAAATGAAAAAGGTCCAAAAATGCCATTTTGAATGGTAAGGTTTTAGGTCATGAAATTTATATTTTTGGAAAGAGGATGAAAAATGTGGTTTGTAGGAAAAAACCCCACCCAATTTGGCCTTATGGTTTGGGAGATATGGCTTGTTGAAGTTCAAAAATTGGTGAAAATGATTTGATCATATCTTGACAACCACACATGGGATTTTGATGTTCTTGGACTTTTTGAAAATGGGAGAACAAGATCTTCAACTTTCATGTTGGGCAAAAATTCATTTGAAGCTTGTATCATGATGTAAGTTTAAGATCAAGAAGTTTCCATTTTTGGCAGTTGAAATTACAGGTCCACTTTCTATTTCTGGAAAATTTCTGATTTGACTTGATTTTCTTCCATGATGAGGTTGAACATGACATATGAGGCTAGTACAAGCATGAATGGACTCCTTCAGATCAATTCTATCCATCACATCCTGATTAAATCCACAGTTGACCAAGGTTGACTGTCTGTTGACTTTTCTAGGGTTTTGGACTGATTGATCCTCTTCTGATGAATTCCAAACCCTAATTCCTTGAGACCTTGACTTCAAATGATGTCTCAAGTTGTTTGAACCTTTGATTATTAATCATGGTGCCCAAATTCTGCAAGAATGGCCACCAACCATTGCTTTGACTGATCAATGACTGACTTTGACCTAATTGCTGATGATTGCTTCAACTGCAAGCAACAAGGTTAGACTGACAATATTTTTGTACTTTTTTAAATGATAAACATATGAAAGCAAAGATATACAAATGCAAAGTATGCTTGGTGATCAAGAAACAAACCCACAAGGCAATCTATCCACTAGGAGGGAAGCAAAGGCATGCAATGATCCTTGAGGTTATGATATGAATGATATGGGCCATGAGGGATCTTAGGGCCCAAAATTGGGGTCTTACAGATGCCCCTATTTAAGGTCATTCTAACCGGAGAAGTGAATTTTAGAAATCTTCATCTCGACGCGGTAGAATGGACTTAAATACAGTAATGAGACAAATTTTGGTCCCTAAGAGACCTCATGATGCAAATGTATGTATGCAAAAGACACAAATTCTGTGGGGAATATGATTCACACAGAAAAAAGACGATCCATCGGAGTAATACACTCGCCAGGAACAGAGACTCTGACAAGACTCTATGGGGATAATAAAAGAAAAAGAAATGCGTGGACAAGACACGACTCTAAACTGGGAAAAAACAAAACTGACATAACGTGAACAAGCCACGACTCTGATTAAGGAAAACAGAAAAACAGACTGGAGAACTCACTGGAGAGTGAAGAACTCATACTGGGAGAAGAATTCCAAATGGAAAATAAATCCATTGGAGAGACACAAGCTGACTCCTGAGGAGAAGCAACAAAAAGTTCCACTGAGGGAAGCAACAAACAAATGAGATGTTACCGGTATAAGGGTAACAAAAACAGGAAGGAACACCAAGGATACCGGTTTGTGGGTATGTAACAGGTGACCGACCAAAGACGTGAATTGGTGTGTGTTCCAAGACACTCATCATCCGAAAGAAAGCTAGAACAGCAGACTTGTTTAAAGGATGGTAAAAAAACGTGAATTGGTGTGTGTTCCAAAACACTCATCATCCAAAACGCAAACTGGTTAAAGGATGGGCAAAAAACGTGAATTGGTGTGTGTTCCAAGACACTCATCATCCGAAAGAAAGCTAGAACAGCAGACTTGTTTAAAGGATGGTCAAAAAACGTGAATTGGTGTGTGTTCCAAAACACTCATCATCCAAAACGCAAACTGGTTAAAGGATGGATATTCGATTCTACAAAGAATGCGAATCTTGCTCAGCTGGGGAAAATCAACAAGGATTCCAACTAAAGAGCGCATGAGACATATTATTCATTACCGGCAGACCGTGAACAATATACTCGCATGGAAGATTATCCTGAACCGGTTACTGGGTTGTTTAAGGATAAAATCCGAAATCGTGAATTGGTTTTCACTTCCAAAACACTCATCATCCGGAAGGAGGGCTTGAAAAAGCAAATCGACTTACAGGATGGACATTCGAATCCACAACGGGAAAACGAATCTTACTCAACTGGGGACACAAACCCAAAGAGTGCATGAGATATAATATCCATTACCGGCAGACCGTGGATAAGATACTCGCATGAGATATATTATCTATTACCGTCAGAACGTAGATAATAAACTCGCATGGTAAGAAACACCAGAGATACCGGTTACTGGGTATATAATAGGTGATCTACCGAAGCGTGAATTGGATTCCACTTCCAAAACACTCATCATCCAAAACACAAACTGGTTAAAGGATGGCTATTCGATTCTACAAAGAATACGAATCTTGCTCAGTTGGGGAAAATCAACAAGGATTCCAACTAAAGAGCGCATGAGACATATTATTCATTACCGGCAGACCGTGAATAATATACTCGCATGGAAGATTATCCTGAACCGGTTACTGGGTTGTTTAAGGATAAAATCCGAAATCGTGAATTGGTTTTCACTTCCAAAACACTCATCATCCGGAAGGAGGGCTTGAAAAAGCAAATCGACTTACAGGATGGACATTCGAATCCACAACGGGAAAACGAATCTTACTCAACTGGGGACACAAACCCAAAGAGTGCATGAGATATAATATCCATTACCGGCAGACCGTGGATAAGATACTCGCATGAGATATATTATCTATTACCGTCAGAACGTAGATAATAAACTCGCATGGTAAGAAACACCAGAGATACCGGTTACTGGGTATATAATAGGTGATCTACCGAAGCGTGAATTGGACTCCACTTCCAAAACACTCATCATCCAAAACACAAACTGGTTAAAGGATGGCTAAAAGGCGTGAATTGGTGTGTGTTCCAAAACACTCATCACCCTAAACACAAACTGGTTAAAGGATGGATATTCGATTCTACAAAGAATACGAATCTTGCTCAGTTGGGGAAAATCAACAAAGGATTCCAACTAAAGAGCGCATGAGATATATTATTCATAGCCGTCAAAACGTGAATAATTACCTCGCATGGAAAATTATCCTGAACCGGTTACTGGGTTGTTTAAGGATAAAAATCCGAAAAAGAAAGGCATCGGGATACCAGAATAGGTATATAATGATAACCAATCAAAAGGGAGCAACAGACATTACCAACAAAAGGGTAAATGAAAGGCGATCTGCTGAGGATAAATTGTAAGCATCCGGCAATTATCGACAGGGACTAGCTGGGGATGTACTGGTAAACAACCAATGATCCGGGGAACAAATCACTAGCATACGGTGAAAAGACCCACTGGGGATAAAATTGCTAGCATACGGCAATTATCTACAAAAGACTTGCTGAGGATATAAGTGCTGATCTGAGCAACTTATACAAGCAAAGGAAAATCATCATCAAATATTGAATGAAGATAACCACAAAATTAGGGTTTACATCTACCGAATACGGGGTAGAAGACCAACAACTCCGCGTGGGGACAGAACAAATCACAAATCCGCACGGGAAACCAAAATAGGGTTATAACAAACCACAAACTGCTGAAGAGCAGGAAAATAGGATTTACGACTACCGGGGTACGGGTAGAAAACCAAAATTCTGGCTGGAGAATAAAAGGTGTATACCCACAAATTCTGTCAAGAAAGCCAGGAAAAGTAGGACTTATAACTACCGGTATGAGGGTAGAGGCCCAAAAACATTCCGCTGGGGAACAACCCACTGGGAAATACAAGATATTTGACAAATAGCCAATTCGGGAACGATCCGAAAAGACAGACTGAATCAAGACACGTCCTAATGAGGATGTAACTCAAATAGGAAAATCCATCCCAATATATGTGTTGGGAGGAAACGGAAGAAACCGTCATCCACGAGGATATATCTCAGTGGGGAACTGCAGAAGGAAAGACAACAATTTCTGCTTATGGGGTTGATTCTATATGGAGAGATTTAAAACACCCGACATCTGCTTGGGGAGATCTATAAAGAGATCTATATCACCATAGCAGGAGACACGACAAACAAAAGATATATGGCAAGAAATGCAACATGAATATCTGAATGTTTATGAATATGCATGAATATGCGTGATTTACGTTTGATGAATGCTGACAAAACAGACAATTCTAACACAAACAGGTTCAGGAACCAAACGTCCGGTATTATACTTCCAGGGGAAAAACCAGCTGGAGAGCCAATCTGCGGAGATCCACATACTGTAAAGGCAAAGATCTGCAGGTACTGCTGAAGAAGCAGAGAGTCAGAGATATCAGGAGACAACCCAATCAGGGTACAGGAAGTCACAACGGGCGAAACAGCCACCAAGACGAATCTGTAGGGGAACAAGAGAAGTCTCAAAGATATCTGCAGGGGATCCCAGTGTTAACTGAGAAACAAAAAATGCATAAGCACGAACTGCTGTAGAAGCAAATCCACACAACTCCACTGGGGAAAAACCCACTGAGGGAGAATGATGTCATCCAAAAAGAATCTAACTGCATGAGCAACTCTACTGGGGAAAACTGTCGGCTACTCTCTTGGGAACAAGCCACTGAGGGAGGACAGATCAAACAAGTAGATTCTGCAACGAACCAACTCCACTTGGGGAGAATATACATAGCAAACTGATCACAACAAGTAGATTCTGCAATACAAGCCACTCTACTGGGGATCACAAACAGTCAGGAAATCGATCCGTTCACTGGAGGCAAAAGCCATCATCCGACCATATCGGGGATTGAAGGAGTATTCAACAGGCAAAGCTGCCACAACAAACAATCTGCAGACTACGCTGAGGAAAAGATGGATGCAATACTGGGATGTCAACCCAAACAACCACTGAGTAGGAAAATAAATCCTGCTCTGCTGAAGAGAAAAACTCTGATGGAGAGATAGCAACAATTCCACAGACGACTTCGCCGGGGAAAAGGGTAAAGTACCGGGTATCAAACCACTGACTTACCGAGTCTTCAAAAAGAAAGTGAACATGCTGAGGAAACAGACAACTCCTGCTGGCACACTGCATGGGGAACAGCGGTAACAACTCCACTTGCAACCCTGGTGGGGATATTAATGACAGCTCTACTCGCGACTCCAAGGGGAGTATCAATCAATGGCTATACTCATGACTGTGCTGAGGAGACAGATAAAGTCTGGGGCAGACGACCCACTGGAGAAAGTGACCGGGCACCAAGATGACAGACCATCAATCACCGAAACTTCTACAAGAAAACATCCATGCTGGGGAAACTGCTGCTGGAGAAAACGAAGTCTTCAACAACACATCACTTGCGACTGTACTGGGGAACAGCCCCAACAACAACTCTGTTCGAGGAACAATCTCAACAAAGATCTGAAGAAAGAAGATACCACCAAACCAGGAAAATGAACCAATGTCTTACCTGTTGGGAATCATGCCACCCTCGGGAGAGCACTGAGATATTCTTGAGTATCCTTTCACGTTGTGAATGTTCTCTTTGTTTAAGACAAAAATTTTGAAAAATTTGTTTTTAAAACAATGACATTTTATCAATTTGAAAACATGCAAAACATTTGTTGAATTGAAACAAATAAGAGTGCAAATAATTGGATAAAAAGCTCAAATTGATTTGATGGAATGGTAGTCTGCAAATGGCAAGACTCCATAGATCTGTACAAATTTGAAATCAGTGATATATATTGGAAGAGGGCTACATTGAACATAATGATCCTTTCTCTACCAATTTGAATCTCGATGTATCCGAAGCTTCAGTTGACGACGAATAGAGAATCTTCTGACGAAATGACGACTGACGAACAGAAAGTCTTGTCAGGATGCAGTTACTTGCCAAATCCCTAATTTTTGCCTAGATTGCCCCAGAGTGAGGTACTCAATCTAGCGGGTATGCAAATATATCTCTTTTTTTCAAGTCTCTAATTTTTGCCTGAATTACCCTTGCGGGTTCTCCAGCGAGACGCTCATTTTTGCCTAAGCCGCCCTTTCGGGTTTTCAACTTAGCGAGCTATTCTGTTTTTTCATTCTTTTTTCATTTGCATATACTTTTTTTTCTAGGCAAAGTATCTCTTAACTGCATCTGAATTCACAGGACGAGTGAAATCCTCCCCATCCATTGTTGTAAGCATCAAAGCACCGCCTGAAAAGGCTCTCTTAACAACATATGGACCCTCGTAGTTTGAAGTCCACTTGCCCCTGGAATCGGGCGCGAAAGACAAAACTTTCTTGAGCACAAGGTCACCTTCTCGGAACACGCGAGGCTTGACCTTCTTGTCGAATGCTTTCTTCATTCTTTGCTGATATAACTGACCATGGCACATGGCAGTTAATCTTTTCTCTTCGATCAAATTCAACTGGTCGTAACGACTCTGAATCCATTCAGCATCAGTCAACTAGGGACTTGAGGGTATAATTTTCTTTTTTCTTTTGGAAAAAATATTTGGAAAATTTTTCCTGATTTTTTCTTATTTTTTTTTTTTTTTTACCCTCTTTTTTTTTTTTTTTTTTTTTTTTTTTTTTTTTTTTACTGCCCCAGTTTAACTGTTTTGCTGATTCTCATGATACAGCTGAATGAGCTTCTCTTTGGTGCTCAAGAAGGCGGGCAATCTCATCAGGAATCCCCTTTAACATCATCTTCCTCTGCCTCAGATACAAGGACTTCAAGATTGGGAGATGGCGTTGGATCATTATGTTCAATGGGTTTAGAAATCCCTGCATAATGATTCTGGATAATGAAAAGCTTTTGAATTTAAACAAGCAAATCATTTATGCAGATGAAAAATGTTGTTTTTGTTTTTCATGGTTTTTTGTGATCACTGATTTCATGCAAAAAGCAAAAAGTGAAAACAAATGGAAAAACAAATGTTTGACAATGCATTAATTGAATGAAAACATCATTGTATTAAATGCTGCCAACAATGTCATCACTTCTCCTTTTGGCATGGGAGAAGGGCTTCAAACAAAGGGAACAAATCACGCTGACTTATGAATGACCATAGGAACATCCACAGCGACCCAATTGTGGCAGACACCACCAGGAATGATGAAATTGTTCAAATCTTCTGCATATTCTTCAAAGATAACAGCAGCCTCTTCTTCAGGTTGATCATTATGGATGAAACCTCCACTTGCGAACAAACCTTGCTCCTTAAGTGCCCCAGAACAGTAGCCAATGCCAGCCCGGGATTGGTTAACCAGGAATAAATCCATCAACAGGAATAAATCCATTAAGAGCACTAAGGCTGGCAAAATCCTCCTTGAGTTCACAATCCTCTTGCTCAGCCTGATCCATCACTCTGGCAGAGATGACTCTGGTATAGTACCGGCAAAGTGCGTCTTCAAAATAAATGAAGATCGCAGGGTCAGACCACAGGACGGGAGACCGGAACAAAACACCTGTTTATGCAAATGATGCATGAAGTGTTTGTGCATATGCTTGTTTTTATATCAAAGGAACCCGAGGGTTTTATTTGCAAACTTTGAAATTGTAAGCATTTTGATCATACATGAGAATATCTCATCAGATATATCAGGTGAAAAAATTTCCCGGTTTTTCATGTTTTGAAAATTTTTGCAAATAAACTCCTTTGAGTTCCTTGAAAATTTTCTTTTTCTGATGATATGGATGTATATGAATGCGTGAATGTATGAATGCAACAAACACACTCAAGGATCAAGCAAAGCACACCAAACAAAGGTCGTGGGAAAGCTCTATGTATCCCTAATATCAATCATCCATTTTGGTGGATTTAGGTTTTCACCTTATCGACACCCAAGTTCCATTGATATTAACGGTACATGAACCGGTTCAGACATTCTTAATATCAACCAGCCGCTTTGGTGGATTTTAGGTTTTACACCTGATCCGGGATCCATTGATATTAACAATGTTTGAACGACTCAACCACGAATCACGGGTTTGCTGAGAGTCACGAGCATGGAGTCTCGGTTAAGAACCACCCAAAGGGAGTGTACTAGGGTTTAAACCTGCCAGACATGTTCTATCAGAGGTTCCCATAATCATCGTTCCATCTTTCGAATATTATCGGAGGAACGAATACTCGTATTCCAAGAATATTCTCAAGAGAAACTCTTATGAGTGTAGTATCGCGTGACAATCGTATCAGAACTGACATCTGAACGACCTCCGCACTACGGTCCTAAAAATAGGCCAAGATGGGTTTGGTAAACTAAGGTCCTTGGCTTCTGCGGAACATGATTGAAAGAATAATGCCTAACCACAAATAACTTGTGTGACATTATTAGTTCAACATGACCTCCACCAAGTGAATGGGCTCGCAAGTCAATTGGCTAAGGACTACTCCACACCAATCGACAAGACTATGCCATTCTCCTATCCTAGAGTGCACTCGAGTTCGGGTATAGAACTCATCTCACAGATCACCAAAGCAAACAGCAAATGTATATCAAGCAATTCACACATTACAATCAATACATTCATCCCAAATTGTACAAAAATATGTCAGATAAAGAATAACAATATAGCACAACAAGGGTGAAAAGTAGGCAATACCACCAAGGGATTCGATCTGATCTCCCCAGCAGAGTCGCCACTTTTCTGTAGCGGTGTATTCGTCGCTATATGATCTATCGATTAAATCATAAGCTAAGAGATACATTGAAAATTTCGAGTCGCCACCGCACTTTTATTTATCCAAAGGATTGGCTAAAAAGCGAACAAAAGCCTAAGAAGTTTTACACGTAGAAAACTAATAAAAAGATCAGAGATTCTGGGTAAGGGGTAAATTACGCAATGGGAAGGTGTTAGGCACCCACTACGTCCTAGGTACTCCTAGGGAGCCCTTTTCACACTTGTTATGCTAAATTGTTATTTGTTATGACAAAAATATTGTGCAAACATGATTGGGATGATGGGAAAAGAATATACAATTTTTATTATTATTGGGTTCGAACGGATGAACCCGTTGCCTACGTACCTTCCATCAAAGGTAAGGATCAGAACGCCGTAGTTCGGCTAAAAGATTTCCAAAAGTTGGTGGATTCAGTTTTAAACACAAGCACTGAGGCTTTTCATTATCAATGGGAGAACACTCGACCAAAAACAACATCCACCACGCGAGGATAGCTTCGACGTACTAGAGGGGTTAGCCCTGTTTGAAGTACGGAAGTCTTACTGTCGACTCACTAAGGATAGGCAAGATTTACATCAACCACAAAGATAATTGAAGCCTATGGCTAATGCAGGAAAAGATTAATGGACAAAGCCAAAACAAGTGAATGGGTGAAGTTAATTGATTGTGATTATGAAAAGTGAAGTCAAAGTATGATTAAGATTGATTTGAAAGAAGTATTGTGAAATGGAGTTTGAAAAAAGTCAAGGACTTGAGTCCAGGTTTTTTTAGTTAGAAAACATGAAGATGTTTGCACAACACTTATGTCAACATTGAAAAGGTAAAGTGTGAAAAGTCTAGGACACAATGAGTGATGAATGGATGGAGAATGGATAGTAAAACTTCTTAAAAGGTTCACTTCTTGAAATCATATAGCAGATGATTCAAGTGTGTCCTTTGGAATAGCAATGGATAATAACAAACAAACAAGAAAGGCGGATATCGGATGCCAATCAATGGTCTTATACCAATCTCCTAAAACAAAACGGGATGTCAGAAGCCACTCAATGGTCTTACACTAATCTCCACAGGCAAAGAAATAAAAAGCGGATACCGGATACCAATAGATGGATTTACACCAGTCTCCTAAAACAGAACAGGATATCAGATGCCACTCAATGGACTTACACTAATCTCCTCAGAAGAAAACAAAGATGAGATGTGGAAGTCAACTGCCAATCTATCTGGACTTAGGTTAACTCCACAGTATGGTCCTAGGAAATCCAATGCCACGTTACAGGGACTTACAATGGATCCTCACATATAAGAACAAAAGCAACAATATGATCACAGGTATGCAAATGCCAACTTACAGGGACTTATAATTGCAACCTCTCACACAAACGGATAAACAAACAGGAAAGCAGATGCCAACTTACAGGGACTTATAACTGCAACCTCACATACAAATCAAACAGATCAAATTATGATCACAGGATAACAGATGCCAACTTACCGGGACTTACAACTGTATCCTCACATACAAATCAAGCAACAGAAGATATGAGTGACCAATGAGGTCTTACACTCTATCCTTCCATATCACAGGAGCAAACGCCAAAGTAATGGACTTACAATTGTCCTCAATGGGCAAACAATAATGATAACATCACAAAACAAATGAGATGATCATGCACTAATGGCAATTGATGATGATGATAAATGCACAGCATACAAGCAAGCAAGTGCACATGAAGCAATCAATCAATCAATGAATAGCAAACAGCACACTCTATAGCCAAACAATGGGGGGCTCACACAAGAGGGTTTGACTTTGAAAGTCCACTGTAATGGGTGAAGGTCGCTCTTAACCTGGCCATTGAGGGGCTCAGGTGAAGCAGATGAATAGGAGATGAGGGGTGTGCCTCATTGCTTCTATCCCAGATCAGAGAGAGCATAAAAGAAAGTGTGGGAGTTCAGAAAGTAGGAACTCTCTCCACATTATTGACTCGATTAGATCTTGGGTATTTATCTCAATGCTTCAACCATGTAATGGGAGCAAAGAGAGGACACACTGAATAGTGGGGGATAGATTGCTTATCCCTACCTTCCACCAATTGCCTTACTTGAAGGACTTTTCCTGCTTGGGACAAATATAAACAAACACAGGCATTGCCTCTTAAGGAGGACTTCAGACAGTTTGCCCGGTCAAATAACAGACCGGGTCTCCAGACTACATGAAGAAGAAGTATTTATACCTCAAAGCAAATGCTAAAAAGCAAAGCAAGCAAGCAAGTTCAAAGAACTTAGGCAACTAAAGTACCTGAAAAAGTCAAACCAATTAGTAAACAGTTCAACAATTAATAACAAAGAGAAATGAACCAAAAGTCAACCACAGAGGGACCAATTGTGCAAGGCACAAAGACTCAAGCATATGAGTCACCTACAAAACAAAGGTTAGCACTTTAAACAATCAAACTCAAGCACATTAGAATGATCCTCAAGGCATTGGTGCTTAACCTGAAACAGATGAACTCAACATAAGCTTAGAAGACCACTAGGACTAGCCTAGGGTCAAAGATGAAAGAAAAAGTCAAGGCAGCAAGAAAAAGTCAACCCAAACCAAGTCTAAACATTCAAGAAGCATTCTCAATTGGATTCATAATTATATCATGCATCATGGTCATTTCATATGCAAAAGGATGCAAAGCATGGCAAGAGAAGCATACAAAAGTCAACAGCAAAGACTTCATTCAAAAGTCAACTCAAACAATCTCAAAAATTATGAAATAAATCACACTCAATCCTAACATCTAGCATGGTAGACATGTAAAATTTCATGGCATTTGGATGAGAGGAAGGCAGTCAAATAAAATCATGAAGGCAAACCAAATTCAAGTAAGCATGGTGAAAGTCAACAAGCATGGGTCAACTTCAAAAAATCATATCAATTTGAAAACAGAAGAGAAATGAATGAGATTAACACCAATGCAAAGCTTGAGATGTCTAGTTATCACATATGAAATTTCATGATCATACAATATGATGTGAGAATTTCACAAAAGATTTGGCAATGCATAGCACAAAAAGTCAACAAATGACCAAATATGGAAGAAAATTCTCAATCAAATGGAAAACAGCAAGATTAATTCCAAGAAAATTCATACACAAACTAGACATGTGAAAGAACATTCATGCAAAATTTCAAGTGATTTGGATGTGGGGAAGTGTGTGAACAAAATTTGTGAAAATACATGATCATGGTATGACACCCAATGCAATACACAACTTCAAAAATTCATAACTCTCAAACCACAAATGATAAATGCACAAACCTTATATGGAAATGAAGGTCAATGTGTCTAGTTTCACCACAAAAAATCTCAAAGGCATTGGATATAACATGAGTATTTCACAATTGAAATGGCACAATGTATCATTTTGGCATACATGTCAAGAAAATAATTATCATTAAAAATCCAGCCAATGGAAAAATGATTAAAATTCATAATAAAATTCTAGACACATTCATGAGTATGAGGGAAAAATTTCAAGATTTTTGGATAAAAATTGAATTGAAAATGAATTATGGAAGTTTGATGAATAATTGATGAAATATTGAACATGAAAGCATGGCAAATTGGTCAACTAGGAGTCAACCGATGGCAGACTTGTAATTTCTGCCAACTTAAATGAAACGACACAGCATAAGGCAAAGGTGATGAAATGTTCTGATTGGCCACTAATCAATAGAACAGTAGCTCGGCCAATCCATGTTCATATTTTCTGTTTTTTTCACATAAAACCCTTAGGGTTTCTAACACAGCATGGCTCATGTTAAACTTCAAACAAATTCAGCCAACATCCAAACAGCATCAAACAGCAAACACGCAATCAGCATAGCATTTGGCAATGTTTACTCATCAAGCAATCAACAGCATACCACATGGCATTGGCAACAACAGCAGCAAACAATCAAGATCATGTAATCATCATTCACATAGATTTTCTGGAAATTCATGCAGCATCATGTTCATTATTTAAATCACCCAACACATGAGCAAAAGCACATAGCAGCATAGCATTCAGCATTCAAATGCAATTCATGAGGTTTTTCTAAACTGCAGTAAGGTTTCATAACAGCAATGAGCATGGTATCAAGTTCATCATCAATTTGCAGCATGGTTGATAGCTTCAATCAATCGATCAAAAAACAACAACAATTGAACAGCAACATGTAACAACACACAAGTCAAACATCCATGACCAACACAATCAAACATCAATTATGTGGATTTTCTGGTCAGCTTAAGACAGCAAAACAGCAAGTCAAGCTTATGTTGCTCAACTAACAGCAAAATTCCAACAGCAGGAAAAAAAAACAATATGGCAATGATGCAACCATACTCATGCACCTAAACAACACAAACCCTACACATTCAATGCAAAAATCCTGGGCAAGTTCTAAGGTTCAAACAGCAGCCATGGTTCAGCAATAGCATAATGTGTTCATCAAAATCCATCATTAATTGAAGTTCCAACCAACAAGCAAACAAACAACAGCATGGCTAACATGTTCAGTTCATAAGCAACATCCCACAATAAAATGGCATTGGTTCAGGTAATATCATCCAGCAACTAATAAACACGAGTATGGCAAATTTCTGGACAGGGCATAAATTTGGACAACAGTAGTATCAATTTATCATGCTTCACCATCATGCAGGCAACTTCAAACAGACACAAGGAAAAGTATGGCCAATGGTTGTTCATCAACATTCAAACAAAACAAACAACAGCACACAACATGTTTCATGGATTTTTAAGCATGGTTCATTGTGTAGTTACCAACATCAAAACAAACATGACTCGACCAAACATACATCAGCATGGTAATGGTAAAGCAACATCATTCAGCAACATTTATCAACCATGAACAAAATAAACCTAACCAGCCTCAATGCTCATGCAATAACTAACGTCAACTAACATCAATCAAAAACAGCATAAGCACATTCATGCAATTTTTCTGGGCAGGGCAAGGTTAACAGTAGCATGTAAACATTCAATTATCATGCATTCAACCAAGAACAAAAATCCCAGAATCACCAATCAAGCATACAAATAGCATCACCAAACGTTCAGTATTACAAACATGGCATTGCTTTTCATCAAATCATTATAACCAAGCCAAATCGAGGGAATATGCATTTGTTCACCAAAATGAAAATCAAGATATCTCACAGCATAGTCATCTGTTTAATGTGATTCAAAGCTTAAATCAAACTACCAAGTGAGACCTACATGGAACATGGCATGGCTTAATGAATGATGAAGTTCGAAATATTACCAAACTTGAAGCACAATGGTGATGCAGTGGTGTTTTGAAGCTGTTGTGCTCGAACAGTCCCTCCTCGTGCTTGGCAATGAAGGATACTTGGTGTAGACAAGCTCAAGAATGCTTGGAAGATCTCACAGCTCGATTTGCCATTTGTTGAGCTTTGAGAAAACAGAGTGGGAAAGCTGTTACAGCAAGGGAATTGAGGTTGGGAAAGCTTCAAAATGTGGTTTGGATGACGAAGGGATGAAGGTGGTTCAAGGGTTTCCAAGGGTTTGGCAGAAAAATTCACTCGAGCCAAAATGCAAATGAGAGAGTATGTGTTTTTCTGTTGGTGGCTGCTAAAGACTAGGGTTGGAAATGCAGAAGAATGGCTTTAAATATCATCTGTTAATCATCACTTAATCATGTGGTAAATTGGTTTAGCTTAATGAAGACCAAATGCATTTTTGCTAAGTGGAAGAATGTGGAATTGGAGGTGCAAAGCTGTACACGAGTTGGGCTTGGAAATGCTGTAAACAGACCATCCAAATGCTGTTTTGAAGTCTGCTCTTTAATTGCCAACTTTGTTTTGCTTAAAATGCATCATTTGCATATTGCTAATTATGCATAAGTGAGTGATGGAGGGTGTATCTTGCACGTTTTTGGGCCTGCTACAGGCTGCATACAGACCATCATGCTTTGCTGTTTTTATAATGGTACATGTACTGCTGTACTTTGCTTTGGTCATATGAGGTAATTGCAAAAAAACCATATTTGCATTTTGGTCCAAAATAGTGGTAGGATGGTGGTATGACCATGAATTAGGACTTGAGGCAAGTTTCAAATGTGATTTTAAACCTTTCCCAAATGACCAAATCAAGAAAAAGTCAAAAACTCAAAAAGTCAAAGTTTGGTCAAACTTTGAATTTAAATGAAAAAGGTCCAAAAATGCCATTTTGAATGGTAAGGTTTTAGGTCATGAAATTTATATTTTTGGAAAGAGGATGAAAAATGTGGTTTGTAGGAAAAAACCCCACCCAATTTGGCCTTATGGTTTGGGAGATATGGCTTGTTGAAGTTCAAAAATTGGTGAAAATGATTTGATCATATCTTGACAACCACACATGGGATTTTGATGTTCTTGGACTTTTTGAAAATGGGAGAACAAGATCTTCAACTTTCATGTTGGGCAAAAATTCATTTGAAGCTTGTATCATGATGTAAGTTTAAGATCAAGAAGTTTCCATTTTTGGCAGTTGAAATTACAGGTCCACTTTCTATTTCTGGAAAATTTCTGATTTGACTTGATTTTCTTCCATGATGAGGTTGAACATGACATATGAGGCTAGTACAAGCATGAATGGACTCCTTCAGATCAATTCTATCCATCACATCCTGATTAAATCCACAGTTGACCAAGGTTGACTGTCTGTTGACTTTTCTAGGGTTTTGGACTGATTGATCCTCTTCTGATGAATTCCAAACCCTAATTCCTTGAGACCTTGACTTCAAATGATGTCTCAAGTTGTTTGAACCTTTGATTATTAATCATGGTGCCCAAATTCTGCAAGAATGGCCACCAACCATTGCTTTGACTGATCAATGACTGACTTTGACCTAATTGCTGATGATTGCTTCAACTGCAAGCAACAAGGTTAGACTGACAATATTTTTGTACTTTTTTAAATGATAAACATATGAAAGCAAAGATATACAAATGCAAAGTATGCTTGGTGATCAAGAAACAAACCCACAAGGCAATCTATCCACTAGGAGGGAAGCAAAGGCATGCAATGATCCTTGAGGTTATGATATGAATGATATGGGCCATGAGGGATCTTAGGGCCCAAAATTGGGGTCTTACAATACTGATCAACTCCTTCTTGACAGACTCTTCAAGGAGTGCCCCAATCTTCACCATACGAACACAATCTTCAGACCCCAAGTTGATTGTTTCCAGATCTTCGAGATGCGGTTGAATGATCTTCTTCTCGTGTTCAAGGAGACGGGTAATCTCATCAGGAATATCTTCAACATCATCTTCCTCTGCCTCGAATACAGGGAATTCAAAATTGGGAGATGGCGTTGGATCATTATGTTCAATGGGTTTTAGAATCAACCTGCATAATGATTTTGGATAATAAAAACTTTAGAATTTAAACAAGCAAACCATTATGCAGATGAAAAAGATTGCTTTTATTCTTGTTTTTATGGGTTTTTTGTGATCACTGATTTCATGCAAAAGCAAAAAGTGAAAACAAATGGAAAAACAAATGTTTAACAATGTATTAATTGAATGAAATATCATTGTATAAATGCTGCCAACAATGTCATCACTTCTCCTTTTGGCATGGGAGAAGGGTTTTGAACAAAGTGAACAAATTACGCTGACTTATGAATGACCGTAGGAACATCCACAGCGACCCAATTATGGCAGACACCACCAGGTATGACAAAGTTGCTCAAGTCCTCTGCATCCTCTTCCAAGATAGCAGCAGCTTCTTCAGATTGATCAGCATGGATGAAACCTCCACTCTTGAACAGCCCTTGCTTGTTGAACGCCCCAGAAGAATAGCCAATGCCAGCCCGGGATTTGTTGTCTTCAAGCTCGATCATCTTCCCCAAACCAGCAACTGCACCATATTCAATGGCCAGTTTCGCATCACGATAGGAAGCAAATGAAGGAGACTTCTTCTCAATCGGCTCAGCAATAGATAAAGCTTGGAAAAGAGTTCCAATTTCATCCTCAACATCGATATATGAGAAAGAAGACAGGTGGCTAACCAGGAGAGACTTTTCTCCCCCTACCACAACCAGTTTCTTATTCTTAACAAATTTCAGCTTCTGGTGTAGGGTGGATGTCACGGCGCCAGCCTCATGAATCCATGGTCTACCAAGGAGACAGCTATAAGATGGGTGGATATCCATAACCTGGAAGGTAACTTGGAAATCACTTGGTCCAATCTTGATTGGGAGATCAACTTCCCTAATCACGGTCTTACGTGACCCATCAAAAGCTTTCACAACAACACCACTCCGCCTCATGGGAGGCCCCTGATATGACAATCTCGAGAGCGTGGTTTTTGGAAATACATTCAAAGATGACCCAGTGTCCACCAACACATTGGATATGACGTCGCTCTTGCAGTTCATGGAAATATGTAGAGCCATGTTGTGGTCTCTTCCCTCCTCAGGGAGATCAGCGTCACTGAAACTCAAAGTGTTGCAAGCAGTGATGTTTGCAACAATACTATCAAATTGTTCAATGGTGACATCATGATCGACATAAGCCAGGTCCAAAACTTTCTGCAGAGCCCCCCTGTGGGGTTCTGAATTCAGTAGCAAAGATAGTACGGAGATCTTGGACGGCGTTTGTAGAAGCTGGTCTACAACATTGTACTCACTCTTCTTGATGAGCCTCAGCATCTCATCACATTCTTCATTCACAGTGCCACTCGGGCCAACAGAAGAAGCAGGAGTCTTTTGTACAGAGGAGGGTTTGGCGACAGCAAGTGCCGGATTCTAAACATTCACAGCAGTTCCAACCGGACACTCAGCAGAATCAGAAGCAACGTGAGGCTTCGGGGGTGCAGAAAACACGCGACCACTCCGGGTCAACCCGCTCACGTCAGCAATATTAACAACGGAAGTTGAAGGCAACGACACTTCTTTCCCATCTTCCACAGCAACGGGACTGTATCTGAAAGGAATTGCTCGATCTGAAGAATAGGGCACAGGGCCTGCAGGCTTGATTATCAGAGAATGAGAGATCTTCGGCTTGCTACCATCATAACGGATGACAACAGGCTCAGAAAATTTGAACACATGAGAAATAACATTCACTTCTGGTTCATCTTCATCAACATTTCGGTTATGAAGAATCTCTATAGTACCTTTATCCAACAATTCTTGCAGCTCTCTTCGTACCTGACGGCAACCCAATTTGTTGACGGAACAGATGCGGCATTTGTCATGGTCATGCTCCATATAATTGTATTGACACAGCAAACGATGCAACTCGACCAATGACTGTCGAATATGGCTGACATATTTAACTTTATACTTACCAGGGCACCCCTGGACCATGTTCACTGACTTCCCATGCTCGGGCAATAGGTTCTTTGTAACATTCGGGCCTGAGTCCTCAAAGCTCAGAATGCCGCATCGCATAAGGTCTTGTACCTTGGTTTTCAACGGATAGCAATTCTCAATGTTGTGACCCGGAGCACCGGAATGATAAACACAATGTTGATTTGGCTTGTACCACCACTATGGGTTAGCAGGCACAGCCGGAGGATCCCTGGGAGTAACCAGTTTCCGCTCTATCAAAGAGGGATATAATTCAGCATATGACATAGGAATAAGATCGAAAGAGATCTTCTTCCTATCATAATTCAGATTGGCCTGATTACTGGTGCTGCCACGAGGCTGGTAAGCCTGTTGCTGTGGACGATGTTGCTGTTGACACTGAGGTTGTTGCTGATGCTGATGATTATCTCTAAAAACAGGTGCTATATGAGTCACCTGATGCTGACCGCTGGCATGACGCATAGGCTTCCCCTTAGCAGAGGGTCTTCTTGGTTTAGCATGAGATTGCACAGCATGTGCCTCCCCATCTTTCTTCTTAAACGCCCCCTATCGTTTAGAAGAGCTCTCATCTTTAGACAGACGTCCTTCACGGACTCCTTCCTCCAGACGCATCCCCATGTTCACCATTTCGGTGAAATTAGAGGGAGCACTCGCAACCATCCGCTCATAATAAAATGAACTAAGAGTCTTCAAAAAGATCTTAGTCATCTCCTTCTCTTCCAACGGAGGAGTAATCTGAGCTGCTAACTCTCGCCACCTCTGGGCGTACTCTTTAAATGTCTCTTTATCCTTCTGAGACATGGCCCTGAGTTGATCACGGTCAGGAGCCATATCAACATTATATTTGTACTGCTTGACGAAGGCTTCGCCAAGATCGTTGAAGGATCGAATGTTTGCACTATCAAGGTTCATATACCAACGAAGAGCCGCACCGGACAAACTATCCTGAAAGTAATGAATCAGAAGTTGATCATTATCAGTCTGCGTAGACATCTTCCTGGCGTACATAACCAGGTGAGCGAGAGGGCAGGTGTTCCCCTTATATTTTTCAAAGTCAGGGACTTTGAATTTGACCAGAATCTTCACACCGGGAACCAGGCATAACTCGGCAGCAGACTTGCCGAACAAATCTTTCCCTCGGAGGGTCTTCAATTCCTTTCGGAGCTCAAGGAATTGATCATTCATCGCATCCATCTTCTCATTGACATCTGGGCCCTCAGACGACTCAGAATGATAGATGGTGTCGTCTATCCTGGGAATGGTATGCACGACATGAGGAGGAGCAGCAAGGACCGGGCTAGATGCCGGCATGGAAGCAAAGGTAGGAGCTGGAATATCTGGCATGAAACCATGAGGCATACCCCACGGAAATTCGGCTGGCATGGCATTCGGCATGAAATGGGCACTGGCAGCTGGCACAGTTGGAGCAACCACTTCAGATATAACCGTCCTCTGGGGAGGAGTTGCAGGAGGTGGAGAAGGTTAATTCTGAGCAGCCAAGAACTGTTCCATCAGAGCACTCAGTCTGGCAACCTCTTCCTTCAGCTCACGATTCTCTTGTTCTAACTGATCCATCACTCTTGCAGAATTGGCTCTAGTGTAGTACCGGTGAGTCAGCTTGTCTTCAAAATAGATGAAGAGCACAGAGTTAGGCCACAGACAAGAAGACCAGAACAACCTACTTATGCAAAATGATGCGTGCAATGCTTGTGCATATGCTTTGTTTTATTTTCAAGGAACTTTTAGGGTATTATTTGCAATTTTTGAATATTAATCATTTTAATCGCATATGGAAAATATCTCATCAAATATATTTGAAACAAAGAAGTACAGCATTTTTGATTATTACAAGGGAAAAGGAAAATAAACATCCTATGGATCCCTAGAAGCTCGAGATGCTGGAAGACGAGATACACGAAGCTTCTTGATCTCTCTCTCATATGCTGCTTCCATATCCGCTTTCTCTTTAGCAAGTCGATCATACTTCCTCTTCCAGAACTTGGAAGACTGAGGAAGCAGAGATGTCCAAGTATCATTCGGATCATCTATCACCTGGTGCTCGAGAAATTCGATCAGAGCATCCTTCTCCTTAAGCTGATGAAGTAACTCTTCTCTTTCATGGATCCGAGCACGTGAAAGGTCTTCTTCTCTCAACTCCTCTACGCCTTGGTTAGGGAGGTTTGAAGGCCCAGCCACATCCAACGGTGTAGGTCTCGGATAGTCGTACGGCATAAGATACTCAGAAGCTCTCTGTCTGACCCAAGAAGTATATGGCTCCAAAGCAATGCAGTTCTTCGGACCCAACTCATTTCTACCCTTCTTATGAATATGGCGCCAAGCGCGGACCATCCTGGCTTTCAGGCCTTGGGGATCTTTACCCTCCTGAAATAACACACCTTCTAACAGAATGTTATGAGGTTTATCCTTTAGGGGGAACCAAAGTTGACGACGTGCTAAGGTAGGATTGTAGCTGATCCCACCACATGTACCAAGAAGAGGCACATTAGGGAATTCACCACAATAATCAATGATCTGAACAGTATCATACACGTGATCATACCAAGAGATATCATCATTAGTGAGAGACATAAGTCTCGTAGACCACCGTAGACATCCCTTGTTCTCCTTGAAAGCAACTGTCTGCGGTAAGTGAGAAATAAACCACTTATACAACAGAGGCAAACAGCACACAATAACTCCTCCACCCTTTGCATTCCTCAGATGCAAGGAGACATAGGCATCACCCAACAGAGTCGGAACGGGATTAAGAACAGAGAAGATCCTAATAGCGTTCACATCCACAAATTTGTCGATGTTGGGGAACAATACCAACCCATAGATGAGCAGCACAAATAAAGCCTCAAAGGCATCCTCACTCATGGCCTTCCCATACACGGTAGCTTGAGCAATGAGGAACTCAGAAGGAAGACCCTGAATTCCACCTTTGGTAGTCATATGAGCTTTAATCAGGGATTCATCTATGTGCAACAAGTTTGCAATCTCTCGAGCAGTCGGAATACTCTCTAAGCCACTGAACGGCACCTGATCCAGAATAGGAATACCCACAAGATGAGCATACTCCTCCAAGGTAGGCAACATATGGAAGTCCGGGAAAGAGAAGCAGTGATACAGAGGATCATAGAACTGCGCCAAAGTACTCATCAGTCCCTCATCTACCTGAGTAGTCAACAAAGGCAGAAGCTTCCCATAACGAGCTTTGAAACCCAAGGGATCTAGTACATAAGATGTCAGATTCCTTAACTCTTTCACATCAGGCTGTCTAAAGTTGTACTTCTTTGTATGCCTTTTTGGTCTTTCCATGTCTGAAAATTTCGCAAATAAACCCTTTAAGTTCCTCGAAAATTTTCTTTTTCTGATGACATGAATGCAGATGAATGCATGAATGCATGAATGCAACAATCACACTCAAGGATCAAGCAAGTCACACTAGACAAAGGTCATGGGAAAGCTCATAGTATCCTTAATATCAATCATCCATTTTGGTGGATTATGGTTTACACCTTATCAACACCCAAGTTCCATTGATATTAACGGTACATGAACCGGCTCAATCATCCTTAATATCAATCATCCGTTTTGGTGGATTAGGGTTTTCACCTTATCGACACCCAGGTTCCATTGATATTAAGGTTGTCTGAACGACTCAACCATGAATCACGGGTTTGCTGAGAGTCACGAGCATGGAGTCTCGGTTAAGAACCACCCAATGGGAGTGTACTAGGGTTTAAACCTGCCGAACATGTTCTACCAGAGGTTCCCATAGTCATCATCCCATCTTTCGGATATTATCGGAGGAACGAATACTCGTATTCCAAAAATATTCTCAAGAGAGACTCTTATGAGTGTAGTATCGCGTAACAATCGCATCAGATCTGACATCTGAACGACATCCGCACTACGTCCTAAAAATAGGCCAAGATGGGCTTGGTAGACTAAGGTCCTTGGCTTCTACGGCACATGATTGAAAGAATAATGCCTAACCACAAATAACTTATGTGACATTATTAATCCAACATGACCTCCACCAAGTGAATGGACTCGCAAGTCAACTTGCTAAGGAATACTCCACACAAGTCGACAAGACTATGCCATTCTCCTATCCTAAGGTGCACTCGAGTTCGGGTATAGAACTCATCTCACAGAGATCACCAAGCAAACAGCAATTGTATATCAAGCAATTCAAACATTACAATCAATACAGTTATCCCAAATTGTACAAAAATATGTCATATAACATATAAACAATATCACACAACAAGGGTGAAAAGTAGGCAATACCACCAAGGAGTTCGTCCCCAGCAGAGTCGCCACTTTTCTGTAGCGGTGTATTCGTCACTTTATGATTTATTGACTAAACCAAAAGCAAAGTATACAAAGAAATCGAGTCGCCACCGCACTTTTATTTATCCAAAGGAATGGCTAAAAAGCGAACAAAAGCCTAAGAAGTTTTACACATAGAAAACCAATGAAAAGATCAGAGATCTGGGTAAGGGGTAAATTACGCAATGGGAAGGTGTTAAGCACCCAAAACGTCCTAGGTACTCCTAGGGAGCCCTTTTCACGCTTGTTGAATGAAATGTTATTTGTTTATGAAATATTTATTGTGCAAACATGAATGAAGGGATGAGAAAAGAATATACAAGTTATTATTTTTGTGTTTGGATGGATAACCATTGCCTACGTACCTTTACAGGATCAAAACCTCGTAGTTCGGCTAAAAGATTTCCAAAATATGAGTGGGTTCATTTTAAAACAAAAGCCCTAAGGTCTTTCGTTATCCACGGGAGAAAACTCAACCTTATACAAACAACAAGTCCACCACGTGAGAAAAGCTTCCACTTGCTAGTGAGGGGTAAACCCTATAATAGGCAAGGAAGTCTTACAATTCAATCACTAAGGACAAAAAGGTGAGATTAACATCAACCAACTAGGATAAATCAAACTTATGGCTAATGTATGAAAACTTATCAAGAATGGACAAAGCCACAAAACAATTGAATGAGTTGGATTAACCAATTAGGACTTATTCACAAAAAGTGTCAGAGTATGATTAGAATTCAATTCAAAGAAGTATTATGAAAATGAAGTTTGAAAATCTAAGGCTTAAGGCCTAGGTTTCTAATTTGAAAAAAGGGATGAAAATGTTTGCACAATATTTTTCAAGTTTGGGGTTAGCATGCAAATGGAGGTTTAGAACAAAAGGTGGGAGGGTGAGGGAGTGTAAAACTTCTTAGATGTTCACCTCTTGAGACCATATGTAGATGATTCAAGTGATTCCTTTGAAATAGGCAATAAGCAAATAACATATGAACAAAGCAGATGGATACCGGATGCCACTCAATGGACTTACACCAATCTCACAAAGCAAAACCAAACATGGATATCAGATGCCAATCACTGGACTTATACCAATCTCCTAAAACAAACATGGATACCGGATGCCAATCACTGGACTTATACCAATCTCCTAAAACAAAATAAAATATGGATACCGGATGCCAATCACTGGACTTATACCAATCTCCTGAAGCCAAACAAAAAGTGGATACCGGATGCCAATCACTGGACTTATACCAATCTCCAAGGGATGATCATGGGAAACAACTGCCAATAAATGGACTTACAATTGACTCCTCACATACAACAAGCAAAACAAATGCAAAAAGCAAGAGGAAACAAGTTGCCAATAAATGGTCTTACACTCGCCTCCAAGGAAATAGGATGCCAATAAATGGTCTTAGTCCCAACTCCTTCCAGATCATAGGAACAATGGCCAATAAATGGACTTACAATTAATTCCTCAATGGACAAACAAAGTGTCACAAAGATATGAACAATGATCATGCAATGATGTACAATTAATGGTATAAAATGCACAAAGGCACAGATAAGCAGATATGCACAGATGAATCAAGTAAGCAATCAAGCAAGTCAATTAGCACACACTATATACAAGCAATTAGGCTCAAGCAAGGTTAGGCTTTACAACAAACTGGAATGGGGTAATTTGATCTCTTAACCCTAACATTGAGAGTTAGGGTGAAGCAGATGAAATGGAGATGAGGGGTGTGCCTCATAGCTCTTACCCCTGGCCTGGGAGAGCTTTAAGCAATAGAATGTGTGGGAGTTCAGAAAATTGGAACTCTTCTCCACAAGTGATTGACTCTATAAGATCTTGGGTTAGTATTCACAATGCATCAACACATTGTGTGAGAAAAGTGAATGACACACTGAATAGCAGGAGATGGATTACACATCTCTTTTATCTGCCAATTGCCTCATAAGAGGACTTTTCCTGCTTGGCACAAAGATAAACAAACACAAGCATTGCCTCTTAAGGAGGACTTCAGACAGGTGCCTGCCCACATAACAGGGCAGGTCTTCCAAACTACATGAAGATTAAAGGTTATACCTAAGTGGTTAAGCAACCAAGCAAAGAAAAGTTCAAAATGAACTTAAAGCAACTTATGTACCTGTGGAAACATCAAACAAATCAGTACAAAGTTCAGACAATCAGACAAACAGTCAATAAGCAACAAACAATCCCAATGTACAAGAGGTGTAAGCCAAAATTCAAACTCAAATGAGTTAACATCAACCTACAAAACACATAAAGGTTAGTAATCAAAGGCAAACATCAATGCTCAAGTGATGGAGCATCAACAACTATGGAACTTGAATGATCAACCTGAAATCAAAGCTCAAAGATGAGTCACAAACCACTAGGTCAAAGCCTAGGGTCAAAGATGGAGAAAAAAATTCAAAACAGAAGCTTAAAATTAACATGAATCAACTTCAAACACATCTTGAAACAATCCAAAAGGTCTCACATCAATATCATATACCAAAAGCATTTCATGATCAATTGAAGTTCAAGGCAATTTTAAAGCTCAAATATGATCAACCAGAATGAAAAATCTCAATTAAATCAGAAATGATTCAAATAATTCCAACAAAATTCATGCTCAATCACAACATCCATATCATGCATCATACAAAAAATCAGGACAATTGGAGATCATTTGGCATGGCAAAAACATCACATAAGTTGAACAAGCAAAGGTGTGACACAAATTGTCACACCAACTTAGCACATCCATAACACAGAAATGACAAGTGATAAAAATACCAAATCAACACCAAAATGTCAAGCAAAGTGTCTAGTTTTATCATGCAACTTTTCAGAATCATTGGATCAAAGACCAGCATTTCACAACATGATAACCATGGCAAGGTCAAAATAAGATACATGTCCAAACATTCTAGCACAAAAAATTATCCAGCCAAGCACAACTTTGAAATTAATGATCAAAAACTAATAGACAGAATAAGGATCATAATGCAAAAAATTGGGATGAAATTGATGCATTTTTCTATTTTTTATGATTTTTGTAAGATGATGAAAAATTAAAAAATATATATGTGAAGCAAGCATATGGCAAAGGAGAAAAATGAATGAAGCAATTGAAATATGGGCTGCCTGGAGGATCGAACTAGGTGCAATTTTAAACATGCAAGGCGCGCTGAATGAAACTCTGCGTTTCATTAATGACGTGGAGGTCAAAGCGCATGGTCAAACGCACGGGCCAATCAGAAGCTAGCATGGCAAAACGCATGAACCAATCAGAAGCTAGCCCTAAGAAAACACATGCAAACACAAGAAAAGCGCTCTCTATGGATCGAAACCGTTGCCAAAAGCTGAGAATCATCTTCTTCAACGCGCATGCATGAACAGTAACAATTCCTCAAGAACACCAAGAACAAATGTTCCAGAAATTGAAATTAAACACATCATTGTGTAGGTCTTTCAACATAGATCAAAGATATATGCATAGCTAAGCTTGAATCAAAGCAACAAGATCAAAACGAAGCAATCATCATTCATGCATGAAACTTTAAATCGACCTAACTCACTCAATTTCACACCAAAATTCATGGTTCAAAGCTCAGGATAACCAGCATAAAGAGATCTACAACAACGTCATGATAATTTTGAGAAATGAGAGAATCGATTCATAACCTCTTGAAGAGCAGATCTGGAATTAGCTTGATTCAAGGCTTGTAATGGCTTCAATGTTCCTCTAGGATGCTTGTATAAGTGATTGGAGAAGAAAATGGAGCTTAATTGTGCACGAATCCACCAAAATCTTGATTCACCATTGTTGCTTCAAGCTTCAAGAATGCTTCAATGTGGCTCTGTTTGCTTCAATTCCACGTGTGAATCTTCTCAATAATACTTCAGGAGCAAGAATCAAGCAAGAGAAAATGCTTGAATGTGAAGAAATTTGAAGAAAATTTTGAGAGAAAAATTTGTGAATTTGAGATCTAGATCTGAAATTATGAAAGCTAATCTGAAAAACAGTTAGGGTTTTGGTTTATATATGTCATGCTAATCACTCTTTAATCATGTTTAAGCCAATACTAATGGTAATTAACAAGAATGAGGTGTAAGTGCAAATTTGCTTTTTCACTCTATGCATGAAGTGCATGCATGAACAGTGCACGAAATCTAATTTAATTTCACTTAAAATTCAATTTTGGAGCTAATGGCAATGGTAGAATGTTTAAACAATGCACCAAATTTGAATTTTAAGTTTTCCCTCCAAAAATCCAATGAATTACCAAATGACCATATGAATATAATTTGTGCAATGCAATGCATGGTTTGGAAACTAGAGGTCAAAATAAGAACAATGCAAAAAGAGCCATCCAATTTGGAGTTTTGGTTGAGAAGTTATGCCCATTTGAAGTTCCATGCATACTTTGCCAAGTTTTGATCATATCTCCTTAACCACACATGAGAAATTGATGATCTTGGACTTTTTGGAAATGGGAGAGAAAGGTCTACAACTTCCATGTTCAACAAAATTTCATTTGAAGCTTTCTTGATGATGTAATTTGAAGTTGAAGTTAGGCTAAAACCTTTCCATTTTTGGCAAGTTCAAATTATAGGTCACTTTCTATTTTTGGAAAGTTTTGACTGGACCTCAAATTCTTCAATGTTGATGTTTGAAATGTCAAATGAGACTTTTTTGAACATGAATGAAGTATTTCTAATCACTTTCCACCTCCAAATCCACAGTTGACTTTGCAGTTGACCTTTCTAGGTCTTCAGATGACCTGGCCATGTTCAGATGAAATTCAAGCCTCTACCACTTGGGATTTTGCTTCAAAATGACATCATAGCTCATATGAACTCTTGATAATGATTGTGGGGTCCAAAATCTCAAGAATGACCACCATTTATTGCTCAATGACTGCCTTTGACCTGTGATTGCTTCATCTGCAAGGCAAAGGTTAGATGACATATTTTTGTACTTTTGGTTAGTGATAAAAAGAAAAGCAATGATATACAAATGCAACACAATGCTTGGTGATCAAGAATCACTCTCAAAAGAATAAACCACCCCTAGGGGAGGAGCAAGGTGCACAATGATCCTTGAGGCAATGCAATGTTATGGTATGATGCCATGAGGGATCTTAGGGACAAAATTGGGGTCTTACACTTTCGCCACCAATCTTGCTTTGTATCTCTCCACATCTCCTTTTGCATTCTTCTTCTCCTTGTACACCCATCTTACTCCAATTGCTTTGTGTCCTTGTGGAAGTGTAGTAAGTTCCCATGTATCATTCTTCGTGATTGACTTGATTTCTTCTTCCATGGCCTCTCTCCACTTTACATTTTCAACTGCTTCTTAATAGCTTAGAGGATGGCAATTACCCAAAAGGCAAAAAAGGTTAATGTCATTTATGTTTTCGGTTACCTCATAAAGCTCTTCAATATCCTTAGTCGTGGTGTCCTCTCACTTGAGCTTGTTTCATCCAACCTTGGTGTCGGTGAGGCTGGTGGTGTAATATTTTCCTCTATCATTGGTTGTTCCATTTCGTCTTCTTCTTCAAAGTAAGGAAGAAAACCGTACGTGTTTTCTTGAACACTCCAATCCCAACAATCTTCTTCTTCAAACTCCACGTCACGACTTATGACGATCTTTCCACTATTTGGATTATAGAGCTTGTACCCTTTGGAGCTTGAGTCACAACCAACGAATACATACTTCTCACTTTTATCATCGAGCTTTGTTCTCCTTTCATCAGGAACGTGAGTATAGGCAATGCTTCCAAACACTTTGAGGAGAGAGATCTCAGGCTTCCTTCCACTCCATGCTTCTTGTGGTGTCTTCTCATGCATGCTTCTTGTTGGGGAACAGTTTTCCAGATAAACCGCACATGCCACTGCTTCGGCCCAAAACTCTCTCGACATCTTCTTGCTCTTAAGCATGCTTCACACCATGTTAAGTATGGTCCAATTCTTTCTCTCTGCTAATCCATTTTATTATGGTGATCTTGGCACTATTAGTGGGCGACAGATTCCATGGTTTTCATAATATTTTTGGAACTCATTTGAAATGAACTCTCCTCCTCGGTTAGATCTCATGGCCTTAATGGAAAGACCACTTTCTTTCTCCACAAGGGCTTTGAACTTCTTAAAGTTTTCAAACACTTCTGACTTCTCCTTCAAGAAATAAACCCATATTTTTCTATAATAATCATCAATAAAGAGGAGAAAGTATTTACTCTTACCAAAAGAGTTTGGATTGATTGGTCCACGGACATCAGTGTGTATGAGCTCTAGCGATCTTTTCGCTCTTGACGTTGATTCCTTTGGAAAGCTTTTTTGGAATTTCTTCCCAACTAGACATCCTTCACATAGTTGGTCTGGGTGGTTTATACTAGGCAAGTCTCTCACCATTTCCTTCTTGGACAAACATTTTAGACTGTCGAAGTTGAGATGTCCGAATCATAGATGCTATAGCCACGAATATTCAGTATAGCAAGTCTTGAGACAATTTGCAACATCATTTTGAATGTTCAAGAGGAATATTCTATTATTTGACATAGGCACCTTAGCAATCAAGTTATGTCTACAATCTCTTAAGAAAAGACTATGTTCTTTCAAGTGGATGTCATAGCCTTTCTCTAATAATTGTCCCAAGCTCAAAATATTATTCTTCATGTTAGGAACTGTAGCGGTGTATTCGTCACTTTATGATTTATTGACTAAACCAAAAGCAAAGCATACAAAGAATCGAGTCGCCACCGCACTTTTATTTATCCTAAGGAATGGCTAAAAAGCGAACAAAAGCCTAAGAAGTTTTACACATAGAAAACTAATGAAAAGATCAGAGAATCTGGGTAAGGGGTCAATTACGCAATGGGAAGGTGTTAGGCACCCAAAACGTCCTAGGTACTCCTAGGGAGCCCTTTTCACACTTGTTGTATAAAAATGTTTATTTGTTTATGACATATTGTGCAAACATGAATGGGATGATGAGAAAAGAATATACAATTTTATTATTTTTGTGTTTGAACGGATAAACTCGTTGCCTACGTACCTTCCATCAAAGGTAAGGATCAAAACGTCGTAGTTCGGCTAAAAGATTTCCAAAATATCAGTGGGTTCATTTTAAAACAAGAGCACTAAGGCTTTTCATTACCAATGGGAGAAAACTCAACCTGAATCAACAATCCACCATGCGAGGACGGCTTCGACGTACTAGAGGGGTTAACCCTGTTTTCAGTACGGAAGTCTTACAATCAACTCACTAAGGACAAGGTAAGATTTACATCAACCACTATGGTAATTGAAACCTATGGCTAATGTATGAAAACATATTAACAATGGACAAAGCCATAAAACAATTGAATGGGTGAAGTTAATTGATTATGAGTATTCACAAAATATGGTCAAGGTATGATTAGGATTGATTCAAAGAAGTGTTATGAAATGGAGTTTGAAAAGTCAAGGACTGAGGGTCCAGGTTTCTAATTTGAAAAAGACATGAAGATGTTTGCACAACAAGTCAAAGTTTTGAAAGCAACATGTGAAAAGGTTTAGGACAAAGAGGGTGAATGGATAACGGAGTGTAAAACTTCTCAGAAAAGTTCACCTCTTGAGATCATATAGAAGATGATTCAAGTGTGTCCTTAGGAATAGGCAACAATGAGTAATAACAAGTAAGCAAAACAAATGATACCGGAGGCCAATAGCTGGGCTTATACCAATCTCACAACAAAGGTGGATGCCGGATACCAATAGATGGATTTGCACCAGTCTCCTAAAACAAACAAGGATATCAGATGCCAATAAATGGACTTATCCCAACCTCCTCAAAACAAAACAAAATATGGATATCAGATGCCAATAAATGGGCTTACTCCAATCTCCTCAAAACAAAACAAAATATGGATATCAGATGCCAATCTGTCTGGACTTACTCTAATCTCCAACAGATGATCATAGGAATACAAAAGCCAACAACATGGTCTTACAATTGCATCCTCACATACAACAAACAAACATAAGCAATGGACATAAGTAGCCAAATGAAATGGTCTTACACTCTATCTGTAACACCCTTCTACCCAAACGACATATTTAAATAGATTATCAGAGTACCACATGTAGAAGAGTTTACATTTCTTACAACATAACACTTATCGCATCACAACATAAAACATATTATTTATTTTATTAAAACTTCGCAGCGGACAACAACACAAATATTATCATTCATCATATAACAATTCATAATAATGTTTCAACATTATCTCAACAAAACATCTCAACATATTAGTCATCATAAACAACGTAAATAATAATCAATTATCTATCGAATCCCATAACCCCGGTGTCACATGACCAGAGCATTTGACTCGACTCTGTAGAATAACTCTACACTTATTCTTCAAACCTCAACAATAGCTACTCCTCTTTATCTGCACATTGCTCATCATAGATGAACATAAACACATGCAGAAGGGGTGAGAATTACATTATTAAATAATAATATAACGACAGAAATATAAACATAAATATATTTCACATATGCCAACACAGCTCATCATAATCATCATAATCAACATACTTATGAACATCAACAAAACCACATATCAAATGCAATGCACACACCCATGCATGACTCAACACGACTCGGTATACCCATTTTGTGACCAACTACAGGATCACCACTCCCAGATTCATCACCATAGAATCCGAGTTCCCCGTAAGGAACCAAGCCTCTCAACAAGCCCGGAGTCAACAACATCATTGGAACTCAGTCCGTTCATCACTAGGCATCGGCCTTTCATGAATGCATGCACACCAAACATGCATCATAATCAACATATCAACAACATCATCATATAGTCATGTTATCATCATCATTAATAGCATGACATACAACTCAACAAAACAACAACAACATTACAACGATATCACATCGTTACATAACACATTTATAACTAAACACGTAAATTCAACATCTCATCATCATAAACACCTCATACACAATCATATAATCACTATTAATTGTTTATAATACAATTACAGCGACTTACTAAGAGTCTCGCAACTCAACGTACTCAAAAACTCACCAACATTAGCTTCTGCATTTTCCCAGTTCGCGCCGCCAACATAGGGACGCGCCGCGAACTCCTCCATTTCTCCAGGACGCGCCGCGAACGAAGGATCGCGTCGCGAACAATTAAATTCGCTTCAGTACGCGCCGCGAAGCAGGGTTCGCGCCGCGAACGATGCGTTACAGAACTCCTCTGAATCCTGCCCAGTTCGCGCCGCGAACTGGGCTTCGCGCCGCGAATCGCGCGCGAACAGAAGCCATCTGCTGAGGAAACCAGCGCAGCTTTGCTTCTCTACTCGCCCCAACTCATACCCCACAGCTAACAACCCAATATCGACATTTAACAGTCATATATACACAACATACTTCGATTACAGTGCATATAACTCAACAAAACTCACAGATCGGAGAATTTCCCATCAAAACCCCAACTTTCCCAATCTCCCTAAAATCCCCAAAATCCATCAATCATCCAACAGATATCATGAAATTGCTCGCATATTATCGTTTAATAAGGTTCAGACCCCTTACCTCTTTGGATTGAAGGAAGTTCTGAGCAATCTTTGGCCTTTTCCTCTTCCTTCTCTTTCTCTTCAGCGTTTCTCCCTTTCTCTGACTCTGAGGCAAAACACGTGAAAAACTCTGAGTTCTCACTTTGGCCTCTTTTATCCAATTCCACTTTTACCCTTCCACTCTTCATATTCCATTTATTTTATTTATTTAATTATTATTAAAATAAATAACATCTATAATAATAATAATAATTCCCAATATTATTTAATAATTCTTTTTACCTTCAAATAATCATATTAAAATAATATTTAAATTACTCTAACAATATTCGGGGTGTTACAACTCTCCCCCACTTTAGAAGTTTTCGTCCTCGAAAACATACCTCAAGCAAATAGAGCCGGATACGACTCCTTCATCTGATCTTCACGCTCCCAAGTCAAGCTCTCACCAGCTGGACCTCCCCAAACAACTTTCACTAGAGCAATCTTCTTACCTCTCAGGGTCTTCTCTTCTCGGTCATCTATCCGAATTGGCAACACCTCAACGGTCAAATTATCCCTCACCTGGATATCATCCAACTGAACAACATGCGAAGGATCCGCAATATATTTTCTCAACTGAGATATATGAAACACATCATGCAGATTAGAAAGCGACGGCGGTAAAGCTATCCGATACGCCACTTCCCCAACCCTCTTCAAAATCTGATACGGACCCACAAACCTCGGAGTAAGCTTTTTAGACTTTAAAGCTCTACCCACACCTGTCGTCGGAGTAACTCTCAAGAACACATGATCTCCCTCTTGGAACTCAAGTGCCTTTCTCCTCTTATCATGATAACTCTTCTGACGACTCTGAGAAATCTTCATTTTCTCCTGAATCATCCTAACCCTTTCAGTCGTCTGCTGCACAATCTCAGGTCCGAGTACAACACTCTCACCTGATTCATACCAACACAATGGAGTTCTACACCTCCTCCCATACAATGCTTCATATGGAGCCATACCGATACTAGCATGAAAACTATTATTATAAGTAAACTCCACCAACGGCAAATAACTATCCCAAGAACCACTCTGCTCCAACACACAAGCTCTCAACAAATCCTCCAAGGATTGGATAGTTCTTTCAGTCTGACCATCAGTCTGAGGATGATAAGCTGAACTCAACCTCAACTTAGTCCCCAACGCTTTCTGCAAACTTTCCCAAAATCTAGAAGTAAATCTGGGATCTCTATCAGACACAATACTGGATGGAATACCATGTAGCCTCACTATCTCCTCAATATACAACTCTGCCAACTTCTCTAAAGAGTGATTAATCTTCATCGGCAAGAAATGCGCCGACTTAGTCAATCGATCCACAATCACCCAAATAGAATCATTACCTTTCACCGTCCTCGGCAATCCCGTCACAAAATCCATGGAAATGCTATCCCACTTCCATTCAGGAATCTTCAAAGGTTGCATCATACCTGCCGGTTTCTGATGTTCAATCTTTGATTTCTGACAAGTCAAACAGGCATACACAAACTTAGCAACATCTCTTTTCATACCAGCCCACCAAAACAACTTCTTCAAATCTTGATACATTTTAGTTGCACCTGGATGGATACTCAATCCACTCCTATGGCCCTCTTCAAGAATACTCTTTTTCAATTCAGACACCTCAGGAACACAAACTCTACCTTTAAATCGCAGGATGCCATTCTCATCAATCTCAAAATTACCACCATTACCCTGGTTAACCATAGTAATATGATCAACTAGAGCGACATCAACTTGCTGACCATTCCGAATATCTCCCAGAATTCCACTAGTCAACTTCAGCATACCCAACTTTACACTATCAGCGGAAACTTCACAACCCAAACTCATATCACGGAACTGTTCAATTAACTCAAGCTCCCGAACCATCATCATAGACATATGTAGAGACTTTCTACTCAACGCATCTGCAACTACATTAGCCTTACCGGGATGATAACTCAATTCAAAGTCAAAATCCTTCAGTAATTCTAACCACCTTCTCTGCCTCATATTTAACTCTTTCTGATCAAACAGATACTTCAGACTCTTGTGATCACTGAACACTTCGAATCTGGAACCATACAGATAATGCCTCCACATTTTCAACACAAATACAACAGCTGCAAGTTCTAGATCATGCGTAGGATAATTCCTCTCATGAACTTTCAACTGTCTAGAAGCATAAGCTACAACTTTACCATTCTGCATCAAAACACCACCAAGACCCATCAAAGAAGCATCACAATAAACAACGAAGGACTCACCAGGATTAGGCAAGATCAACACTGGAGCACTGGTCAACCGCCTCTTCAACTCCACAAAACTCGCTTCACAAGCTGCATCCCACACATACACTTGACCCTTCTTAGTCAACTGCGTCAACGGCAATGCCAACTTAGAGAAGCCCTCAATAAATCTGCGATAATAACCAGCTAACCCCAGAAAGCTGCGTATCTCAGTAGCAGACTTCGGAGTCTCCCACTGTAATACAGCATCAACTTTAGCCGGATCAACAGAAATCCCACCACTCGAAATCACATGGCCAAGGAAACTCACTTCCTTCAACCAGAACTCACATTTAGATAACTTTGCATATAATTTCTTTTTTCTTAACACCTGCAAAACAATTCTCAGATGTCCTGCATGCTCTTCTTCCGTCTTAGAATATATCAATATATCATCTATGAACACCACAACAAAATTATCAAGGTACGGATGAAATATACGATTCATATATTCCATAAACACACCTGGAGCATTAGACACACCGAACGGCATCACAGTGTATTCATAATGACCATACCTCGTACGGAAAGCAGTCTTCGCAATATCATCTGACTTCACTCGGATCTGATGATAACCCGACCGCAAATCAATCTTACTGAAAACATGAGCTCCAACCAACTGGTCCATCAAATCATCAATCCTCGGCAATGGATACCGATTCTTGATAGTCACCTTATTCAACTGCCGATAATCGACACACAACCTCATCGTACCTTCTTTCTTCTTCACTAACAATACTGGTGCACCCCAAGGAGAAACACTTGGACGCACAAACTTCTTCTCAAGCAATTCTTCAAGTTGCTTCTTCAATTCAACTAATTCAGTTGCCGACATTCTATAAGGAGACATCGACACTGGACTCGTACCTGGTACTAAGTCAATGGCAAATTCGACTTCACGTTCTGGAGGTAATTCACTTACATCCTCCGGAAACACATCCTGAAATTCACAGACAACAGGCAAATCTACACTCACCACTTTCTTATTCGCTTGCAGAGACGCAAATAAAGCGAATATCTGAGCTTCATCTTTCACAAATTCCCCCACCTGCCTAGCAGATAGAAATCTTGCCTCATCATTCTCACCAACTTCAGAAAACCGCACCGTCTTACTATAGCAGTTGATAAACACGCCATAGAATTCTAGCCAATTCATTCCCAGAATAATATCGATTTGGTGCAAGGGTAAGCACACCAAATCAACCACGAACTCTCTCTCAAAGATCGTCAAATGACAACCTCGACAGACAACAGAAGTCTTCACAGAACCATTAGCAGGAGTATCTATCACCATACTTCCGCCTAGGGACGACATAATCACACCAATCCTAGTCGCACACTCATACGAAATAAACGAATGAGTAGCACCAGTGTCAACAATAGCAAGCAATTCAACATTATTAATCAAGCAAGTACTTTTAATCAGATTATCTTCTGTAGGAGCTTCAGCCCCACTCAGAGCAAACACCCTACCAGTAGTATGAGCTGCAGTAGCCGCCTTCTTCGGTTTCGAGCACTGCGAACTGATATGGCCTTTCTCGCCACAATTAAAACATGTCGGACCAGCATCCTTACATTCCGTAACTCTATGACCCGCCTGACCGCATCGGAAACATCTCAGCACTTTCTTGGTACAGCTATCAGCACGGTGGCCTGGCTCGCCACACTTGAAACATTTACCAGCTATGGGAGATCCTCCCCCACTTGGCTTCTTCTCATCTACCACTTTCTGCTTACCTTTACCATTCGGAGATGCATAAGGACTACCACGATCCTTATTCTTCTTCTCACTAAGACTCTTGTAGTGAGCAGTCCTAGCCTTGCTATCTTCATCAAATATCCTGCACTTGTTAACCAGCGTAGGAAACCTACGAATCTCCTGGTAACCAATGCCTTGTTTGATCTCGGGACGCAACCCGTTCTCAAACTTGACACACTTGGATTCCTCAGCATCAGCATTATTATAATGAGGACAATACTGCACCAGCTCCTCAAACTTCGAAGCGTAATCAGCAACAGACATGTTACCCTGCTTCAGTTCTAGAAATTCCATCTCCTTCTTACATCGCACATCAGCAGGAAAATATTTCTCCAGAAAGACCGTCTTGAACCCTTCCCAAGTCATCTCAGCACCTGGTACTTCAATTCTCTGGCGAGTGTTATCCCACCAGTTTTCAGCCTCTTCAGATAACATATGCGTACCAAACTGCACCTTCTGTGCTTCAGTACACGTCATCACCCGGAAAATCTTCTCAATTTCCCTCAGCCAAATCTGAGCACCATCTGGATCATAGCGCCCTTTGAATGTAGGAGGGTTATTCTTCAGAAACCTTCCCAAATTCTTAAACTCGTCGACCGGCGGATTCTGCTGCGCCTGCATAGCCTGCGCCATAGCAGCCAAAGCCTCAGCAATCGCACGGTCATTTTCTCCAGCCATACTCTACACAACACAACCACAACCGTTAAATATCGACAGTGTCATTTACACTAATCGACCAACAAGGAAAACATCACATTATGACTCGACTGGACTGACGATGCTCTGATACCACTAATGTAACACCCTTCTACCCAAACGACATATTTAAATAGATTATCAGAGTACCACATGTAGAAGAGTTTACATTTCTTACAACATAACACTTATCGCATCACAACATAAAACATATTATTTATTTTATTAAAACTTCGCAGCGGACAACAACACAAATATTATCATTCATCATATAACAATTCATAATAATGTTTCAACATTATCTCAACAAAACATCTCAACATATTAGTCATCATAAACAACGTAAATAATAATCAATTATCTATCGAATCCCATAACCCCGGTGTCACATGACCAGAGCATTTGACTCGACTCTGTAGAATAACTCTACACTTATTCTTCAAACCTCAACAATAGCTACTCCTCTTTATCTGCACATTGCTCATCATAGATGAACATAAACACATGCAGAAGGGGTGAGAATTACATTATTAAATAATAATATAACGACAGAAATATAAACATAAATATATTTCACATATGCCAACACAGCTCATCATAATCATCATAATCAACATACTTATGAACATCAACAAAACCACATATCAAATGCAATGCACACACCCATGCATGACTCAACACGACTCGGTATACCCATTTTGTGACCAACTACAGGATCACCACTCCCAGATTCATCACCATAGAATCCGAGTTCCCCGTAAGGAACCAAGCCTCTCAACAAGCCCGGAGTCAACAACATCATTGGAACTCAGTCCGTTCATCACTAGGCATCGGCCTTTCATGAATGCATGCACACCAAACATGCATCATAATCAACATATCAACAACATCATCATATAGTCATGTTATCATCATCATTAATAGCATGACATACAACTCAACAAAACAACAACAACATTACAACGATATCACATCGTTACATAACACATTTATAACTAAACACGTAAATTCAACATCTCATCATCATAAACACCTCATACACAATCATATAATCACTATTAATTGTTTATAATACAATTACAGCGACTTACTAAGAGTCTCGCAACTCAACGTACTCAAAAACTCACCAACATTAGCTTCTGCATTTTCCCAGTTCGCGCCGCCAACATAGGGACGCGTCGCGAACTCCTCCATTTCTCCAGGACGCGCCGCGAACGAAGGATCGCGTCGCGAACAATTAAATTCGCTTCAGTACGCGCCGCGAAGCAGGGTTCGCGCCGCGAACGATGCGTTACAGAACTCCTCTGAATCCTGTCCAATTCGCGCCGCGAACTGGGCTTCGCGCCGCGAATCGCGCTAACAGAAGCCCTCTGCTGAGGAAACCAGCGCAGCTTTGCTTCTCTACTCGCCCCAACTCATACCCCACAGCTAACAACCCAATATCGATATTTAACAGTCATATATACACAACATACTTCGATTACAGTGCATATAACTCAACAAAACTCACAGATCGGAGAATTTCCCATCAAAACCCCAACTTTCCCAATCTCCCTAAAATCCCCAAAATCCATCAATCATCCAACAGATATCATGAAATTGCTCGCATATTATCGTTTAATAAGGTTCAGACCCCTTACCTCTTTGGATTGAAGGAAGTTCTGAGCAATCTTTGGCCTTTTCCTCTTCCTTCTCTTTCTCTTCTGCGTTTCTCCCTTTCTCTGACTCTGAGGCAAAACACGTGAAAAACTCTGAGTTCTCACTTTGGCCTCTTTTATCCAATTCCACTTTTACCCTTCCACTCTTCATATTCCATTTATTTTATTTATTTAATTATTATTAAAATAAATAACATCTATAATAATAATAATTCCCAATATTATTTAATAATTCTTTTTACCTTCAAATAATCATATTAAAATAATATTTAAATTACTCTAACAATATTCGGGGTGTTACACTATCCCTTTCAAATCATAGGAACAATGGCCAATGAATGGACTTACAGTTGTCCTCAATGGGCAATCCAAAGATGGATCACAAAGATATGAAATGATGATCATGCAATAATGAACAATTAATGATGATAAGTGCACAATGGCAAACAAGCAAACATGTACAAATGAACCAAGCAATCAATCAAACAAAGTCATTTAGCACACACTATAACCAAGCAATTAGGCTCAAGCAAGGGTTAGACTGTAAAGTCAACTGGAATGGGGGTAAGTGGTGCTCTTAACCTTAACATTGAGGGTTAAGGTGAAGCAGATGAAAGGATATGAGGGGTGTGCCTCATTGCTCTTATCCCTGGTCAGGGAGAACATTGAATATCAGAAGGTGTGGGAGTTCAGAAAGTTGGAACTCTCTCCACAAGTTAATGACTCGATAGATCTTGGGTTAAGATCCACAATGCTACAACATGTAATGTGAGCAAAGGGAAGACACACAGAATAGTAGGAGATGGACTACACATCTCTTCTATCTACCAATTGCCTCATATGAGGTCTTTTCCTGCTTGGGGACAAAAATAAACAATCACAAACATTGCCTCTTAAGGAGGACTTCAGACAGGTGCCTGGCCAAGTAACAGGCCAGGTCTTCCAGATTACATGAAGAAGAGATGTTATACCTCAATGCTTAAGCTATCAAGCAAAGCAATAGCAAGTTCACAATGAACTATAGCAACTAAATGTACCTGTGGAAACATCAAACAAATCAGTATACTATACAGACCATCAACCAACAGTGAATGCAACAGACAACCAATATAGGCAAAGGCAAAAGCCACAAGTCAATCCCAATTGAATCAACTTCAACCTACAAAACACACATTAGTAATCCAAAACAAATACCAAATGCTCTCAAGATGAGGCATCATCAATTGTATAACTTGCATGTGCAACCTGAAACAAAGCTTCAAACATGAGAAGTAAGCCCTTAGGCTAAAGCCTAGGGTCCAAGATAGGGAAAAAATTTAAAACAGCACATGAAACTTCACCAAAATCAAGATTAAACAATTAAGAATAAAGTCCAATTGGTCTCATGTCAAAACTATGCACCAAATCCATTTCATAAGCAAAACATGTCAAACTATGCAAATTGAAACACATTGGAGCAAACTGAATGAACACAAGTATATCAAATCAACAATGGCTCAATAAATTCCAAGAAAAATAATGTCTAAACAGAACACATTTAATGAGCAACACACCAAAATTCATTGCATTTGGATAAGTGGAAGCATGTCAATTAAAATCAACAAGTCAAAGCATATTCAAGCAAGCTCATACAAGGTCACAAATGGTGCATCAAGTTCAAGCAAACATAAAACAGAAACCAAACATGATAAATGAATGAAACCAGAGCCATGGCAAACTTCAATATGTCTATAATACACATGTCAAATTTTAGGTCCATCCAATAAACACCAAGGATTTCACAAATCATATAAGATCATGACTCACAAAAGGTCCACAATTGGTCAAACAGAGGGAAAATTCTCAAACAAATAGAAAATGCATTAAAATATTCCAGGAAAAATCACAAGCAAACTTAACATCCATAAGTATCAACATGCAAAAATCCAGATCAATTCAAGTTCAATAGGAATGGCAAAGAAATTCCACAAGTTGGACAAGAAATGGTGTGACATACATTGTCACACCTTCAAAGATCACATCATATCTCACAATCCAGAAAGGCAAAAATCACAAACCATATACCAAAATGTTCATCAAAGTGTCTAGATTACACATGTAAAATTTCAAGAATTTCGGATCAAGCATCAGAATTTCACAAACAAAATGGCAAGCTATATGCAAGAAATGACATATGAGAACAAACCCTAGGCAATTATTTTTTTCAACCGTGCACCAATCTTGAAAAAATATCCATAAAAAAGTAGACATGATGATGAATATTTCACAAAAAGAATCATGTAATTTGGATTAGTATTTTTTGATTTATGGATTTTTTAATGTGATGAAAAATTAAAAAATGAATGAACAAGTAAGGATGAACATGTGAAGCACAATTGGAAATAATGCAAAAAGGCAAATGAAGAAATGATGGCGCCAGGATTCGAAGTGTGTGTGTGTTTGAATTAAGCGCGCTCAATGTTGAAACGCTCCGTTTCATTTAAATACATGGCACAACGTGATTGGTGCATGGTCCAGAAACAAAGAAAAACATGCAAAGGCGCGGGCAACTGGATCAAAGCATATGCTGGAAACGAAAACCTAGCATTCATAGCATGTTCATACTGTTCTTCATCACCAAGATCCAACTCTCACAGAAATGCATGAAAATTATATGGATCGATTCATCATTCATCACACATCACTAATCCAGCTTCAATTTAAATTAATTCTAACTATATCACATGAATCGAGCAAAACAAGTTCTAACAATCGACATTCAAATCCAGATATCTTCCTCAATTTTGCATGAAATTGCTAGATCTAAAGTGCAGAATGCTCTACATGCTAAGCTCTACAAGAACCACATGATAATTGCAAGAATTGAGAGTATCGAGTTCCAACCTCTTTGAAGATGCAGAACTTGATTCGTGAGTTTCAAGGCTTCAATTATGGAAACAGATGCTCAGTGATGAAGAGGAAGATGAATGAATGATGTACTTTAGCTCAGCAATGCTTAGATTCGAAGAAATCTCCAAATGCCATGAACATGCTCAAGCTTCAACAGTTCCAATTCTTCAAGAATTCTCCAAGATTTGCTTCAACGGATCTTCAATTCTTCCTGCAGATGATGATTAGCACAAGAACAAGCAAAAGGAATGGTGAAATTCGATGGAAAAAAGTTGAAAAAGTTTTAGAGAATTTGAGAGAATTGGAGATGAAAATGAGTTTGGATCTAAAATTGTGAAGTGTTGATGCAGAATTCTGTTATGATTAGGGTTTTATACTTCCTGTTAATCAAGCTAGCTAAACATGATTAAGCCAAATGCAATGGATTAGTGAAAATGATGGTTTATGCCAAAATGCCAAAATCACCCTTATGCATATGTGGCCAATGGAACAGTGCGAATTTCATGTGTAGCAAGTCCAAAATTCTGTTTTAAGGCCATTGCAATTGGTTTGGAGTGAAAATTATGTGTACTTTTCAAAATCACCTTTTTTTCCCACCAAAATTCAAATTGATTCAAGTGAAAATGGACTTTTTGTGTGATGATTTTTGATGAAATGTAATGAATGATTGTGATAGTGCACATTAAAAGAAAATTGCTCAAAAAAGAATCACATGAATTGGCCTTTTGGTGTGAAAGTTATGCCTTCTTGAAGTTCAAGATTTCTTGACAATGATTTGATCATAACTTGCCAACCACAAATGAGAAATGGATGTTATTGGACTTTTTGGAAAGGTAAGAGCGAGATCTTCAACTTTCATGTTGGGCAAAATTTGATTTGAAGCTTTCTTGATGATGTAAAGTTGAGGAGAAGACCTTTCCATTTTTGGCAGTTTGAAATTACAGGTCACTTACTATTCTTGTCTGACCTCTAATTCCTCAATGATGATGTTTGACATGTTATATGAGGCTTATATGGACATGAATAAGGTCTTTCAAACCATCTCCCACCATCAAATCACTGATTTTATGCACAGTTGACCACAGTTGACTTTGTTAGGGTTTTGGTTGACTGAACAATGCCTTGATGAATTTCAAGCCTCTACCACTTGAGATCTTGATTAAAAATGATATCACAACTCATATGAACTCTTGATGAATGATCATGGTGCCCAAATTCTTCAGAATGGCCACCATCTATGGCTCAATGAATGCCTTTGATTGTCTTGACCTAATTGCTTCATCTGCAAGTAACAAGGTTAGATGACAATATTTTTGTACTTTTGGTTAGTAAACAAATGAAAAGCAATGATATACAAAGGCAAAACATGCTTGGTGATCAAGAACCACACTCACAAGATAACCCACCCACAGGGGAGAAGGCAAGGTGCACAACGATCCTTGAGGCAATGATGTGATGTGATATGATGCCATGAGGGATCTTAGGGACAAAATTGGGGTCCTACAGATGCCCCTATTTAAGGTCATTCTAGCCGGAGAAGTGAAGTTTAGAAATCTTCATCTTGACGCGGTAGAATGGGCTTAAATAACAGTAATGAGACAAATTTTGGTCCCTAAGAGACCTCATGATGCAGATGTATGCATGCAAAAGACACAAACTCTGTGGGGAATATGGTTCCACGGAGAAGAAAATACGATCCATCGGAGTGATACACTCACCAGGAACAGAGACTCTAACAAGACTCTCATGGGGATTCTTATTGGGGATAAGAAAAAGAAAAAGAATGCGTGAGCAGGACACGACTCTGAGTTAGGGGAAAACAAAACATCGGAGACTTTACTGGGGAAGTAAAGGACTCAAACTGGGGAGAGAAAGAAATTCCAAAGGAAAACACTTACATTGGAAAGACTCAAGCTGACTCACAAAATGCATGTACTGGGGATAACACCAATACAGCAACACGAATAGGAACACAACTCCGCTGGGGAAATCTAGAAAAGACTTTCCAGTGGAAGCCAAAGGATGAGATGTTACCGGTTAGTGAGTAACAAACTCAGGAAGAAATGAATATCTAAGACCGGTATAAGGGTGAGAGATATCAATCAACCAAACATCTGAGGAAGACCTGAAAAAGGTAAAACTTCAACTCAGGGAAATCTGACTCCACAGGGGACCGAGGTCATAATAGGGACCAGACAGGAAGGAACACCAAGGATACCGAGGTATATAATAGGTGACCGACCAAAGCGTGAATTGGTGTGTGTTCCAAAACACTCATCATCCTGAAGAGAGCGAAAGCAAACTTGTTTATAGGATGGACATTTGATTCTGTAAAGAATGCAAATCTTACTCAGTTGGGGAAACAAACAAAGGATTCAACAAAAGAGCGCATGAGATATATTATCCATAGCCGTCAAAACGTAGATAATATACTCGCATGGAAGATTATCCTGAACCGGGTTGTAGGTTGTTTATAGGATAAAATCTGAAACCGTGAATTGGTTTGTGTTCCAAGACACTCACCACCCTGAAGAAAGCTAGAACAACAATCCTGTTTATAGGATGGACATTCGATTCCACAAGGAATACGAATCTTACTCTGCGGAGAAAACAATCAAAAGATTGACCCAAGAGTGAAAGAGACATAATATCCATTACCGTCAGAACGTGGATAGTATACTCAAAAGGAAGATTATCCTGAACCGGGTTGTAGGTTGTTTATAGGATAAAAATCCGGAAATGTGAATTGGTTTGTGTTCCAAAACACTCACCACCCTGAAGAAAGCTAGAACAGCAGACTTGTTTATAGGATGGACATTCGATTCCACGAGGAATACGAATCTTACTCGACTAGGGAAACACGGAAGGCTTCGACCGAAGAGTGAATGAGATATATTATTCATAGCCGTCAGAACGTGAATAATATACTCGGAAAGGAAAAGACACCAGAGATACCGGTTAGGGCATATAATAGGTGACTAACCAAAAAGAGAGACAATCGTTACCAAGCACACGGGTAAACGAAAGACAACTCAAAGGATAAATTGCAAGCATCCGGCAACTATCCGAAACAACAAATATTCGACTCCACAAAGGGAAATAACGAATCTTACTCGACCAGGGAAACACAAAAGGCTTCAACTGAAGAGTGCATGAGATATATTATCCATTACCGTCAGAACGTGGATAACATACTCGCATGGAAGATTATCCACAACCGGTTACTGGGTTAACAAAGGATAAATCGACCGAAAAGAAAGGCATCGGGATACCAAAACTAGGTATATAAAGATGACCAATCAAAAGGAGCAACAATCATTACCAAGCAAACGGGTGAATGAAAGGTGATCTGCTGAGGATGAATTGCAAGCATCCGGCAATTATCCACAACGACTAGCTGGGAATGTATTGATACATAATCAATAATCCGGGAACAAATCACTAGCAAACGGTGAAAAGACCCACTGGCGACTTCAAAAGGGATAACATTGCAAGCATACGGCAATGATCCAGAAGACTTGCTGGGGATACAACTGCGAGCATACGGCAATTATCCACAAGCAAAGAAGGAATATCAACATCGAACAACGAATGAAGATAACCACAAAGAGTAACCATCATCGGTTAGGATGAACAACAAGGTTAACTCTGCAGAGGGAGAAATTAGGGTTTACAACTACCGAATACTGGGTAGAATACCAAAAAACTCTGGCTGAGGAAACAAGAGGTTTAACACTCAGCTGGGATAAAATTGCTAGCAACCGGCAATTATCCACCTGTACCACAAGGCACAAACTCCGCTGGGGAGAAAAATCACAACATGGGATTTACAACTACCGAATACGGGGTAGAAGACCACAAACTCAACTGAGGATAGGGTGAATGAATGCCAAATATCGAGCAATTATTCCACTTATTCCACAGGGAGATACCAACTCTATTGGGATGAAACCACAACAGCCGAAGATCCACCACTAACCAGAACGAACCACAAAGGTTACCTCTGCTAGGGGAAAAGAGATAGGACTCACAACTACCGAATACGGGGTAGTAGCCATACTCCGATGGGGATAAACACGAATTAGGGTTTACATCTACCGAATACTGGATAGAAAACCAACAACTCCGCGTGGGGAATGAAAGAATCACAAATCCGCACGGGAACAAAAATAAGGGTTTAAACAAACCACCAACTCTACTGGAGAGCGAGAAAATAGGATTTACGACTACCGACTACTGGTAGAAAACCAAAGACTCTTGCCGAGGAATAAAAGGTATATAACCACCAATTCCGCCAAAAAGGCGAGGAAAGTAGGACTTACAACTACCGGTTACTGGGTAGAGGCCCAAAAAAACTCCACTGGGGATAAAAAAGAATTATTGTCGGTTACTGGGCAGTTCATTCATTTATTCCACAGGGAAGTACAAGAACAGTTGACAAAATGCCAATTCGGGATTAATCCGAAAAGACAGACTGAATCAAGACACCCTATGAGGATATAACTCAATAGGAACATCCATCCAATATATGTTGGGAGGAAACGGAAGAAACCGTCATCCACGAGGATAATCTCAGTGGGGACTGCAGAAGGAAAGACAGTCACTTTCTGCTTACGGGGCTGACTCTATATGGAGAGATTTAAACACCCGACATCTGCTTGGGAGATCTATAAAGATCTATATCACCCAAAGCAGGAGACAACAACAAAGATATATGCACAAAAATGCAACATGAATATCTGAATGTTTATGAATATGCATGAATATGCGTATTATGTTTGATGAATGCTGACAAAACAGAC